>NC_057867.1:43797589-44997589 GCF_019393635.1 Dromiciops gliroides
GTGTTTTTTTTTCCTTTTTATTCTAATCCTTTTCTTACGACATAACTAATGTGGAAATATGTTTAATATGATTGTAATGTATAACCTATATCAGATTGCTTGCTGGCCTCAGGAGGGGGGAGAGAAGGGAGGGTGGGATAAAAATTTGGAACTCCAAAAATATCTTTACATGTAATTGAAAAAAATTAAAAATAAAATAAAAAACAAAACAAGTGCGTTTTGAATTCTCAGAGAGCCAGTTGTTAAACATTTACAACACATTATGGGTTAGTAGTGATAATCAAGGCCTTCATGATCATGCTATATGAGTTGAAACAACTTGGAATGTTTATTGTGGAGAAGAGAAGATGGGGGAAATGAATGCTGGCTTCAAGCTAGCACCAAGTAGTTATAGGGCTTTTACATGGATTTTTTTTATTTTACTTTTACTTATTCTGCTTGACCCCAGAAGGCAGAACTTGAAATAACAGGGAAAAGTTAATGAGAAGGCAGATTTAGGCTTGATGCAAGGAAATGTTTCCTAATGATTCAAGCAATCCAAAACTGGAAGGAGCTATTAGGGAGGTGGGGCAGCTAGGTGGCACTGTAGTGAATAGAGTGCTAGGCTTGGAATCAGGAAGACTAATCATGAGTTCAAATCCAACCTCAGACACTGACTAGCTGTGTGAACCTGGACAAGTGACTTCACCCTGTTTGCCTCAGTTTCCTCATCTGTAAAATGAGCTAGAGAAGGAAATGGCAAACCACTCCAGTGTCTTTGTCAAGAAAACCCCAAATGGGGTCAAAGAGAGTCAAACATGACTGAAAACAACTGAACACCACCACCATTTGGGAGGTAGGGAGTTATCTCTCACTGCAGAGCTGAGGGTAAAGGCTAGATGACCACTTCTTCAGAAACACTGGAGATGTTTCAGTTCATATTAGAGCAAGAATTCTTAATCTTCTGTGTGTTATAGGCCCCTTTAGCAATCTGGCAAAGCCTATGGACCGCTTCTCAGAATCATGATTGTTGTTGTAAAATTAATAATTGAAGGGAATACAAAATTTCAATTACAGGTTAATGACAATAAGGATGTGATTTTTTTCCTAACAAAGTTAACAGAGCCCCTTAAATCTAGCCAAAGACCCCTTGGGGGGGAGGGTTAGTGGACACCCAGTTCTCAAGCTCCCTTACCAGCTCTGAGATTCTGTAATTCTGTAATCTCAGAGAGAGCTCGTAGGTCACTGGAATTCCAAGAACTTTCTCATCAACTACTTTCTTTGACCCATACGACAACTCTGTAAGTTATGCATTTTACCCATGAGGAAACTGAGGCACAAAGGGGTTAAGTGAAATCAGTAAAACCACTCAGGCTCATGCTTAGTGCCCAAGTTGAGACTAGAACACAGGTCTCTTCTGTTACTGTAGCCTGAGACTGAATTTGCTTCATTGACTGCCAGATCACACTGTTAAGTCCTAGACTAGTGCTTTTCCCACCACAAAACAATGATGCACTTAAAGATTTTTCAAGTCATTTCTACTTTTAGACCCAAAAGAAGGTATATAAAGCCAACAGATTTAGAAATAGTTCCATTTCACGGATGTAATTCTAACTGCTGTAGAGTGTTAAATTTTCTTTTGCTTACTAGGTATCATTGCATGCATCACTATGTCAGGAACTGAGGGTGAAATGGAAAAAGCAGCTCCAAGTCAGTATAAATGGAAATGTTCTCATGCTAACATGATAGCAAGAATGTATTGAGCCTATGGTAATTCCAATTTCCTCTTAGTCAGTGGAAGAAATCACTGATGTTTCTAACTGGCCCAGGAAAAATACAGGTTTTTTTTTCCAAGGAAATAGCACAATTGCTACAAATTCCACCAAAGGAAAACCTCAACAAAGTCAGTTCATTTGGGGTTTTCCTCAGGCCAATTAGCTCTGCTGGGTAGCTCACCCTATGAAATATTGCATGATACCATGAATTCCACCTATACATGAGTAAGGTCACTGTGCTTCACTGACAGACATTCCCAAGTCAGGGGAAAGGAGATACTGTAGGTGGCACATGCATCTCAGCCCCTTGTCAACTGGGAGGTCATCTCTGAGTGGCCACTCCCCTGTTACTGAATTGGTGACATATTCTTGATAGGGGAATAATGGCAACCTAAGAAAAAAATACAAATATATTTTCTTATTAGAATGTGGATTTGGGCAGCTAGATGGCGCAGTGGATAGAGCACTGGCCTTGGAGTCAGCAGTACCTGAGTTCAAATCCAGCCTCAGACACTTAACACTTACTAGCTGTGTGACCCTGGGCAAGTCACTTAACCCCAATTGCCTCACTTAAAAAAAAAAAAAAGAATGTGGATTCATTTTTCTCTCAAAAAAGAGAAACTAACATGGAACCAAGAAATAGAATGTACAGTGTCTACTCTTGTAATTTAAGAAATAAAGTCCCAAAGCCTTCTCGTATAGGATTCCTAAGGGGAGAAAAGAATGATAACTAACAAAATATTATTATTTATAGGGACATATAAGCCTTCCCTCATCTTCCAGATGGGAGTGATCTCTCCTACATCTAATCTAAAAGCTCTGGGTATGACTCTCAGGCATTTCCCATATTCTAATAGATGAGCCTTATTGCCCCTACTAGATTGTGAGCTGCTGGAGATCAGGAATATGACTTATTTCCATAGAATAAAAGGCATTCTTCTTACCATTGATATTCTGCCTGTGAGGCTGTCTGGCTGTGAGCCATGCAAGTTCAGAAAACCAGTAGGAATGTTTACAAAAGGCTTGAGTACACTCAGCTGCTTTTTGTCCTACAGAGTCCCAATCCCTTAGTGCAAGGCAAGAACACTGGTTCTTGGCTTCTCATTTCACACAGGAGATGAATTGGACCAGAAACGTGAAAGGTTGTCAGGGAGCTCCCTGACAAAGCCTAGGAATCCTCAGCCTCATAACCTTTCCAATGAGTTTCCCCACGAAGCTCTTGAGAAGAACATTGACATGTGGATGGATCTATGACCTTACCCATAGGGGGGCCTCCTTCAATGATGCATGTCACAATACATCCATACCCTCTTATCTAGAGCAGCTCTCCTTCAAGTTCTCCCCTAAATCCTGCAAGAGCACTCTCCCCAGTGAGCTCAGGACCTTCCTCTACAACTCCTGATGTGGATGGGTACCAATGGAGTGTGTGGGCTGTCTATTAGTAATCCTTCTCTTTTGCCACATGAACAACGCACATTATGTTCTGCAGATACATCTCTCTGATATTACTCTTTGCTATCCTCTTGGGGAATTCTTAAATGGAAATGCTCGTGCTTCAAGAATAAGGAAAATTCTTACATTGATTCAGAGTATGTTCTGCTTTTCGAGGCCTCTGTATGGATGTGAGCCTCTCCTTTTCTCCTTACAGACTCTCAACCAAAATGGTTTTCACCAAATATAAATAGATCAGGTAAGGCAGAGTCACAAGGTGCCATCAAAGTGGAAAGGACTTTGGGTCTGGAGTCAGAGGTCACTGTTGTTCTTGTTGTTCAGTCATTTTCAGTAGTACAAAACTCTTTGTGACTTCATTTGGGATTTTTCTTGGAAAATATACTGGAATGGTTTGCCATTTCCTTCTCCAGATCATTTTGCATAGGCAGAAACTGAGGCAGTGTTAAGTGACTTGCCCAGGGTCACACAGCTAGTGAGTGTCTTAAACCAGATTTGAATTCAGGATGAGGAGTCTTCCTGACTATAGGCACGGAGTCTATCCACTGCAGCACCACCTAGCTTCCCTGGAGTCAGAGGATCTAGGTCCAAATCGTACCTGAGTTATTTTTTATCCATGGGACTATAGTCACTTCATTTCAACTTCCTTGGGCTTCAGTTTTTCACCTGTACAATGATGTAGGCTCTGAGAGCCCTTCTACAATCATATAGTCTTCCCTGGACCTCAGTTCTCTCACCTGTACAATCAGGGAGTTGGGTTAGATGGCCTCTGAAGTCCCTTTCAGCTCTACATCTGTAATACTTTATGCAAACATACAGGCAGCAGGACATTAGGACACTGCTAGTAACGTTTGAGCTTTCTTTGTTAAGAGAAGTAATTCTTAGGAATGACCCACCTTCTTTCGCTGGAACTTTCCATGTGGTCTACATCCAGTAAAATCTAAGCTATGGACAGGGGGAAATATTGTTTTTCTATCTCTGTCCCCAGTTCCATAGTATCACACCTTGCACATAGTAGGTACTTTGAAAAGGTCTTGATTAATGAACAAAAAGAAGGAAGGGGTGGTCAAAGCCTGTCAACCAATTCAAGCAGTTATTTCTTCTCTGCAGTTAATTTCTCCTGAGCAATTTGGAAGTCAGTACAATAAGACAGGCAGGTGAAATCAGTTGCACTAAGGAGATTGTTCACAAATGATCCTCTAGGGTAAGTGAGGTATGGAGAAATTGCCAAGTAATGAATTCCAAGCTCAGAGATGTCTCCTTTGCCTTGATTCTGTCCAAGGACCTTTTCCCAATAGCTAATTGCCCTATACAGCAAGCTGAATATTCCAACCTTTGTCATACAGTTCATAATACTCCCTTATTTGAACCCAAATAAGGATCTGAATAAAACATCAAGTTTCTCCTGAATGCATGTTAATCTGCACTCAGAGGAAGAGTGAGCTTGAGAGCCATTTTCATAAAGGGCAGGGGCAATTATCATCAATCAAACACTTAAGAAGCTGCCACTGGGAGTGTGCTGTTGTCCTAGGTACCAAGGCGTTGCTAAAAATGGAGAACACAAGACCTCTGCTCTCCAGGTACTCAAGCTTTAAACATCACCTTCCATTTATTTTCAGGAAGGATTTTCTTGGGCAGTTCTGCCGCATCCTATCAGTCATCAGAATTCTGTGAAACTTAAATATAGTGGAATTTCTTAACATGGCTTGGGTGGGACTATACTGTGACCCATGCTCCTTGAATCATAAAGCCAGATGGTAAAAACTTGGGAGGACATAAAGTGCTTCAATAGGAAGCATACATTTTAAACTCCATGTTTTAACTGGTCTGCATCTGGAGCTAGGAATTTTGTCACCTGTGGCAAATTTAATCATAGGGAATAGGAGGATAGAGATTGTGAGGTCATTGTTAGAAAGGCTGTACTGCTATTGCCACAGATTCCTAGTCTGATGCTAGGCAGCCCTGGCAATGGGACATGGGAAGTCTACTCTGATTTGGTACAGTCCTGGTGAAGAAAGGCAGGCCCTGGGAGTAAGAGGCAAATGAAATCTGGGGAGGGGGAAGAAATCATATTGGCTAGTTTGCAGTCAGCAGGCAAGGAAACACATATCCACCCCTACCATGATTTTGGAGTCCTAGACCAAAGCACCTGCTGCACTGTGCTAGTTTTGAAGCTATCTACACCTGTGACTATAAAGGTGTAGAGAACTTCTGATGTAGAAAGTCCCTTCACCAATGTGGATAAAGATCTCTGTAAAGACTCTTAGAGTCACCTGGGGAGTGATGAGAGCTTAAATGACATGCCCACAGACACAGAGTCCATATATATATGAAAATCAGGACTCTGACCCAAGTCTTCTGGACTCCAAGGCCATTTCTACACTACGATGCCTCTCAAACCTGAACCCTGAGACCGATGTGAATATGTACTCTACCATATAAATTCAGAGGGACCTATCTGAACATAATGATCACACCTTAAGGTTTACAAAGCACCTTATACACGTTGTCTAATAATCCTCAAAACCCATAGTGTTCTTGGTGACTGCAATGGGTGAACATTCAAGGAAGGCCCTGGGAAAGGAGTCAGTGACCTTACTGAAGACGATGTAGAGTTGGGCAGTAAGGATACCATATGAAAGGGCAGCACTTATGGAAAGTTTATGCTGATGGGACAGTGGGGTGATTTCAGTATGTTTTAAAATCTCCAAGGGTTCAAGACAGCTACATTTGATGGCCCAATCAAGTTCTTCTCTGTCAACAAATATTTCAAATCTCATTGTCTGAGATCATTCATTTCACTATGACCCGCTTGTGGCCCCTGTTTACATCTATTTTTTTTTCTACTTTAGTACCCTGCACTGTATTTCATAGACTGGCTAACCAAATGCTGTTCTGTGTCATGACCAGTTCCATCAGTCACATTGTGTTTCATTACTGACACAGCCTAATACAATGTGACCGATGTAATCAGACATGATGTATCACAGAATGAGGTGTCACCCTGAGAAAGCCAGAGACATAGTGTTTTTTTTAAATACACAGTTAAAGGTTGTTTCAGGAACAAATGCACCACCAAATAATCAAAGGTCCTAGGGGTAAATTTCCTCAAAGAACCGTGTCTGGAAAAATAGGAAATTCCCAAATTTTTCTCTTCCCCCTCAGTCCCCTGGTCAGGAAGATTTTTAAAGTGAGGAGTGGGGTGAAGTAATCTTTGTTATTTCATTTTAATTTCCTGGAAAAATGATCAATGTGATTATATAATTGTATATAGTACACTGTACAACTAATATGCAGTTAGGTGGCACGATAGATAGAGCACTGGCCCTGGAATCAGGAGGAAGTGAGTTCAAATTTGGCCTCTGACACTTGACACTCACTAGTTGTGTGACCCTGGGCAAGTTACTTAACCCTGATTGCCTCAAACATCTGGGGCAATCTCCAGTAGTCCTGATGTATTTTTTGCCACTGGACCCAGATGGCTTTGGAGGATAGAGTGAGGCTGGTGACTTTTCACAGCCCTTCCTTACTTAAATCCAATTCACTGCAAGTCACGACACCACATCCTGATGTCATGGTCCTCTTTGAGAATGAAAGACAAACAACAACAACAATATGCAGCGAACAAGCATTTCCAAGGTTGCACTGGGTACAGAATTGTTACTTGTATATATCTATGACTATGTTCTTAATTATGCCATTGACTGAAGATCACAGTTACTACAGCCATCATAAGATAAATGATGTAGCACAGTAGACAGAGAGCTAGAAGTGGAGTCAGGAAGACCTAAGTTTAAGTCTGGCCTCACACACATATTGGTTGTGTGACCCTGGGCAAATCATTTTACAATCCAATGCCTTAGGCATTTCTTGAAGTACACAAATTGAAGAGAGGGTGCCAATCTCCATTGGTGGAGAGAATTTTCTCACTTGGGAGTTTCCTTTAATCAATAAAATTTGAGGTCCAGTATCATTCATAAGATTTCAGAGTTTGAAAGGGGTGTTAGAGAACACTCAACTTTTTCAATTCATACCCTGTGAAAATTGTGGTGCAAAGAGGTGAAATGGTTTGCGTAGGCAACAGAGCAAGGCAGTAGGCAGACCCAAGATTAGAACCCACATCCTATGCTTCTACACAAATGTTTACATCTCATACAGCCTTTGATATATTGTTCAACCTTCACATGATCTTGGGTCACTGTCTGAAAAGAGGGAGTAGCTCTTAGGAAACTCATTCATTTGCAGTTCTTTTGTAAAAGAATATTTGTTTGTTAACTGAAAATAACCCTCTGTACTTCACTGAGATCAGTCATTTTCCGAGGTCATGCCTTGCCTTTGAGCTCTTTCAGCACTTTGTTATCGTCTACTTCGGTGTCCTCATCTGACTAGGTAGTTGGACTGGATGACCTCTAGAGGTGGTCCTGGAGAGGTCCGTCCAACCCCTGAATCTATGATCCCTTGGCCTCGTAACTACCTTCTACAGTGCTATTCAAAAAAAGTGTGACATGTCATGGTTATTGAGAAATGTATCTGTCCCCATGCCTGTCAGTTCTATATGCCCTTAGAGAATCCAGATTGCTTGAGGTCAGTGATCTATCAGCACTCCTTCCACTTCTGAGTTGGTGACAGAAAACTATTTTCAAGGATTCAACAACAAGGAGTGCTGCATACTAGATAAAGAGCTGGCTTTGGAGTCAGAAAGACCTGGCAGTCTGCCTTTGACACCCCTTGGCTGTGTGACTATGGGCAAAGCACTTAATTCCTCAGTGCCTCCGGGCAACCTACTAAATTGCAGATCAGTTGCTGTTCTACACTGGTAGGAGGGATTTCCTCACCGATTTCCTCCTTTACATCAGTAACATCATAAGTCCAGACCCTCCCCTACCCCCCAAAATATCCTCCATGATGAACCCAATGAGTCTAACTGGGATGGCTGCCATTATGTGATGACGCATGCCAGGATCAATGCCACAGTCTTAGTTGGCAAGTCCATAGTTTTGCTAAGCATCAGAGTTGGAAGGAACCTCAGAACCTACTCATTTAACATGAAAAAATGGAGACTGAAAGGGCTTGGTCTCTCTTCAGGTAGTACAAACAATTCAATGACTTCCCTTACATCACCTAGCTCATTAATGGCAGAACCCAAACTAAAGCCCAAGTTCCCTGCCTCCCTTCTACTCTTTCTATATGCTTAAAGGTCCTAAATGTTCTGTACATTACATTTTTTTGGTAGGCAATGAGGGTTAAGTGACTTACCCAGGGTCACACAGCTAGTAAGTGTCAAGTGTCTGAGGTTGGATTTGAACTCAGGTCCTCCTGAATCCAGGGCCGGTGCTTTATCCACTGTGCCACCTAGCTGCCTCCCTGTATATTACATTTTACCAAATGTAAGAGATAGATGCTATCTTGCAAAAAAAAAAAGCACATGGAAAACTTTGCAAATATTCCTAGCCAATGGTGCCCATCTTATATTTATATTTAAGGTGCTAAAGACCATGAAAGGAATCCCTTGATTCTTTCAAAAACAACTCCTTTACCACTAGCAAAGCATGTAATTCTCCCCATATGTTATTTTGCTATTCAATTCTGGAGACTCTTCTATATGGCAGTTATAATCAGCAAGCTGACCTCAGTATGATTGTCTCATCATTAAAGTAATATGGATCAAGATACATGACAATGAATGGTGGCATACTTCCCAGAAGTGGCTAGAGCATTGGGCTAAGAGTCAGGAAGATCTGAGTTCAAATGTAGCCTCAGACAGTGACTAGCTGTCTGGCTCTGGGAAAATCATTTAACCTCTGTTTGCTTCACTTTCCCTATCTGTAGAATGGGGATAATAAGAGGACCTAACTCTCAAAGTTGTTGTGAGGATCAAATGAGGTAATAATTGTAAATTACGTAGTGTAGTCCCCAGCACACAGTAAATGCTACATAAATATTAGTTATCATCATCATCATTATTGAATAAAGTCTGGTTCAACCTCCCAGGAACATACGGCACAGCTGGGGAGGCCAGACATCCACAAATATTTCCAACATAAGGCACTATGTGCTAAATAAATGCCCAAAGACGCACCAATGGAATGTGATAGGACTGCCAGTCTGATTCTGTAATAGTCACTTGGCAATGCCATGTGTCTGGAAAGAGGTATTCTTGTGTGATTTCCATCAGCTCTTCTCACCTCCTCAACATGATTGGATATGGGAGGCTTAGATAAATAGCAGTTCATGTGAAGAAGAGCTGAGAGATTTCATGGATTTCAGGATTAATATGCTTAGCTCAAGTGCTACCTCCACAAGACCTGGCATGAGCTCCACAGTTGCTAGAGTCCTTCCCACCCCCCAATTGCTACATATTTACTCCTCTATATACACACTAGTTTCACCCAATAGAATGTAAGATCCTTGAGGGTAGGCTCTTTTGCTTTTGTCTTAATATCTTCAATGTCTAGGACAGTGCCTGGCAAACAGTAGGCACTTAAATTAACGTTGACACTTATTGAATGGTAAAGGAGCCAGTGGTATGATCTGGTAATCCAAAAACCTAAAGCTAGAATGAATGGAAGCTAGGTGGCGCTGCAGTAGACAGAGCACTGGACCTCGATTCAGGAACACTCCTCTTCCAGAGTTCAAATCTGGCCTCAGACACTCACTAGCTCTGCAACCCTGGGCAAGTCACTTCACCCTGTTTGGCTCAGTTTCTTCATCTGTAAAACGAGCTGGAGAAGGAAATGGCAAACATCTCAGTATCTTTGCCGAGAAAACCCCAAATGGGGTCATGGAGAGTTGGACATGACTGAAAACGACTGAATGACAAAATGAAGTGAGGGGTATAATATCTGCATGATATACTTCCCCTTCTTTCTACTCACAGTCACCATTCTAGTTAAGGGGCCAATAACCTCTCCCCACCCCCCAACCCTGACTATTTCACTAGCTTCTTAATGGGTCTCCTTGCCTCAAGTCTCTCCCTACTCCCATCCATCCTCCATTCCACTACCAAAGTGATCTTCCTAGAGAATAAATCTGTTCTTGTCATACACACCCTCCCCCAACTCAATAAACTTCAACGACTATTACCTCTAGACTCAAATATAACCTTCAAATCCAGGCCCCATCCTAGCTCTGCAGTCTTACAATGACTCCTCTCCATACAGTCTGACATTTATTCATCCTGACCTTCTTTACTGTTCCCCACACATAGGAATCCATCTCCTTCCCATCTGTGTGCTTTTGCACTGTCTCCCATGTCTGGGATACTCTTCCTTCTTATCTCTCTTCCAGAACCCCTGGCTTGTTTTAAGAATCAACTCTTGGGCCATCTCCTCCAGGAAGCTTTTTCTGGGGCCCCCAACTGCTAGTTCCTTCCCGTTTAAAGGTAACCTTGTATCTATTCTGTATAGAACTTGTATAGATTTATCTCTACACAGGTTATTTACCCAATTCGAATGTAAAATCCTCAAGGGCAGGCTTTCTTTTTGCTTTTTCTTTGTAGTCCCATAATTTAGCACAGTGCCTGGCACATTAGTAAGTGTTCAATAAATATTTGTTGACTCACCGATTAATTCTAGTTGCAGAGGAACAGATTTCTGTGAAATGTAAGCAAAACAAAACAAAAAACCCACACCAAAAAGCCCCCCAACCCTTTCTTAAAAAAAATGAAAGCTGTTCCAAAGTAGAATGGGCTGCCTGGAGGTCTTCAAACAGATGCTGGATGAGCACTCTCAGGGATAGCATGGTGGGGACTCGGGGCTCAGACACAGGCTCGATTACATGGCTTCTGAGGTCCTTTCCAGTTCTCGGGCTCAACGGTAGGAGACTGGTATTTGTCCAACTTTTGTCTTGAATTATGCTTTAAATCAAATTTGATTCTCCTGCCTTTCGGAATGAACAGGGCCCTGGGTTTTTACTCCTAGCAGTAAATAGGAAACACCCTGTGCTTGCAACTCTCCAAAGTGATTGCCCTTTGAAGCCTGGCTTCTGGGGGCCTCCAGGTAAGATAGAAGCTGCAAACTCACCCTTTGTTTCCTCCTTTGAGGCTGCTAATGGAAGCCCAGAGCTCCTTTGTCCTTTTCCACCTGTGATCCCTGCCTGGAAGCTACTTTGCCTGCCAACTGAGCCTAGGCAGCAGGAACTGAGGGGCACCTGATCATTCTTCTACTATGTTTATTGACACGAATAACCTTTCTCCTCCTTCCTAAGCTGACTTAACCTTTGCAGTGGATCTTTCTGGAGTCTGGGTTGTTGTTTCTGTTTTTCTAATGGCACAGGAAGACCACAAGAGCAGGAGAGGCTGAAATAAAGGGCTGATTTTAGTTGGTGATTCTCTTCTGCATTTTTCAGGGATTTATTAGGATGGGCTAGAAATCCCAATGCAACCCAAGGTCAGCAGAAGCTGTCTTCCTCACTGGACTCTTCCTGCACCACCCCCCCCCCGCCCCGGCCCAAGACTTTATGAATGCCTTCCTTCAAGGCTCAGAATAAACACCACCTCCCAGAAAAGGCCTTTCCCTGGTTGTTAGTGGCATTTCTTTATCAAATGTTTGGTACTAATTCTCCCTCCTCACCTGCATGCAGTAGAGGGTGATCTCTGTGAGGGCAGGGACTCTCTTGTTTTTAATTTTCTATTCTCAGTATAAAGTACTGTGGCTGGGACATAGCAGGCACTTAGTGAATGAACACATGATAAGTTAAAAAACAAACAAAACAAAAAAAACCCAACAACAAACCAACATATTATTAAATGTTTCCTGGAAAGAAAAAAAAAGGCTATTTTCTGGGAATGATTTTTTAAAAAACGTTTGGCCCTCAGGAAAATATTCCACCTATTCATTTCTGTCATAGAAAGAAAGAGGGGGAAAAGAACAAGTGACAGTGATTGTGCGCCAGATGTGATACTCCCCCCCCCCACCCTGGCCACTTCTGAGTGATGAAACATTACCCCAGGCTAGCTTGGAGTCCTGGGTAACCTTGCAATGGATTACATTTCTGACATGCAAAATGCTTGTCTATACACTCCTTTGTTGGAAACAACAGGAAACAGAGTTGATTATGAAAGGGCGAAGTACACATTGGGCTGCCTTTTGAAAACACCTGAAAAGAAAGAATGGGCCTGGAGTTGTGCAGAAGGAATACAGAAGGCAGTAAGAATTAGATCCAGAATGGGGAATTCTGCACTCAGGACCAAGAGTTGTAGGAGATAGGGACAGTGGTAATGCATGTGCAGTACAGTCCAACAAGGGGCAAAGGGGGTTGGAGGCAGTGCTGGCACAAAGGACAGTCAGATGAAGGTAGGGGCAGGTGACCAGAACACAGTGCAACCAGGGGCAGCAGCAGATTGTCAAGTACCATTTGAGCATGCTTGAGTACAGTCACACTGGGAAAAATGGCTCATTTCTTGTCCCCATCCATGGCAACAAGACACTGGGAGTGGCTGGGAAGGGGCAGCTGTGGCAGCATCAACCAATTTCCCTTTGGCACTTTGGGGCAAAGCCCCATTAATATTAATTCCAGGGGGGCGGCTAGGTGGCGCAGTGGATAAAGCACTGGCCCTGGATTCAGGAGTTCCTGAGTTCAAATCCGGCCTCAGACACTTGACACTTACTAGCTGTGTGACCCTGGGCAAGTCACTTAACCCCATTGCCCCGTAAAAAAAAAAAAAATATATATATATATATATATATATAAATTCTAGTTATGGTTTTGGGGAGGAGTCCTTGAATGATAGCAGGAGTTCCATTTTAAAAAACAGCACTGACAACAAACTTACGGTGGAGAGGACAAATAGTCTTTTCTCCATTTCACAGATTATGAAACTGAGGTGGGGGAGTTAAAGGACTTAGCCAGACTACAAAATGAACGAGTGGTAAATCAGAAAGATGCAAAATGTTTGTTGCATAGCATCATGCTCCCTCTTACTGTATGACCTTGAGCAAGTCATTTAATGTCTCTGAGTCTTAGTTTCCTCATCTGTCACATGAGGTCTATATCAATGATGCTAGCTAGCAATTTGTGTTCTTTTTCAGTCATTTCAGTCGTGTCCAATTTGTTGTGACCCCATTTGGGGTTTCCTTGGCCAAGATACTAGAGTGGTTTGTCATTTCCTGGTCCAGCTCATTTTACAGATAGGCAAACTGAAGCAATCAGGGTAAAGTGACTTAGCCAGAGTCACACAGGTAATAAGTGTCTGATGCCAGATTTGAACTTAAGAAGATGTCTTCCTGACTTAAGGCCCAGTGCTCTATGCACTGCAATGCCACCCAACTATCCAACAGTTCACAAATCTTAATACTTAAAATCACTACCAGGAGCTTAAAAAAACTACCTAAAAATCCAGTGGCATGATTTTAATGAAGTCACTTCCTAAATGGTTTGAGGGAGAAGAGGAGAGAATCTCTGTTTTTTCTTCACAGCTTCATTTCCAAACCTGCCAGATATTGCACCCATACAGGGTACTGGCTACAAGGGCATGGCGAGAGAGTGTGGATGACACATAGAAGCGTAGAATTTGGATTCAAAGTGCTTATTTCACCAATGGTGAATTAGTCATTATTTCCATATAGGGAAGCTAGCATATTTCAAAGACAAACCATTTTTATAACACATTATTAAGCTCCATTGACCAGAAAGTGTGATATGAATACATGAAACCTAAGTTTCTCATTCTTTTTAGAGGGTACACACTTTGAGACAGTTTAAAATCTTTATTCACACCAGAATATCACAGCAGATAGAGTGCTAGTTTGGAGTCTGGAAAACCTGGATTCAAATCCCGCCTCTGACATGTATGAGCCAGGGAAAAGCCACTTAATCTCTCTCAGCCTCAGTTTCCTCATCTGTGAAATGGGGATAACAACTTTTGTACTGATCTCCCAGGCAACAGAATAAATGATATAAAGTGAGTCACATTTTAAAAATAAAACACTATAAAAAAATCAGTGTTTGAAATGTTCACACAATGGACTGCAAATAAATCCACAAACATTTAATGGGTCCTTACTCTGTGCCAGGAATTGTGCTTAGCTCTGGTGATAAAAAAGCAAAAACAATCCCTGTCCTCAAGGAGCTTACATTCTAATGGGGGGTGGAGGTAACATGTACAGATATAGGTACATACAAGATGTATACAGGGTAGAGAGAACATACAGCAATTCTACTTCCTCAGCAACTAGAGCTAGGAAACAAAGATGGGGTAGCAAGCCCAGCAAACATAATGGAGCAGCTAATTTGAGGAATGGAACAAGGGAGCTGAAAGCTCTCCCCACCGCACCCCCTTAGATCTCATTTCTCAATGCAATGGAGTGTTGTGATAAAAATTCACCTTCAGGGGAAGGAGGAAAGAAAGTAGTTTGTTTCCCAGCTGCCTTATCCATGAAGGACATCATTTTCTTTTTTTGTTCTACCACACTTAGCTCACACACCCAAAAGAAAGAGCATTTCCCACAAGGCTAACTGCAACAAATTGTTTAGTTCCAATTAATTCGCGTCCCTTGCAGTCTTCCCCCCACCAGAAGCTGCCAACCCGGTGGGGCTTCTGACCTAGCAATCATATGAAGAACTGCATTGTTTTCTGTCAACTCAGGCTCTGTGCAACTGTTGTCTTGGCCAATTTGTGGCTTCTCCCCAGGGTGAAAGCTGAGGATTCTACATACTTGGGAAAGCCCACCCACAGGGAAGCAAAAGTAGAATTTAATTCCACCAGCTCCCATTCCCAAAGTACTAAATCACAACCACAGATTTTTAACTGGAAGTGACCTTTAAACCCTCTCATTTTACAGAAGAGAAAATTGATGTCAAAGGATGTTAAATGACATGCTCGGATTCATATATCTAGTAAGTGTCAGGATTTAAACTCACAGTTCAAGGCTCAGTCTGCTGTGCTATGTTAACAAACTTCAAAGAATGCTACTGTTGTTGGCTAGTCGGGTTGATGTATCCCAGGCTCCCTGCAATGGACAGTGAAAGGGGAAGATCCCCCCACACACTTCCTCAGCTATTCCACACAAAACAAAGAAGGACCAAGCAGCTAGACCACAGTGTAGTCTGCACCCAAATAACAGACATCAGTGTTAGTCCCACAAGAGACTAAGGGAGGGCAGCCTGGAAAGGAAACAAGTGACTGGAAAGCTGCTTGGGGTGGGGGTGACATTGAGGAGCTGAGCATCCTGGCTCTGAGCTGCTGAAGCCCTGCCTATGGGCAAGTCGATGAAGAGCATCTTGAAGGAAGAGGGCAGAACAGAATACAAATAGCCTTGTCAGCCCCAGATCTATGGGCCAAACAACAGGAAGACAGATTGCATGCTATTCCCTGTTGCTAGCAGGGCCTCCTAAGAAGGCTAAACCCTTGGGTCTGTGTTCCATGAGTCTCAATTCTAAAGCTATTGCAAAGCTCAAAACCTCTAGGAAAATAGACCTTCCTGAGGGTGAGTGTAGGCTGGAATGTGGATGGAGTGTTTTCTTTTTAAAAAACTATTTTCCTTTTAACTGCCACCCCATGGAATAGTGGAAAGAGCTTCAGATTTGCAGTCAGGAAAGACCCAGGTTTGAACCTCAGCTCCAAAACTCACTAAGCTCCGTAATCCCGGTCAAGTCCCTTCCCTCTTCTCGGCCTCAGTTTTCTAATCGGCCAGATTGGAACAATAATACTTGTATAATCCACATGCCTCCTAGTCCTGCTGTGATATAGCTTCTGGACTGCTGAAGAGGGAGTGTGAGGAGGTATAAACAGAGATTATGGATGAGCATAACAAAGAACTGCTCGTTTTGGGGTTTTTTTAAGTTATTTAAATTTAATTTAACTTATTTCAAAATCTAAATGTTTTTTGAAAAATAATTTTATTGAATCTTTTCTCTTTAAATTCCTAGGCTCCTGTATTTAGAGCCAGAAGGAACCTCAGAAGCCATCCAGTCCAACTCCCTGGTTTTACAGAGGAGGAAACTGAGGCTCGAGGAGGGGAAACTATGTGCCCAAGGTCACACAGGTACAAAGTAGCAGAACCCAAATCCCTCTAACTCACTCTATACTGAAGCAACCAGATTGAAACAAAGAAGCACAATCAATCAAAATCATATTATAAAGAAATTTCATTTATAATGTTGTTCAATCGTGTCTGACTCTTTGTGACCCATTTGGGGTTTTCTTGGCAAAGTTATTAGAATGGTTTGCCATTTCCTTCTTGAGCTCATTTTGTAGATGAGGAAACTGAGGCAAACAGGGTTAAATGACTTGCTCAGAATCACACAGCTAGTTAGTGTCTGAGGCCACATTTGAACTCAGATCTTGACTTCAGGCTGGGCACTCTATCCCCTGTGCCACCTAGTTGCTCCTAGCTATTGTAATGTGTACAACAGTCAGCTCTATGGAACCTTCCATAATTATTTCCATTATGCAGAGTTCAATTTCCCTTTGGAGATTTTTTTCATTTACACATTGTTTTAGTGTGTGTGTGTGTGTGTGTGTGTGTGTGTGTGTGTGTGTGTGTGTATGTATACTTTCTTGGTTCTACTGACTTCACTCTTCATCTGATCATACCAATCTTCCCATATTTCTCAAAAGTATTTGTATCCCTCATTTCTTGCTACCCAATGATATTTCACTACATTCATATATCATGGTGGGGGGTTCAGCCATTTCTTAGTCTACTTTGTTCATTGTTAGTATAAAGCACAAGGAAGAAAAATTGATTGGACAGATTCGACTGTATAGAATTTTACAGGCTTCAGGCAGATGTCACTGTATTCTCTGACCTCATATTATTCATAGATGATCTGCTCTGCTTGTTTTCCTGCTATGGACACTCAGTGAGTATTATTTATTCGACCAATGTTCCAGCTTATTTCCCTGGACAAAGGGGCGGGAAGTCAGCATGAACTGGGGCTGATCATGAATATCAACTTTGGCACGTGGTTGTAGGACAACAGAGAAAATAGAGGGCTGTTGCTGGAGTCCAGATTAGGGTGGAATAGAAGAGACAAGGAGACATAGAGAGTAAGTACATCATTTTCCCTGGGCTGGCTGGGGAAGCAGCAGCATCTTTTACCTTGGGAACATAGAGTACAAGCTGTGCTGTGCCAAGGACATATAATAAACTCCCCACAGCATTTTAGTTTTGGAAGCTGTGTCCCCTGAAAGAAAATCATTTCAAGCTAAGAACACTCCAGTATTTTTAGTATTTGCTCATACTGTGTCCATTCCTTTACCCAGACTTTTAAACTGACAAAAAATGAAAAATTAATGAATTAATTTGGTTTGCACAACCCAACAGAGGTGGTTTAGTGTAGAGCATAAAAGGCCATCAATAAAAAGCCAAACTTGGAGTTGGGAAGACCTGAGTTCAAACCCTGATTCTGCGATCTACAGTTGTGTGATCATGGACAGATCATTTTATTCTCTCAGGGTCCCAAGTAGAATTGTCAACTGTGGATTAGTTGCAGAGCAGCATCTAGATTGGTGGGGAGAGTTTATATATTTGGAGATTTCCTACACTGAAGAAATTATAAATCTGGACCCACTCAGTCATTCAGGTAATCCAAAGCGCCCTCTTCAGGAATTTTCTGGACATAACACCTTGAGATAGTGAGAAGGCAGGTAATCTTCAGGCTTAGATTGCAGAATCATAGATATAGAGTCGGAAGAGATCTAAGAAGTTATCTAGTTCTATTCCCTCATTTCATTTTCCAAATGAGAAAACTGAGCTCCAAAAAGTTCAGGTAGGATCAGAAATGTAATAACAGCTCGCAGGGAAGGGCCCTTAGAGGCCATCTAATCCAACAGGTGAGAAAACTGAGTTCTAGAGAAGTTATGTTACTTTTCTAGGGTCACAGAGCTAGTAAGTGTCTGAGACAGTATTTAAATCCAGGTCTTCCTGACTCCACTATAGCATGTTCAGCTGGGAAGGAAGCTAGGGCTCAACCTGAAGGGATGGCAGAGGGAAGATCCCTAGAAAGTCCTACAAAGGAAAAAAGTAATGCCAAGTCAGGCCTCTAACCCTCGGGGCAGAACATGCTGGAGGCCACTTAATCCCTCAGCAATGGGTTTCAGCAAGTCATGAAGACTTCCTTGGTGGAGAAAATCACCTTGCTTTTCTAATGGAAGACCTTTCAGCCAACCCACTAACCAGAAAGCTTCTTGAGGCTTTGGGCCATATGTTATTCTGCCTTATATTCCTCACAATGGCTAGCATAAGACTTAGAATACAGGAGGTGCTTAAAAAACGTGTTGACGTGAATAGAATTTTTCTGTTAATTCATTCAGTCCTAGCTGACTCTGAGACCACGGCACCACAGATCCTTTTATCTTCCACTATCTCCTGAAGCCTGTCCAAGCTTGTATTTGTTTCCATGACACCATCCATCCACCCATCTCATCTTCTGTGCCCTCTTTCCAACATCAGCATCTTTTCCAGTGAGTCCCATCTTCTCATTATGTGACAAAAGTATTTCAACTTCAGCTTCAGTATTTGACCTGGATTAATTTCCTTTAAGTATTGACTGATTTGATCTCTTTGCTGTCCAAGGGACTCTCAAAAGTCTTCTCCAGCACCATGATTTGAAAGCACTGATTCTGTGGTGCTGGGCTTTCCTTATAATTCAACTCATACAGTCATACATTGCTATCAGAAAAAAAAAAAAAACAACAACATACCTGTGACTAGATGGACTAAAAGCCATTTATTCAAGAGAGTTAGAAATGGCTTTATTATAGAACTCTGATCCACTATATTATTATCATAGTGTACCACATCAGCACTTCACTCACCAGGCTCCCCATTCCATTCCTTAGCTACTCCATCCTGTATCTTAAATACCTTCTACTTAATTACCGGTCTACTTAATTACCTGCCTACTTAAGTACTCCTCGATGATTTTTTAAATGGTATGGGCTTGAAGTGCATATACTTTAGCCGCTCCAAAACAAAAGCCTTTCTTTCAAGAGTAGTTATTTCTCACTTTAAAGAGTAAGCCCCTGGTGAATTGAATAGGATCATATCTTACCTTTCCAAGACCTTAGATCCTTGACCTCATTCTCATTACTATGGTTCTTTTAAAGTAGGTACTATAAATATTGGCAGAAAGAGAGCTATGGAAATGCAACAGAGGGCAGGGGATGTAGTTATCAGCATCCCCGCAGTTATTCCTAAAGTAGAAGGAATGGTAAGTCATGAAACAAACAGTAATGTATCTCTCTCTCTCTCTCTCTCTCTCTCTCTCTCTCTCATTTTCTCTCTCTGTCTCTTTTTCCTTCTATCACTTTCTCTCTCACTTTTTCTCTCTCTGTCTCCATCTCTCTCTGCCTCCATCTCTCTCTCTCTCTCTCTCTCACACTCACACTCACACACACACACACACAAACACACAAACATACACACACATACATACACTTTCTCTCTGTCTCTAACTTTCTCCCTCTCTCACTTTCTGTCTTTCTCACTTTCTCTCTGACTCTACATCTCTCTCTCTGTCTCTGTCTCTCTGGAAAACCAGTGCATGCATTTTCATCAGAAAAGGGCATACTCTCCTTCAAGTGGCACACTCATTTTCACATTTCTCTCCTCGCTTTCATCATGTCACATCAGAGTGCATTGAAAATGCTGCCAGCAGTAGCACTAACTAGTAAGTGCTGATCTCCATGGCAATAGAGTAGACAGTATCTTCTATGATGATGCCCAGACAGTTGCTATAAGGATGACAAGACTTCCTCTGGAAAGGGGAGCCTGGCCCATCAAATAGACGGAAGAGTCTAGCTCTGTGGAAGAGATTTCATGAAGGCTGAATTTATTCAGCATACTCACAAAGGGCAGGAATGGGTGGGGACCAGAAATAATGCCATCCAAGAAAGGTGCCTCACTGAACTGTCTGCAAGTCTCTCTCTCCATCTCCCTCTCCTCCCTCCCTGCCTATCTGTCTGTCTGTCTGTGTCGGTCTGTCTGTCTTTCTCAGACACACACACACACACACACACACACACACATACACAGAAACACATGCATGCCTTAATACACACATGCAGCTTGGTATCAGTCTGGTAAGAATCTCTGTGACATTTTGGCAACTTGTGCCTTTTTGAAACAAAGATGCTTGAATTCAAAATTGAAATTGAAATTGTGTGTTCACTCTTTCTATTGCTGCATGTATTGTGTATATGGTTGTGTGTATAGGATAGGGAGGAGAGGTTGGATATAATACTAATTGAAAACTTCCATCTAGCTAAAGCATTTTTGTGTGTGTATATATTTTCAGATGGGTGAACTACCAATACCAGATTCATAATGAATTTGTTAAAAACAGCATCCAATTAGTAAACAAAGATGGGGCTTTAATATTTACTCACTTAGTATAAAAGCAGACAAGGGCTTGACAAATTAATCAAAATGAAAGGAGTAAGTATTGTTCTCCTTAATCAATGGAAAGCCCTACAATTTGTTACCATTTGAAAAGATCTTCTCTAAAAAGCACCTCCAGTGATCATTTCTAAACCTCACACCTTCACAATTCCCCATTCAAGAAGGGCTTGGCTTTGTGTCATTATTGGCTTTTGTCTTGTAGCCTTTTCATCTCAACCTATTTATTTCTGATCTCACAAGAGTCTTATGCTTTAAAAAGATCAATCAGCAAACTTCACTCAACTATGCAGATCAAATCCCACAAGTCTGATGTTTACGAAGGAAAACAGGAGTATTTCAAGCACTGATACTTTGTCCTCAGCAATGTTAGTAGACATAACTTAGGAAGGGGCAGTAGAGAAATAAAAAAAAACAGGCTGCCTTCATTTTCCCCCAATTCACATCTGCATGGTCTTCTTTTGTCCAAGGCCAGGGAAAAGGTAAAAGCAGTAGATTGCATACATATGAGAATAAGAGTTAGGGAGCCAGTTTATAGGTCAATTAAGATACTGAGAGATCTAGTAAATGTGGATTTTCTTGGCAACAAAATCTGTTCCTTTATCATTTTCTGACACTGAATCTTAAATATAGTCAATTATCAAGTATCTGTGCTATCAGAGAGAGATGGAGATGGAAAATTAGTGAGAGAGACAAAAAGAGAAAGACAGAAGGAAGAGGGCAGAGGAGGGAAGAGCAAATAAGGGGAGGAGAAAGGAGGAGAAGGGACGGAAGGGAAAGGGATAGAAAGACAGAGAAGAGAGCTCAGTATTTTAAAAATATGATTTCCTCAGCATGGCTTCTTCTTCAACCTACATATTTCATGCCCCTACAACACCTTGGGGGAGACCATTTTCTTGTATTTCTATGCCTCAAAAAATCATCACCTGGTGGCCAAGTCTTTGCTATTAAAAGTCACTCTGCTGTTTCCATAGCTTTCTTCCTGAATATGTTTTGGTTCCACTATAGCCATGTGAAGTTAGTGTCTATTCACCATTTTTCTCCCTCTCCCAGTTCTAGACTTAATCACTGCTCTTTCTTTCACAATCTCCCACACATATTTAGTATCCCATGAACCATAGCCTTGTCTAGATCCATTCTTCCTCCTGTGACTTCTCAGCACCAAAGGGTAACATGAGATAAAGTTGGGGCAGCTAGGTGGCGCAGTGGATAGAGCACCGGCCCTGGAGTCAGGAGGACCTGAGTTCAAATCCGGCCTCAGACACTTAACACTTACTAGCTGTGTGACCCTGGGCAAGTCACTTAACCCCAATTGCCTCACTAAAAAAAAAAGAAAAAAGAAAAAGAAAAAAAAACATGAGATAAAGTTGGTGTTAGAGCTAATTTCTCTATTTTATGTGATTATTGGGTTAAACTCATTTCCTAGTCTTTGACAAACAAGTGTCTACACATTTTTAATTGAGTGAAAATTCCCTCAGTGTTCTGTGTGCATGTACATATATAGTTATATATACACAGCCATACATTTATATACATGCATGTTACTATATTATACATATATACATATATGTGTGTATACACACACAAACATAAGTATATTCTCCCAAATGGTTTTGTGTGTGTGTGTGAGGCAATTGGGGTTAAGTGACTTACCCAGGGTCACACAGCTAGTAAGTGTTAAGTGTCTGAGGCCGAATTTGAACTCAGGTCCTCCTGAATCCAGGGCTGGTGCTCTATCCACTGCGCCACCTAGCTGCCCCAAACATAAGTATATTCTCAAGAAATAAATCCCCATTTCCAAGGTAAGGTGTGTGTTGTTGTTGCTGAGCAGAGTCTGCCAAGACCAATTACTGGTAAGAATGAAAGATTCACAAGGCTCTTACGATGCACACGAGACACAGATACATGGAAAGAGATATGTGAGTACGCTTGGTAACGATCATTTCTCTGTCTTATAGGGCAGTAGGAGATGCCATTGTCACAAGATGAATTAGAGAGTGGATGGCTACAGAATCTCTGAACCAGCATTGGATGGGATATCAAAGAGAGGCCATCTGGCTCAACTGATATCTGAACAAGAATCTCCTCTACAACATGGTTGGCAAGTGCTCATCATCTACCACTTGGTCATCTCCAGGTAGAAGATACCCACTACCTTTTTTTTTTTTTGGTGAGGGTTAAGTGACTTGCCCAAGGTCACACAGTTAGTAAGTGTCAAGTGTCTGAGGCCAGATTTGAACTCATGTCCTCCTGAATCCAGGGCCAGTGCTCTATCCACTACATCACCTAGCTGCCCCTACCCACTACCTTCTAAAAGCCATCCACTCCATTTTGGGATGGACTAAATTGTTAGGAAGTTTCTCCCTTAAATTTCTTTCTTTCTTTTTTGTAGGGCAATGAGAGTTAAGTGACTTGCCCAGGGTCACATAATAAGTGTCAAGTGTCTGAGGCTGGATTTGAACTCAGGTCCTCCTCAATCCAGGGGTGGTGCTTTATCCACTGCACCACCTAGCTGCCCCCTCTCCCTTAAATTAAGCTAAATTTGCCTCTGAAATTTCCACCCATTGCTACTTGTTCTGTCCTCTTGGGCCAAGCAGAAAAATATCTAATCTCCAGTTATATGTAAAGATAGTTTTCAACATTTGTTTTTATAAGATTTTGAGTTCCAAATTTTTCTCCTTCCCTCCCTTCCCTCCCCCCATCCCAAAGACAGCAAGCAAGCTGATATAGATTGTATATATAATCACATTAAACATATTTCCACATTAGTCATGTTGTGAAAGAAGAATCAGAACAAAAGGGGAAAACCTCAAGAAAGAAGAAAAAAAAAAAAGATCTAATCTCTTTGGCATAGCAGAGGCTGTCAAATACTTAAAAACATCTGTAATCACCCTGCTGAGTTTTCTCTACTGCTAAGTATTCCCCAATTCCTTTAAATGATCCTTGTATATCACGGTTCTGATGTGTTTCACCATGCTGGTTGCCCTCCCTGAGATACTTTCCAGCTTATCAATGTCCTTTCTAAAATATGGGGCTCAATACAATAATCCAGATGTTGTCCAACCAGGGAAGAATACAATAGGACTATCACTTGTCTAGCCCTCGACAGCATGACCTTCTTAATGTTGCTTAATGTTGCTTAATGTTGCAGCTAGGTGGTGAAGTGGATAGAACACCGGCCCTGGAGTCAGGAGGACCTGAGTTCAAATCTCACTTGAGACACTTACTAGCTGTATGACTCTGGGCAAGTCACTTAACCCCAATTGCCTTAAAAACATCTGGGGTCATCTCCAGTCTTGATATATATCTTGCCACTGAACCCAGATGGCTCTGGAGGAGAGAGTGAGGTTAGTGACTTTGTACAGCCCTCAGTGCAAGTCATGACACTGAGTCATGGTCCTCTTTCAGAACAAATGACAATGACAACAACAACAATGATAACAACAATGACACTTAAGAGCACATTCACTTTCTTGACTGCCATACCACAGTATTGACTCACTGAATTTGTAAGGCCACCCCAATCCCAGGCATTTTTCAGGTAAACTGCTACTGAATCATGCCTCTCCCATCCTGCACTTTGGAATCTGTTTTCTCTGAATCCAAAGGTAAGACTTGCCATTTGTCTCTATTCAATTTCACCTTATTTCACTGGGCCTAATATTCTAGTCTTTTAAGATCTTTTGGGATCTTGAGAATTTAATCCAATGTGTTCACTATCTTACCCAGCTATGGTGTTTTAAAAGTTTGAGAGATATATAATTTCTGGGTAATTAGTCATTTTATTAATAATGCCAAAATTTTAATAAAAGGAGGTCTGTGGCACTCTTGAATGCCAAAATCAATCATGGCAGCTCGGTTCATGGATTATATGTCCTTGGAAGTAGGGTGTTCCTGAGGGTGGCAATTAACTCTGATTGGTTAACAACTGAGAGGTGGCGGTTATATAGAGAAGTGAATTCACTCCAATGAGGGGCTGAGTGACATCATGTCACTCTTGGAAAGAGAGACTATTCTTAGGTGGAGACCACCATTGCCTTAGGCAATCTAGATAAAGACTCTATATCCCCATCCAAACCTGAGCTAGTTGGGTGGAGTAGCAATACCCAGAATGAAGAGAATGTTAATCCTATCTCCCATCAGCCCTTTCCTTGAGAGACTGGGCTAGGATATAGGAAGGGGGGGGGAGTTGGGGTCTCCCTTATTTTAATAATTGGCTATTAATATGAGGAATAGTCATTTCTCTCACAGCTTCATGTCATCTGAAAATCTGACAAAGCATGTCACCTACGTCTATATCCAAATCTGGGATCACCATATTAAACAGCATTTGAATGAGCATGGAATACTAGGGTTTGGTACTCAAGATGTCCTTCCAAGGTGAAATCGAGTGCATTAGGAAATATTCTTTATGCCCAGCCATTCAAACAGTTTGGAATCCACCCAATTTTACTGTCTTCTAGCCCACATCTTTCTATGTGGTCCACAGGGAAGCAGGGAGAGGCTTTGTCAAATGTTTTGCTAATATCCCAGATAATGATGCCTATCTCTTTATCTCAAAGTCTCTGGGAGAGTTTGAAATTCTTTAGAAAAAAGGGTAATGAGGTTAGTCTGGAATTGGCCTGTTTGCTAAAGAATGCCGAGCTCTGAGGTGCTAATCTTGTTGATATAGACTCTCCATAAAATCCTAGGGGTACTTTCTTAACTCACTTACATTTTAGTTATGATAGAAATAAGATTTTTAAAAGTGAACTTAAACACACATTTGGTCAAGTTTGGTAGAATTACATTACAATATTTACATCTTGTGTCATTACAGATCTTGTGACAAATGAAAAAAAAAAACCACAACACACCATAGATGGAAGATTGTACATACAAGCATCTGCCACTTCTCTCTTTAAAGCTTCTGTTTATTGTCAATTACAGCTACAGTGATGCACAAAGGTTTGCAGTGTTGAGCAGATATGTAAGAGCACTTCAAAGTTACCAAAGTGATTTACACATTATCACATTTTGACCTCAACAACCCTGTTAGGTATGTATATGATAGTATTATATACATCTTAAAGATATGGAAAATTAGTCTTGGAGAGCTTAAAGGGTGGAATGACCACGTGGCATAGTGAAAACAGCAACTGAACCTACCTCCCTGCCACGTGTCACCTGTGTGACCTTGGACTAGTCATTTCCCCTCCTTGAGCCTTGGTTACCACATCTAGATGACCTAGGAAGTCCCTTCCCACTCTTGACATATGATCCTATATATGACTTTGGCCAAAGCATTTCACATCTCTCTGTCTCAGGTTACTTCTACAAAAAGAGAGGATTAGACTGGATGGGCTCTAAAGTCTCTTCTAGTCCTACATCTGTGATACTATGTGTGACCATGGATGAGTTATTTCACCTATACAGGCTTCCATTTCCTCATGTATCAAAGGCAGGTATTGGACCAAAGGGCCTCTAAGATCCCTTCCAACCCCAAGTCTATTATCCTATGGTCTTAGCTCTTGTCTGGGCAGCTAGGTGGTGCAGCAGATAAAGCAGGGGCCTGGAGTCAAGAGGACCCGAGTTCAAATCTCACCTCAGACGCTTACTAGCTGTGTGACCCTGGGCAAGTCACTTAACCCCAGTTGCCTCAAACATCTGGGGCCATCTCCAGTCATCCTGATATATATCTTGCCACTGGACCCAGATGACTCTGGAGGAGAGAATGAGGTTAGTGACCTTGCACAGCCCTCTCTTACTTCAATCCAATTCACTGCAACTCATGACAACAACAACAAGAACTTGTTAGCTTCTAACTCCCAGGTCAGGGTTGTCTCCACTCTAAGTTACAATATTAAAATTCACCATCATTCCCCAAAACACTACTAGATGCCTCTCTCCTAACTATAACCTAGGCTCTTAAAGTTTATAAATTGAACATCAACTTTTCAAAGACTGAAAGAGAAGCAGCTCTGTTTCTAAAGTTCTACAAATGAAGGTGAGAACTCAGGGTATGGAAAGCTGACTTAGTGATATAAAATACGAGCTAGATAAAATGCAATGTAAAGTAGCGTGTGAAAAAGCGAGTTGGCGAGGGAAGAAATCATGGAGCATTTTGAAAAATTCATTTCCCCCCATTAACAAGCATCTGCTTTCTCTCTTTCCCACCTCTCCTCATCAACATTGAGGGGGAAAAAGACAATCTTTATCATTTTTTAAATTCCCATTTGTCATGGACTCTATAGACTCTGAAGCACACTACCAAGAAGTCTGCATTCATTAGGTGTTAGTTAAATAGTTACTCCTGAAGTGGGGATGGATTTAATTGATCAAATTGATCCTGAGTCTCAGGGACTCAGTTTCCCAGGTTTTATTAAAATGCTGTTATGACCACAGGGACAATCACCCAAAGGAGAAAAATAAGGTGTCTCAAATAGGGATAGGAAAATGGCTATATTTATAGTGAGAGAAGTAGGTTATCTCCTTGTTATCTTAATCTCCTCCTTATGGGAGGTTCATATCCTAATTTGGAATTCTTGGGGTCCTAAGACATCCCCCAAGGCGGGTATCTTTCTCACTAGGGGTGTATTTTTTGGATTTAAACGTCAGAAGGTATACCTAAGGACACATTTGGTCTTTCTGCACATGTTCATAAAGACATGCTTAAACTTGTAAGAGCCAGAGGGTCTCTCTGTTTATGATATCTCTTTACTTTAAAATATAGTTTCTAGGTGCAGTGTCTGTTTCCTGTCACCCAGGAATATTAATGGCTATTAATGGTTAATGGTCCCTGGTTACTGTCTCCTTAGGCTCTGATTACTGTACTGTTGATAAGATCTCCAATCTTAGTTTCTCTTTTAACTCTTTTAGCTACTATTGATATGAACTCAAGCCTTAGTTTATCTGTTAACCCCTTTTAGCTACTGTTGATTAGAGCTCAGATCTTAGGTTATCTGTTAACCCTTTTTTAGCCTCCTCCATCACTTCTATACAGAGTTACCACAGACATCCCAATACATGGCAATTCCCAACTAAAAGTTTTCACCACTCACTCAAAGTATAGCCATACTTTGGTTGACCAAAATCCAACTGGGTACAACTCTTCAACAATCACATATTTGAGGCTATACTTCAACTTTAGGAGAAAGGCATATCATGATGATGGTGACAGCAAAGTTTTTTTTTTTTAATAGATAAAAAAATTAAAACCCTCCTGAAATGTCCTGAGATTTATCCCTAGAATTATGGTCTAGAGCAAGATGCAAAGTCCTCAGTCATTTAAACAATATTCAATCAATTTCACTATACTTACTAAGGCAGGAAATTGAATCATTATTTTAGGAAGGATCTTCAACACTGAGGATTGACACAAAGAGGAGTTAAAGGTTCAATGCACCAAAAATAAAGAGAATCTCCCATTTCTTCCACATTCCAGATAATTTTAGTTTTACTCACAATCAATGAAATTCTTAGTGATTGTTTCCACATGATGCCAAAAAAGTGTGTTAATTAAGTCTGAAATTCCTTCCAAGTGGTTACTAAGTGATATTTAAACTGATCAACTGACTTTGATTGCCTGGGCTTTTCACTATTTGACCAGTTGTTTTGGCATTATGTCCACATAGCTCCTGCCTACCCCTTTCCCTTTTCCAACATGGAGCTACTTTTAGGAACTTCCCTTGATGAATCACCATCAGGAGTAATTATTAGTCATTATACAGCACAGGCCATATAATAAAAGAGTCTAAGTACCAAGCAACATTGCCAGACCTTTCCTAAATTGTCTTAATTGCCCTGTTATAGGAAAATTATACCAAATAATAATCAAACCTTATAGCCTTGATTTTTGCCTGAGGCTATAAGAAAACTTTGGAAATACAAGGATAACATTTAAAGAAAAGATTTCCATACATCCCTTGATTCTTGATTTGAGCTCTCCTACCCCAACATGGGGTAGACTAGTTAATCTGGATCATCTCCCCTGCCAGTGAGCATTCTATGTGAAGATGGAAAGTAAACAGAAAGGGGCAAGGGAGCACGACCTATGAAACCTTCCACTATGGTAAATGCCAGCTGTATGGTTTAATAAAATGGGTTTGTCACTGCAAGATGGCCCTAGGGATGGCTCTTTATCACGCAGAATTTTTCCTCAGTTGCTCAGTATTCCCCCAGCTTACTGGATCAGATTTACAAGTATCTACCACCTACTTTCTCCCTAATGTTCTTGTTTATCATGAATTACAGCAATGTGATGCGCAGTGTTTACAAATGGAAGGATAATGATGTGGTGTCAGCCAATAAATAGGATCTTTGGTTATATGTTCCCTTTCCAGAAGCAGATTTGGGTATCTTGTCTAAAGGTACTCAATGTTCTCTGGGTCATGGTATATATGTCCTTTATATTTGGATGTGCTCATTCCTTCCTTCCAAGAATATATGAGTGCTTACTATGAGCAAGACACACAGCAAGACCTTGGTAATTTGGATTATCGGTGGGGGAGACTATTTCAAGATACTGTGAAACCAGGATGACAGAATGAAAAAATAATAGCTCATATTTATTTAGCACTGTTAAGGCTAAAATTCTAGCTAGTCTGTCTAAAATCTCTAATAAGTAGTCGCCAATAAATTATAAGATTTAGCAAAACTAAGCCTTTTAAGCATTTATTAAGGAGAATAAGAATTTGGTAAAGAGAGAAGAAAAGGCCTAGATTCCTATCTATTAAAGGGAGAGAGCATTCCTAGCTCCACTCTCTGCCAGCATCCACAGGAAAGAGAGTGAGTCAGAGCACCAGGCTCTCCCTTCCCCCTCCCACAAGCAAACATCACTTCCTGATGCCAAAGAAAAGACTCATGGTCTTGCCCTCAGAGACCTTCACCTCATGGCGGAGCTTTTCTACAGTAAGTCTCCAGCAGGTGGCGTCATTCCAATCATTACAGCACTTTAGGGTTTAGAAAGCACTTTGAATTCATGATTTCATTTCATAGCCTATATATTAAAGGTAGAGCTAGTCCATTCATCTGATTTTACAAATGGGGGAACTGAGGCCCAGGGTGATTAAGTAACTTGCCCTAATCACAAAGGTTAGAAAGGTCAGAGGTGGGATTGACATGCAGGTCCTCTGACTCAAATTCTGTTTTCAATTTTTGCAACTACTACATGAGATGGATGTGATTAGTATCTTTACTTTATAAGTGAGGAAACTGAGGCTCAAAGAAGTCAAGGGCTTAATGCAGGCGCACAGCTAGTAAATTTGGAAGTTGCTGTTTATTTTTCACTCTCAAAGAGGACCATGACTTTGGGGTGATGTCATGACTTGCACTGAATTGGATTTAAGTGAGGGAGGGCTGTGCAAGGCCACTAACCTCACTCTCTCCTCCCAGAGCCATCTGGGTCCAGTGACAAGATATATATCAGGATGACTGGAGATGGCCCTGGTTGTTTGAGGCAATGGGGTTAAGTGACTTGCCCAGGTTCACACAGCTAGTAAGCGTCTGAGGTGAGATTTGAACTTTGGTCCTCCCAACTTTACGGCCAGTGCTCTATCCACTATGTCACCTAGCTGCTCCTAAATTTGGATGTGGGGTTTAAACTAAAGTCCTCCTGATTCAAATTCCAATATTCTACCCAAAATACTATGCTGCCTCCCTCTAAGGTAGGCTCATTGTTCTTCTGCACACACAGTAATGTGAATGAACGAAGCTGAAAGTGTTGACAAATAGAGGTCTTTGAGCATATGTGTTAATGAATGCATGATTTGGAATGAATGTAAAATGCATGAAAAGTGGATTATATGAATCCATTAAACAGGGCCTCCATCAAGCAATTTTTTTTTTCCTGGTACATAGCTGGGGGTGGATCAATTGATTCCAGTCTTTACCTAAATAACAAATTCCTTCCTGATAGCTAAAACTCATTCTGTGTGCACACAACCACAATTTGAATTGTTAGAGTCCAAATTAAAGGAGTATGACTGAATATCTTTTTCATATCTTTTCCTTTTTTCTTTTTTGGAAGGAAGGTATGGGGCTCTAGACCTTGGATTGCATCTGCATGGGCAACTCCTAATATAGAAACTCTCTTCACTGAAGATTAGCAATTTATGTAACTTATAGTCTAAGAGGCTTAGGGCAGCTAGGTGGCACTACAGTGGATAGCATGCTGGCCTCAGACACTTAGTAGCTGTGTGACCCTGGGCAAGTTATTTCACCTTGTTTGCTTCAGTTTCCTCATCTGTAAAATGAGCTGGAGAAGGAAATGGCAAACCACATCACTGTCTTTGCCAAGTAAACCCCAAACCGAGTCATGAAGAGCCAGACATGACTGAAATGACTGACCAACAACAACAAAAAGAAAAAGTCTAAGAGAGTTCCCTGGGACACCGAGAATTTAACTAAGGTTACTATGATCACAAAGCCAGTATGTGTACAAGTCAAACAGGAACCCAAGTCTTTAAAACTACAGCTGGCTCTCTATTCACACCTCCTTCTCCTTCCCTTTTCTCTTTTATTTATGACTCCAAATCTCTGAGATCTAAAAAAGAAAAAGATATTGAAGGTGACCTAACTAGGAATGACTAAAATGCTCCATTCTCTGGAGTATCGTGAGTCAAAGGATCACAGACTTAGGGCTGGAAGGGACCTTACAGGCCATCAAGTTCAGCTTCCTTACTTATAAATGAGGAAACTGAGGCAGAGATACATTAAGTGAAGCCTAGGGTCACAAAGTCAGGAAATGTATGAGGCAGGATTTGAACCCAGGTCTGACTTCCAAATAGAGTTCCTTCTCCATCATAACACACTGCCTCTCAACTGTGGATTATGTAGCCTTTTCTTTCTACTGAAATGTTGATCAGTTTGTTATCTCCACATAAGATAATGGGGTATAAATTATGGAGGAAAACTTTGCCAGCAGTACCTTCCATAACTATCTGGCTCAGGGCTTCCTGCTTTTCCATGCGTTAGGTGTAAATGATCACACAAGCATCTACATCCCACCGAGGCCCCTTGGCTTAATGAGAAATGACATGTTGATGGCAGGCTGACTTCAAACTTCTCCATGTCAATTTCTTTAGTTTATTACTTAACATTGGTTCTCATTTCCTCAAGCACAAAGGGAGATATTAAGTAGCTGAAATTATGTGGGCCTTTTTCTCCTGTCTATTTAAAGAAAGTAATCATTGAAATAGGAGACTAATTTAATGTCTTCTGTTTGGATTCAATGACTCCGGCAGCTGGCTGTAGCCAGTGTGTGCCCATAGAGATCAGGCAGCTTCTGCCCAAAGATCTTTTGAAATATCTTTTATTTTATTTATTATTTCATTCTGTTGTTGCAACTCTCAGGAGGCAGGGCCAGAGGTGGTAGTGGCGTTCCCAGGAAAGTTTACTTTCCAACTGATTTCATTTTCCATCTAGCCAGCATATTTTTTCTCTCTTCTCCGTTCCCAGTGACACTTGAAACTAATAAGGTTTTTCACTGAGACTTAATCCCTGTCCATAGGAACACAGTCAATTGCATTAGCACAGCTCGGCGTCTGGCTGTTGAGCCATGATCTGGGGGAAGAAGGAGCAGTGAGTGGCAAACCCCATCTCCATATAACACACGATAACATCCAGATGGGCCAGGACCCTCCTCAACTTTTGCTTCTATTTCTCTCCCCTTTCCCCAAAAAGGGTGGGAACTGCAAATGGGAAATGCTGATGGGTCCAACACATAGGCAGGATGATAATTCTAAGATGGAAATTTACCCACTGAAGAATCAAAGAAACCAGTGGCTAGGAAACAGTATCTACCTTTGCAACCCTTTCCTATCAATCCTACCTACATTTTTTTCCTCTCTTCCTCCCTCATACCTCTCACAGCGGCATTCAAAATGGCATCATGAAATGTAGTTGGAAGCAAAAATATAACTGTACAATGGTCAGGCACTTGAAAAAAATGTTTTGCTTAGCAGTGGATTGGCTCTTCAAGGCACAGTGAATTTGTTCCAAAACCATGATGGTCTCTTCTTTTTCTCTCCTCCTCTTTTTTGGGTAACCATTACTATAATAATGACAGCTTCTTCTGTAGGTCTACCACCATTGATAAGCAGGTATTGCTATGCATGAAGCCCTGAATTAGATAAAGTGCTGGGGCTATGATTGATCTGGTTGCAGAAACAAGGGGTGTGTAAAAGATGAAAGGACACACTACAAGGCGGTAGAATTCTGCTAAGTGGTTTACAGATTAGTAAAGACCCTGGGGGAATGATAAAAGGAAGCCTTCCCAAAGGACAAGGGTGATTGGGTAAGGCCTCAAGAAAGGAAAAACATTTGATTTTTGCCTTAGGGAAAAAGGGCAGTCCTTAGATAAATAGAGAGCAGCAGAGAGCCCATTTCTGTTCATCCAAGTGTCTCACATTCTTTACTTTGTAGTCAGTCCATAGTTATTAAGCACCTACTATGTGCCAGGAACTGTGCTTAGCAGTGGGGATTCAAGGAAAGGAAGCACCTGTCCTCAAGGGATTCATAGTTTAATAGGGGTGACACCAGGTAAACAGCAAGGCAGCATTGTACAAAGAAGCTAGAAATAGGATATATATATATAGATAGATAGATAGATAGATAGTTAGATAGATACACATACACACACATATATACACGTATATATGTATATATACATACATACATATATATATATATATATTTTTTTTTAATTTGGAAAAAATCGACAAAGGTAGATCACTAGCATCAAAGGGCATAGAGAAAGGCTTCCTGTAGAAGGTGAGATTTTAGCTGGGATTTGAAGGAAGCCAGTAGGAAGAGATGAAGAGTAAGAGCATTCCAGGCATCTATGAACAAATCACTGACCTCAAAGAGCTTATGTTCTTCCAGGATGGGAAAGGAGTACAGGAACAAGGCTAAAGATATCACATAAATTAGGTTAAGTGAAATGCAAGGTAAAGTCCTAAAGTGCTCTGATGGCTTCTAACATCTTCCAAAGGAGCTAAGTGCAGTAAGTCAGCTAGGAGTTACAGTGGATAGAGCACTGGGCCTGGGAGCCAGGAAGATCTGAGTTTAAATTTAGCCTCTGACACTTAGTAGCTGTGTGATCCTGGGCAAGTAACTTAACCTCTATTTGCATCAATTTCCTCAATTATAAAATGGGGATAATAATAGCACCTGCTCCTTAGGGTTGCTGTGAGGATTGATGAAATAATATTTGTAAAAGTACTTATCATAGTGTCTGGTACCTAGAAGGTAATTATAAATGCTTATTGCCTTCCCATTGGGGATTACAAGGATGTCCACGTGACCACTAACATTTTAAGGAAATATGATTGGAATATTAGTCTAGCATTTCTCTTTAGAGAATAAAGCAATACAATTGTAGCTTTTGGCATGAACTCCATAGTCTCTTTCTTTAGGGTTCCTTTCAAGTACAGGTAGCTATAGAAAAAACTGGGACAGATGGAACACTGCATCTGGGATCGTGGCTTTGCCCCTGGTTAACTGTGTGACCCTGAGCAAGTCATTTAAGCTCGTCAGCATTCAGCTTCTTTGTCTATAAAATGAGTGGGCTGTACTGGATGGCCTTTCAATTCCCTTCTAGTTAGAAGTTGACGTGACCTTGGGCACATCACTTCCATTACCTCTAGGATCAATATAAAATGCTGTTTCACACTTAGAGCCTTCTATAATCCTCTTTGCCACATCCTCCTCAACCTTTCCAGTCTTCTTACTCCTACCACTACTACCACCACCACATACTCTACAATCCAATGACACTGGTCTCCTTCTTCTTCCAACAAAACACTCTATCTCCTACCTCTGGGCATTTTCACTGGCTCTCACCTATGCCTGGAATGCTCTTCCTCCTCATCTCCACCTCCAGACTTTCCTGGTTTCTCTTGCTTCCTTCAAGTTTCAGCTAAAAACCCACTTTCTGGGGCAGCTAGGTGGTGCAGTGGGTAGAGCACTGGCCTTGGATTCAGGAGGACCTGAGTTTAAATCTGACCTCAGACACTCAACACTTAGTAGCTGTGTGACCCTGGACAAGTCACTTAACTCCAATTGCCTCAAACAACCAGGGCCATCTCCAGTCATTCTGATGTGTATCTTGCCACTGGACCCAGATGGCTCTAGAGGAGAGAGTGAGACTGGTGACTTTGCACAGCCCTCCCTCACTTGAATCCAATTCACTGCAAGTCATGACATCACCTCCCGGATGTCATGGTCCTCTTCCAGAATGATAGATAAATAACAATAAAAAGCCACTCTGTAAGAAGCCTTTCCTAATCCTTCTTAATTACAGTGCCTTCCCTTAGTTGATTATTTCTCATTTATACTATAAATTTGAAAAGACATCTATCTTCCCACATGGAGCATAGGAGTGTCCTGTGGCTTAAACAGAGGCAGAATAGATATCTTTAGCCTCTTCCCCTCCTACCCTTCTCCAAGGGAGACTTTGATTCCTGCCAACAGGGGTAGGTAGGAGGTTGAGACAAAAAGCTTGGCCATTTTGCTATCCTCAGAGAGAGGAATTATCAGGCTAGAATTATATCTATCTGCTTCCTTAAATATTATTAGTCTACAGGATGTGGTATTCAGGTTCAGGCCAAACTTCTGACCATGATTTGTTAATGAAGAAACCAGGACCCCGAGTTTTACATCTAAGGCTTGATACCCCTCCCACCAAATACTAGTTCCACAATAAATACACATAGTCATTAACAAAGAAACCCATTTGTCCAAGTCTATAGCAAAACAGAAATCAGAGAAAGTAAACAGAGAATATATATGAGACAATAGAAAGTGAAGGAGTTCTACCACTGGGAGTGAGGTAAGTCAGTTCAACCAAGAGAGAGAATCCCAGATCTCACCCAAGGGAAAATTCCCCAAAGACTCTAGTGTAACAAGTTGGGGACATCAAAGAGATGGAGACTGCTAGCTCCTCTCATGTTGGCTTCTCAGTATCTTATTTTCCCTTCAACAATCTGAAGTGGGGTTGGTGTTCTACATCTTCTCTCTTGAAGCTGGAAGCCAGAAGCACCTGAAGGGCCAGGAGATTAAAGAGCCCAAAGAAAATGAAAAGACTCAAAGGGCTCTCCTCCCTCTCACTTTTGCTGATTCTGCCCTCAAGTAGATGTTGGTCATTAATCTCCACCAAAGAGGAGAGAGTCCCATACCAGTGGTCTTTGGGACTCAAGTAACGTACATAATTTATTTGAACATAGTTGTTTGCATGTTGTTTTCCCCACTAGATGAAACTCTTCAGGGCAAGGAATGCCTTTTGCTTTTTTTGCATCCTCAGTGCTTAGCACAGTGCCTGACACATTTTAGAAGCTTAATAAATGTTTATTGACTGACTCCTCTTTAAAATGAGGAGGTAGACTAGATGGCCTCTGAAATTCCTTCCAACTCTAGCTCTACCTATGATTCTCAATTTCCTACTCTAGAAAATGAGATGATTGGGCTAAATGGCCTCTGAGGTCCCTTCTTCCAGTTCTAAAACTATGAGAATGAGTGACTATTCTGGATAAACTCACAAACTCAAGAAATACTTAGCTACTAACTCTGCATTCAAAAGATTCCCATTGTTGCAACATGTTACTACTGCATTTTAGGATGAATTGGACTATTATTAATTAGTTCCATAAATGAACTAATTAAAAAAAACAATTTAACTTTTGGTTCAATCTAGAAGACAGATTAGAATAGGTGATGTTTATCTAATCATTATAAAATATTAGAAGTTGGGGCTTGGGTTTGAATTTTGAAAATATCAAATATCTAGATATTTGAGAAAGATTTTAAAGGTTTACTTTAAATCTGGTTTCATGAATGCATATCTTGCTTCTACCTACATCATAGAACACAGAAAGTTTTTCTAGTTTTCCAGGTAATTCAGATTCCTTACCCTACCCTTCCTGCCCTTTCAAGCCATGCTTTTTTGTTGCAAATATTTAGGTATTTCAAGCAATGGCATTATTTGGACTTTCATGCTCTGGGTAATTGTTCATTTCAATGTGTAAACAGTCTTTGGGAGCTGTTCAAACAACCCAATTATGACTCAATACTAAGTAATATTTTTACATTCTAATCCTAAATTAGAGATTTTTGCAATTGTGCACATTAACGAGTCTAAATTGGCCACCTTAAAATAAATGTTTCAAGGTGACAATTTTTTAAAATGTGAAAATGAGCTTTTGGTGTCTTCTTAAAGCTAATTAGAGTAAAAAAACAATTCTAACAATTTCCTTGATATAGGAATGAAAATTCAATTAAACACTGGGGTGCTAATTAAATTAACAAAATTTAAATGCCATGATGGAACACAATCAGATGAAAAGTTGCAATGGGAATAATTCCCAAATTTCAGTCTCTTGACAAGACAGCATGCATAGGCTTGGGTCTTTAGGATAAAGCATGCCTTTAAAGGAGTTTTATTTCATAAACATATATATATGATATTATATATGTAATGTATATATTTATAATTTGTATATAATATACTTCCACATATGTATATATTGTGTCTATTTCTTAGCTTGAAATATTTGCCCTCTTTAGTAACAAGTGTAATTTTCAAGTTGTTAAGCCACAGGAAGAGTTTTTAAGGGTAATCAGTCATCTGGGTTTTGGGAGACAGATAAATGAATGAGAAATATTTTGTTAAGGTCAGAGGACCATAGCCTCTCAGTTGGAAGAGCCATCAGAAGTCAGCTAATGACTAGACATGTCCAGGTAGAGGCTGGGTACCATGTTGTCATGGAAACTGAAGGGAATCCTAAATTGAGTGGGAGATTGGCCTAGGTGCCTTATCCCACTTGAAACCATAAGTATTTAACATATGCATTTTCTAAGCCTGTAGAAAGATGAAATAATTGTATGATGTCTTAAAACTTTTCTGCTGTTGGGGGAAATGATTTGAAACCATTTCTACTCTTTTGGGACGGTGGAATATATCTGATGCTTTTGATCACAAGCTCCAAACAATAAATTAAATGCCTGATCCATCACTCTGGGAACATATACTTAGCTACTCTTAGACTTATTTCAACTCCTATACTTGAAATCTGACCTATATACCAGAAGATGGGATTCTTTGTATCATTCAATCACATTATAGTGAGGGTGGGGAGAAGGGAAATATTGGTGCTATTTTTCTTGAAAATTAAAAACAGATGCAGATAAATGGCTTTATGAGCAGATACTTTCTGAAAACCCTTGATTCTTTTCATACCTTAGGGATAAGCCTGGTAGCTCTATAGCTCGAAATCTGAGTTCTTATAATATTTAGTACCAGTATTCTACTTACACAGCCATCAAATATGGCAATTGGCTATAGCAGAAAGAGCACTGGACTGAAAATCAGAAGTTCTGAAGCCCTAGAACCAAGTGAGTCACTAACTAGCTGTATTATTAGTCATTAACTAGCTGAGGAAGTCACTTATCCTCTCTGGCTTCATTTGCCTCCTTTGTCAAATTCTCTCTCAAATTCAACTATGTGAATGCAATTTACAATTACAGAATGACAAATTCCATACTACACATGTATATTGTATATATGTATTTATATTTATGCATATATATATATGTGGGTATGTGTGTGTGTACACACACACACACACACACACATACACACGTATGTGGGTATGTATATATGTGTGTATTATATGTGTGCGTATTTGGCCCAAATGTTTTGGTCTGTTGAGATCTCTGGGACCCTGACTCTGCCATCCAAAGTGCTGCCTACTGTATCCCTCCCAGAATTGTGTCACTTATACATTTAATAAGCAAGATGCATTTCCCCATGTCCCTGCTGCTCATTTTGCTTTTCCTCAGAATCTCTGGTGCTTAAAACAGTGTCTGGAACATTGTACTGGGGCTACTAAGAAAAAACAAAATCAATGCTTTGCCTCCAAGGTGCTTACATTCTATTTATGTAGGAGGTACATATAATGTAAATGGGAAAATTGTTCTGTCCTTCATTTCAAAAAACACGAATGATATCACATGGTGATGTCTTAACTTGTGTTGAATTGGATTTAAGTGAGGCAGAGTTACACAAAGTCATGGGCCGCACTATCTTTTCCAGAGTCATCCACGCCCAGTGGCAAGACAAAAGTCATGATGACCAGCAACTGCCTGGAATGCAGTGAATGACCTTGGCATCTTCGATGTTTGCCCAAGTTCTAAGCTCTCCACAGCACCTGCTTCAGCTACCTTCATGGGCATTGAAACAAATTGTTCCCATCTGCCCATTCCACTGGGGGAAGTTTTCATATGCTTGGGGTAGACATCCCCCTAATTCACCGATGGATTTGAGGCCTGTTGGTCCCCCTCAACCTAGATGACACAAAGCTAGGAGGAATACAATAGATAGCATATCAGATGGTAGGGTGAGGGTCCCAAAGATCTGGACAGGTTACATTATTTGGGCCAAATATAAATAGCTGACATATAAGAGAGATAACTCTAAAGTCTTACACTATGGTTGAAAATATCAATTTCACCAGAACATGATCACAGGATCCACAGAGTTGGAGTTGAGAGTGACCTTAATGGCCATTGAATGCAACTACCTACTTTTTCATGGGAGAGAACCAACGGTCAGAGTTTAAATGACTTGCACAAGGTCAGGCAGGCAGTGATGCATACAGGATTTAGACCCAGATAGATACACATGGCCAGACAGCAGTTCATTTGATTTTAGTAGACTACAAGCTAAAAAGCAGTCAACAACCAAACATGGCAGACAAAAAAAAAAAGATGCCATCTGATTGCATTGAGAGAAACATAGTATCCAGAGCAAAGGAGTGGACTATTGTACCTTCCTGCTTTGGAAAAAAAAAAAAAACCTTCTCTGGAGTATTGTGTGTCCAGTTCTTGGCACCACATTTAGGCAGAATATTGACAAACTGGAGAAGGTTCAGAGAAAGGCAAACAATCCTTTACAAGGATTTATATGAGGATTCATTTAAAAAAATTAAGGACCTAGATCCTGAAGAAGAAATGCAAATATTAGAAGAGCTGTCACTCAGAAGAGAGATATCCTGCTTAGCCTCAAAAGGCTTTCAATATGGACTAGCGGATAGAAGTCCCAAGACAAATTCATACTTTCTACTGGGAAAAAAAACCTTCCTAACAATTAGAGCTACTCATGAATGGAATGGGCTGCCTTTCAGGGCAAATGAGTTACCCCCTCACTGTAGGTCCTTAAATGAAAGCGGAAAGACCACATTGCACGTTGCAATGCAGATTATTGTTTTGGTGTGGACTGGATTAGATGGGCACTCAGGTCCCTTGCAACTCTTTGATGCTGTGAAAATGAGCATCTGTTCAGGGAACCCCAAATCCCAAATGGCTGGAACAAGGCCAACACTTTTCCCCGGGGCCTACTTGGTCACACTTTCCACTTATGGATGATTAGTCTTACTCTAAGCAGTGAGAAAACCCCCCAACACCAGGAGTAGTGAATCAATGACCCTCAATAGTTAGATTTATTGGTCTGTCCTTTAGACAGACCCACTTGATGACATCTCTTGAGTTGCAGCCAAATGGCATTTAAGAAAATGCCCCTGCTTTAAGCATAATCAGCACAACAGCTTCCTTTTTGAATTAAGAACTAAGTGGATCACTCATAGTAGGGCTTGCTTACCTAGTAGGAAGCAAGGCCTTTTACTTATCTCCCCATATTCTTTCAATGGAGGCTCTGAAGCAGGTGCTGTATGACGAATGATGTAGGAGGAATTTTTATCCCCATATGATTCCAACTAGATGGCATCTCTTCCAATTCAGGGTGCCCATGATTCTGTGAAGTTTATTAGCCTCTGTGGACCTCAGTTTCTTCATTTATTAAAAGAAGGTGTTAGGGGGGCAGCTAGGTGGTGCAGTAGATAAAGCACTGGACCTGGATTCAGGAGGACCTGAGTTCAAATCCAGCCTCAGACACTTGACACTTACTAGCTGTGTGACCCTGGGCAAGTCACTTAACCCTCATTGCCCCCCCCCCCAAAAAAGAAGGTGTTAGACTAGATCACTTTACTAAGGATCCTACAAACTCTAGACTTGTACTATCTCATCCACTAGTCCTTATGATCAGACATAACCATTTCTGTAATGGCTGGCCATGCTAAGGACAGTTGATTGGTTGGTTGGTTGTTGTCCTTTATTCTCAAAGAGGGCCAAAATGACATCACTATGGTAGAATTAAGTTAGAATGTGGTTGATCAGACCAATACAAGCTCCGAATGCTCTACCACAGAGCGGGCACAAATAGTCCACATGAACATTTGGGCTGGATTCTCTAAATTTGCGCATCTTGCATTTCTTTTGAACTAATTCAATTCTACTTTGCTCACAGAGGACAGCACTTTCTCTGATGAAGGCATGCCAAACTGGGTGGTCCTGTGTCAGTGTCTCCCATGTCATGCAATCAATTCCAGAGTTCCTAAGAGAGACCTTGACAAGACAAGACTAGGTATAGTACCACCCTGAACTAATGCCATTTGTTAATGTTATCAATACATTATCGCCAAACTTTACTGTAATGTCCAAGACCCCAATGTATTATCATACAAGCGATTGCCAAAGACACAGAATAGATGATCAAAACAACCTTGCGTGCCAGAAATTTTACCATCCAATACCATCAGTTTGATTTTGGTCCCACTTACAACACCCTGTAGTACTAAACTTGCCCTTGAACTGTATTTTCATAGAAGAAATTGGCGACATGCATTGAGGTGTCTCAGTATTCAATCTCTCTGTAATCCTATGGCATTACCTCTTAAAATGGTAGTAACCATTTTCACATGTCAACTGGTGAGTCTTAATCCTCTCTACTCCAAGAGAATTGAACCCATCACCTTGACTTTGCCAGTTCTGCGTGTTCACCAAGTGTGCTAATTTGTTACAAACACTTGTGAGCCCAGGATTTCAGTGATAGGATATAATGAGCTATAAGGGGCTAAAATTCCACCTATGATGTCTAAATCTACTGAAATCTAATGAGTGGTTGCCTTAAATTAGAATCGTACCATGAGTTTAGACTTTTAAGTATTTATTAAATATATTAGGGGTTAGTAAAGAGAAACACTTGGATAAAAATTAGATCTGCCAGCTCTCTCCCTAATATCCTTTCCCTGCTCCCAAGGCGTAGTCTTCAACCCCAAAAAGAGACCCCTCCTCCGAGGCTTCTTCACAAAGCCTCCTGCAAACCAGGAAACAGGGCTGTCTACACACACAACTCCAAGCTAATTGGCTGATAACACTAATTGACACAACTAAAAGGTGGTTCTATAGATGTAAGTTCTGGAAGCCGAACTGACCCTCTAAACCCCAGAAAAAGTCACTTCCTGACACTAAAGTCACATGGTTTCTAAATAACATGTTTTCTCCTCTTGGCAGAGCTTCCCTGCAATATCTTTCCCAGCAGGGGCTGCCATTCCAATTCTAACAGTGCTGAATGGGGCTCACTTCTGACACCAATAATGAGCTTTTGTTACTAATAATGAACATTTTACTGAGAATTCTCCTCTGAAAACCTTTATTTTTCATTTTCTTTTATACAAAACTGAAAACCAAGTTACCAAGTTATATAAGGCTAATACATTTATAAACAATCTTCATTTTAAAGGGATTATTGCTTGATTGTATCATTTATATATGTGGTTATATAAACATAATTATTAGGATTTTGAGAAGCAGCATGATATACAGGGTAAAGATCTGAACCTGGATTCAGGAATTCAAATTGTGTCTCAGGCATGACTAGCAAATCCTAGGAAAGTTGCATAGCTTCTTTGTGCCTCAGTTTATACAACTGTAAAATGAGGAGGTTTAACCTGATTGCCTTCCATGATCCTTTCTAGGTTTAACTCCATAATACCATGATATGACTGTGATTTGCTGCATGGCCTTGTATCAGACTCATAGCTTCTTTGTCCTTTAGTCCTTGGGACTTATCTATCAAGTCACAGAAGGGTTGGGATTTGCATTGGTGGAGGGAATTACCACACTAGTTATTTTGTTTTGTTTTGTTCTATAGGGGAATTAGGGTTAAGTAAACTTGTTCAGGGTCACAAAGCTAGTGTCAAGTGTCTGATGCTGGATTTGAACTCAGGTCCTCCTGAATCCAGGGCTGGTGCTTTATCTACTGTGCAACCTAGCTGCCTGCTACACTGGTTATTTACTATGCTGACAAAATCACAGATCCTTTCTGTTAATCATTTTAATTTTACTATTCCAGAACCTAAATATCATAAGAAAAATAAATGCTTTTTCTTTTCAAATCTTAACAAAAATATGAGTTCCTAATAAGGGAAGAAAATGTCTAACTTATTCTCTAGCAACCTCTCTCTTATGTTGATTAGAAGCCTAAAACAGAGTGAGCACCTAATACATTCTCTATTCTGAGCTCTGCAGGTTCAGAAATTCAACATAAGATATCTCTTTGTTGATAGGCCAGGGGTTGGAAGACTCCCAGGCTGATTCTTGGGCAGAATGGGGGCTAATTGAAGTGACTATAAAGAACTTTTCAAAAAAATACACACTCTATTGTTGAATTTTTTTCCCTAACAGCAATTGACAGTAGGATTTTTCATCTATTTAACGAACCTCTTCTCCAGCTCTCCTACTGGTAATGTAACCCCCAACAATGAAATCTTCACTCTAGGGTTTTTTTTAAGTTAAAAATAGGGTTAGTTATATAAAGAACCCAAGGATACTTATAATAAGAATTAGAAATACGTCTGAAAGTTCGAAACCACAGGCATGCTCTGCTAAAGTGAGTTAATTGATGAAAATATGTTAGGTGAAGCAACATTATAGAGGACAGTTAATTTCATCGGAATTATTTTTAGCATAGTGCCCGGTGTCTAGGATAGTGCCACCTTGCACATAATAAGTATTTCTTTAAAAATTTGTTGAATTTAAAAATGACCTCATAGGTGAAGGTAGTCTAATCCCTTCATTTTATAAATAGGAAACTGAGGCCCAGCAACCGAAAGAGACTTGCTCAAGGTCAAATGGGTGGTAAGTAGCAAAGCTAGTATCCAACTTAAGGTCCTTTGATTCTAAATAAAACAGTCTTTCCATTGAACTGAACTTTTCCATTAATCCAGTACTTGGGTATGTGTGCTCAGCAGTGTGGGGACAATAAGCAGATTGATGATCAAGGCAGGTAAAGATGCTGGCATTCTAGCATTCACCAGTTAATCAATCAACAAACATTTTTAAGTGCCTACTACGTGCCAGACACTGTGTTAAGTAAGAGCTGGGCATTGTGCTAAGAAGTCATCTTATCTGTGCCAGGGAAAGTTGGCCAAACAGTGTTATAATGATGGGGCTAATATATAGATGATCAGGTTTAGTCAGAAAGATAAGGGGCAGCTAGGTGGCACAGTGGAGAGAGCACAGGCCCTGGGGTCAGGAGTACCTGAGTTCAAATCCGGCTTCAGACACTTAACACTTACTAGATGTGTGACTCTGGGCAAGTCACTTAACCCCAATTGCCTCACTAAAAATAATAATAATAAAAAAAGAAAGAAAGACCTAGAGATGGAAATCTTGCCCTTGACACTCAACAGCTTCATGGCCATGGCCAAATCACTTAATCCAGTTGGGACTCGGTTTCTTCTTCTGTAAATTAGAGACAGTAATACTTGTAGTTACTCACAGGGTTCTTACGAGGTTCAAATGAGATCATAGATGGAAAATGTGTTGAAAAGTTCTATAGATATGCCAGTTATACTTATAATGCATTTATGTCATTTTTGGTGAAATGATGTCAGTCGGAGCAACATTAGGTGGCATGTGCCTGTGAAGACTAGAAGAAGAGATGGAAAGGAGTACATGTGTACATAAATGTATACATTTAGTCCATTCTCCTCACTCTGTTATTCCCACCCCTGTAGTAAAAATAAGCTCATTGAAAGTAGATATTATTTCATTTTGGTCTATAGGAGCAGCACCCAGCAGAGTATCCAGCATATGGTAGGTGCTTAATAAATGTTCGTTGACTGAGTGCAGTACAGTGGAAAGAGTGCAGAATTTGAAGTCAATAGACTTGGGGTTCAAATCTTAGCTCTACAACTTAAAGTGTGTGTGCCCTCAAGCAAGGCAACCTCGTGGTGCCTTGATGCCTCAGTTTCTTTGCCTGTGAGATAAGGGAGCTGGACTAAAGAACTGGCAATGTCCCAGCACTACATATATGAACATATGATCCTGTGAATTTTCCAGTCTTGAAATAAAAAAGATTAAGGAGGAAAATTTATATATATATATATATATACACACACACATATATATATATATACATATATATATATATATATACATACATACATACACAGTTATTTTTGTTTTGTTTTGTTTTGTTTTTTTGGGGGGGGACGGGGCAATGAGGGTTAAGTGACTTGCCCAGGGTCACACAGCTAATAAGTGTCAAGTGTCTGAGGTCAGATTTAAACTCAGGTCCTCCTGAATCCAGGGCTGGTGCTTTATCCACTGTGCCACCTAGCTGCCCCCGTTTTTTTTAAAATAAAAGCTAGTAGCAACTATATGTATACTGTCCCTATCCCCTTCTCCAATGAGCAAAATCTCCTTGAGGGGAGGTGTTCTTTCATATTTGGCCTTGGTTTCCTCAGCATGTATAGCAGACACTTGATAAATATTTGATTGATTCCATGCTTACTGTGGACAGAGCCAGGAGAAGTGATCTTAAACTCCAAGATCATGGATTAACTAAGATAAGCATTGGCTGGAGACCATGGCCTGGGAACTGAAGGGCAGCCAATCAGTTAACAGCCATACAATTTTTGAGCTTTGCTGAAAAAAGTCCTTGAAACGTGAAACCTTGAAAACTTTTTGTAGATGGTGGGAGAACACTGTAACGTAGTCCTTTCTTTGGAAGAACATTATAACAGTTGTGGATTTTTTTTTTAAATACAAGACTCTGTATTAACAATTAAAAGAAGACTAGCCTACCCACTCTTTGGGTCAAAACACATTTGTATCTCTGCTGGCCTCTTCAGAAAAGATGGACAGCTAGGTGGTGCTGGGGTATCTTTGATAAGATTGAAAAGAGAATGCGGGCAGCTAGGTGGCACAGTGGATAGAGCACCGGTCCTAGATTCAAGAGGACCTGAGTTCAAATATGACCTCAGACACTTAACACTTACTAGCTGTGTGACCCTGGGCAAATCACTTAACCCCAATTGCCTCACCAAAAAAAAGAAAAAAGAAAAGAAAAAAAGAAAGATTGAAAAGAGAACTAGATAGCTAGATACATACATACATACATACATACATAGAAAGATAAATAGATAGAGATATACATACAGAGAGGAAGAGGAGGAGGAGGAGGGAGGAGGAGATAAAGGAGGAGGAGAAGAAGAAGGAGGAGGAGGAGGAGGAGGAGAAGGAGGAAGAGGAAGAGAAGGAATAGATAAAGAGAGAGAAGGAGAGACAGAGACAGACAGAAATTCAGAAAAGTTGGATTTTAATACTAGCTTTGCTCTTTGCAACCTGTAATGACCTTCAGAAAGTCACTTCATTTTTTGGAAACTCAGTTTCCTCATCTGTAAAATGGGGGTGGTTTAACTAGATAACCTCTGTGCTCTCTTCTAGCTCTCAATCTAGGAACCTGTGTGTGACCCTAGGCAAGTCACTTCCCCTTCCTGGCCCTCAGTTTCCTCTCCAATAAAATGTGGGGGGGTGGACTAGATGATCTTTAAGGCCCCTTCCAATTCTAAATCCATGAGACTTGGGCAAGTCACTTTCCCTCTCTGGGTCCCAGTGTCTTTCTCTGTAAAAATGAGGAGATTGGACTAAATGGCTTCTGAGACCCCTCACAGCTCTTTATCTACAAAATTACAAAAGTACAGAATACAAAAAAGTGGCTTTTAGTTTACTCTATGAAAATGTGGTTGAGAAACACTATATCTAATTAGGGATCTTTCCTACACCAAGGCCCCTGCTACATAGAGTACACCAAACAACTGGCTAATGACCTGGAAGAAAGGGGGGAAAAGAGTAACTGACAGGACAGCATGGCTTATGACAGACCAAATGAAACACACAAATGCAAATATTGGAAATGCACTTGATCATCCCATGTTTTTGGATCCCTGCTGCCCACCCCCTTAAATTAACTGATTTTTCACTGAATTGTCTGTGTCTATTGGGCCACCAACACAAGCTGTTCTTGGGTTCATCACTCTGCCAAACAGCCATTTGGCATGACACTTCAGGCTCAATTAAAATTGGGGTGCTGAGTATGAGGCAGGGGTGTTCAAAACACTGCCCTGCTTATCTTCCAGACAGCTGTCAGGCCCCTTTCACGAAGGGAAGTCAATTCAGCATCTTCCATAATGGCAGATGGAGTAGTATCTTTCAATGCTGCAAAACCCAGCCCTTCTGAAAGAAAGCTTTGAAATGCTGGTTCTTTTGGGTGGTCATGTGGTGAGCCTGTTTCTGAGAGGCCCACGGATGTGGGATGTAGGATGTGGGATGTGGTGTATCACTTAGGCCAATGGGCTGAGTGAAGGAACCATGAGCCTGGTATATCTGCCTTTCATCCTGCTTTGAAAGCTCTCAGATAAGCAGCCCCATTATTGACTGAGCCCCATTATTGATTGATCTTGCTGGGACTGAAATCACTTTCACCATTTGTCATTTTCCACACTTAGTAAGAGATCAGCTATTAAGTTAATGTTGTCATGTTTAGGGTTTTCTCAAAATTTACTAAAGCATCCTAAAACATTCTCAGGTGTCAAGGGACAATCAACATCTACTTCATACTCCTGCAAAGAATGAGCTGAGGGTTGGGGGTGGGGGGGAGGTAGAGGAACATCTTCAGAGGACCTTTCTCTGGAGAAAGGCAACACAAGTGTGAAGAGCACATGTTGCATTGGCTGCATTTTGTGTGCCAGTGAGTGCATGGTCTGCCTGTTCAAATGCTAGTAGAAGACTATTAGCTTTGGAAAACAAATACAATTTCTGACTCAATAAAGAAATTATGTATCTATTGGATTTATTATGGCTGTAAAAAAAATTAAACCCAAGAGAACTGAACTTACAGTGGTTCATAAGTGATACTTCCTACTGCTAAGTTAATGTTTTATGACATCATTATGCAACTTGCTCACTCCCATTGGAGAATTGTCCTCTATTCTCTCTTCCTGAGTAAACAGCCTGAAACAATGTACTCTGATAACCGTTCTGGCTGAAAATCATATCTGCACCCTGTTGAGAAATATGGTCCAATTTAAATGAGTATTTCCAGCAAATATACAAAAACACTTCCCAAAAACATCTTCCAGGGATGCTACAGTACTGAGTGATGTATTTTCTAAGCAATGCAGAATCATTTGTATTCCAGTCCTTTTGCCGTCCCATTAAACTTTACAGCATATGGCATTTTCTTCCAACGTAATAGTACAAAGGAAAAAAGACGCATTGGAAAAGAAAGATCAGTGAGAGACTTCCCTTTGTACTTTAGCTTTGTGGTGTGGATTTTGTTTAGGGGAGAAAAGTGTTCGTCTTACTCTGGGTGAATAAGAAATATATGAATGGTTTGCATTTTATGCTGAATTTCCAGAGAATTATAGGATCTCAGAACTAGAAGGGGCCTGGGAGGCCATATGGGCGGAACTATAAGAGAAGCAGGAAGCCCTTCTATAGCATTTGTGATCATTGGTCATCCAGACTCCACCTGAAGAGAGCCAGTGACAGAGAGCTCACTCACTCCTGAGATCACCTATTCCATTTTGAGGTGGTTTCAATTGTTTGGAAGCTTTTCCTTCTATTAAGCTGACATCTACATTGCCATAATTTCCCCATATCACTCCTATTTCTGTCCTCTGGGTTCAAGTAGAACAGGTTTAAGCCTATGTCCACATAATAGCCTTTCAAATATTTGAAGACGACTATAATGTTCCCTCTAAAATTTTCTCTTCTCCACTCCCTACAAACCCCATACTTTCAATTAAATATCATATAGCATGGATTCCATTTCTCTTACTGACCTGATAGATCTCCTGTGGACAAAATCCAGATTGCCAATATCCCTACCAAAACATGATTCCCACAAACCAGACCCAGTACTAAAGATGTGATCTAACTAGGGCAGAGTGCAAGAGAACAACTAGTTCTCTCTCTCTCTTTTTTGGACAATACTGAGTACAATTTGCAACAAAATCAAGGAGAAAATTCTGAAGAAGCAAGAGAATTGGAGGAGGGGCACACTTCCTAATTTATAACCAATGGTTATGGGACAATGGCTAAATGTAGGCCTTGAGGGCCTATGAGGAACATAGCATACAGAAATCATTTACTTTTAGCAGAGAGATCAACATCAAATTGACATGAGCCTAAAAAAAAAAATTGCCACGAGTATGAATCAGAGAAACACAGGTGGGCAATAAGCTTCTGGCTTGGTTTGTGGGGTGCTGAGATCTTTGAACTTGTTCTTGAGAGGGGGAATTTTCCTGGAGGTGAGTTTAAGTGTGAACTTTCATGAAAGAGAAGGAAGCTATGTGGGAGGTATTAAGGAAGAAGTTTTTTTTGCTTGCTAAATTATTACAATTTCACTTAAACACCAGTTCCAAAATTGTTGCTTAGTCTTTGAGCAAGCAAATCACTTGTGTTTGCTACATCTCCCACCAAGATAAAACCACTGTCAAATGCATTAGATAAAAAAATACGACTCTGGGACAAACCGATGATCTATCAAACTCAAAAAGTCATTTCTGGGAAAGGAGAGTGGTTAATCGCTCCACATTATGCTATCTATGTTCATGGGTTAACTTTATCGCCCCCAATCTCTAACTCCCTCATGGTAGGATTCCATTGTTGAATCTTTGTTGCTTTATCCAACCAATGTTTATTGAGGGCTTACTACGTGCTGGACAGTATGGAAGTTACAATTTGAAGACACAGACTCTGCCCCTCAAGAGATGACATTCTACTAGAAAAGATATGACATGTATACCAATAACTACAGGACAAGACTGGATGTGATAAGGGCCATAAGAAAGCTAGAGTTAAAGCTCTGTAGGATATCCAAGGAAGACGGTATCATGTCTGTTTGAAAGGATCAGGAAATCTTTAATGGGGGATGCAACACTTGAATTGGACTTGAAATATGGGCAAGAGTTCTATAGGTAGAGATGAGGTGGGAAGGGTTTTTTTTTTTAACTGTGTGAACAAAGATATGGAGGCTAAAAACCCTTGGGGTACACATTCACAATCAATAGTTAAATTTAACTAGAACATAGGGTAGTCATGAGAGATAGGGTCAGTAAGACTGGATGGGGACAGAACATAACAGGCCTTGTATGGTACAGTGGAGAGTGTTAGACTTGGAGTCCAGAAGAGCTAGGTTCAAATCCCAGCTTTGACACTTAGTAGCATATGACTATGGACATGTCACTATCCCTCTCTGATCTTTGGTTTCCTCATATGTAAAATGGGACTAAGAGAATTTGCAATTCCTATCTCATACGGGTGTTACAACTTAGTTTTTTAATATGAGACTAAGATATTTGCAGGGAAGCAACATGGTACAGTGGAAAGACTATTGACTCTGGAGTCAAAGAACCTGGATTCAAATCTCATCTTTGATTTCTATTACCCAGATGCAGCTACGCAGCACTGCAGTGCATAAAGCACTGGGCCTGGAGTTAGAAAGACCTGAGTTCAAATCTGCCCTCAGACAGTTAGTAGCTGTGTGATCCTGGGCAAGCCACTTCACCCTGTTTGCCTCAGTTTCCTCATCTATAAAATGAGCTTCAGAAGGAAATGGCAAACCCTTCCAGCATCTTTGCTAAGAAAACCCCAAATGGGGTCACAAAGAGCCAGACATGATTGAAAAATGACTGAATAGATATATGAATGTAATAGAATTCTATTGTGCTGTAAGAAACAATGAGCAGGCAGATTTCAGAGAAACCTGGAAGGACTTGCATGAAGTGATGATGAGTGAGATGAGCAGAACCAGAAGAACATTGTACACAGTATCATCAACATTATGTGTTGATCAGCTGTGATTGACTTGACTCTTCTCAGCGATGCAATAGTCCAAGATAGTTCCAAAGGACTCACGATGGAAAATGTTCTCCAAATCCAGAAAGAAAAAAAAGAACTGTGGAATATGGATGCAGATTGAATTATACTATTTCTCTTGTTTATGGTGCTGCTGTTTTTCTTTTTTGAGGTTTTTCCTTTTTGTTCTGATTCTTTTCTTATAACATGACTAATGCAGAAATATGTTTAATGTTACTATACATATATAACCTATATCAGATTACTTGCTGTCTTGGGGAGGGGGGGAGGGAGGGGAGGAAGGGAGAAAAATTTGAAACTAGAAATCTTATAAAAACAAATGTTGAAAACTATCTCTACATGTAACTGGAAAATAATAAAATACTTTTATAATTAAAAAAAAAGAAAAGAAAAATGACTGAATAACAACAGCAAAAGTTATTGAACCACCATAGGCTTAATTCTCCTTTTTCATGAAGTGAGAGAGCTGGGTTACATCACCTCTGTAGTCTATTTCAGCCCTGGACCTACAATCCTAGGACTTTATTGTAGGCATTGGGGAGCCATTGATGGTTCTAAGCAGAAGAGGGATATAATCTAAATTGTGCTTTAGGAAGATTGGTGGTGAGAGAAAGAGTTTAGAATTGATTTCAGTACTTTAGACAAAAGGTGCTGGGATCCTCAACTAGTGTGGTGGCAATGGAAACACAAAGGAACTACAAAAGAGAAGATTAATCACTCATTACACTTGGAAACTGATTGGATTGGGAATAAAGAAGATGAGGGGGGCTAAAGATGACTTCTAGGGTAACTCATAAGCTAGTGATGCAAACAACAGAAAGGGAGGGGCCATGTGGAGAAGCTGATTTATGGTAGACAACTTTGGGACAGAGAGAGAAAGAAAAGAAAGAAAGAGAATTTGGTAGGAAAGAACGTGAAGTTCTTGAGGGCAAAGGGCTGTTTGCCCTTGTCTTTGGATCTTCAGTCCCTAGTACAGGGCCTCTAACATTTGTGATTTTTCTGGTGAAGGGAACTGTCCTTTGAGGAAATTCCCTCCATCAGTGGAAATCTGTACCTTATAGTTTTAGTTCCCTGGGACACTGACAACTTCAGTAATTTGCCCAAGACTTGACAATCAAAATGTGTCAAAGGCAGGAATGGAATGGAACCCAGGTTTGTCTGACCCAAAGGGTGCTTTTCTCAATGTGCTGCACCACGCATGACTGCTCACTTGTCACATAGGAAGCTCTTAATACCTACCTGTTGAATTTAATTTAATCTGCATTCTTCTTCATTTTAAGCCCTGGTAGAAATATTATGAATGAACATTAGTATTTAATTACCTCATCTGGTTGAAAGTGACTGGGAGGGGCAGCTAGGTGGTACAGTGGATAGAGCACCGGCCCTGGAGTAAGGAGTACCTGAGTTCAAATCTGGCCTCAGACACTTAACACTTACTAGCTGTGTGACCCTGGGCAAGTCACTTAACCCCAATTGCCTCACTAAAAAAGAAAAAAAAAAGAAAGAAAGTGACTGGGAGAGGGGCAGTTAGGTGGCACTGTAGTGGACAAAGCACCAGCTCTGTATTCAGGAGAACCTGAGTTCAAATCCAGCCTCAGACACTTGGCACTTACTAGCTCTGTGACCCTGGGCAAGTCACTTAACCTTCATTGCCCCCCCCCCAAAAAAAGTGACTGAGATAAATTATCATTTGCTGTTCTGAAGTGCAAGCCACCCCACCCAATGTTAACCCATCGTAAACACTTGGGAAAAAACTGCCTCTAAGGTTCAAACTGCCTGGTGCCACAAACAGTGTGGAAACCACCAGAAGCCACTTGAAGCACTCTGAGAAGGGATACTAAGCTTCAGCAGATGAGAACCTACTATAACTCAAGGTCCAAACGGGGGTTGGATATATTTATCTACCACAATCAGTATATCTTCAATTCCTTTGCTCAATGGCTGGATTCTAATTTGTGTTCGAAGTGACCCAACAGGTCATCTAGGCCAAACTCTGCTTTTTACAGATAAGAAAACAGAGGCTAAGGGAGAAGGGATTGACTCAAAGCCACATAAGTAGTAATCTAGGTTCTTTTCCTCCAAATTCATTGTTCTTTCCTCCATAAGTACTTTACTTATCCAAGTTACTGATCAAAATGTTAAGTCCTAAAAATCTCACGGGTGCACTCTCAGAGTGCCCACTCAATATATAGTCTCTTGTTGGTACCAAGCCATCATTAATTCTCCAACCAACTGTAAAAATACTCACTATGGTATGATCCAGAATTGTATATCTAGGGGTGAGTTGGAACCAGCTCCAATGGGCTGAGAGCTGATTGCTATATTTTTAGTATAAACATTAACACCTTGGGAGTTGGCAAATACTACAAATCAGGGCTTGATTTATTGTTTTGTCAATAGTCTAGACTTAAGAAAGTCATGGGGAAAATGGTAATAATTCAGGTTAAACTTAAAAGTGTGTTGTGCATACGTATTTTCCCCTGGTGAGCCAGTTGTTAAACATTTACCAGAACACCACTGTATATCTCTTGCTTATTAGAATTCAATGTGGCATCTACTCAAAAAAACCAAATGTCCCACCCTTTAGTTGTGGAGGAGTTTGCATTTATCTCAGAAGAAGGAGTATTCATACCAAATAAACAATTGAGGAGGTAGCAGGAGGAGGAAGAGAGGAAGAAGAAAAGGAGGAAATGGAAGAGAAGAACTCATTGTTAGGCTAGGGTACTGGGCTTCTGAATCCAAAACATTTTTTAAAAGATGAAATTCAATAGGAATAAGTGTAAAGTATTATACTTGGGTATAAAAGATTAATTTCTCAAGTACAGTCTATCTGAAAAAGATCTACCAGTCTCAGTGAAAGCCGAATGATGTGATGTGGTAAACAAAAAAAGTGAATATAATTTTGGGCTGCAGTAAGAGAGGTATAGCATTCAGGAATGGCAAAGTGACAGTCCCTCTGTTTTCAGCCATCCAACCATATCTGGGGTGTAGAGTTCTGTTCTGAGCACCATTGTTTAAGTTGCACATTTACAACCTTGAGAGAATGTTAGAGCAGAGCAACCAGGACGGTGAAAGGCCTTGTGTACATGATGTATAAAGGATGGTTGAAGAAAATTCGGATGTTTAACCTGGAGATAAAAAAGACTTGCGGGGGGGGGGGCAGCTAGGTGGTGCAGTGGATAGAGCACTGGCCCTGGAGTCAGGAGTACCTGAGTTCAAATGCAGCCTCAGACACTTAACACTTACTAGCTGTGTGACCCTGGGCAAGTCACTTAACCCCAATTGCCTTACTAAAAAAAATAAAAATAAAAAAAGACTTGGGGGTAGGTGGCACATGATAGAGATCTCTAGTTCAAATCCAGCCATGTGACCCTGGGCAAGTCACTTAGCCATTTGTTGTTGTTGTTGTTGAGCAATGAGGGGTTAAGTGCCCAAGGTCACACAGCTGGTAAGTGTCAAGTGTCTGAGGCCCGATTTGAATTCAGGTCCTCCTGAATCCAAGGCTGGTGCTTTATCTACTGCATCACCTAGCTGCCCCCAATATATATCTTTAAATATCTGAATGACTGTCATGTGGCAAAGAGCTTAGGTGTGCTCTGTTTGGTGTCATAGGGAAAAACTAGGGACCACAGGTCCACAGGTAGAAACTACACAGAGGCAGATTTTAGGTTTGTCTAGGAACGCTAATAATGAGAGCTGTCTAGGAATGAGATGGGCTAGCTCAGGAAGTAGTGGGATTCCCCTCTTGGATAAATATTTGTTGGCTATGTTATGATGGACATTGCTTTCTTGGTAAGGATGCAACTAATTGGCCATTAATTCTCAGATTTGATAACTCTGTGACCCTGAAGCAATGATGGAATAGACACAAGGAAGGACAGTTATTTTAGGAGACCATTTGAGAAACAACTCTTTTTTCTGAAATCTTGGTTATTCACCCCAAATCTGAGAGGGGTGGGTTATCGCTTATGATGACGGCCACTGATTTTCTCATTCTTTCAAAAAAAATTACAACTGATTATTGATGAAGATTGGTATCTCCTATCATAGACATTTCCACATCCACCTTCATCTGCATGACCCCATCTCCTCTCCAAAGCCCCATTCACGTTTAAACAGAAGTATTCAGGTGCCTGCATCCCTAATGAATCCTTGGGAACACAAGGAGAGGCAAAAATGCAGAAGTTACAGAAGGGGCTATTACAATGGTGAGTTAAAAACATTTCAGGGAAAGCAAGTTTTCAAAATAAAACTTCATTTTGTTTTTGAAAATGTCAAGGTGAGGAAAAGCGAAAGTTCTGGCCTTTTTAATTACATGAGAATGTCAGCCTGGCATATATTTATAGTGCCTTTCTTTCTCATTACAGATAAAAATATTTTGCTCATTAGAATTATTCAGCAATCCCTGGCTATGTGGATGTCAGTGCAGAGGTGTGCCCCTCTCCTGACTACTTTCTTTCAGAGACACCATCTTTATTCTGTGGAAAGCAACGAGAAATGAGAAGTAGGACTACAGAAAGGAAATCTAGCAACATTAACTGGCAGGTCACTCTGACCTTGATACTGATATGATTCTGACCGACACATAATTTAAATCCGTTTCAATTATATTAATAGACAAAGAAACACAACAAAAGACAAGTCTTCAGCAGACAACAAAGCTTCTATTGGACTGTGACTAACGACATGAATGAATGGAATCTGTGACAGTTCCACATTAACTGGCACTGGTCATGGCTTTCTTGGTGGCAGAGAAACATGCCAATTTAAATTCCCTGGGGTTGCTAGTCTAAATTTGGGACCTGCCTGGAGATATCTGCTTCTAGTTCGGACACTAAATTTTGAAAAGAGCTGCCAGAATGAATGTAAGGGTGCCTCATTCTCAACTTATATACAATCCACTATCATTGCTCCTGGGAAGGGTGTAACAGTCAACTATATTATCAATCCACTCACCACGACCACAGCATCTCAGACCAAAACATCCCTCTCTGCTGTCCACTGTGCTCTCTCTCCCTACTTATAAGCATCCTGAGGGCAGGGACTATCTCACTTTTGTATCTCCATTGTCTAGCACAGTGCCCAGCACATAGTAGGTACTTAGATAAATGCTCCTTCATTCATGACTCATAATCTAATCAGACTGATCAGAGTACTTCCAAAGTACAATGAAAATAGGATTTTATTTAGGGCTCCAACTTTCTAGAATTTGGCTATTGTGTATAGAGTATATGTGTATATGTATTTGATGGCTATTGTATGACTTATAGTCACTCACACTTGTACAAATAGACACATCTCCACCGAGTGGGGGCACATTTCTAATCTTCTTATACCGTACTCCTAAACATATATTCTTTTTTTTTTTTTTTTTTTTTTTTTTTTAGCGAGGCAATTGGGGTTAAGTGACTTGTCCAGGGTCACACAGCTAGTAAGGGTAAAGTGTCTGAGGCTGGGTTTGAACTCAGGTCCTCCTGACCCCAGGGCTGGTGCTCTATCCACTGCGCCACCTAGCTACCCCTAAACATATATTCTTTGATCAAGTGCCACCGGTCTCCTGGTTGTTCCACAAACAAGGCACTCCATCTCAGGGCTCCAGATAATCTCTTTGGCTGTCCCCAATGCTTGGAATGCTTTCCCCCTCTATTCCGACTACTGACCTCTCAGACTTCCTTTAAGTCACAATTAAAATCCTGTCTCCTTACAGGAAGCCTTCCCCAACCCCTCTTAATTTCAGTGCTTTCCCTCTGTTAATTATTGCTTATTTGTCCTGTATATATAGCTTGCTTTGTACATATTTGTTTGTATACTGTCTCCCCCATTTGATCATAACCCTCTTGAAGACAGGGACCATCTTTTGCCACTTTTTGTAACCCCATTGCTTATCCTAGTGCATGACACATAGCAGGCACTTAATAAATGTTTTATGGAATCGAACTGACACAAACTGATGACTGGATGGAACTTCTGGCTGAAGGGCTCCCAAGAAAACCATCCATCATACTAGTCTACTTGCATAACTGGGTATCTTAAATGCAGGCTAGTGAAGTTGATTGCTAAATGCAATGGCAATAATACTGAATTTGGCATTGGAAGAACTGAGTTCAAATCCTAACTCTGCTACTAGCTATGTGACACTGAGGAAATGATTTCTCTTTGGGTTTCATTTTTCTTCCTCTGTAAAATGAGGGGGTTGAATTCAGAGTTTTCTAAGGTACCTTCCAGCTCTATATCCTATGATGTCATGACTCCTCTATACTCTTCTTGTGACTTTACCTCCTCTTTTCTGCCTTTAGCATTTCTTGCTTATTTACCTACTCTTCTCTTCTTCATCTTAATAATGAAGTCTAGGATTACTTTAGAATAATATATTGTTTTTGGAGCTCCATCCATCCATCCATCCATCCATCCATCCATCCATCCATCCATCCATCCATCCATCCATCCATCCATCCATCCATCTATGCCTTATAAGAATCAAAGGGAGGGGCAGCTAGGTGGCGCAGTGGATAGAGCACCGGCCCTGGATTCAGGAAGACCTGAGTTCAAATCTGGCCTCAGACACTTAATACTTACTAGCTGTGTGACCCTGGGCAAGTCACTTAACTCCAATTGCCTCACCAAAAAGAAAAGAAAAGAATCAAAGGGAAATTAATCAAACTATAAGAATTAATTGAGTACCTACCATTTGTTGGTCTGGGGTAGTTAGGTGATGCTACAGTGGAGAGAGTGTTGGGCTTGAAGTCAGGAAGATTCCTCTTCCTGAGTTCAAATCCAGCTTCAGACACTTACTAGCTATGTGACCCTGGGCAAGTCACTTCACCCTGTTTGCCTCAGTTTTCTCATCTGTAAAATGAGCTAGAGAAGGAAATGGCAAACCCCTCCAGTATTTTTGCCAAAAAACCCCAAATGGGGTCACAAAGAGTCAGACAGGACTGAAAACCAAAAATTTGTCAGGCACCCAGCTATGGGCTAGGTAATCAACAGCAAAAATCAAAATAGTCGGGGCATCTAGGTGGTGCACCGGCCCTGGAGTCAGGAGGACCTGAGTTCAAATCTGGCCTCAGAAACTTAACACTTACTAGCTGTGTGACCCTGGGCAAGTCACTTAACCCCAATTGCCTCACTAAAAATAAATAAATAAATAAAAATAGTCCTTTCCCTCAAGGAACTTCAGTTCCATAAGGGCAGCAACTCCACTGAGTCGTACCACATATTCTTGTTCAATGCATTGCACCTTCAAATCTGCTCTATCATCCTAATATGAGCCGATAGGGCTTCCTTTGACACTTCTTATTTCTGCATTTATATCTCCTGTTATAAGACTTGCTCTCCACTAGTTTCTTACAGGTATAAGCCTATGGAGGTGTGAAAAGTTCTCTAAGCTCTTAAGAGCTGTTAAATGGCACTGAAGGTTATACAAAAACAGACTTTTATAAACACACATGCTGAAGCTTTATCCACAAAATGCCACATACCGGGAGCTCTGTTTGGATAGAACCATCCTAACACAGGATGTTCCTGGGGTATCTTTGAGTTCTCCTTTACCTCTCCCCCAAATATCTCCCATGCCCATGTGACAGTATCTGAAATTTCACTGTTAATGATTCCTTACTTTGGGTTAAGAATTGCCTGCTCCTTAAAATGCAAAAATTGGTGGAAAATATTGTATGGTACTTATTTACTAGTTTTTTCCCCTCACAAGAGGAATTTGGGGGTGGTTCAAGAACCCCAAACACTGGGTGTAGTTGGGGTTGGGGCACGGGATGAGAGAAAGAACTTGGTAAGTAGGATCACAGTATCAGCCAGAGACATCTCTGGGTTTGGATTGCGATAAACAGAATGGAGACAACTGTGTCTTAACAGGTGAAGCAAACAGTTCTTTGTACATTTCAAGAAGAGGCAGAGTTTTGGATTCTCTGGATAACTGCCTCAATTACCCACTTTCCTGGATAACTTACATATGTAAGGGAGGTTCCTTTTGAAATGATGTTCCCCTACTGAATTTCAAATATGATCTGAGTTACACCTGCCTGGTTTGTAATATAGCTACTGTACAAAGATAGGTTGCCTTCCCCCAAACACCCTTAACTGCTATGCCATAGGATGTCAGGGGTTTAGCTCCCTCTTCTCCCCATTGTTGGGAATTTGGGGAATCTACTTTGTCCTAATTCTAAGCTCACTTTCTATAATCATCAATGATGGCCATGGTGTGTGTGTGTGTGTGTGTGTGTGTGTGTGTGTGTGTGTGTGTGTGTGTGTGTGTGTGTAGGGTTTTTAAAAAAGCTTTATCACATATGTGCAGTTTCCTTTTTTAACCATGGAATAAATAATACTATGCTTTCATAGCCCCAATGACCCTACAGCAGAAAATGGCATTCATTAGCACTAAGCCTACATTTTAAAAAATACTAGGTATAAGTGAAGGGGAGGGTTAAAAAGTTTCTGAGGCTAGCTCCACACAAATGAAGATGCCAGAGAGGGAGAACATTGCAATCATAGACTCTTAGGGCACCAGAAGTCAGTTAGCAATGCTAAGAAGCCCTCCTTTGGAACGTCTCTAGATTTAAGTCCTAATGGCTTGGAGGAACATAGAGTCTAATGTTAGCCCAGAGTGATCATGGAGCTTAGGTGTGGCACTAAAAATCCATTCAATCCCAATATTCCAGAGCCTTGCTTGGCACTAAGACTGCTGGGTGACACGGGTAAACTGCAATGAACTGGAGAGACTCAAAGTTGCAATCTGGTCCAGTCTGCAGGGGAGCTTATAGCATGGATGAACCATACAAGAGTCGGTCTATTCATTAGTCTATTAACAACCAAACTGACAAAATGATACTATGGAAAGGGTAGATTTGAAATCATGAGATCTGGGTTCAAATCTCAACTCTGCTGCTTACTAGCTGTTGGGAAAGTTACTCCGACTGTCTGTGTTGTAAGCTCGTCATCTTTAAAATGAAGGCATTTAACTACATGATACTTAATATCTTTTGCTGTTCTTCAGTCCTTTTCAGTTGTGTATGACTCTTAGTGACCCCATTCAGGGTTTGCTTGGCAGAGATACTGCAGTGGTTTGCCATTTCTTTGTTCAACTCATTTTACAGAAGAGGAACTGAGCTAAGTAGGGTTAAATGACTTGCCTGGGTTCACACAGCTACTATATGTTTGAGGCTAGATTTGAACTCAGGTCCTCCTGACTCTAGGCCTGGCACTCTATCCACTGCAGCATCACCTATTTATTCTAAGATCTACTCCAGATTTAAGTTTTTGATCCTAATCCTACATACAAATAATTCATGGTTTTCTGTTGCTGAGAGGCAGCATGGAATAGGAGACAGGATACTGGCCTTGGAGTTATGGAGAACTAGGTTCAGATCTAGCCTCAGATACATGCTGACTGTATGAGTCCTGGGCAAGTCATGTAACTTCTCTTTGCATCAGTTTAGGGTGGATATGGGGCACTGTAGTGGATATTGTGTTGGCCCTGGAGTCAGGAGAACCTGACTTAAAATCTGATCTCAGACACATACTAGTTGTGTGACCCTGGGTAAGTCACTTAAGCCTGTTTGCCTCAGTTTCTAGAAAATGAGCTGGAGAAGGAAACGATAAAGCACTCCAGTGTCTCTGCCAAGAAAACCCCAAATCGGTTCACAAAGAGTCGGACAGGACTAAAAAAGGACTCAACAGCAACATGCATCAGTTTCCTCATCTTTAAAATGAGGATCTCCAAGTTTCTTCCTTGCTCTAAATCTATGCTTTAATATGTAAAAAGAATCATCTACTCTGTGGAGGAGGCACTGTAATCAACTCTAAAATGATATTTCTTTTCTTCCCTCAATTTCCCACCCCCCTTTTCCTTACACTGAGAAAGAAGATAAGGGAGAGTAGTCTAAAGAGACTGATGCACAGGGAATATATCAACCAAATTAAATTAAAAATATAAAATATGCCAGCAGTGACAGGTAATGAAGAATGAATGCAAAAATGTGGCAGGATCTTTCTCTTACAAAGAGGGTCAAGAGTATTAAAAACAACAAAAAAAATTTACAAAAACTTACATTGGGGAGATTCAAAGAAGAGATGGGATTATAGTATCATAAACCTAGACACCACAGATCATTAAGTCATTTTACACAGAAGGAAACTGAAGCCAAGAAATATGAAGTGACTTGTCTATAGGTACACAGGTAGTAAGTGTGAGAGGTAGGATTTGAACCCATTTCCTCTTGACTTCAAACCGTGCTTCTTCTATTGAACTAGACTGTTGCATGAGACTCTGTTAACGGATGATGGTGTGAAGCTAGAGCTGCTCATTCATGTGTTCTATTTTTCTTCTTTTCCCCCTAAGTAAAATGATCTTTTGACTGGAAAGAATAGAACACAAATGGCTAAAGGAGAGTCAATACCCAATATATGTAGGGAAATAGTAAAAGACTACCTAGCTCCCTTGAATAGTTCAAGTCACTAGATCTAGATGAACTATAGCTCTAGGAAAGCAGCGGTATAAGGAATGGTAGATGTGATTGCTGGGCCAGTCTCAGTAATCTTTTAAGAGTCGTGTATAACATAGAGTTGTCACACCTTTAGAGTTGGGAAAATGGTTTTATGATGTTTAAAACAGGGGAAAAATATGGTATCTGTGAGCCATAGGCCAGTAAGCTTGATTTTGCTTCCTAGGATATAATACTGAATGGATGGTTAGTGAACAACTAGAAAAAAACCAATATGGCTTTATCTAGGACAAGTCATGTCTGACTAATCTCATTATCCTATTTGACAGGACTACTTGCCTGGGAGATTCAAAAGTGTTAGAGATATAGTCTACCTAGAATTCATCAAAGCATTTTACTAAGTTGCTCATGTTCTTTTTGACTAAAAGACAGAGTAAACATGGGCTAAAAGATAATACAGATGGTTGGATTTAGCATAGGTTAAAAGGCTGGAACCAAAGAGTAGACATCAATACTTTGATATCACCTTGGAAGGAGTTTATACTGGAATTTCCCAGGGATCTGAACCTGGTCTCATGTTGTTTAATTCTTTTTTCCCCCAATGTCTTTGATCAAGGCATAGATGATCTGTTTATCAGATATCCAGAAGGATATATTTGATATGGGAGGGATAGCTAACACATTGAATGATGAAGTCAAAATTCTAAAACTTCTTGAAAGGCCAGAACATTGAGTGAAACATAGAAATTCAATAGGGATAAATGTAGAGTTTCACTTGAGTCCAAAAAAAATCCACTTCATAAGTTCAAGACAGAGGCAGCATGCCTAAAGAGCAGTTGATCTGAAAAAGATTTGGGGATTTTAGTAGTGAACTACAAGATCAGTATGATTTACAAGAGTAATACAGTGGCCAAGAAATCTATGGCATATGTAGGTTGCAGTCAGAGTGCTGTAGAGTTCAAACTTAGTGACATGAGAGAGCATCTCATTGCTCTCATGAGATTGCATCTGGAGTACTCTATTTACTTCTGAGGGCCACATTTTAAGAGACATGTTGAAAAGCTGAGGAACAATTCAGAATAGGCACAGTGAAATGTCTTGAGATAATACTGTATGAGACTCCATGAAAGGAACTAGGAATACTAATTTTGCATAAGAGAAGACTTGTTGGAAGGGGGACACAAGACACGAGAGATATGATAGGAATCTTCATGTATTTGAAGGCCTGGCCCATAGAAGAGAGATGCCTCTTTATTTTCTGCTTGATTCCAGAGGTGAGAACCAGGAGAAGGGGGTAGAAGTCACAAACAGGCAAACTTAAGTTGATTGTAAGGATCTACAGGGTTGTCCCAATGTGCAATGGGTTGCCTCCCCACTGGAAGTCTTCCATCAAAGGATAGGTGTACCCTGTTGGATACATATGATTTGAACTAGATAGCCCCTCAGGTCCCTTCCAACTCTGAGCTTCTGTGAACTGATTTGGGAGTACTACTATCTGATGTGTGAAGTGGGTGTGGGAGGGAAAGAATGCATTAATCAGAAAAAATAGATTCATCCATGCTGCTGAGTTGGATCATCTTAGATTATACTTGTATATTTCCATGTTGCCATGATGCCAGTAGGATATAGGCTCTGTGAAGACAAGGGTCTGTTTCCCCATGATATTTCCATCTCCAGCCCCTAGCACAAGGCTTTGTATATGATAGGCATTAAAGAAATATTGAGTGAATTGGATAAGAACCTTGTCTCCAAACAGTAATCCACATCAAAGGCATTAAAACACAAATCTTACTGTTAGAACCCAGCAGCACTTAGGGTCCGTATTTCTCCAGCACCTTGCCAACCAGTTTCCCTTTCTTGTTTCTTTCTTTCTTCTCTTTCTCTGCCCTGTCCTCTCCTCTCCTCCTAGGTTTCACTGTGTCATTTGTTAACACCTCGCTCTTCCAATGCACCCTCTAGCCTGCTGCAGTGCTAATTGTATTTTCAGATTAACTTTGCATTTTGGCTTAATTGGTTCTACTTTAATTTGAAGTGGTGCACTTTGGGATCTGTCAACAATTTAAAACTCCTTTTCAAAGGTTTCAGCGGAAGACATAAAGAAATGCTCCAGGAAAAACTTGGCATCCAGTGTCTTAAAGTTTTATTTAAAACCCTATGTGAGAAAGTCACTTTAGACCCTCGAGTATAAAGAGAGGAGGGAGGAAGGAGAGAAACTCATTGGACTAAAGAAGAATTAGGAATTGATATCTTTTGTAGCACATTTTTCAAATCATTAGATATAACCAAGCTCTGTAAAGAGAATCCTTCCTATGACCATTTTACCAGCATCTGCACTAGGACCACCATGTGATTTTCTACATCTGTATAGAAGTCCTATTTTAGGGTGGGTCACCATTTTCTGGAACATGAGGGTGGGTGGAAAAAAACCTCCTTGGTAATGAATGACAAGATGCCATTCAGAAACCCAGGGTAAAAGACACAAAATGGCAGCCTACTAGCTCTGAAGGCCAAACAGGGATTTGTTTGTTGAGTCATGGAGGGTAGACAAATCTGCACCTTCAGAAACAAGTAAGAGCAGGAGATGGAAGGGAGCTTAGAGATAATTTATACCCTTCATTTCAGAAGGAAATGTTTAGAGAGGGGAAAGGACCAGTGCCACACAGATGGCAGAACCAGAAGTAGAATCTCAAAGCTTTGGCCTCTACATACAGAATTCTTTTGACTAAACTCCCCCAGGAAATAGAAGAGAGGAGAGATTTTATTTAGGATTTCAAAAGAATAAAGGTTCTGCCACTTCTTGGGTTTTTCTTTTCCCTTCCCAGAACGTATTTCCTCATCCTATCGAATGAGGAAGATGGATTAAATCAGATATGTTAAGCACATGGTCTGTGGTCTTCAAACAGTCCATGACATTCCCAAATGCTACCAGAACCAGATTAAAATGCAGTTGGGAAATATTTTTTAATCTATAACAAAATATTGATAATACTGTTGTTCAGTCATTTTAGTTATGTCTGACTCTTTGTGACCCCATTTGGTGTTTTCTTGACAAAGATACTAGAGTGCTTGGTCCTTTCCTTCTCCAGCTCATTTTACAGATGAGGAAACTGAGGTGAACAGGGTAAAGTGACTGGCTCAGGGTCACATATCTAGTAAGAGTCTTGAGGCCAGATTTGATCTCTGCAAGATGAATCTTGTTCATTGCAAGCCCAGCGTTCTATCTACTGAAGTGCCACTTAGCTGCTCAGATAGTATACTTTAAAACTGAGTCAACGTGCAAACCCCAGGACCCTTATGTATGGTTTAGTGGCCCCCATTTCTATGGAGTGGGTCAAAAGTCATGAATATTTAAGAATTCCCTTTTTTTGTTTTTAATTTGCAATACCATAGCATCATATATAGTATATATAGGAAATGAATTTATATTATAAGTGAAAAATCAAATCTTATACATGGAAAAAATAAAGAAAAAATAATTTTCAAAAAGTTATTAAAACATCAGACCCCTTTGTGACTTTTGACCCACCCTGTATTTGAGTTTGATACCACTGGATTATTTGGCCTCTAGGTTCATTTCTAGCTCTAGATCCATGATCCTGTGGGTAACCTTGGGCAGGTTTCTTCAGCTCTACTGGCTTCAGTTTTCTCATCTGCAAAATGAGAGGGTTGGACCAGGTGTCACCTTCTCGCTCCAGAGCTATGATCCCATGAAATATTTTTCCTAGGATGATTAAGGAGACACTAGACTCAACTCATTATCCTCATCCTGTCTCTCCCCATTTTCAAAGGTGTTCCCATCCTTCCTTATTACCCAAGTTCATGACCTCAAAGAGTCATTTTTTTAACCCTTTACTTCCCCCTACCCCCCATATCTAATCAGTTGTCACATTTCATAGGGTCTACATCTCTAGCATATCTTCCATCTGTTCCCATCTCTCCAAACATGGCTACCATGGGATTTCAGACCCTCATCACAATACATGCGGATTACCACATTAGCTTCCTCACTGATCTCTACCTCCTTAATCTATTCTCCACACAGCTGACAAAACAATCTTCCTAATGCACAGGTCTGCATATGTCATTGCCTTATCTTGCTCAGAAACCCAGAGTGACTTTCCCTTGTCCAGATCAGGGCTTTTTAAACCTTTTCCATTCGCGAACCCTTTTTGCCTGAGCAATTTTTATGTGATACTGGGTATGCAGGTATATAAAAGAAGTATACATAACCTTTTACTGTTGCCAAATTTTTCATGACCCCCACATTCAGTGGGATCTCTATTGAGATTTTTTCTCTCTTTCTCTCTTTCTTTCTCTTTCCTTCCTTCTTTCCTTTTGTGGGGCAATGAGGGTTAAGTGACTTGCCCAGTGTCACACAGCTAGTAAGTATTAAGTGTCTAAGGCTGGATTTGAACTCAGGTCCTCCTGAATCCAGGGCACATGCTTTATCCACTGTGCCACCTAGCTGCCCCCTCTCTATCCACATTTTAAGAAGCTTTGGTCTAAAGGACAAACTACAAGCTCCTTAGAAATAGGCATTTAAAGAACAAGGATTATGCCTTCCCTATGAAATGACCTTTCGGGTTACACTGTGCATATACTGTATGTACATAGTTATTTGCATGTTGTCTCTCTCAGTAGAATGGGATCTCCTTGAGAGAAAAGATGAGGTTTTTAGCCTTTCTTTGTATTCCCCATGCTTAACACAGTGCTTGGCACATAGACAGCTCTTAATAAATGCTTGTTGACTGACTAATGGATAGAGTGGTGAATTTAGAGTCAGAAAAATCTGGATCAAATCCTCCCTGTGACATTTCCTAGCTGTATTAGTGAATCAATTGAGTTAATTCACCTTTGTGAGCCTCAGTTTACTCACCTACAAAATGGGGATAATGCTAGCTATATCATCTATCTCTTGGGGTTGTTGAGGCTTCAATGCAACAAAGTATGTAAAATGTTTTGCAAAGCTTTAAAGCTCTATATAAACATCATTTGATTTTTGTAGTTTCCACAACTGGCCTCCCACCTAACTTTACAATCTTATTTCATAGTATTCCCTTTTATGCTACGTGGTGCAGTGGATAGAGTACTTTGCCTGGAGTCAGAAAGATCTGAGTTCAAATGTGACCTCAGACGCTTGCTAGATTGTGACCCTGGACAAGTCACTTAACCTTTGTCTCCCTCAGTTTCCCCACCTACAAAACTGGGATAATAATAATACTTATCTCCTAGGGTCTTTGTGAGAATTAAATGAAATATCCATAAAGCTCTTCATGAACCTTAAAGTACTATATAAAGGCTGGCTCCTCTCCTCCTTCCTCTTCCTCCTCTTTCTCCTGCACAGCACCATGCATATGATTTTCCCGCTAAACAAGCCTGCTTGATATTCCCCAAACGCTTCCACAGAATGCCTCTATGCAGCCACACTGGCCAGTCGCCATTCTTGGAATTTACTCTCTCCTCATCTCCAACAAACCTCTCAAATTTCTCAAAGTCCCTGTCTTCCTTCAAGACTCAGTTCAGGTGCCACCTTCGTGATATTCCTGGTTCTAAGTCCTATCTCCATCTTCAATTCTCCTTGTACTCTGCTTTCCCATATCCCTGGCTAGATCTGCTCAGGGCAACATAAATTCCTTCACGGAGGGAGTGCTTTCTCTTTGTTTTTGCATCCTCGGGGCCTAACACAAGGCCTTGCACATAGAAGATAGTGAATAAATGTTCGCTCAGTTGAATTGAATCCATAAGCAAAGTTGGTTACAAAATCTTGACTCCCACAAAGGTACAGCAAATGACTAAGCAAGCATTTGCCCTGGATAATTGAGTCATTCGGCTGCTTACAGTCAAAGAACTGGACCAGATGATCCCTTGAGGTCCCTCCCAGGTCCATTAATCTACAAATCTGTTTCTGGGAAATTCTGCATAGCTGCATGGCAGCATGGGGATTGGCATGGCCTGCTTTGAGGGAATTTTCCACTTTCACTGAAATGGCCTAATTTATGCTTGGGGACTAGTTAAATTTCTTACTTATTGTAAGCACTTAATAAAAGCTTGCCAACTGACTGATTGGTCCCCATGCTGCTGGGGCCTTCCCTTTAAAATCACAGTCCATCTCTTCTTGTATGTATGTATGTATGTATGTATCTTGTCTGTACCTGTTTATTTCAAGTGATCTCCCCCATTAGAATGTAAACTCCTTGAGGGCAGGGATTGTGTTTGCCTTTCTTGGTATCCTTAGCATTTGGTAAGTATTTAATAGGTACTTCTTGATTGATGTGATTTAATGGCCAAATCAGAAAACAGCTCTACTCACCCCATGTCAGAACTAGAAGGGGTCTCAGTGGGCATTTAGTTTGACTGATCTCTGAACAGGAATCCCCCCACTATAACACCCCTAAGAAATAGGTAGACAGGTACTATTCAAAAGCTCCAGTGATAGGCAATCCCCTCCCTCCTGTAGCAGCTCATTCCACTTGGGGACAACTCTCCTTCTTAGGAAATGTCTTGACCTCAAGTTCAAATTAACCTCTTTGCCCATTTGAGCCATTGTTCTTCCCCCCTGGGGCCTAGCAGAACCAGGCTCATCCCTTTTCCACGTGACAGCCCTTCAAATGCCTAAAGACAACTGTCATGTCCGTGCTGAATCTTCCTTTCTCCAGGCTAAACATGCCCAATTCTTTTAATGAACCTCCGAATGGCACGATTTCCAGTTCTCTAGGTATCCCAGTTGCCCTCTTCTGGCTGTGCTCAAGCTTGTCAATGTTCTTCCCAAAACATGGCAGCCAGAAATGACCCTAATACCCTGATATCTAAGGTCTGAGCTCTAATTTTCCTGCCTGTTCCACACCATTCCTTTTCTACTCACATCAGCACCTACACCTTCTCCCCATTAGTAACTTAGACTTTGCCCTGGAACCCTCAGCTCTGATAGATGAGATTTTTAAAAATATGTGTGCAATTACATAAAACATTATATTAGTCATCTTGTATAAGAAAACTTGAATAAAAGAAAGAAAGTGAAAAATAGCATGCTTCAATCTGTTTTCAATCAATATGAGTTCTTTCTTTGGAGATAGATAATATGTTTCGTCATTGGTCCTTTAGGGTTGTCTTGGATGATCGTATTCCTGAGAATAGTTAAGTCATTCACCGTTATTCATCAAACAATATTTCTGTCACTGTACACAATGTTCTCCTCGTTCTATTCACTTCACTATGGATCAGTTCACATAAGTCTTTCCAGGCCTTTCTGAAATCATTCTGTTTCTTGTTTCTTATAGCACAATAATATTCTATCACCATCATATACCACAGCTTGTTTAGACATTTCCAATTGATGGGCACTCCTTTGATTTGGGGGGGGGGCGGGGCAATGAGGGTTAAGTGACTTGCCCAGGGTCACACAGCTAATAAGTGTCAAGTGTCTGAGGCCCAATTTGAACTCAGGTCCTCTTGAATCCAGGGCCGGTGCTTTATCCGCTACTGTGCCACCTAGCTTTCCTCACTCCTTTGATTTTATAGGTGAGATTTTTGCTGTATCTTGCCAGGGCCCAAGCCTCTATACCACTTCCCAGCTTGCTCCATGCCATGCCATCATGCTCATAACTCACCTCCTTTCTAGCATCCCTTCATGTGATTCCTTAATCTATTTGAATAAGTTCCATGACAGCAGGGGCTATCTTGTTTGTTTGTGTTTAGATCCCAGCACTTAGTACAGTGCCTAGAACATAGTAAGCATTTTTATATGTGCTCTAGCCAGCTAATTTTACAAGGGACTCCTCTTTTAGCAAATTCCAATATGGTGGCCTTTTCCTTTGTTAGATGAGAGCTGGAAAACTTAGGGCAAAGTGCACTTGTCAGAAGTCTTGGCTTTGAGTCTTTTAAAATATCACAAGGCAGTTCTGTGAATTCTTAATTATTTAACTTTTTTAATTTAAATGGCTGAAAATGGCCTTGGAATACTTCAGAAACTAAGCCTTATGGGACAGAATCTAAGACGAATCAACCACATGCAGCATTTGACTACGTGTAATAGTAAGGTTCCAATAAATTAATCTACTTGTCCACTACAGGAATGGAATATAATCTGAGCATATTAAACTCTCTGCTACCCAGAATTCTACTGACACCCAACTCTCCATTTGCCAACCCTACATTCCTACAATATAAGGTAATTGTTCATAACAATGGTCACGAGGTACAGAAAAAATTCTAAAGTACTTGATGAATTATCAAAGAAATTAACATTAACAACTTCGATGAACTTCTAGTGCCAACAAAGAATTAAGATCAAAATAGTTGTCCACTGATTGGGCAATGATTAAACAAATTGCATTGCATTGGCATAATGGAATATTATCATACAGTTTAAAATGGGCAATATGAAGAATTCAGGGAATCATGGGAAGGTTGATATGAACTGATGTGGAATGAAATATGTAGAACGAAGAAAATAAGGTAAAGGGAAACGATGTAAATTGAAACAGCAACAATACTGAAAAGGAATAATTATAGTGATCAAGAAGCTTGGCCCTGGAGAAGTCAGGAAAAGGCATCTCCTGCTTTTTGCAGAGGTAGGAGACAATAGGCATGGAAGAGTACATTCACTGTCAGATTCAGAGAATGTGTCAGTTGGTATGTTTGAACTATTTTTTCTATGTCTATTAAAATTCTTTATTTTAAGGGATGGATTTCTGAGTAGAAGAATGTGAGGGATATATTCAGAAATGAAGGAGATACAAAAACCAAAAGCCATCAATTAAAATTTTTAAAAACTGTGCTAAGCATAATGATCCTCTTAATGAAGTAGGTAGGTTTCCAAAGGCCCTATTGTTCAGAAACATTAAAACAGAAGGTAAAAACAAAACATGGAAGGACTAGAGGGGAGTATCCTTGAGTGGAATGGGATGTCCCCCTTCAGGGATGTGAAACCTCTGACTCACAGGCCATTTTGTAGGGCTTGATCTCATCTCCTTAGTCATATAGTATCGTGCATCTCTTTTCTCCTTTGTGTAAGATGAACGTCTCTTAACAAATTAGTGTGATCCAGAACTCAGTCAGGTAACATAGGTTGGTATATGACTATTAGCAGTCCTTTCCCCTCTCTGTGCCTTAGTTTTCTCATTTGTAAAATGGGATCATGACACTTGCATTTTCAATTCCCTGGGGTTGCTGTGAGAAAGGGCTTTGCTGGGGTCAAAGGGTTACAAAAACAAGGCTCCTTATTGTAAAGCTTTTTTGGAGAGAACAAAGATTTAGATATGAACTGTGCAAACAGAAAAGTGCAATAAACTTGAAACAAACCTACATTTTGAGTTTGAGGCCACCACTCAAATTAATCAAATACTCTCGTTATACACTATCTCTGGCTTTCTGATTTTTAGAGGCTTTAGGCGACATAGAGTTTCCTGTAATGGTCTATTTTTTTTTATTCTGGGCTCCCAGTGAATGAAAGTAAATTCTTAAGATTAAAGTGACAGTGCCCAACATAGTAACAATGGGCAAAACAAACCCTTTCCATCGATAGTTCTTCTCTTTGGAGGATTTCAGCTCAGCCCAGATTTGGTTTCAGCCACTGGGGATGATAGAGAATACCATCTGACATTGTAGCAAAGAAATTCACCTGACCAATTCTTCTTATTTGAAAGCTACAAAATCAATAATAGAGATTGGTCAGTGGGATAAAACAGGGTAGGAGGATGTGATGATACCATTCTGGGACCATCTGGCCCTACCAGCAGGCAGGCGATTTAACAGTAATGCCATCCACATTTCCAAAAGAAATTATTTCTATTCCAGAGTAAAAAAAAGGGGGAAGAGGAGTTTGTTAGACCTGAGCACAAGCAGGAAAGCTGAACTGGCTATTAGCAAACAGTAGATTTCCTTCTCCAAGAGCGAGGGGAGAAATTTGACAAGCAGAGCTCACCTACAATCCTGAACTGTGGTTTCTCTGCCATTTCTATTCCCATTATCATCAGCTTCTTCTGGAAATGTCAGACTTGGCTGTGAGCCCCAAAGTCAGGTCAACAAGCATTTATTAAGCACCTACTATGTGCGAACACTGTGCTAAGCACTGGGGAAACCAAGAAAAGTAAATGGTACTTCTTGTTCTCAAGGAATTCACTGTCTAATGAGGGAGACAGCACATAAGCAACCATGTGAAAATTCTCTCTCTCTCTCTCTCTCTCTCTCTCTCTCTCTCTCTCTCTCTCTCTCTCTCTCTCTCGTGTGTGTGTGTGTGTGTACACGTACACAGGATAAATTGGTGGCAGTCAACAGAAGGAAGGTATTAACATTAATTAAGGGCTGGGAAAGTCTTCTTAGGCAAAGACAGTAGCTGAGACTTGAGGGAAGCCAGGAGGTAGATATGAGGAGGAAGAAAATTCCAGGCATGAAGGAAAGCCAGTGAAAAGCCCAAAGTCAGGAGAGGGAGTGTCTTATGTGACAGATCACAGAGTACATGGGGAGAAAGTATGGTGTAAATGCACTGGAAACGTGGAGGGAAGAGCAGGTTCTGAAGGGCTTTAAAAATCAGAGGGAGGATTTCATATTGGATATTGGAAGCGGTGGAACGTCAATGGAGTTGATCAAATAGGGGATGGCATGATCAGATTTATACTTCACAAAGATCAATTTTAGAAGTGGAAGCTAAATGGAAGACAGAGGAAAGTAGGGAGAGAACTGAGGCAGGGAGACCAACCAATAGGCTACTGTCATAGTTCTTGTTAATATGAATGTATAGATCATCTGGATTTGATGGAGCCACCTTGTTATCCAAATGGATTTTATGAGACCCTGGATTCATAGAAGCAAAATGCCCTTTGACAGCGAACTGAACCCAGATGGCTAGCAGATAAGTCCCTATTCACTATCTTCTTTCCCCAAGAGAATAAATAGATCTTATTGTTCTCCTTAGAAAATATCTAGGCATCCTTGTCCTTGGTAAACCCTTCTTGTGTTTTAAGCTGCCTGTTATAGTATTTGCTTTAGGTTAATTTGTGTCATGCTAATAAAGCTGACATTACCCTGTAAGCCACTGAGCGAAGAAACCTTAAATACCCTCAGAAAGAGGGAGTCTTTGCATCCCTTTGGAAGGGGTCTCCAGCATGATCATGCTTATTTCTTCTTGAGACAAAATAAATTGGTATTATGTTTTTCCTGTCTGTCTCTGATCTGGTTCTTCCTGTAGGAGATATTTTGTTCTCTGATCTGTTTTGTTCATAGGAGGACAGGTATATAAACAAATTGTAGGAGATATTATGAAATTGATTTCTCTGATCTGTTTATTAATTTTTGTAGGAGACAGGCAAATAAAACTATGTTTAATTTTCAACATCCTGGTGATAAAAGCCTGCACCAGAGTGGTAGAAGTGTCAGAGGGGAGAAAAGGATGCGTACAAGAGATGTTATGAAACTATAAATGGCAGGACTTGGTAACCAATTGGATATGAGGAGTCAAGACAGTACTTAGGTTACAAGCCTCAGTGACTGGAGGATGGTGGTACCCTTGACAGTAATAAGGAAGTTAAATATAGGGGAGGAACTGGGGAAAAAGATGTATTCATTTCAGACATGTTGAGTTTAAGATGTCTATAAGATACTTAATCCGGGATGGCCAATACACAGTTGGAGATGCAAAATTGGAAGTCAGGAGAGATGTTAGGTTAGGTACATGAAGAGATATAAGAATCATCTGCACAGAGATGATAGTTGAGTCTGTGGGAGCTGAAGATGTCATGAAGTGAAATAGAAAGAGAAGAGAGGTGGGCCCAAAACAGAGCCTTGCGGAACATCCACAGTTAGTCAGTACGACCTGGATGAAGTTCCAGAAAAGGGGACTTAGAAGGAGCAGTCCAATAGGTAGGATGAGAATTAGGACAGAGTGATGCCGTGAAAACTTAAAGAAACAAGTGTCAAGGAGAAGAGTGTAATCAGTGGTCAAGAAGGATGATGAGAGAGAAAAGATCATTGGAATGGGCAATTGAGAAAAAATTGGTAACTTTGGAGAGAGTGCTTTCAGTTTATGCAAGAATTCTGCTCTCTACTTATTGAACAAAATCAATTTCTTATTTTCAGGAACAAAGAAATATAGAATTTAAGGCAGCAAGAGACCCTTGAGGTCACTGAGTCCAATCCATTCATTGCAAGATGAGGAAGTTGAAACACAGAGAGGTTAAGTGACTTGGCCAGGTCACAAAGCTAGTCTGAGTTGGGATGTGAACCAAGGTCTTTCTTACTTCAAGTCCAGTATTCTAGACCAGCCAATCAGGTGTGAAAACTTGACTGTGGGTCAAAAATAAGCATGCAGCTGAAACAAGGTACAGAGCAGTATGGGAAACCCCAAAGCAGGAACTAATATAATGGAATTTGGAAATGGAGACCACCCAGCAACTCTGTGTTTTGCTTCCTTTTAGTAGGGGGCGGGGGAGGGCTTTCTTTCCCGGCTGTACAGCCAAGACTCAGATCTTCTACTATACATAGATTCTGGGCATGGCCTTCCATTACATGTATATTCCCATCAGGGGCCTCAGGCCATAAAACAATAAACCAGGCTTTTTCCAAGACAGAGTTATACCATGTGTAAATTTAATGTGGAATTGAATGACAATCAAGATTAATTCTTGGGCTTTAGTTTTCTGATAGCTACTACTGCTCTCCATTACTCTGTATTAAACATGATGTTATTAAAAATAATGCTCTCAAAGAGATGAAACTTGTAACTCACCACTCAGGGCAGTTAATTCTAGAGATTTCAACACTTAAAAATGATTTCTTTAAGACCTTAATCTTCAGCCTACTAAAGAGAAGTTTGATATTGATCTGGCTGTAGTGGGCATGGCCAAGCAAGTGCTCATGATAGCTGTCTAGCCTCTTTCCTCATATAGGCGCTGAGATTAAACGTGAACTCTCTTATCCTGGATCCTCAATGCCCCATTGTCCTTACCATAGAAATGGAGATCACAGAGCTATTAGAAGGGCCAAGCCCATACCCTCATGCGGACCACTGGATTTGGCCCTGACAAGGAGACCAGGACTTACTAAAAGATAGATATAGACACAGACCAATAAGGAAACTATGAAGAGAGGAAGACACAGCTACAGACACACATTCCCATACCCCCGAGCCTGGGAGACAGGTAGGGCTCAAAGATACCAAGGGATTGCAGGCACAAACAGGCAAGGATCCATGTAGGCAGGAGGAGGCCTGAACATCCGAATAGCCGGACTATATGCATGTAACAAGATGTTGTGATGTCGTGGTACCAGGTGGAGAGGGAGAAAGCAATAGAGCCTTGATGAGAGAGAGAGAGAGAGAGAGAGAGAGAGAGAGAAGAGATGAGATTAAAAATGTTGAAAAAAGGTGAAAGAAAAGAGGATGATGCTCAACCTTACTTATACACAGAGATTCCGAGGTCATACCACCTCTGAGGCCCTATGGAGAGAAAACATGGGCACAGCAGAGAAGTATATACAACCAAGGTTCAACCAAGACTTAGTCCTTCGAATATTGAGAGTCATTACAAGCAGTATAAGTCTGAAGGAAGGGCGGAGTCCATTTGAAGGAAAGGTTATTGATTAATACCCTTAAAAAAGGGGGGGGGAAGAATGAGACACACAGTTCTGGATATGGCCAACGTAGGAATTTGTTTTGTAAGATTATGCATATTTAGACAAGAGTGTTTTCTTTTTTCCCCAGAGGGGGTGATAGGGAGATAGAATATAAGTTTGTTAATTAAATACATACATGTACATAGATATGTCAAATGAGAATAGGGGGAAAGTTTAAATTGCTGAAAGGCTGGGTATAAGCCCATTCTGTATTTTTTGGTGGAGTTATATAAAACCTGTCCTATACTCAATGTCTTGTTAGGCTGAATGCCTTCAGGGGAGCCATGAGCCAAATTCTAATGTTCCCAGGAGAAACAATGGGTAGGGGTAAAAATGAATCATACAGTTTATTATTAAGAAAGGTTCCCAAAGTGAAAGCAATCTCTTGAGTCAAAAATCACAGATTATACAAACACCATATTAGACATTTTAAAACATCCATCTTACTTCCCTCTAAAGACTTTTACCTGGGGAAGAGAGGAAAAAGGAAGGAAAGAGAACTGATTATCTTCTCAACAAAATTTTCAGACATTAAAAAGCATATTCTATTATTAGAACTAGTACTATTAAGTGCATCTTATTTCCACTCCATGTGGGATTATGGTTGTATTTACATGAAACTAAAATTTAAAATGGTTGATTCAGTCTGCATACAAGTACGCTCTTGTTATGATAACCACTGTCAATCCATAGATTTTACCTGGCAGATCATCTTCCATCTACCTACATAGCAACAAAAACGACAGAATTCTAGAGTTGGAAGGTATCTCAGAGAAGATCTAGTTTAATCCTGTATTCAAGGGTTGAGAAAAATGAGGCCTGGGAAAATGAGGCGATTTGGCAAGGCTAGAGAAGCATTCTTTGCTCTGATGACATAAAGGCCTACCACAGACCAACTTGACTAAAAATTACAACTGAAACAGTTTTCTTCACTTATATATGTAGAGCAGTTTAACAGGAAGCAGTAGCCTCACCAGCAAGCAGTTGACTGTCATTTTTGACCTTTTAACCAGTTTTCTTAAATTTTGGTCATTCTAGCAGTGTTTATTTTTATTTTTATTTTTTTGGTGAGGCAATTGAGGTTGTGACTTACCCAGGGTCACACAGCTAGTAAGTGTTAAGTGTCTGAAGGCCGGATTTGAACTCAGGTCTTCCTGACTCCAGGGCCGGTGTTCTATCCACTGCGCCACCTAGCTGCCCCTCTAGCAGTGTATATGAAGGTACAACTCTGAAATCAAGGAGGGTCCTTGCCTTTTCAGTACAATAGAGAGTTACTGAATACTTACTATGATTCTGGAGTTAGAATGGAAAATGATTTCTGCCTGAAGCAGAGCTAAGTAGAGGAGCAATCCCTTTCCAGGTACTCTTCCTCAGTTTCCCACAGGTGGGTAGTATGCAACTGGGTCTAAATTGAATCAATCCAAAAGCCTTCATTTGCCCACTCACAAACCATTTATTAAGTATATATGAGCAAAAGCGCTAACCTGGCTAATTAGCTTTCAGTGGGGGAAGCTAATAATACTAATAAATGCATAAATTGTGTAATAATATATAAATACTAAAAACATATCCCATGTCTAAAGTGCTTGAAAGTTTGCAAAGTACTTCCCTCACAACAGCCTTGTAAGGTTGGGAGCATAAATCATGATTTCTTTCCTGTTCCTAATAGCCTAGTCCTTTTAAAGTTGGGCACTTGCTTTGTCACAGCACCATAGGGTCTATCCAGGGACTAGATGGTCTGTCCCATGATTCATAAGGTCAGAGATTTAGACCTGGGAGGGCCCAAAGATGTTATCTAGTTCAATCTCTTTATTTGACACATTATTTTTTTCTTCTTTCTTTCTTTCTTTCTTTCTTTCTTTCTTTCTTTCTTTCTTTGTGAGGCAATTGGGGTTAAGTGACTTGCCCAGGGTCACACAGCTAATGTGTCAAGTGTCTGAGACCAGATTTGAACTCAGGTCCTCCTGAATCCAGGGCTGGTGCTCTATCCACTGCACTACCTAGCTGCTCCTATTTGACATATTACTTAAACTTTAGGAAGTAAGAGACTTGTCCAAAATCACACAGATAGTAAATAATAGTGTACAGCACCAGGGTTCTGGGATTTCTTTTTCCTCCAGAGCCTTTCCACTATTTAATATTGCCCCTTTTCATCCTCTGGGAGGGAAACTACCACCTGATTCCAGATCTCCTTGTTGCAGACTTCCCTATCTGCCATTATACTTTAATGCTGTGAGTTGTTTGTAGAAGCATCTACTTGTTACCTGCCTTCAGAGTTCCCAGAAGAGGATTACCTACCTACCCTCCAGCTTAGACAACTTCTAACTTCCTGCTTTGGCGACGTGTGCCAACAAGTCCACCTGATGTCCAGGTCCCAGTATCCACACCTCCAAGCTATTTCCCTGCTATGCTGTGGACACTTGTCCTGCTTAGGATAAGCCTCCATTTAAAGTGTAAATGACAGCTGCATCTAACCCCTATGTTTGTTTGTTTTTTTTTACTTCTGTTACCCTAATTCTCTTGCAAGGTCAGAATCCACCCTGTCTCAGGCCCCCAAAGGCAATAACAGACTAACAGCAAGTCTCTGTTTCTGCTCTGCTAAGACACAACGTATTTTCTGTATCCTGTCTTTGTAATTGACTCTTATTCAGATGCCCACTTGCCCCAGAGAGATTTCCCTTCTCTATGAGTGAACTGATGCTTCTCCTTGAGTAGGCCTATAACTTATGTATAGAATAAAACCTTTTACTAACGTGTCATCTACATCATAATAAAGTAGAATTTTCCCTACTACAATTCAAAGTGATCCACACAGTCTCCTGATTTCAAAAGGATAAGAACATTGAGGTGGTGAAAAAAATATATCTTCACCCTTTTTTTGAGGAAGCTAGGTGATAGATGACAGAGTGCTGAGTTTGGGGTCAGAAAATTCAGAATTTAAATCATGCCTCAAATAATTCCTAGCTGTGTGACCATAGACAAGTCACTTCTACTCCGCATGTTTCCTCATCTGTAAAATGAAAAGTTGGACTCTCTGGCCCCCAAGGTTTATGATCCTATGGTATTCCAAGTGCTATTCCCAGTAACTGTACTGCTGCTTAAATTTCAGCTTCAATTCTTTTAAAGAAATCATAATGCTAATTGGTACAACTTGCTTTAGAACTGGTTTTCTACCGTTTGTTTCATGTATGCTTACTGTGTTTAGTCTAAAGACTAATTTGGTCTGTAAAGACTAATTTGGTCTTCTGGTGATAAAACCAGCTTATGCGAACCACAAGTGACTACAGATTCAGGACTGGCTCCTAGGTCATGAGCTCCTTCTCATGGCCAATATTTCAAGAGAAACTGGGGTAGGATCAAGAGCAGGGTGAGAATAGCCAAAGAGGTCAATGGCTGCAGAGGGGATTGTGTGGGCTTGAGTTACCCTTGGTTCATGGCTCTTATCTCCCAGCAAAGAAGCTGTTATGGTAATTAAACTTCAAAGCCAACTTAGACAAATGATGTTCTGAACTCTCCAGTGGGCATCAGTAACGACTGTTTTGTTGAACAAAAAAGAGAACAGAGTTTAATTAGGGCCCATATTTCCACCTGTAAAATGCTTCTCTTTAGGATACTACTGAGCAACAGCTAGGGCCCACATCCCAATTGGGGGATTTAAGATAACCTCTGAGAAGCACCCTTCCCAAATAACTAATACATCTGGTAATTAAAAGCCCAATTTTTATTTGAAACATGTCATATTCAGAACCATATTATGGGGGAAAATCATCCAAAATATGGCAGGGCTATTGGATTTTTAACGAGAAAATCATCTATGTGTGACAACCTGAGGTGAGTATTATAGTAAATCTCCTAGTCTTTGTGTAAGAACAACTGGTCACTTTAAACTTAGCGTTTCAAATTAGCATTTCATTCTAGATTAATCAAGGGCTTTGTATGTTAGTCAAATACCAATTGACGATTAAAACTGAGGGCTTTAACTGCTACAGCATTTAAAATACATTATACACTTATAAACCTAAATATACGTTAGAGTAATCAACAGGCATTTAATTATACATAGGAGGTCAGAATTGGAAATGAGTTTCATGATCTTATTTCCTACTGAATATTAGACCACATGACGAAACCGCTAGATAATTCCACACAATTAAGACTCTGATCAGAAAAAGCTACAGAATTGAAAGAGCAAATGAGGAACACTACATTATGATTAGAAGGCATTGAGAAAGATATGTCAATGAGTTTGAAATAAACGCTTGAATGGAGATGACTCACACATCTTTAAAAACACGAAAAATTTGAAAAAAAAAAACCCTAAAGAGAAAAATAAAGTCTTCTCTTGTTTTCTCAATGCTAACATGCTAACTTAAAGATGCACTTGGTAACAACCAATACAGAGAGCCATTTTTTCTCAATTCCAGAGATGGAATCAATGTTTCAATAAGTGACAGATACCTCATTACCAACATAAAATGACTTGGCAAATGAAGGATGCTTGGTTTCAAGTTGAACACAGACTGAATAACTCTTAGAATTTAAAGATCTTACCATTTTGTACTTCCTTGAGTTGCCCAGAAGACTATGTGAATGAAGTATCTGAGATCATTACTTAAAATGTTAAATATCACATTTAAAATAAAATCTCACTTTAGGGAACAATATCCATTACCATTGGGAGGAACAAACAAGACTCAGATGGTAATTGGATCCATCTTGCAAAGCAATGGGAAATAGTGAGCTACAAACCCAGGTAAGAGAGTAGGGCTGTGGGGGTGGTGGGGAGACACACAGTGGTGGAGTCAGAAGGGAGACATTAAGATTCACTAGGTCAGACTCACAGGATTACATGAAAGTCACTACTAGGATTGAAACTTTGGGTCACCCTGCTGCTCATGGGGCCTTTGGGCGTCTGCCAAATCCCCTTATTTTCTCACAGTGGGTGGGAGTAGCAGTTAAGAGGTGGACAGATTTCAGAGCTAGGGGACCTGGACCTGACTTCTGGCTTTGTTCCTCACCCTGTGAACTTTGCTAAGTCATTTCTTCTTTCCAGGCCTCAGCTTCCTCCTCTATATAATGAGATGGCTGGGTTGGATGAGAGACAGTGTAAAAAGAGCACTGGAATTAGAACCAGAGAACTTGGGTTTGAATCCTGCTCAGTTACACTCCATAACTCCATAACCCTTAGCAAGTTACCTCCAGATTTTCTCATTTGTAAGACAATGGGGTTGGAGGAGAGGGTCTCCAACTTCCCTTCCAGTTCTAATTTTATGATACTCTCATCTTTAAAGTCCCTTCATAATACTCAGTCCTCTGCTTGAGATCCCATAATCTACAGGTCATAGCCCCAAAGACCCAAAGAGTCTTATGTGATCATTGGGCTCCTGCCCTTGACCTCTCAGCCTCAGTCATCCCCCATGACAGACCTTTCTCTCCATTTTAAGGCCCATCCAACAACTCTGTTGTCAAATAAGCCAGTGTTTTCCAAAGAGTTTTATGACACTGTTTGTATCGACAGTATTATTTCATGAAAAGGGGTGTTTATAAAATGCTTTAATTACAAGCTGTGCCGTCAAATTTATTATTAGGTTCTCTTATGCTCCTTCGATTCAGTCCTCTCTCTCACACTGATTGCTTCCTTTGTTAGATTTCAGTCTTTCCACATAGACAATATAAATCTCTATTGTTCCCAAGTTAATTACATGGGAATCATAGAATTTCATTCTAGCATTTGGCTATGCAGGCCTCCTGAGCTAACTTCATGGAGGCTTTTGCACAATAGGCCAGCTTTTGTAAGTCATTCCTCTCACCAGGCACTGAAAATATGCCTGTGCATCACTGCCTATGCCTGATTTGGTTAATGGTTCATTGAGATACAGATTTCAAATATAGACTTTGGCAGGCACTCTCCAGTAACAGCTGCAATGGCTGTGGGGGAAGGGGAGAATAACAAAACATCTGCATGCGAAGCAGTTCAGCTCAGTTCAGTAAACATTAAACACCTACTATGTGCCAGGCACAGACTCTACCAATGAATGCCATTTGGTTTGTACTGTATCAATCAATCAACCAAGAAGCATTAACTAAGTGCAAATCTAGACACTGTGCCAGGGAATTGGAGGTACAAAGACAAAAATTAACTGGTCCCTTACCTTCAAGGATCTTACAGTTTACCCAGGGGAGACATATATACAGATAAGTATAGGAAGATTAATCAACATTTATTAAGCACTTAATGTGTGCCAGGCACTGTGCTAGGCTCTGGTGGTATAAACACTAAGAATGAAATAGTCCTTGCCTTCTATAAGCTTCCATTCTAACCGTGCTTAAGCTCCCCCCCCCTCCAAAATCAATTCAAGGACAAGAGTCAGTCAAATGAATTCTTTGGAATCATGTAATAATAACAGAAGGTGACATTCAGTACTTATTAGACACCTAAATGCAGCAGACACTGGACTAGACAATGAGGATACAAAGTCAAAAATGAAACAGCCCCTGCCCTCAAGGAGCTGATATTCTAGTTGGGAATAGGGAACAACATGCACACAGAGAAATAAATACGAAATAGGAGCAAAGAAAATTCAAAGTCATTTCAGAGAGTACTTTTGGGAAGGTGCAGGGGAAGTACATAGACTTTCTTTTTTTTGGCAGGGCAATCAAGGTTAAGTGACTTATCCAGGGTCACACAGCTAGTAAGTGTCAAGTATCTGAGGCCGGATTTGAACTCAGGTCCTCCTGAATCGAGGGCTGGTGCTTTATTCATTGCAGTGCCATCTAGCTGCCCCTGACCTTATTATGTCTAATTTCTGAGTTAGTGTGCTTTACCCACTAAACCATTCCAAGTAGTCAAATGGGTCTGTGATGTCACCGATAGGGGTATTTCCTACAAGGATGAAGGATCCCAACTGAGCCATCTCTCCCCCGCCCCATGCTGTGTGACGCTCATCCATGGCCCATGTCCTCCCATATGTCCAGCATAAGTGGGAAACCCAACATCCTAGGGGGCCCTGATTTTTTTTTTAATTTTGAGGTTAGCAGTGGAGGACAAAGGCTGTCCATCAACCATCTGTCTCTTTTGCCACTTGAAACTAAGCCTTATTGCCTTAACAATATATGTAACTGGTTGTCCTGAATTCTTCATGAATTGTCAAGCCAAATATGAAGAGAGAGCCACAATATAATGTAAACTATAAATTGGGAAATAAGACTACAAAAGATAACAGGAAGTCACTTGGTTATTCCCCTCTTATGGACATACAGAAGATGTCTATCTATACCTCAGAAGAGGAAAGCACTCTGGGAAAGAGGAAACAAATCTATAATAGTCCAATGAGAAAAAAACTAGAGGCAAAGTAAAGCTAATTTCTAATTTTATATGTCATCCTTCTCTCTTTAGTGGCCTTAGACACTCCACTTAACTTTGGGATCTTCATTTTCCCCCAACTATATCTCAAGCAAGAGACAGGTCAAATGTTGTTATAGCAAAATCAATTATGTGTCTTAAAATCCGACATGAGATGAGGCCATTCGATACTGCCAGTTGAAGCAAAATTCCCCTATCACAAATTAAAGAGCATTAAGAATCTGCCTGCTCAGCCCATCCTTAGCAACACCATGGTTAACAATGGACATCAAACTACCTTCTGCCTGGAAATGTGGGAGGTGGAGAGACAGGAAAAGTTGGAATATGACATTACCCCTCATTCTCTTCATCTGCTCCAGCGAAGTCAATGGGTCAATAGAAATAAGGAGTCCCCTCCAGGTCATGTACTGAGGGGGGGAGTAGAGTTCTATTTAGTAACAAGGCAGGGCCTTCCTGATTCAAAACAGACCCCTTCCTAAGAAGAGGGAAAACACCTTGATTGATGTCCAAAATTGGTTGAGCTTGAAATGTAGATGAAAAAGATATCACTTCATTCTCAGGAGAGGAACTGATGAATAGGCCTACTGGGTTTGAGATAGGAGATCTGGGTTTGAATCCTGGATCTACCCCCTAGCAACTGCGTGACCTTGGGAAAATTGCTTTACCTCTCTGTGTTCCAGTTTCTTCATCTGTAATACAAGGTGAGCCAAGAGTCACATAGTTTTAATAACTTCTGGAACTTTTTTTTTTTTTGCCATTTAAGAGATTTGATTTTTCACACGTAATCTAAATTCATTTCCTATATATACTGTATATGATGCTATGGTATTGTAAATTAAAAACAAAAAATAAAGGAGTTATTAAATATTGCAACCCTTTCATGACTTTTGGCCCACCCCTTATAAGGAGGTTAGATTCCACAACCTTTAAGGTGATCTGTAATCCTTTGCATGTGACAAGAAGCATGTGATCTGACTTAAGCATTTAGAAGCGTGGGGGGGGGAGGGGGGGGTTCTAGGTCTCTCCTTTTCCCCCAGTTAATTACAAGAGGAAGTGCTTGGCTCTTCTGTTCTCTCCCTCTTCTCTTCCTAGAGGCCAAGAAGAGCAGAAATGTTGATTCTCCTCTTTCACTCTTACTTCTCTTCCTTTTGACCTGTGGAAGACAGCAGAGGTGTAACTCTGTGCCTTTAATTCTCCTTGGTGGGCACAGAAACCCTCCTTACCCTTCTCAGGCTCTGCTAGGCCCAGAACAAGTGATGATGGGCAATCTCTTGCCATTCGCTTTTCAGGAATAATTGTGTCTTATATTTTTAGGACTGTGGTGAAGTATTCTATTCTCATTATACAGGAGTCATTTTTGATAGATTTGCATGTTTGTACCAAGCTCAGAATTTCCCCTGACAGCCCATGAGCATGATAGGTCTCAACTAAGACTGGATTTATGTGTTCATTTTTTAGCCAAGAATTTCCCCTACAATCTATGTGGATGGCAGTTCCCATTCAATATCCCTCTCTGGCCCCTAACTGTGTTTTGAATGAGTAGGGCCTAGCTTTCTGTACTCTGTTGGTCAATGCCTCGAAGGTCCCTAGAGTATTGGCTTGCAAAAGATTTGGGGCACAGCAGGCTCTATAACAAGTGGAGGAAGATGTGAATGGCTATTTTATTAAAGATCTTTTCTCCCTCTTTCTCTCTCAAGGGAAGAACACCACATTCTCATGGGTACTAGAATCACTGACCAGTGAATAGCTGAAAAGTAGAAGCTAACTAAGTAGGTATGCTCCAAGTGTTAAATCATGCTCATAGGAATACTCTGCTTATAGCTACAACAACTATTTGCAAGCACAGAATCTCCCAATGATGAGAAGTACTACATATATGGGTAAAGCTCAAACAGACAATTCAGTGGAACAATCGTATCAAGGCAAATTATGTGATGAAGAAGGTGCCATGGGATAGTGGAATGAGTGTTGAATTTTGAGTAGGAAGACTTAGATTCATTTGGTGGCTTCTCATCTTAAAAATAGTGGTGACCTCTAAGGTCAATAACAATTCTAAAGGGAACTCAATGAATTCTAATGATTTGATCATTTCTCAAGTATCTTCTATCTCTGACATTCTGTTGTATGATCTTTCAATAATGAGGCACAGTGGGAAATAGAAACTTGTGCACACAGTAGGAGCTTAAGGAATGGTTATTTGATGAATGACAGCTAAAATATTCACTCAATTACTTTCTCTAATGGTAGACTTACAAGGCTTAAGATCTCTTGTATATTGTCACGAAGCTAATATTTCTACTCATTTAGGAAAAGGAATAAACATCTATTATTTTTCTAACTCACTATATGGACTTATGAAAATGCCCTCCTAAATATACAATAAATGTCTACCCGCCCTTATTGGGCCTGTACAAATATGTTGGGGAAAGAGTAGCGGCAAGCCAATAGACCTTGAAGCACTGACTTTAGGTGACCAGAATAGCCTTATAGAATACTGGCAAACTGTAAGTGATACAACTTTGCATTTATATTGTACTTTTTCCCTAATGACTCTAAATGGCGGTGGGGGTGGGGCCAGTGTTGCTACAAATCCTGGAACTTCATAAACTACAGGATATTACTAAATGAGGAATTCTTTTCCACTCAAGTCCTTCTCTGATCCCTCAGTGTGGATGTTGATGATCCTGGACTCTTTTTTTTTTTTTGGCAGGACAATGAGGGTTAAGTGACTTGCCCAGGGTCACACAGCTAGTAAGTGTCAAGTATCTGAGGCCAGATTTGCACTTGGGTTCTCCTGAATCCAGGGTTGGTGCATTATCCACTGTGCCACCTAGCTGCCACTGATCCTGGAATCTTAAATGGTCTGCCACTGGCACATATGTTCTGGGAGGCTTTAGTAGGCTGAAAGGACTGTGAATACAGCCCCAGAGATGGGCGTGTACCTGAAATCTGATGATGAGATTGCTTAGATGGATGCAGAAAGGCTCAGCACCACAGGGTTGGCCAATAGGTGATAAAATTTTGATTTTGTCCTTGTTGGGTTTTTTTGGTCATGGCAGCTCATGAAGAACTGTCTGGTAAGACATGGAGGGGCTATAGTTATCACCAATGGAAAGAAGGCTGACAGGGAGGATATCACAGATCTCTGAAGCACTGACATATGGATTCATCAATATCAATATTAATTATATTTGTACAAAAATATTTGTAGCAGTTCTTTTTGTGGTGGCTAAGAATTGGAAATCAAAGGGATGTCCATCAGTTGAGGAATGGCTAAACAAGCTGTGGTATATGATGGTGATGGAATATTATTGTGCTGTAAGAAATGACAAGCAGGATGATTTCAGAAAGGCCTGGAAAGACTTGAACGAACTGATGTATAGTTAAGTGAGCAGAACCAAGAGAACATCGTGCACAGAGAAAGCAATATTGTTTGATGAAGAACTGTGAGTGACTTAACTATTCTCAACAATGCAATGATCCAAGACAATCTCAAAGGGCTAATTATGAAACATACTATCCACCTCCAGAGAAAGACCTGATATTGATTGAACACAGACTGAAGAATTCTATTTTTCGCTTTCTTTCATTTTTTTCTTTTATTTGTTTCCTTGTACAAAATGACTAATATTATGTCTTGCATAATTGCACATGTATAAAAATATTAATGGTAATTATAAGAACATAGGGCAAGTATAAGACTTCATTGGTATAGGGAACTTCTGTGTGAGGAAATACCCTTTATCATTGTAGGCTGGTAGCTTCTATGTAATTTATAATCTTAGAGAGCTGCCTAGATCACTGAGATGTTAAGTGACTTGTCCAGGGTCATCAGGTCAATGTGAGTCAGGGGCAAGACATGAACCCTGAGCTTCCGGGCTTTGAGGCTGACTTTCCATCCATTATACTATACTGTCTCTCTAATGATAATTATTGAATCAGTGACTATAGATTTCTCTCATCTCTGGAAACTAAGGCAACTCTTATTTTCTTGGGTCTTCACCTAGGATGCATCTCCGAAGAGATTTCACATTTCGTAATAATAGACACAGAGATCCTATTGGGCTAGAAAATGTAAGAGAACTCTGCATCTCTGAGAAAGATGCTGAACGTTCAGTAGCCACTGACACAGAATAGAGAGTCTGCTAGCTGTTTTGGACTAATGTCATAAGTGTTAGATCCATGTGCTAAGCACTTCTTTAAAAAGTATTGATACAGGAAATGTGGCATAAATTACAAGAATGTCCAGGGACATGGAAAATGTAAAGGGTTTGTGGAAGAGATGTTAAGTATGGCAAGTGTAAATTGTGATAATGAACAATGGGGCAGCTAGGTGTCGCAGTGGATAAAGCACCAGCCCTGGATTAAGGAGGACCTGAGTTCAAATCCAGCCTCAGATCCTTGACACTAGCTGTGTGACCCTGGGCAAGTCACTTAACCCTCATTGACCCCCCACACACACACACACAAAAAAATGAACAAGAGGTTTCACTGTATTATCAATGGAAAACATGCCTCCTCCATGACCCCACCATGCAGTCTCAGAATTGTTAGGCTGGAAGGTACCTCCCAATTCCTTTATCTTACAAAAGAGGAAACTGAAGCCCATAGCATGGAAGAGACTTTCCTAAGTCCAATAAGTGCTCACAGCTAATCGGTGAGCCCAGGGTATTTCAGTCCAGGCTTTCGTGCCTAAAGTCAGCACTCTTTCCTCTGCCCTACCAGACCCATATTGTGAGCTTAATCAGCAGTCTGTCCTCACATCTGCAGGTAGAGAACAAAAAGAAAAATCCATAAAGTAATTTCCTATTGCAAATCACAAACAATTTGGTTTAATTCTTACATTTGTTAATATCCGTGCTGTTCACGTGTAAATTTCTTGGGGACAGTTGAAAGCCCTAGGAAAAACGTGTGCCAGTCCCCCAACAGGAAAGAGAGGCTATTGAATTAAGATCCTGGAAAATGAGGAATGTTGCTTGGCAGCATTTAACTCAATCCATTATGATTTTTCAACTGGCATTTTTTTTTTCCTGCTACCTCCTTCCTAAAAAATAGAGCAGTTTTGTGTTTCTTTGGGGCTTGTCGGAGAAATGAGAAGAATATTTACACACATTTCAATGAACTGAGTTTGCAGGCTTGAAATGTAGCAAAATCACCTACCTTATAGCACACCTGTATTTGTCACCTGGCAACTTGCATTTCCTAATGTGAAGGTGATTTCCTTAGGAGATGAGACTAGTGGGGAAAGTGGGGGAATAAACCCAAGACCCCAGGACAACCATTTCTAACTTATATCCTGCTTGCTTGCTTTCTTATCATGTGGTTAGTTACATTTTATTGGAAATATTGCTCCAATCAATCAATAGACCAATAAGCTTTGGGTAAGTAGTTAGTATGTTTCAGAAACTGTTCTAGGTGCTAGGTATTGTTGTTGTTGTTGTTTGTAAAGAATTAATTGTTATTTGAGGTTTTTATGCCTTGGCACGCACTGGCCTGGGGCTCTGCAAACATCATGTTGCTCCACCCACTGGTTGTAGTTGTTGCCATGGCACTGGCACCTCACATCATCACCACTCGCCAATGCCTACATAGGCCTGGCAAAAATATAATGATTGGAAGCCTAATGAAGGCAGTCATGTGACTGTCAGAGTGGCCATCCCATTGGCTGGGGGCTGTGTAGAGTGTGCAGGGAGGAAGGAAGTTTTTTTTTGTTGTTTTTTGTTTTTTTTTCCCAACATTCTAGCTGGAAGCTGGAAGGTGACAGGAGCTCTGCTGTGTATTCTCAGCTGATTCCTGGGCAGTGGTATTTTTCAGGTTGTATAATTTCCCTTTCCCCATTTTATTTCCTTTCCCTTGATCCTACTGATCCTGTTTGTGTTTTTTTAAAAGTTCGTTCTTGTTAAAATAAATCCTGTTCTGTTTTGAGGGAGGCTGCTAGTCTCCTTCCTTGCCCCAATATTGCAGCAAGCCGCTTAGCTAACACTCCCCAATTAAAAATTGGTCCCCACATGTTGTTGTTGTTGTTTGTCCTTCATTCTCTTTTTTTTTTGTTTTTTTTTGTTTTTTTTTTCTTTTTGGTGAGGCAATTGGGGTTAAGTGACTTGCCCAGGGTCACACAACCTGTAAGTGTTAAGTGTCTGAGGTTGGACTTGAACTCAGGTCCTCCTTAATTTAGGGCCGGTGCTGTATCCACTGGGCCACCTAGCTGCCCCTGTCCTTCATTCTCAAAGAGGACCATGACATTGGGGAGGTGAAGTAATGACTTGTAGTGAATTGGATTTAAGTGAGAGAGGGCTGTGCAAGGTCTCTAGCCTCACTCTGCCCTCCATAACCATCTGGGTTCAGTGGCAAAATATAGATTAGGATGACTGCAGATGGCCCCCAGATGTTTAAGGCAACTGGGGTGAAGTGACTTGCCCAGGGTCACATGGATAGTAAGTGTCTGAGGTGAGATTTGAACTCAGGTCCTCCCAACTTTAGGGCCAGTGCTCTATCCATTGTACCACCTAGCTTCCCCTCGGTGCTGGGGACACATATACAGTGAATCAAACTATTTCTGTTCACAAGGACTTTACATTTTAATGGAGGATACACTTATATGGCTTTCTCTCTGTGGATCTGGATATGTATACACTGAACAAATACAAGATACTAAATCCAAGGTAGTGTGGGAAAGAGGATAGTCGGTGGTTGAGGGGACCAGGAACAGATTCAGGAGATACTTAAGCTGTCTTAAAAGAAGCCAGAGATTCTTTGAGGTGGAAGTGAAGGGGACAGTTATTGCGGGAATGAGTGACAGCCAGTTCAATGGTGCCAGGACAGGAGATGGCACTTCTAAAGAGAAGGCCATTTTGGTGAGATCCTCAAGCATGAGAGTGAGAGCAGCATCCAATGAGGCTGGAAATGATGCTTGTAATTAAGGTGTGGATAGTGCTAAAAATTAAACAGAGAAGATGATATTTTATCCTAGAGATAATAGGGAGCCACTCTGGCTTACCAAGTAGAGGAGTGACATGGTGAGATCTTTGCTTAATGAAAATCATGTTGGCAGCAAGTTGCATGAGCAGGGAACTGGGAGCAGGGCAGCTGCCTGGGGCAGACAACTCACACATTTACTTTAAGTAGATTTGCTCCAGATGTAAACATTTTGTAGTTAATACCTCCCTTGGAAGTGAGATGTATACAGCTCCCAGGTTTTTCAAAATATCATGGAAAGGAAATGAGAATTAAGTTGCTTTGGTGCATCAATGGTGTGTCAGAGGGAAGTTAGGACTAGAAAATGGAGAGCGTCTATCTTCAGAATCCCTTCATTTATTGTGTGTGTGTGTGTGTGTGTGTGTGTGTGTGTATGTGTGTACAGGCATGCAACTGTATCATAATGCAAAGTGATACAGGCTGACCACATGGCCTGGTTCTGCCTCCTAAAACGTTGGAGGGTGAATGAATGGGGAAAAATCAAGAGAGACAATAGGGTATAGCAGAAAGAACACTAGATTGTACTAGATTTCTCCTATTTATTACCTGTGTGATCTTGGGTAACTCTTCTATGGGCCTCAGTTTCCTCAGGAAGGGGATTAGAAGAGATTATTGTTAGGTTCCTTCTAAGTGTCTACCCTATGATCATATAAGTCCATTAAAGATGGGTTAATAAAAAGAATGGAAGATAACAGCTTCTACCAATTCCATGGGGAAAACCATTAGAAAGGCCTGAGGCTGGCATTTCAGAGAACAGGGCTACTTATCAGAGACAGAATCACTACTTATCTAACCCCTAAGAGCAAAACCTCCCATTAGGGATTCTACTAGTACCCGATGGCAAATAACATCTCAGCTGCTGGCGTGATTTCTCCCACAAAGTAGAGGAAATATAATGAACCATTATAGTCAAGTTGGAATTTCACAAATCTTGCTTGCCTTTCACACCAGGAGTGAAGGCGGAGAGCTGTTTCCCATGCTAATGAAGGCAGAAGACCTTGCTTAAAATACAGGGAACCTTGAGAATCAACACAGAAACAGAAGCACAAATAGCATTAGTATTCCTATGCATGTATGGTCAGTCAGTCAACAGACATCCAGTAAACACTTACTTTGTGCCAGGCATTGTGCTAAATACTGGGGGTACAACAAAAAAGGGCAAAAACACAGTCCCTGCCCTTAGGGAGCTCACATTCTCTTCATGTTTGAGATGTTTACCTGGAAATTAAGGAAGCAATCAATATAGGAGAAAACAAAGTCTTTAATCGGGGCAGAGGAACTATAGCTCTTGGTATCGCAAAGCAAGAAGCTAGGAATACCCAAAGATGGGAACCGAAGACAGGGTTTTTATGGGATAACAGAACAAAAGGGAACCAGAAGAGGGAAACTATGAACTACTTAATGTAAATGAACCTTTAACAAAACAAACTAAAGAAAGTGCTCTGAGTTAAGTATAGATGCTACTTAACTCTAAATAGAAACTACTTAATGTAGGTGGACCCTTTTTTCTGTCGAATATTAAAATATAGTTTTTGTATCTTCCTGTCTCCTACAAACAGATCAGAGAAATAATGTTTAATTTCTCCTACAAAATTAATAAAACATATCAGAGAAATTATAATATCTCCTAAAATTGAACCAGATCAGAGAACATGATACCTGTCCTCCTACGAAACAGATCAGAGACAGACAGAAAAACATATCAATTTTTTTTTTGCAGGGCAATGAGGGTTAAGTGACTTGCCCAGAGTCACACAGCTAGTAAGTGTCAAGTGTCTGGGGCCAGATTTGAGTTCAGGTCCTCCTGAATCCAGGGCTGGTGCTTTATCCACTGCGCCACCTAGATGCCCCCATAATATCAATTTAATATTTTTGTTGTCCCAAGAAGAAAGATAACACATAACATGATCATGTAGAGACTTCCCTCTTAAGAGAGAAGCTCGGAGGACTCCCCATTTCTGAGGGTATATATGGTTTTAGTCCACTGATTATAGGGTGTTCTCAGTTTCAATAGTATAATACAGAAATCAACCCAGAAGCAAAAAGCAGTTTAACAATTTCAGTTATAACAAATATGGAGGAAATACAGAAGCATCATGATAAGACTACACGATTCCAAAAAAGTGTTTGGCAAGGATGAGGATGCCCAGATGTTACCATAAGATAGAGACTTTCTATCCTGAGGGAAAAGAAATCACTAGGTAGGGTCTTTTATCTGCTACCTATCTGGATTCAGGTTTGGAATTCAGTTGAAGGACATTTTACTCCTATTGATCCTGAGTTTCATAAAACTCCTTTTGGGTAATAAGGTACCTCCATCAAATCCAGGTGATCCATATATTCATATTAACATTACATAATAACATAAAGTCCAGGGAGTAAGGAGGGGATCATTTTGCTTGGGGGAAAGTCCATAAGTCGATCAAGAGTCTGAAATTGACCAGTCAACCCCAGGCAATTCACCTGCCTGGGTGGGGATCAGTCAGTTCTCAGTAAATTTGTAGTTAATGGAGACAACATGTAAACAATAATGTTCATATGTAATAAGTAGATGAAAGACAATCTTAAAGGGAAGGCATTTGCAGTGTAGGGGACCAGGTAAGGCCTCCTCCTGTGGAAGGTGGAGTTTTGTCAGACATTCTTCCTATCTCACTGGGGCTGAAAGTGCAGAAGCCACTCACAGGCCCAATGCTGGTGCTGTTTAGAAGGGAAGCTTCAACCTTCTCTGTTTCCAACCGGGGCTGTTCACCAGTCCTGAGGGAGCCTGATAGCCTGCTGCCCCAACCCACTCCACTCCCAGGGGCTCAACATCCCAGTGTCTGACTTAGTGCTGACATCCAGATCAGCTTTATCCCACTGCAGTTCAAGCAGTCTGCCAGCCTCAGCCTTCCCAAGGGCAGGGAATACAGTTGTGGCTATGAGAAGGTGGGGAATTTGACCTGAGTGCTGAAGGGAGCCAGCAAGTAGGGGTGAGGAGGCGCCAAGTTCCCGGCATAGAGGGATACCATTGAAAGAACATTATGTCAGGATACAGAGGTCTGGTGTGAGGAATTGTTCTCCAGTTGCTATATGGATGCTGTGTTTAGTCTAGCCAGTTCGGCCACCACCTCCTCCAAGACAGAACTTCTGTTTCCTTTGTAGCCCCTCAGAGAGGCTGGGATGGGGCTCTGTCCACACACCAGGTACTCCATAAATGCTTGATGGGTGACAGGCTGGGATCGCAAAAGGTAGCTGTAAACTCCTCAGCATCCCGTGGAGCAGCCAAAAAGCAAGGCCTAAGGCAAAATGGCCCGTTTCCTATTAATATAGTTGCAGCCTTGTCAGCAATCCCTTCCAATGAAAATCTGGGTCTGTCCTAGCTAGCTGGAGCACTAGTGAGATGAATTTATGGTTTGGGGAGGTTTGCCGCTGCTGCTTCTTTTTTCCAAGTGGGGTTCTGGTAGGAATGGAGATTCAAGAATTGTCTTTAAACGTGACAGAACTTATGGGGGCTTCTGACCCTGGTAGGAAGCTTCTTACAGATATTTGGTTGGAAGATGCCCCCACTCAGCCTTGGGAATGAAGGAGCATTTTAAGCGTTTATAACAGAATGGCCCAGCTCCAGAATTGTAGAGTTGCTCTGCTGGCTGGTGTCAGCACTGTGTGTGGCTCAAATGCAGTCTATGAGATGGCAACAAAAATAACACAAGCATTCTCCAGCTTGGCTCGAAAAGATGAACAGTCTTTATATAACATGTCTATGTAAATAAGGGGCCAATGAGGTTACTGGGCAAGATGCAAATGAACTGGCATTGTATAGTGGATAGGGCACTGGATTTGAAGGCAGGAAGGAATGAATTCAAACCCTTCTTTGCCTCAGTTTCCTCATATGTAAAATGAGGGGATTGGGCTCAATGGTTTCTGGAGTCCTTTCCACAGCCCTAAACTTAGGATCCTATGACATCTCAAATCTTGTATCCTAAATCCATCCCTGGAAGTAGATATTCAAACAAAGCAAATTCAATGATTCATGACAGTGTGATAGCAAGACAAAAAAAAATAAGTCTCATGATACTATTAGGCTAGTACTGAGTTAAAGTTGTTAGGGATGGATTCTGATTCCTCTAGCTACATAAAGGAAGCCTCTTCATTAACTGTGCCTAATGCCACCCATTAGACATAAAAACTATCAAAGGGTCTTAGTCCAACCGCATCATTTTACAGAGGAAGAACCTGAGTCCCAGAGAGGGGAGGGGACTTTCCCAAGGTCACACAGGCATTAAAGTAGGAAAAGTATGATTTGAATCTAGGTATTCCGTGGCCAAATCCCATGTTAGTTTGGGGTATGATGCCATCAGGGTCTCAAACAAATTCTGCAGATGCACAAAAAATGCATTGAATCTATTTAGGTTAACTTTAGGGGGAAGAGATTAAGCATTTATTAATGCTTACAATGTCCTAGACACAGTGCTACGAAGTGCACCAATATTATCTCAGTTGCTCCCCCAAACAACCCTGGGAGGTAGGTTCTATCATTGCTCTCACTTTATAGGTGAGGAAATTGAATCAGGTAGAGATGAAGGCCCTTAATATTATATCAGGAATATAAATTACATCTTGGAGAAAGAAGGCTCAGGGAATTTGCAAACGAGGAGAGATTTGACCTGCTTTGTTTGGTTCTAGAAGGCAGAAGCAGGAGCAGCTGAAAGAAGTTGATAAGATGAAAATATGAGCCTAGGACAACCTTCCTAACAAGGGGAGCTGTTCCCAAATGGAGGGAGATAGAGGGATGGGGGTGGACTGTGTGCTCACTGGAGGTCTTCAAGGAAAGGCTGTTGTAGAAGGTATTCCTGTTCAGATCTGGGTTAGAGTAAAGGGCCCTTGAGGTCCCTTCCAGATACTTGCTGACGATAGCAAGTAGCCCAGGCAGGCATTCAATGCACAGCACCTGGCATCATGGGAGTTGTCCCTGGTGCTCTGCCTCTGATCCGGGCTTGTTAAGACAGCAGCAGTTTCCCCACTCAGCTTTCCTCAATTCTCCACAGCCTATTTATGATGTTCATCTTTCTTTATGCAGTTGCATTTCACAAACTGTTCATAAGTTTCCTTCCTGCAGAGATTTTGAAGGAAGCTATCAGTAGAGAACAAAGCAGGGCTAATTAGCTCGGAGCCTGCCTGTCTGATGGGGGCCACAGGAAAAGTAAAGGAGGAGCAATCAATGAAAGGCATTCTGTCTCCACAAAACATGTAAGAAGCTGGAAAGATCTTAGCAGTCCAAACCAGGAATGGCCAACATTCAAAGACGGGTGTAAGCATGAAATATAGATGGACCACGATACAGAGACTCGGGATGTTATGTTAGCTCATTACTAGAGCAGCCTTCAGGGTTATGTAAGTACCATTAAATTCACTGCCCAGGCCAATGAACAGAGACAACTTTCTAAAATCCATTTGGAGGGTCCCAAGAATAATTCTGCATACTCAAGATATGAATTCCATAAATAAAAAGTAAATGAAAAGCTGGAGTAAACAACAGTAAAAGGAATAAGATTGGAAGGCAGAGAGAGTGGTCTAGTCCAGCAGTCTTGAAACTTTTTTGATTGCCCACTGCCACAGTAAAACATTTTTTGAGTATGTACACCAAATATATGCTTATTTATGTTATATCTATGTACTATGGCACTAATAATTATGTACATTTTAAAACTTGGACGAAATAGAAAATTCCCCAGTGCAGGGTTGCTGTTCATATGGGGTAGTATTGGGTAATAACTGCCCTAAGGCCTTTGGCCTGGTTCAGAAGGGGGGAGTTTGGGAACTTGAAAGTTAAGAGCGGGGGGTATAGTGGGGAACTTGGGATGAGTCGTTGTGTCCAGTCAAGTCCCAAACTGGCTATTTTGGAGAAGGTGACATACAACCCATTTTTTCACTCTCAGGTTCATTGATAACATATCCCTTTGGATGAGGGCACAGTCACTTTTGGGTGAGGCTATGGTTTCCCAGGGGACTCTGGCTCCCACTTTGGAGTCTACTAGTCTGGTCAATTAGTCAATGAGTATTTATTAATCAACTATTATGTGTCAGGTACTGTGATAGGTTCTAGGTATATGACAAAAGTGAAAAAGTCAATTAAGAAAAAATCACTGGTTTTGAAGTAAAAAATAACATTATTTTGATTCTTAATCCTGTGCCATAGGAACTATTCATAGCCTCAGTATCTTAATTTTACATATGAGAAAATGGGAGTTCAGAAGGGTTAAATGATTTTGCCCCAGGTCAAAACAATGGACAGAGCTCTGAGAAGGATGCGAAGCCCAAGTTTCATGGTTCAAAGGCTGACACTATCCACCATGCCACAAAAGACCTGGGTTTAAATGTAGTTTTGACATTTGCTGTCAGTCTGACTTTAGACAAGCTGACCCCTTTATGGCTCAGTTTCTTCATCTATGACCCTAGAAAAAAGAATAGAGTAGTAAAACAATAATAGACTTGAAGATGAAGGAACTGAGCTCATACTAATCTACCTCTGTGCCTTAGTTTCCTACTTTGTAAAATAAGGGAGGCAGACTAGTATTAGCAGGAGTTCTGAACCTTTTTTGTGTCATGAAACTTTTTGACAATCTGGAGAAGCCTATGGACCCCTTCTCAGAATTACATTTTTTAAATGCATAAAATAAAATATACAGGGTTATAAAGGAAATCAATTATAGTAGAAACATAGTTATCAAAATATATTTTTTTAAATCAATGGACCCGGGGCAGCTAGGTGGCACAGTGGATAGAGCACTGGCCCTGGAGTCAGGAGGACCTGAGTTTAAATCTGGTCTCAGACACTTGACACTTACTACCTGTATGACCCTGGTCAGGTCACTTAACCCTCATTGCCCTGCAAAAACAAATTAATGGACCCCAAGATGGCAGAGAGAAGCCAGCAAGTTGCCTGAGCTCCCCTTCAGTTCCCTCAAAAAGAATATTAAATCAAGGCTCTAAACGGATTCTGAAACTACAGAACCTACAAAAAGACAGAGACACACAATATTCTAACCTGAGATAATTTAAAAGACTTCAGGAAAGATCAGTCTCACTCAGGCAAAAGGGGAGCACAGTGCACCTCAGCCCAGTGTGGAGGAGGTCGGGGCAAGTCAGCAGGAAGCTCTAGGCCACAGCCAAGCAACTGAGGCTCCTTGATCCTGCTTCAGCAAGCTGGTGGCACAGCAGGCCAGTGGTGAGATCCACCAGTACCAGCTGAGAGGACACATTGCCAGCTAGAAAGCCATCCACAGGACAGACTTGATGAGGCCTGGCCATCCCAGGAGGCCTGGAGCAAGCCCAGGGAGCAAGCCCAGGGAAGTGAGAAATCCACAAGCCATAGAGGCCTCAGAGTAGAAAGCCAGTGACACAGCCCCTATCTCCCAGCACAAGAAGCTTGAAACAGTGACCCTGGTGCCCCAGGAACAGACCTCAACTAAAAAAAAAAGATGCAATATGAGTAAGAAACAAAAAAGAGCTCTTGCCATTGATAGCTTCTGTGTTGACAGAGAAGAACTAAACACAAACTCAGATGAGGACAATATTCTCAAATTGCCTAGATGTGAAGCCTCAAGAGGGAAGATGAATTTATCTCAAAATCAAAAACCCCTCTTGGAAGAGCTCAAAAAAGATTTTAAAAATCAATTGAGAGAGGTAGAAGAAAAAATGGGGAGAAAAATGAAAGCAACACAAAAAAATTATGGTTTGCTTTTGTTTTGTTCTTGTGGGCATTGGGGGTTAAGTGACCTGCCCAGGGTCACACAGCTAGTGTTAAGTGTCTGAGGCCAGATTTGAACTCAGGTACTCCTGAATCCAGGGCCGGTGCTTTATCCACTGCATTTTATCTAGCTGCCTCCAAGACAAGAAAATTATGAAAAAAGAATCAGCCGCTTGGAAAAGGAAGCAGAAAGATTGGCTGAAGAAAACAATTCCTTAAAAAAATCATTTGGCCAAATGGAAAAGGAGGTGCATAATCTGACTGAAGAAAACAATCCCTTAAAAATTAGAATTGGACAGTTGGAAACTAATGACTCCATGAGCACCAGGAATCAGTCACCCAGAATCAAAAGAATGAAAAAATAGAAGAAAATGTGAAATACATCATTGGAAAGACAACTGACCTGAAAGATAGACTGAGGAGAGACTATTTGAGAATTATTAGACTGCCTGAAAGCTGGGATCAGAAAAAGAGTGTAGACACTGTGAGCTCCTATCTGCCTCGCCAGTCTGTAAACTCCTGGCTCGCTGGAGCTTCCAATCTGTAAGGGTTTTTTAAAGATCCCCCAGGTTCATTAAGCCCCGTGTGGGCCAATCTGTAAGGGCCTGCTCCCTCCCCAACTGCTTCTCCCAGACTAACTAGAAACAAGATTAAAAAGCCTCCTTTCAATTAAAGCAAAAAAAAAAAAACAAACCAAAAACAACGGGGTTTATTGATAAGAATAAATTTAGAAATAAGGACAAAGAAAAGCAGGACATATGACCTGTGAACTTTAGCCAACAGATTCAGCTGCTTCCTATCCCCCCTGTGTGTCTCTCACTTGTGGGTGTAGCTGGCCAGTACCGAAGCCACCTGTGCTTCCTCTCATTCCCTTCTCTCCACTTGTCTCCTTTCTCCAGTCACTCAGCCTAGCTCCTCTGTCGCTCGCTCCCCTCTTCCTTCTACCAACACCCTTCACTCTAACTCCCCTGTACTTCTTCTCATCTCCTCTCCTCCCTCCAGTCACTTCCTCCTTCTGGGCCCTTCCTTCCCTCTGCTTTACGTCTCCCCTCACTCTCTCTACTGACCCCCCACGCTTCTCCTTCACCTTCCCCCTGCTGTCTAACCCCTAGAATAAAAACCCTTCTCTCACAGGAAACCCCGGGGCTGACCACCCACACACTTCAAGCTAATTCGCTGGCACCTCCAGGGGCAATGCCCAAGGCCGGCTGGGGCACAGAGTCTCTGTGTGCACCTCCACCTAGCAGAGTGAGCTGGTGCTCATGGGCCTTTGTGCATATCCCCAGATGAGTAGAGGACCTGGGTTGTGACGTCCAAAGCTTTCATGAATGGAAGGGGGGTGCTCCTGAGGCTAATTTTAGCCGAAGATGGGGCTCCCCAAATCAATTCTAACAGCACCATATTCCAGGAAATTATCAATGAGAACTACCCTGATATTACAGAATCAGAGGATAAAATCGTCATTGAAAGAGTTCACTGATCACCTCCTGAAAGAAACCCCAAAAGGAAAACTCCAAGGAATATTGTAGCCAAATTCCAGAATTTTCAGGTGAAGGAGAAAATACTCCAAGCAGCCAGAAAGAAATAATTTAAATAGCATGGAGCTACAGTCAGGATTGCACAGGACCTGGCAGCTTCAACATTAAAGGATCACAAGGCTTGGAATATGTTATTTGGAAGGCAAATGAGCTTGGATTGCAGCCAAGAATGTATTATTCAGCAAAATTGTTCATTCTCTTTCAGGGGAAAAGATGGACATTCAATGAAATAGGGGACTTTCAAGGTTTCCTGATGAAAAGACCAGAACTGAATTGAAAATTTGATCTTAAGATACAAAACTCAAGAGAAGTTAAAAAAGGTAAACAGGGAGAAAAAAGTTATTCAATAGGGTTAAACTGTTTACATCCCTACACAGAAAAATAATATTTATAACTCTTGAGAATTGTGTGTGTGTGTGTATATATATATATATATATATATATATATATATATATATATATATATATATATATATACACACATATATATTTGGGCAAACAGAAGGATTATACACAGAGGGTATAAATATAAATTGTCTTTGATTTGATGATATAAAGAAAATTAAGGGATGAAAAAAAGGAGTTTATAGGGGAAAGAGGAAAGGGGAGGTAGAATGGCATGAATTACATCATATGAAGAGGTACAAAAAACCTATTACAATAGAGGGAAAGAAGGGAGGGGTGAACATTGTTTCAAACTTTACTCTCACTAAATTTGATTTAAAGAGGGAATAACATATACATTCATTTGGATAAAGAAACTTAGCTTATTCTTTTTCAAATTTTTTTCCTTTGTTTAGCTCATTCTTAAGGAAGTAAAAGGTTAAGAGGAAAAGGGGGGACTGACAGAAGGGAGGACAGAAGCAGGGGAGAAAAGGGTAAAAAAAAGGAGGGGGCTGATAAAAAAGAGGGAAGATTTGGGGGAGGCAGGGGTAAGAAGCAAAACATTGGTGAGGGGGAACAGGATGAAAGAAGGGGGGAAGTACAAAGGGAGTAAACAGAATGGAGGGAAATACACAGTTAGTAAGAATAACTGTAAATGTGAATGGGATGTACTCTGCCATAAAACGGAAGAGGATAGCAGAGTGGATTAAAAACCAGAATCCTGCCATATGCTGTTTACAAAAAACACATTTGAAGCAGAGAGATACACACAGAGTAAAGGTAAAGTGTTGGAGCACAATATATTACGCTTCAGCTGAAGTCAAAAAAGCAGGGGTAGCAATCCTTATCTCAGACAAAGTAAAGGCAAAATTAGATCCAATTTAAAGAGATAAGGAAGGAAACAACATCTTGCTAAAAAGTACTATAGATAATGAAGTAATATCAATACTAAACATGTATGTGCCGAGTGGTATAGCATCCAAATTCTTAGAGGAGAAGTTAAACGAGCTATAAGAGGAAATAGACAGCAAAACTATACTATTGGGAGATCTGAATCTTCCCCTCTCAGCATCAGATAAATCTAGTCACAAAAGTAAATAAGAAAGAAGTTAAAGAGGTGAATAAAATGTTAGAAAAGTTAGATATGATAGATGTCTGGAAAAAATTGAATGGGGATAGAAAGGAACATACATTTTTTCTCAGCAGTACATGGCACATATGAAAAAATTGACCATGTATTAGGGCACAAAAACCTCATAGTCAAATGCAGAAAGGCAGAAATAGTAAATGCATCCTTCTCAGAACATAATGCAATTAAAATTACATGTAATAAATAGCCATGGAAAGGTAGACCGAAAATTAATTGTAAACTATATAATTTCATTCTAAAGAATGAGTGGGTCAAACAATAAATCAAAGAAATAATCAATAACTTCATCCAAGAGAATGACAATAATGAGATAACATAACAAAATCTATGGGATGCAGCCAAAACAGTGCTTAGGGGAAATTTAATATCTCTAAATGCTTACATCAATAAAAAAGAGAAAGAGGAGATCAATGAATTGGGCATACAACTTAAAAAGCTATAAAAAGAACAAATTAAAAATCCCCAATTAAATACTAAAATAGAAATCCTGAAAATTAAAGGAGAAATTAATAAAATTGAAAGCAAGAAAACTATGGAATTAATCAATAAAACTAAGAGCTGATTTTATGAAAAAAACAATAAAATAGATAAACCATTAGTTAATTTGATTAAAAAAGAAGAAAACCAAATTACCGGTATCAAAAATGAAAGGGGTGATTTCACCACCAATCAAGCAGAAATTAAAGCAATAATTAGGAACTATTTTGCCCAACTGTATGCCAATAAATTTGACAATCTAAATGAAATGGATAAATATTTTTAAAAATACAAACTGCCCTGGTTAACTGAAGAGAAAATAAAATCCTTAAATAAGCCCTTATTAGAAAAAGAAATTGAACAAGCCATTAATGAACTCCCTAAGAAAAAATCTCCAGGACCAGATGGGTTTACAAGTGAATTCTACCAAACATTTAAAGAACAATTAATTCCAATATTATACAAATTATCTGTAAAAATAGGTGAAGAAGACGTGCAACCAAATTCCTTTTAAGACACAAATATGGTGTTGATACCAAAACCAGGCAGAGCCAAAACAGAGAAAGAAAATTATAGACCAATTTCCCTAATGAATATTGATGCAAAAAATCTTGAATAAGAGATTAGAGCAAGTGATCACCAGGATAAGACACTATGACCAGGTGGGATTTATGCCAGGAATGCAGGGCTGGTTCAACATTAGGAAAACTATCAACATAATCAAACACATCAATAAGAAAACTAACCAAAATCATATGATTATCTCAATAGCTGCAGAGAAAGCTTTTGACAAAATACAGCACCCATTCGTAATAAAAACACTAGAGGGGTGGCTAGGTGGTGCAGTGGATAAAGCACTGGCCCTGGATTCAGGAGTTCCTGAGTTCAAATCCGGCCTCAGGCACTTAACACTTACTAGCTGTGTGACCCTGGGCAAGTCACTTAACCCCATTGCCCCGTAAAAAACAAACAAACAAACAAAAAAACACTAGAGAGCTTAGGAATAGGTGGAGCTTTCCTTAAAACAATAAGCAGTATCTATCTAAAACCATCAGCAAACATTATATGTAATGGAGATAAGTTAGAGGCCTTCCCAGTAAGATCAGGGGTGAAACAGAGATGTCCATTATCACCACTATTATTTAATATTATACTAGACATGTTAACTTTAGCAATCAGAGAAGAAAAGGGAATTAAAGGAATAAGAATAGGTAAGGAAGAAACAAAACTATCACTCTTTGCAGATGATATGATGGTATACTTAGAGAATCCTAAAGAATCAACTAAAAAACTGCTTGAAACAATTAACAACTTTAGCAAGTTTGCAGAATATAAAATAAATCCACATAAGTCATCAGCATTTCTAAATATGACCAAGAAAGTCCAGCAGCAAGAGATAGAAAGAGAAATTCCATTTAAAGTAATGGTATACAATATAAAATACTTGGGAGTCTACTTGCCAAGAAAAACCCAGGAACTCTATGAACATAATTACAAAACACTTTACACACTAATCAAATCAGATCTAAATAATTGGAAAAATATCAGTTGTTCATGGATAGGCCGAGCTAATAGAATACAAATGACAATTCTACCTGAATTAATTTACATATTCAGTGCCATACCAATCAGACTACCTAAAAATTATTTTATAGAACTAGAAAAAATTATAAAAAAATTCATCTGGAAAAACAAAAGGTCAAGAATATAAAGGGACCTAATGAAAAAAAACACACAGGAAGGTGGGCTAGCTGTATCAAATCTGAAGCTTTACTATAAAGCAGGAATCATCAAAACTAATTGGTACTGGCTAAGAAATAGAGTGGAGGATCACTGGAATAGCTTAGGCACAGGAGACACAGTAGTAAATGACTCTGGTAATGTATTGTTTGATAAACCCAAAGACTCCAGCTTTTGGGATAGGAACTCAGTATTTGACAAAAGCTGCTGGGAAAACTGGAAGATAGTATGGCAGAAACTAGGCATAGACCAACATCTTATACCTTATACTAAAATAAAGTCAAAATGGGTACATGATTTAGACATAAAAGGTGATACCATAGGTAAATTAGGAGAGGAAGGAATAGTTTCTCTCTCAGATTTATGGAAAGGATAACAGTTTATGACCAAACAAGAGGTAGAGAATATTATGAAATGCAAAATGGATGATTTTGATTACATTAAATTAAAAAGTCTTTATACAAACAGAAGCAATACATCCAAAATTAGAAGGGAGGCAGAAAGTTGGGAAACAATTTTTATAGCCAGTACTTCTGATAAAGGTCTCATTTTTTTTTTTGCAGGGCAATGGGGATTAAGTGACTTGCCCAGGGTCACACAGCTAGTAAGTGTCAAGTGTCTGAGGCTGGATTTGAACTCAGGTCTTCCTGAATCCAGGGCCGGTGCTTTACCCACTGCGCCACCTAGCTGCCCCTAAAGGTCTCATTTCTAAAATATATAATGAACTAAATCAAATTTATAAGAATCCATGTCATTCTCCAATTGAAAAATGGTCAAAGGATATGAACAGGCAGTTTTCTGATGAAGAAATCAAAGCTATCTATTGCCATATGAAAAAATGCTCTAAATCACTATTGATTAGAGAGATGCAAATTAAAACAACTCTGAGGTACCACCTGACACCTATAGGATTGGCTAATATGACAAAAAAGGAAAATAATAAATGTTGGAGAAGCTGTGGACAAATTGGAACACTAATGCATTGCTGGTGGAGCTAGCTGTGAACTGATCCATCCATTCTGGAGAGCAGTTTGGAACTATGCCCAAAGGGCTATAAAGCTGTGCATACTCTTTGACCCAGCAATACAACTATTAGGTCTTTTACCCAAAGAAATCAACAAAGGGGAAAAGCACCTACGTGTACAAAATATTTATAGCTGTTCTTTCTGTGGTGGCAAGAAATTGTAAATTGAGGGGTTGCCCATCAATTAGGGAATGGCTGAACAAGTTGTGGTATATGAATGTAATAGAATACTATTGTCCTGTGAGAAATGATGAGCAGGCAGATTTCAGAGAAACCTGGAAGGACTTGCATGAACTGATGATGAGTGAGATGAGCAGAACCAAGAGAACATTGCACACAGTATCAATAACATTATTTGTTGATCAGCTGTGATAGACTTGATTCTTCTCAGCAATACCATGGTCCAAGATAGTTCCAAAGGACTCATGATGGAAAAGGCTCTCCAAATCCAAAAAAAAACCCCTGTGGAATCTAGATGCAGATCGAACCATACTATTTCCATTGGTTTTTTTTCTTTTTTGAGGTTTTTCCTTTTTTCTCTGATTCTTCTCTCATAATATGACTAATGCAGAAATATGTTTAATGTGATTGTACATATATAACCTAAATCAGATTACTTGCTGTCTTGGGGAGGGGGCAGGGAGAGGAGGGAGGGAGAAAAATTTGAAACTAGAAATCTTATAAAAAATGTTGAAAACTATCTCTGAATGTAACTGGAAAATAATAAAATGTTTATATGGAAAAAAATCAATGGACCCCAGGTCAAGAATGTCTGGTAGAGAATCTCAAAGGTCCTTTTCAGCTCTGACAGTCAATAGTGATCCCTATGATCCTCTGAAAAGTAAAGAAGAAGAAATAAGCTGAGCAAGAAATATTTGACATCGAATAAAACTGTAAGTAAGCCAGTGGAATTGAATATGTAAAAGAATTGTAATTAATGAATTGTGCAATTAAATACTAAAGGGTGAGACCAAAGTATAATCAATTCCTCCATCCTTGGAGATAAAAGACAGAAAAAATATATAATGACCTGTTGAACCCAGGATGCAAAGAGCATCCTTTGTATCCCGAGGAGCACCCCATTGTGGCTTTCAATAAGAATCCTTGGGTGACATATGAATGAGCGACTCTGGGTCCCATTTGTCCCACAGGTGTTTTCCACACTGTGGGCTACAGCTTAGAAAGAGGGAATGGTTGGAAAGAGTGAGGACGGTAACAACAGCAGTGATGCTGATCATTAACACAATGAGGTATTAAAGGAGATAAAAGGGAACTTAAGGCATTGCCATTGCATTTGAGGAGCATTTAGATGAGCATATAAAACATAGAAACATGTCAATCCAACATACTACAAGCTGAGTGTTTGGAGGGTGCTATAGCCATTTGATGCTATGGGAATCAGGGGTGGGGGGAGGAGAGCACTTTGATCTAGGGTGGTCAGGGAAGGCTGCATAGAGGAAAAAGTGAGTGTCATTTTCAAGGATGGAAATCATTCTAAATAGAGGATGGAGAAAAGTATCCCAGGTAGGAGGAATAGTTTCAAGAAGTTCTGGATGAACTGATACAGAGAGAAATAAATAGAATCAGAAGAAAAATATACACAGAAACCATACTTGGGCAGATGAAAAGTTCATGTAAAAAGAAATGAACTTTGAGTAACTTAAAAGTCAATAGCAGGAGGCAGCTAGGTGGCACAGTGGATAGAGCACTGGCCCTGTATTCAGGAGGACCTGAGTTCAAATCTGGCCTCAGACCCTTGACACTTACTAGCTGTGTGACCCTGGGCAAGTCACTTAACACCAATTGCCTCACCAAAAAAAAAAAGTACACAAAAGTCAATAGCAGTCCCAGAGAACAGATAATGAAATACACCATTCTCATCTTGGTGAGGATATGAAGAAGGTGAAGGAGAGAATGGTATCAACATTATCAGAGATGGTTTCTGTTTTTGCTTTTTTCTTACTTATAATGTAGTGTTCCATTCTACAGGCAGGAAGGATGTGCATTCAGAATTGATTGTGACAAAATACATCAATAAAAGGTTTTTTTTTTAAATAGAGACCCAGAGGCAGTGGGTTCAAGGCAAGTTTTGGTGAAACCAAATAGGCCAGCTGAACATTCATGTTGGGAAAAATGGAAGAGAAGTCTTGAAAGGTGTCATGATCAGCTTGGGGAAAGGCTTGACAGACTAAGGACTGAACTTTTTTCATTAGGGAGAACTAAGTTTTTTAGAAGGATAGTGAGGTGGTCAAAGCAGTATCTTAGGAAAATTCATCTGGTGATGGATATTGGACAGGATGAACTGAATGGGGGAGATACTACTGGATTGGAGGTGGAGGGGGGGGAAGAAGGAATGAGCCTATAACAGCAATTCAAATGTAAAGCAATAAGAATCTCAGCTGGAATGTTAGCAGTGGGAACAAATCAGAGGAAGATTTGAAAGATATTTGGAAAAAAAGGACTAATAGGACTTGCTGACTAGATGGGAGGGGGGAGGAAGAAGGGAGAAGGAAAAGTCAAAGATGACACTGAAGTTTCCAGCTTGAGTGAGTGGGAGAAGGGTGGGATCATTAATAATAATGGAGAGGATTCATATTTAAATAGGGCTTTAGGTTTACAATGTACTTTCCACACTACAATTCTGGGATAATAAAAATAAGGAAATCAGTATGGGAAAGGTATTTGGGAGTGATTATTCCAGTTTTAGACATAGCACCATGTATAGATGAAGATATTCACCAAGCTGTTGGAGACATGTGTAGGCCTGGAACTTGGGATAGAAGTCATGAGTAGAGATAGAGATTTGGAAGAAATCTGTGATCAAAACATAGTTAAAACATTAGTCATAACATGACTAATGCAGAAATATGTTTAATGTGATTGTACATATATAACCTATATCAGATTACTTGCTGTCTTGGGGAGGGGCCAGGGAGAGGAGGGAGGGAGAAAAATTTGAAACTAGAAATCTTATAAACATAGTTAAAATGGTGAGAGTGGATGAGGAAGACCAAGGAACAGAACATCACAGTACACAATAGTACAGAGGTCAAGAGGCATGAGAGCTGGGGAAAGGCCATCACCTTTGGTGACTCAGGGTCAACGGTGACCTCAAGAACAATTTTCTGAGTGATTGTGTGAGATGTGTAGTTGCATGTTGATAAAGAAGTAGAGACCATACTTGCAGACCATTCAGTTGAGAAATTTGGTGGTGAAATGAAAGAAACGGAATGGTCATAATAGCATATAGTAGGGTCAAAGTGAATGTTTTATTCTGTTTGCTTGCTTGCTTGTTTTGTCAAGATAAGGGAGACTGGGGGGCAGCTAGGTGGTGCAGTGGATAAAGCAATGACCCTGGATTCAGGAGGACCCGAGTTCAAATCCAGCCTCCGACACTTGACACTTACTAGCTGTGTGACCCTGGGCAAGTCACTTAACCCTCACTGCCCCGCAAAACAAAACAAAACAACAACAACAAAAAGATAAGGGAGACTGAAAATTCTTCAAGGCAGAGACCAGGGGTTCTTAGCCTTCTTTGTGTCCTAGATCCCTTTAGCTCTCTCATGAAACTTATGCATCCCTTCTCTGGATCTTTATTGCCTACATTTATCATTGAAGGAAATGCTAAATTTCAATTAGGGGTTAATTAAAATAAAGATATATTGTTTTGTCCCATCAATGTTCACAAATACCCCCCCCAAAAAAAATCTATCCATAAAATCCATCCATAGCCATGTGGGTCTGTGGATCTAAAGTTAAGAACTCCTTAGCTTTTGCATCTAGAGAGACTGGGTATGAAACAGAAGGTTACCTTACTTGGAGTCAAGAAGACCTGCTTTCTAATCTTACTTCTGACACTCATAAGGTATGTGAGTCTGGGCAAACTCTTAACCCCTCTGAACCTCTGAGCCAACTATAAAGGTGCCTACCTCACAGCATAATTGTGAGTTTCATATATAGAAAATATTGTGTAAAACTTCAAAGCATTATTAGCAGGGGATACTACCATTAGGCTAAGAGAACTTGGCTATACACTTGCAAAAGGCACATTTCAGTCCTTCTTGCTCTCCATGCTTGGAATCCAAAGTTCCATATAAAGAAAAAACCACTTGGATCCTTATGGTGAGTATGATTTTGTTTCTCTCCTATGGGCCCCAGGTATAAGAATCTGCCTACAGTAAAAGCTTCAGTTAAGGGTTGGTAAATGGCTAAATACAAATACACCACCATGGTGGTGGTGGTGGTGGTAGTAGTAGTAGTAGTAGTAGTAGTAGTAAAAGCCACCGCAGCAGCAGTAGTAATGTGGGAGAAAATTACATCTTAATTTTCACTAACCTCAAAGGGTTTACCAGATTGTCAAAGGGGTGCATAACACAAAAAAGTTGAAGAATTCTGGAGTTGAAGAGCTGCCTACGACATTGAGAAATTATATGACATTTTTTTTTTTTGGTGAGGCAATGAGGGTTAAGTGACTTGCCCACGGTCACACAGCTAGTAAGTGTCAAGTGTCTGAGGCAAGATTTGAACTCAGGTCCTCCTGACTCCAGGGCCAGTACTCTATCCACTCTTCCACCTAGCTGTCTTGAAAAATGATATGACTTATCCAGAGTTCCATAACTAGCATGTATCAGAGACAGTTCTTGAACCCAGGTCTTTCTGACTTTGAAGCCAGCTCTCTATTAACCAATCCACAATGCCTCTTTAAGTGCTAGGATAGAAAGATGAAACAAACAGTTCTTATCTTCAAGGAGTTGATATTTCACTGGGGAGCAGGGTACAACATGTTAAAAGCACTAACAGTCCCAAGGTTCAGCGAAGGCTTCATGGAAAATATGTCAGTTTCCTCTTTAAAGTGAAGAAGTTGACTAGATCATAGACCCAGTTCTAGAATGAACCCAGGAAGTTTCAACATCCAACCTCTCATGTTAGAGAGGAGGAAACAGGCCTAGGGAGAGGAAGTGACTTGCCAAAGTAACACAACCGGAAAGAGAAAAGGTAGGGATTGATCCTGTCCTCTGACACCAACTCTAGTGCCCTGTCCACCATATCACCAATGTTGGATCTTTGAGTTTCTTTGTATCTCTAACATCCTAGAATTTTATCACTTCACTCTAAAATCAATCCAGGCTTTCCAAAACTTGACATGGCCACTTTCTAATCAAAAGTCTTCAGGCTAGACAATGTAAATATAGAGAGATGTGACCTGATCTGTCCATTCCCACCCATTCTGCTTACTTTTGAGAACTGAACAATGCTTTTACTTACTCAAACTGTTTCAAAAACAGGAGAAATATGACAGGTGAGTCAACATTTACTAGGTGAGAAGTAACAGTGGAGATGTAAGTCTCAGGGGATTCACTGTCATTTGGAGACTTGTATTTCACACAATTCCAAGAAAACAGGTCTGATGAATACCCAAGAGATGAATTTCACATTCTGGATACCTCGAGGTGATTCAGGAGATCTGCAAGATGCACTAGGCTGAAATAATGATTTGATTAATAATGAATATGTAATAGCAGCACCTGCCCCACTTCAAGCATCAATCAATGACTTGATTAATGGGCTTGAGTAGGACTGGAAGCAAAGTTTATCAAAACGATCCAGTCAGTCTAATGGAGGTGGAAGGACTGCAACTCATGAGGCTACCAATTAAGTGGCTTAGTGTACATGTGTGGCAAACATATACATGTGTGTTATATATAAAACGAATATTTATGTCACACATGTGCACAAACACATGTGATTTAACTCTGTATAATATTCTTCAATTGTATGTGTGTATATGTTGTGTATATACATAACATACACATATGCACATGCCATTCAATATTTATATTTAGACAATTTGATTGCATCCACTAAAGCAGGTTTACAGGAGCCTTGCATCTCACCCTTTGGGATACAGAAGAAAAGATCCAAATACTTTCTAGGTTGTTTTACTCAAATGAAAACTGACCCAATTCTAACAGGCATACCTCCCCTTCCATAGGAAGTATGGTTAGGCCTAGGCTCAAAATTATATTGTAAGCACTAAAGGATCTTAAGTGGTTATCACATTCACCTCCTCCATTTTACAGAAGGAAAAACTTTGGCCCAGAGAGGGGAAGGGACTTTCCCTCATATAATTCATTTGGGAACAATATCCAATTGAAGGTCATTATGAATTTCTGTATGTTTGCATGTATATGTATGCATATGCATATTTTTCTTCCCAGTTCCTTGCTGAGAGACAGTGTAATGTTGTGGATATAGTGTTAGGGTAAAGCACCTGGAATTAAGAGTAAAGAAAACTTGTGCTTGAATCCCATCCAGATACATACTAGCTGTGTGACCTTGGGCAGAACATTTAACTTCTCTAGGCCTCCATTTCCTCGTCTGCAAAATGAAAGGGTTAGCCTGAATGTCATCACTCTAAATTTCTTAATATATTTCTTTATTTGCAGGTCAACGAGAGTTAAGTGACTTACCCAGGGTCACATAGTTAGTAAGTGTCAAGTGTCTGAGGCAGGTCCTCCTGCATCCAGGGCCAGTTTGCTTTATCCATTGCACCACCTAGCTGTCCCCTAGTTTTTAATATTTATAAATCTATGATCCAATGACCCTGCCTGACTATATATCTGACTTTGCACATCTTAAAACACTATCTAAATGCTAGCTCTCATTATCATTACTACAGTGCCACACAGTCTATAGGACTGAATGAATTCCAATCAAGGACTACAGTCTGCTCTGTGTTTGTGTGTGTGTGCGCTATATATCTATACATCAATCTCTATCCATAGAGACAAATAGACAGGCAGATAGATGGTAGATAGATAGATAGATAGATAGATAGATAGATAGATAGATAGATAGACAGACAGACAGACAGACAGACAGATAGGTAATCTCAGGTTCGAAGCCAGATTCTGGTTATTTCTAGAAAGTTTTTATAGCCTAATATATGGTCAATTTTTGTAAAGATCCCATGTACCAATGAGAAAAAGATGCATTCCTTTCTATTCCCACTCAACTCATTCACAATGTCTATCATATCTAGCTTATCTAAGATTCAATTACTTTCCTTGACTTCTTTCTTATTTATTATTTGGTTAGATTTATCTAATTCTGAGAGAAAGTAAAAATCCCCAACTATTAGAGTTTTGATATCTATTTCCACCTGTAAATCATTTACCTTTTCCTTTAAAAATTTAAATGATATAGTATTTGGTGCATGTATATTTAGTATTGATATTGCTTCACTATCTATGTTACCTTTTAACATAATATAGTTTCCCTGCCTATAGCTTCTAATTAAATCTATATTAATGTTAACCTTGTCAGAGATCATGATTGCTACTCCTGCTGTTTTTACATCACGTGAAGCATAATAAATTTTACTCTAGAACTTTATTTTTATTCTATGTGTATTTTTCATTTTTAAACATTTTCCTTGTAAACAACATATTGTTGTGTTCTGGTTTTAGATCCATTCTTCTATCTGTTTTATGGGTGAGCTCATCCCATTCACATTCAAAGTTATAATTACTAGTTTGTTTTCTCTCTCTCTCTCTCTCACCAGAAATCCAACTTACTTCTGACCACTGCCTCCCTAATCTGCACACTCTTCTAAGAGTCCCCTCTCCTTATCCTATCTCCTTGTCCTTCTATTTTTCTGTAAGTTAAAAATACTTTTATACCATACTAAATGAATGTTATTTCCACTGTAACTCAGTTCCAATGAGAATAAGGTTCCTGCACTATCCATCCTTCACCCTATCCTCTCCACTGTTATACTTCTTCCATTCATGCCTCTTTTGTATAACTTGATACACTTTACCTCTACCTACCCAATTTTATTTTTTTTGGATTAACCTATCATAATCAACTTAACCCCAAGCTTTCTATCTATGTATACACTTTTGAATACCCTATATAACATTCTTAAGAGTAACAAATATTATTTTGCCATATAAGAAGTAAAAAGCTTAACCTTATTAAATCCTTTATAATCAATCTTTCATGTTTACTTTCTTTTATGTTTTTCCTGTTTCTTGTAAGTCAAATTTTCTGTTCAGTTCTGATCTATTTCTCAAGAACACCTGAAAGTCCTTTAGGTCATTAAATATCAGGTTGTTTTTTTTTTCTCTAGCAGGATTACACTCAGCTTTCCTGGGTAGGTTATTCTTGGTTGCAAACCCAGCTCCTTTAATCTTTGGAATATCATATTCCATACCCTTTGTTCTTTTAATGTCGAAGCTGCTAAATATTTTGTTATCCTGACAGTAGCTCCACATTATTTAAATTGTTTCTTTCAAGTTTTTTGTAATATTTTTTCTTTGATCTGGAAGCTTTGAAAGTTAGCTATAATGTTCCTATGAGTTTTAATTTTAGGGTCTCTTTCAGGTGATCAGTGAATTTTTTTTCAATTTCTATCTTACCCTCTAGGTCTAGAGCTTCAGAGAAATTTTCCTTAATATTTTCTTGAAGTATAGTATCTGGACTCTTATTTTTGGTCATAACTTTCAGGTAATCCAACAATTCTTATATTAACTCTCTTCTATCTGTTTTCCATGTCACTTGTTTTTCTAATTTGATGTTTCACATTTTCTTCTATTTTTCATGTTTTGATTTTGCTTTATTATTTCTTGATGTATTATGAATTTATTAGCTTCCTCTTGCCTACTTCTAATTTTTAAGGAGTTATTGTCATTTGTAAGTTTTTGGATCTCTTTTACCAACTGGTTTATTTTCTTTTCATAATTTTCTTGCTTTTCTTGCATTACTAATTTATTTTCCTAATTTTTCCTCAACCTCTCTTATTTGATTTTTAAAGTCGCTTTTAAGTGCTTCCAAAAACTTTTTAAGCTTGTGACAATTTAAAATTTTTCTTTGAAGCTTTATAAGAAGCTGTTTTCTCTTTTTCTGAGTTTAAACCCTGATCTTCTCTATCACTGTAGTAATTATCTTTGGTCAGTTTCCTACTCTTTTGCTTACTCATTTTAATAGCTTATTTCTTGGCTGTTAACTTTATGTTAGGGTAAGACTCTGCTCCCTGTGTAGGGGATAACGTCTCAGGCTTCACAGTTGTTTTGTAGTGTTGTTTTCTAAGCTCTATCTCAGGGGTCTCTGACTTCTTGGTTCTTCTAATGTTCCATAATCCAAGGCCAAGTGTGGTCACTGATCCTCTAGCTCACACCTTGGTCTACAAATAACCTCAGGTATTATTCTCTGCCCCTGAGCTATGACCAGGGTCTTCAGCACTGCTGCTGCAGGAAATGCTCTTACTCCTTATGGTCCTTCAGGAGGCCACGTGCATCAGATCACCCCTCTGTTCCAGAACTAAAACCAAGGACTTTTTCTTCTACGAGTGACCACAGTCAGGAGGGCCCCTACTCCACTGCCACCACACTTACAGCATATGCTCATTCCTTCAGCCCAGAGCCATAGCCTGTCTGATCAGTGCATATGGGCTCCACGTCCAATGTTAGCAAAGAGCCGCTACAATCTTCCCCTGATCACCCACTCAAACCCTACATCATCTGTTGGGTGAAAATACCAGAAGGTAAAGGTTCTGCTTACATAGCTGCCCCTAGGGCTTGCTGTTTGTTGACTGTGGAATCTGCCCTGTGGTATTTGCACTTCAATCAGGCCAGACTACTGCCCCAGAGTTTAGACCTCTTCTAACATCTTCCTAAGTTGTCTTAGACTGTACCACTGCTTTACCCCAACTTTTAATTATTTCTGCCACTCTACGATTCACTTTGAGGCATTATTTTAAGTTATTTTGGGGAAAATTTGGGAGAGCCAGGTAATTTTCTGCTTTATTCTTCCATTTCCCCACAATTCTCTTCCTAGTTATTTCTAGTGAGTGTGAAGAGGACAGAGAACATTCAGAAGTAGAAAGTGATTGGTCAGTTTGAACGCGGCTGAGTAGCCAAACTGTGACTCAGTGCCTGTGAGTAATGTTGTGCTCCAATTGTGCACCTTCAGGCAATTTGAGAGTAGGATCTTAGGTCTTTGGTCCCAGAGAAAGTACTGGATCAGGTTTCACATTTGTGAACTTTGGAGGTGATCGAAAGGCAATGTTGAGAAAGCTTGGGTCCTTAATTGCAACCTCCCAATAGTATTTGGGGGATTGAGAAGGAAAAGTCCTGGCAAATATAGCTATTTGATTGGAATAATTCCAAGTCCCCCAGTGGTCTCTATTTGGGAAAACAAGAATACCTGATATGGCACAAATATGTTCCAAACCCCTATATCCATGGAGAACACTGGGATCATGAATCACAAGGTGAAAGAGACCTCAGAGACCATCTAGTCCAGTCCCCTCACTTTATGAGGGAGGCAACTGAGGCTGAGGGAAATTAAGTGATTTGCCATCATAAGGTTATAGAGCTAGAAAGAGACCTCAGAAGCAATCTATCCAAACCCCCTCTTTTTACAAAGGAGAAAATTGAGATCTAGAGAGGTTAAATGTCCTGTCCAAGGAAGTAGTCATAAATAATCATAATCACATATGTAGTATGGATTAGAAGTAGAATTTGAATCCAGTCCCTCTGACTCCAGAGTCATTAGTCTTTCTAATATGCAATACTGCCTCCTTAGAACTAATCTTTTTTCTTTGGCAACTAAAAAGAACATTCAACGATTCTTGGAAAACAGCAAAGATAGTTGGCATAGCAGCTCCAAATTTATGTTGCTGGCAGTTAATTGTTATACCATGTTTGGGGGGGATGTTTTTCTAGCTAATGAGTCTTTTATTGCTCCTTTGAATTTTATCCAAACTACTATGCTTCTCTATCTTATTAGGGCTACAGGGTGGGCATAGACATCATTCAATGAGGAAATACTCAGCAGAGAGTAGAAGAAGAAATGAAATCCACTCAGATTTCATCAGTCCTTTCTGCTCTTGCTTCATACTTAATCTGGTGAAAATTTTCTCACAATCAGTTCTTCTTGGCTGGACAGCATTCTTAGTGTCTCAATGACCACACTTAGTCTGCTGAATTCTGCAGCAAAATTTCACAATCTCCCACTTAGATTTGGTGGGGTAGCAAAGCAACCTCAAATCCCAGACAAGTTCTCTGTTCTCTACTGCCCCCCACATACTCTACTTCTTGGTATAAAGAGCCAGGGTATCAAAGATTGCCTATCTGATTTCAGGCATTCAGCCTTTACATAACAACTTGAAACACTAACTTTAGCCAGAGGGACGTGGATAATTTAAAATTTATTTTCAGAGACATGCCTGGCCCTGGCTGGAACTAAGTAAAATATGTAAGATGGGGAAGAATGGTTCTGAAATTCCGAGTCCTGATTTTAGCTTTGTTTTTAAGGAATAGTTGTCAAAAGTATCGACTTGTTGGGGACACGTAGCACTAAGACTCTGGAAAAAGACAATAGAAGGGAAAAGGAAGAATGGATTCTAATATCCCAGAGTTCATATATGATGCCATTTCCATTTAAGGATCTTGCAAGGGAGCTCTTGAAAAGTGCCTTTAACTATTATTACACTGTTGTTTTATCTTGGAGGTTTTCGATTCAGAGGGTGAAGGATTATAGTCTCCTGCTGTAAATTTGATGCAGCCCATAGATTTGGTATTTATAACTGGATGGCTCCTGTCACCTTCTATTTCACTGTCAGTTTGTCAGCTTTCTTATGCAATGAACAAAGGCTGCTTAGCCAACCATATTACTCACAAAAATAGCAATCCCAAAGCTTTAATAATCTACTGGTATGTGACTCCACAGCAATGTTTCTACAAATAAGCACAGATTTATATCAAGTTTGTCCAGAGGAGGCAGTGGGTCATTCAATTATCCTTATTAGGGTAGAAATGATAGAAAACTGAATTAGGAGATCACGAGAGAAATTTTAATAGGATATCACTTATGCTTATGTTTCTTTAATTTATATCATTACTATTTATTGAGGCAGTATAGAGTGGGTTGGCTGAGTGTCAATTAGGTTTTTTCTTTTCCTGGAAGACATTGCTTGTATATTGACATTCCTTGGTCCAGGGCCTTCTTTTCACTGTCTTCTCTTCCATTACACGGAGGAACTTTGTTTGCTTTTTTTAGGAGAGAAGGGCCAAATGAACAATGCCCTCAGTGAGCCACTTTGTTGTGGTGAAGCATGGGATTCCTCATTTCCTGGCATCTGAAAGGCAGCTCCTCAAAGTATAAGAAATATATCCTTCCAAGGCACTTCAATTGAATTTTTGTCTTGAGTAGTGATCAAACTGTTGACATGGGTCAATTACCCACTTTCTACCCAGACCAAACATTTCAGCTCTCCCTTTCTGCATGGTGGCAGTACATGGAATTGAGAACATGAGAACGAGCCTTTTGTCTTTGGTAGTCTCATTTCTACATTAAGCTAAGGGGCTCATAGATCATGGGCAGAAATGAGACCACATGATTATTTAGAACAGCCAAGTTAATGTAGAGCTAACTGGGGAGGATCCCTGGGTCCTTAACCATGCCATTGCCTCTTCCATTGTCCTGTAGAAAGGTAAAGGTGGGGACTAAAAAAGATGACTGAATGGAACTGTATTGAGTTGGAGCTTGAGTACACAATCTGCAAGTATTCCGTGTTTTCCACTGACTTTCAAAGCCCAATTGTGATTTTCTGGAGACTTTCTCATTTTCAACTGCTCTCACTTGTGCTGCACATTTGATAAGCTAGACTCGATTGTACTTACTTGCAAAATATTCACCGAAAGGAGTTGAAGTCTAAACAATGTGGGTTGATGTCTTTGACTCATGTATCTCTGTGGTTTGAGGGAAAAAGTCAGTGAAAGCTCCCCCCTGATTTAGAAGAGTAGGCTGATGGAAATGTGATGGCTCGATCCAAATCCTCCCACTCACCTTGTTGTGTCTGCTCTTTCCAAACACTGCTCCAATTTCTAATAAGTAAAACAAGACAACTATATCTCCTTTGGGCAGCAGAGAGAGGCAGCTATTAAATGGAAAAGTTCAGGCAGAAAACAAGCATTTCCTACTTTGGTGTCCATGGGAACACAAAATGGAGATTTTTTTCATGGCTAAAACAACCAAAAATGATCAGGAATTGGAGGCAGTAAGAGAAACAGAGAGAAGACTGATGGCCCAAAGGAAATGGGCTCATCTTGGTGATTTGGGAGCTCTAGATGACTTTAGTCTCTCCCAAGCTGACTTCAACACATGGTGTCAGCCCCAGGCTCTTCTGCTAGCCTATCAGGCAAGAGTATCATTGATTCCATTCATATCATTTCATTAAAAAGCTACAGGCAATTCTTTCTTTCCACAGGAAATACAAAACAGTGTTAGCTATTCAAGAGGAATAAAATAGCTCACAATGGTATCAGTGGGGGATTTTTCATTTCAGTTTCAATTGGGAAATGGAGAGAATTTGTTTTGATTTATCAGCGGAAGAATTGATAAGGCTGTGAGATGCACACATGGGAAATAATGATGGAGACCATTTGCTGATAGCAACATTCCTGCTAATTGCTGCAATCCACAGGAAGCAGTGAGCTTTCCAAATGTTCTTCTTAGACAAAGTCGCCTTTTTTAATTAGTAGCAATGTAAGCTGAGGTGACACAAGGTACCCTCTTCGGATCAGAGGAAGAAGCAGTTCCAGTCTAGCTGTAACGGCAGAGTCGCTGCCATCACTTGCTGTCCCAAAGGGATGAATGGTTTTCAGTGATTGAAGTAATAGCTGTTACAGTATGCAAAATGTGGCATCTGGTAGCCCTTTGGAAATAGCACGATACATTTGGGCTTACCCTTGCATTATGGCGTTGTTCTCAAAGCGGACATGAGCTAGGCTTGAAGGAAAGTTCGAAATTACTTCTTCTAACACGTGAGCTGAAGTTAGATTTTCATAATCAGGGTTATAGTGGGGGTACTGGCACCTGTCTCTCCTCCAAATACATCCACTTACCACATGTTTTCCTCTCTTCATTACTTCTGAAAACCCCTTTAATGGCCTTTTCTGTGGCTCCAAAGGAAAAGAACCTAAGCTCAAAGACTGGGAAGAGAAATTCTAAAACATAGGAATTATCTTTAGGCTTAGGCACTTCGATTACAAGGGCTGTATGTTAGCCATACTTTATGCTTTGGTTACAGTGCCTTTTTTTGACAAGGCAATGAAGGTTAAGTGACTTGCCCAGGGTCACGCAGCTAGTGTCAAGTGTCTGAGGTCCGATTGGAACTCAGGTCCTCCTGAATCCAGGGCTGGTACTCTATCCACTGCAGTGCCACCTAGCTGCCCCTCGTTACAGTTCTTTCAACATGCAAATAAGCTTAGCTCTTTCATATGAAATGCAAAACTCTTGGAAATGTAAACATATTTAAGAAATGCAAAGATAGTTTCATTTATTAATTGTCACTCAAGGTTGTAGGCAAGCCATAGCCAACTGGATACTAAAACCTATCGTTATAGACTTAGAAAAAGTTGGCCTATTCATTTGGCTCTTTTTTTTCAAGTGAGGCAATTGGGGTTAAGTGACTTGCCCAGGGTCACACAGCTAGTAAGTGTTAAGTGTCTGAGGCCATATTTGAACTCAGGTCCTCCTGACTCCAGGGCCGGTGCTCTATCCACTGTGCCACCTAGCTGCCCGGCCTATTCATTTGGAAGGTAAATGAAGATAATTCTTGATATTCATCCAAGCTACCAACATTAGCTGGCAATTGTCAAGACACCTCCATTTAGTGTACTTAAATTTATCATCATCACTTTAAATATTCATTCATGAACATGTTTCTCTAGTCAAAAGTGTCATGGCCCATATTTCACAAAAGAAACCAGGAGAATAGTTGTGCTTTTGTTTATAATGTGCCATTCTTCTGAAAAGTTCCATCAACATTTCCAAGATGTGAATCCTAGAACCCTGTCATATACATTGGAAAAACTGGTCACCAGTAGGGGAAGGGTTTAGTTCGATGCTCTACATTGAAGATGAACTCAAGAGTAAGTCTTAGACCTAAGATTAAACCAGGAATTCTCACACATAGCCTTTGACTTTGTGCATTAGCTCAATTTCTTTTTCCATAATATGAGAAAAAAAGTTTTCTTAAATGGAGAGTACTCCCTACCTCCCAGACCCCAATAAGCCACATTTTCTACTTGAATTACTCTTTTTTATAAAAAATTACTGTTTATTTCTTATCACAACATCTTTAAAAATTCCCAGTTTGTCTCTTCCCTTGTGTCATGGTCAAGCTCACTGCATGCATTTATTTGAGGTTGAGACAATAACATAATATTACATGCCTGATGGAAGTGAACAGCCTATGAAATTCACATCAGCCTAGGGAAATGGGATCAGATGGGGCTGGAGAAAGCATTTTTCATAAGAAGCCTATCCGTGGCCTTGGTTGTTGAATATGCATCATGCTTTGGCTACTTCCTCTAAGTTTCTTTGTGGAAACTAAGAAGGACTTCCTAATTTTCTATGGTGAAGGACTGCCACTAAAGGACTCCAATGATGCTATAATATTGAAGGGACCTCCTCCAGGGAGAAAAAACGGCGGCAGGTCCTATCAAGTTGTAAAGGTTTGGAATGCAGGAAAGCAATTGACTATGTGCAATAGCAGTCAAGACCCAGCCAAGTTGAGAGCCAAGAAGTTTATCACCAGAGGATTGGCTGTAAGTGCATGAATTATTTTGGCCATAGCTGCACACGAAGATGGTCTACTCAGACATAGGGTTGGATGGTATTTATATCAGTGGAGAGATCAGCCAGAGGAATTAAATTGGGGATTTTTTAAAAATTTTATTTTATCTAGGCTGAAGCACTTTCTTAAAATAGACTATTATTTCCCCCCCACACACACACACACATTTTTTTATTCTTTAGGAAAAGACACATTTAGCTTTTGAAACATTACAAGAACTGGGGATAGGCTTGGTCCCATGTTCACAAAATCTCTAAATCAGGAGGGGCCTTAGGGGCCATCTAGTCTAACCTTGAACCTTAATAGCAGCAGCAGCAGCAGCAGCAGCAGCAACAGGTACTCCCAACTGATGGTCACCCAGTCTTCATTTGAATACCTCTAATGAGGTATGTGTGTATGAGGAACAACTCGTTTCTTGCTGAGGCATTATATTCTATCTCCTGCTATCCCTGCTTTTAGCAATTTTTCAAGCTTAAATATGCCTCTTTGCAACCTCCCCCTCTTTGTTCCTAGTTCTACCCATCCAAACAAAACAAATCTAGTCCCTATTCAGCATGAGAACCTTTGAATTCAATTTAGTCCATATGTGCTAGGCACAAGACACAATGACAAAATGACAGTCTTTATCCTCATGGATATTACCCTCTACCATGCAAACCAATACTTTCCTTCAGACACTTGAAGGCAGCTATCATGTTGGCCCTAAGCCACCTCTTTTCCAGGTCCTCTGTTATGGGGATAGAATTTTTGTTTTGCAATGAAAAAAATGGATATAACCATTTATTTATTAGGGTATCTTACTGATCTCTTGGAGGGTCTTTTCTCAGGGCATGGAAACCCTTTGGGAGTAGATGAGACTCACTGGGTTAGATTGACTAGTTAGAAGTCCAACAGGTCAGCCAGACTGACTGGGACCTGACCAGATCTGTTATATCTCTAGCTCTAGCTCTCTAGCTCTAGCTTTAGCTCTATTTCTATCCATCCATATATCTATCTACATTGATATAGAAAAAGACAGGGATCCACATAGGTACATATAGATCCATATAGAGATATAGAACTATCTAGGTATCTATATCTCTATCTGTCCAGCTAAACCAAGATATATAATGTCACGATAATCTAGACAGTTATCAAAGAAGGTTGGACATGGAGGACAGGGAGAGAGATTACTCTGCTAGATATACTAACCCACTGGGACTATAGTTTTTATTATTGAACTTTGTTGGAGAAACTAGGAAGATCTCTTTGCCAAACTGTCTAATTAACATAAGAAATTAGATGAATAGAGAGTTCAAAAGGCAAGAGCTAAGAAAACTGAGTTCTCATAAGGATAATAGCACTGGTGATCATGGCAGAAGCCTTATGTGGAGTAAGGCAATCTTTGGTTGATCATCCTTAAGTGGGAACATGCAGTGGTATAAGAGTAATATGAGTGAAACTGGAGAAATGATATACCAGAACAGTATCTTTGGCACATCCAAGCCACTATTAGGAAATTCCACTGACCCTAGATGGTGTCCACAGTACCTCCAAAACAACCATTTTCTTTTTTTTTTTTCTTAATTTTTTTTAGTGAGGCAATTGGGGTTAAGTGACTTGCCCAGGGTCACACAGCTAATAAGTGTTAAGTGTCTGAGGCCGGATTTGAACCCAGGTACTCCTGACTCCAGGGCCGGTGCTCTATCTACTGCGCCACCTAGCTGCCCCAAGTAAAACAACCATTTTCTCTGGTGAACCAACTAGCATCCAACCTATAGCTGAACAGCAACCCCCTCTACATTGTACTCAATGAAAAGGAATTCATCCTTTGTTTGTAGATTTCCAGCCAGGGGGAATCCCACTATGCCCTGAGGAAATACATGCTGCTATTGGAAGGCTCTTGTTGTTAGGCCAAAGTTGGTCTCACTACACTCCTCCCACTCCTACTCTCGGCAGTAGAACAAGACAAGGCTAATCCCTCTTCCACAGGACAGACCTTCAAATACTTGAAGACAGCTGTCATGTTCCCTGTAAATCTTTTCTCCAGGATAAACACCCATAGTTTCTTTGACTGATCCTCATATGGCATGAATTTAAGGCCCTTCCTCATCCTAATTGTTCTCCTTCCCCTTGAAGTGAATACAATATTCCCCAAATTGAATACAATATTTCAGATAGGATCTTAACTAGAGCAGAGTACAACTGGTCTATTGCTCCTTCAATCCTAGGTACCTCTTGTCATGATGCTTCTGATCCTAGTCATTTTTTGAGCTGCAATACCATCATTCTGATACATTGGGCTTACAATCCACTGTAGCCCCTAGATCATTTTCAGGTAGATTGTTTTTCTCCCCTGTATAATGCTTTTGAAATTGGTTTTTGAACTCAAGTGCAAGATTTTATTTTGGACTATTAAATTTCGTCTTATTTATTTATTCTATCCTACAGTGATCTTGTTGGATCCTAAATCTGAAATCCATGTATTTGCTATTCCTTTCAGCTTCATAACACCCACAAATTTGATAACCAGGGCAACTATGCTTTTACCCCAGTCATCAATTAAACAAACAAACAAACTTTCAATGCACAGGGTCAAGCACAAATACCTGTGACCCTCTGTTGGAGATCTTCCAAGCTGACATCAAACCATTAATGACTACTCTTTGAGTCCTGAGATTCAAGCATTTCCAAATACATCTCTTTGTCTAATTGTCTAGATCATATCTGTCCATCTTTCCAACAAGAATAACGTGAGAAATTTTTATAAAATACTTTGCTAAAAATCTAGGCAAACCATACCTACAACATTCCCCTGAAACGGCCTAGTAACCCTGTCAATAACGAAAATTAGGTTAGTCAGGCATAACGTCTTCTTGAAGAAGCTATGCTGTCTCTGTCATCAACATTTTCTCTTCCAGATGTTCACTGAACTCTAAAAATATGCCTTATACAACTTAGTTTCTTAACTTAGCATGGATAAACTTAAAAAATTGATCACTGTGTTTCACTATAATCAGTTTCCTTTGTAATTTTTTGTGTGTTATTTTGTGCATTTCAAAACATTATTCTGAAGAGAGATCCATAGGCTTCACCACACTGCCAAAGTGGTCCGGGACACACAAAAATCTCAGAGCCTCTGCTGTATAATTTTGTTAGGACTATGGTTTACCAATTCTACTTTCTATTTTATTTTTCTTTGAAAACTTCACCTTGGTCTTTCTTTTGCATTGAGGTACCTCTCCAGTGCTCCTTGATCTTTCAAAGGTAATGAACAGTGGTTCAGCAGTCACATTTACTCATTCTTTCAGGACCTTTGACACACTTTACCTGGCCCAGGTGACTTGAACTCATCCAATGGATCAATTCATTGAAAGAGAATCAGTCAAGGTGACTCTTTGCCTTGATCAATAATCTCCTTAACTGAATTGACTCGTGTATTCAGACAATTATACACACACACACACACACACACACACACACACACACACACACACATATAATACCTACTCTATAAATAAAACTATGATTGGTGCTTTCATGAATACAAGAGAACTTTATGGCCAAGTGCTACCATCAAGTACTTCTTGTAGGTCTATGCAAAGACAGTCTAGATTTCTTTTTTTTTTCAGTCGAAATTTCAACTGGACACAGTTAAAGTGTTCCTTTAACTAACTTCAAATTAAGCCATATTTGAAAACTTCTGACCATTTCTAGCCCACTGACAATAATTATTTATACAACATAGCACCCAAAGGGTTTTCAAACATACTATCCAGTATTCTTTTGCAAAAGGAAAATGGCGATAAATCATTTACTTCTCTTAAGAAATAAGCCTAGGAGTTCACACTTTGGAGAAAACTTTCGAAGCTATTTCCACTGAATTGTCTGGTGCTTAATTTTACCCCATTTCTGTTCCTTTGTCTCTTTTCACTGGCTATTATTTCCCTGGCCTAGCACATACAATGCAAGTTAGTACATTTCTTCACAGCAATGGCCATAAGAGAAAATTGGAATAAACTGAAATGAAAAAAATGATGAGGCTAATTCACAAAGCAAGTGACACAAAGACTAATGGCTATTATATTTGATGTTTATATGAGTCATAAGTTTCATCACTGACTATTATTTCTCTAAGAGAGTTTTATTAGCATCTTTTGAGGCACAAGACATTTTATCCTAATTCACACTTTCCCAACAGAAGATAATAAAAGCTGATTTTTATGCAACAAAGCAACGCTTTGTGGTTTCACACTTTCCCTGATAGGGTCTTCTCTGTCTCCTTAATGCTTTTTTTGCCTCCCACTATACAAAGAAAAGATGAATAAATTACTTTCAAATCAAAGGAATATTCACCCAAGACCATAAGCCATTCTTCATTGCCACTTAGGCCAAAAAAAATAGTACCATGCTGAAGAATGAATTTTAATAAGATGGTGGCATTATAGTGGCTTCATTTTCTTGCACTAGATCAGGTCAACAAACTAGGAAAGATAGAGGAAGGTGGGAAACAATCTCAGGAGTCTTACCTGCCACACCAAACACTGGGATAGGGACTAGACCTGTGATTTTATGGGCATAAGCAATTCCCAGGTGAGAAAACTCTTTCTCCAGTACAGATGAGAATCTCTGACAACTTGGAGCATTAATAAGCTGCCTAGAGTCCTAAGAGAGAGCACCCGAGTGATTTTCCAGCAGATGTCAGAAATAGGATTTGAACCTAGTTCTTCCTGGCTCCAGGGAGATTCTCTGTGTACCATGCCCTGCTGCCTTTCACCAAGGAGATCAACCACACCAAAATCTGACTTATTGGCAGGAACATAAATCAATTGTACAAGATGGCAGTGAAACTATACTGATGTGAATCAGTCCATCCATCCTAGAAAACAATTTGAAACTAAGTCTCCAAAGTTACAAAACCATGTTTTCCCTTTCAGCCAGCAATAACACTATTAGGCCTAGACTGCAAAGAGATCAATGGAAGAGGAAAAGGACCCACAAGGAAAAAATATGGGTGCTCTTTCCATAGTAGCCCCAAAATGGAAAATAAGGAGGTAACCTCTTTTTGAGGAGTGGTTAAACAAATTCTGGTGTGTACAATATTATTTTGCTATAAGAAAAGACAAAATGGACAGCTTCAAAGAAATCTGAGAAGACCTATGTGAACTGATGCAGAGAGAAGTGAGCAGAAGGAGCGTGAAATATCAGACATTTTTTGGACATGGCTAATATGAGACTTTTTTCTTCTTTGCTCGACTACACTTATTTATTACAAGGATTTTGTATTTGTGTTTCTTGTTTTCCACTTGTAGGGTGGAGAGAAGACTAGGGATAGGGTCCCACCATCACAAATATTTAAGGAGAAGGGAGGCAATGCCAGAAGAAATCACAGGCGAGCAGGGAAGTTTTGAAAATTATATGTTAAATTTATTATATACTTCAAAAAAATGAGTACTAAATAACAGAGATTCCCAGTTTCATGTACAATATTCTCTTATTCTACAATGGAGAAGGAAATGCTTACTTTATTTGGTGTTTGTTCAATTCAAAATGAAAACAAACAAATAAAATGGGGAAAAAGGTAAACCTAACGGCTCTCCTTTAGAAAATAGAATGTCAAAATTACCCTTTTATCCACTGTGGTATAATTTTACTAAAGAGAATGAAAGAATATGTGTTAAGAGCTTTTGAACTCAATGCCAAATCATGTAAAACAATTCACTGCAGTAACAGGCAAGCATATTGCATATTAAAAATCTATTTAAAGCTTAAAAATGTTAAAGTTTTATGGTATGAATCAATTTATTTTACTGTGTCATGGTTAATTTACATGGCTCAATAGGATTTCAGATGTAGAGATAGAAGGGCTTTTAAGGATCATTTAGACCAAAGGTGTGGACAAGAGCCTCTGGCCACATGCTGACAGACAACACTAGCAGTGCAACTGAACCTGCTTAAAATTTAATTGGGAAATAGTTAACAAAATAAATAAAAATGCAATAAAATATAGATAATGTAAATATGTGCTTTTCTAAGTCAGTTTGTACCTACGGGGATCCTTATGTATGGTTTTAGTGGCTCCATTTCTATCTGAGTTTGATTCTACTGATTTAGATGAATTCCCTCATTTGGGGGGGGGGAGAAATCTGAGGTGGGGGGGAGAATTACCTGTCCAAGGTTACACATAGGAGCATCGATCCAGAGCTAAAAGAAACCTCAAAGGCCATCTTGTCCAACCCCCATAATTTACAGAGAAGGAAACTGAGGCCCAGAGAGGTCCAGTGACTTGCCCTAGGTCATACAGGTAGTAAACATGAGGGATGGGATTTGGTCCCCAGGTGCTCTGACTCTGCAGGACCACTCTGCTTCCTCATATCTCCTGGACCTAGAGAAAGCTTTCTGTGGTTCAGTAAATGCTATTCTGCTTTGGGCAAAACCTAAGGATCAATATGGAGCAGATGGCAATCTATTCTTACACATTCAGCCAATGGAAAGCAGAGCAGGTTCAGATGGCATGGAAACAACAAAGAAATTCTTCCTATCAGAGAAAACTGGTGATTCCAAAGAGCCTGTTCAGGCTTCCCGGCTCTGCTTTCCCCAAGGGTCTGGAGGATGAGCTGGAAAAAGTAAGACAGGAATTTGCAAAGATGTTAACACTCATGTCTCTGAGAAAGAAAAATTGTCTCAGTACATGAGAGATGAGTGAACTTTGAGAAACATTATAATACATTGCTTCCAAGCACCCTATAGTAAGAAACATTCATGTGTCTCATTAAGACAAATTACTTCTTCTTTTCTCTAACTTGTGGCCTTTGGGATTTATTAAAGGAGCCATCGGCCAGGAGCTTCTTCATTATTATTATTATTATTGCTCCCATGTGTTCTTTTTTTTTTTTTTTTAAGTGAGGCAATTGGGGTTAAGTGACTTGCCCAGAGTCACACAGCTAGTAAGTGTTAAGTGTCTGTGGCCGGATTTGAGCTCAGGTACTCCTGACTCCAGGGCCGGTGCTTTATCCACTGTGCCACCTAGCTGCCCCGCTCCCATGTGTTCTTAAAGTGACAGCAAACTCTCCTCAGGACTCAGGCCTGAGGCTTTTCTTGGTTCCACTGAGAACAGAAGGAGGTGAGAGGAAATCCCAGATGTGCAGCACCCCAAACCCAGCCTTACTTAGGTTGGGTGGTTACAGTTCCTTATCCAACACTGACAATTTCAACTTCCTTCAGTAGCCTGCTCAACTTTTCATTCAATCTGGAAGTATGCCATTTGGTTAGCATACCCAAGATTTAGAAAATGACCCCAAAATTGTAAAGAGGGACCTGACCAGGGACCTGTTCTGGATTCAAGGCAATGGCCAGAGAGGAGAGGAGTCTCAGCTATGTTGTGCCCAATGTCCTCTTTGCCCTCTTGACTTACTAAAAATGGATGGAGAGTTAGTGATCAACAAATATGAAAAGTGACTGAGGGAAGGTCAAAATAACTCAAAAGAGTTATATGTGCTCAGCTATGCTTTCTTTCATATATAGCAGTCCCAAGGATGGTTTGACTAGAGTGCTGGACTTACAGTCAGGCCCAGGTTTGAATTCAATCTCAGGCATTTACCAGCTGTGTGACCCTGGGAAAGTCACCGCACCTATCTGATCCTCAGTTGCAAAAGAGCAATAAAACTCAGTTCAGGGTGGCAGTATGGATCAAAAGAGATTTTAATAATGGGTTCTTTGCAAACATTCAAGCACTCTAGGAATGTTAGCTATCATTAGCTGAGCTTTTTATAGATGGGCAATCTGGATAATCTAACCTCTCTTCATTCTAATGACTTCTCTTTGCTGATTATTTCCTTTTTTTTTCTGTAAATAGCTTGCATTGCATTTGTTTAAATGTTCTCTCCCCCATTAGTTTGTAAGCTTCTTGAGGGCAGGGACTGTCTTTTTTATCTTTTTGTATCCCTAGCACTTAGCCAGGCAAATAGTGGGCACTTAATAAGAGTTTATTGATTGGGCAAACCCAGTGTTTTATTACCCTTTCTTTCTAAAGACCTTCAGTACAAAGCACTTTGTAAACCCTAAAGCAGCTGCTGTTATCATTCTTGCAGCCCACAGCTGTTGAACATCTATGGGTGGGCTGGCTTTCCTCAGGGGACTATTGAGGATTTGTCCAACTGGCTGCCCACCCCCTTGATTTTCTCCTTGTTTTTGTTCCTGACCTGAAAAAAATTGGCCCGCAGATAAACATGCCTTTGTACGCGGTACCTGGCCAGTGCCCAACTCCTAAGAAGGCAGAGAGGTCCTTTTCTTCACTCTCGGAGCATGCCTCCTTGGCACAGCTCAAGTCACCAATTAACCAGACCTTGGCACTGTATTGTTCTCTGTTAGTTTAATCTCCCTAATTACATAACAAAGAAGCAATAAAGGCACCTGGCCTTCTAGCTATTTGGATGCTGAGTGTTTCTGTTTGTTTTTTTCTTCAGCTGTGTGGGACTCTTCATGACCCCCAGGGACCATGGTGCCCCAAGCCCTTCTCTCCTCCATTATCTCCCTAAGTCTGTTCAAGTTCATGTCCATTGTTTCTGTGACATTATCTTGCCATCTCATCTTTTGCCTTCCCCTTTTCCTTTTGCCTGCAATCTTACCCAACATCAGTGTTTCTCTTACTATCCCATTTAAATTCTTTTACTCAATAAGCTGTAAAATCATTGATTTATAAGCTTTTAGAGCTGGAAGAGACAGTAGAAGTTATTTAACCCAATCTCCTCATTTTATAGAGAGCTTAGTTAACCTGCTTAGGAAACTAAAACTTGAACCCAGTACCAAGTCAAGGTTCTTTTCTCCCTAATTCCAGTTGCAGTTTCTCTTCTCACGCATCCATTCTTCATGCTATTTCTCATTTCCTTCTTTTCTAACAATTAAAATCCTGCCTTTAAAAAAAAACAGATTATAGACAGAACTCAGAAGGTATTTAGTCCAAACCTCATTGTGCAAAGGAAAAAACTGAGGCCAAGAAAGATTAAGTGACTTTCCCAAGGTCACACAGTAAATTGCAAAGTTGGGATTTGAACCCAAAGCTTCTAGACATGAAAACTGGCATCCTTTCCACTGTCCCACACTGTTTCCTGCTAGGTTGGGTATAATACTATTTTGTATGCCCCCCAGTGCCTAGTACAGTGTTAGGCATGCGGTAATACATAAATGTCAAGGATCTACAATTGCATTAGTGTGAGTGTTCACATTTCCTCTCTCCTCCCCCAAACTGATACAGGTTGAAACCTGTCACTCAGAGTTGCTGTGACCAAAAATGTCATCACCCTGTGACCAATCTGATCGTGAATCTCTCCAGTTCTTGGCCAATAGATGTGGTCCATCACTTCCTGTAATCACAGGCTTTCCCTAGTTTGTACCAACATGCCAGAAGTTATACTCCACTGGCCTAGAATTTGAGAAACCTATAATTGCTTCACTACCACAGTGAAGCCCTGTCTGAAGAGGACTTTAGTAGAGGCACAGGGGAAATGCTTGATTAAAACTTACTCACCTGGCTGAAATGATTCCAATAATATTGAACTTAACATTAATGTGGAGGTAAATTTCACTGTAATGTCTCATAATCATCACAGAAAGCTCCACAGGTAAAATATCACCTCGTTGTACCCCTTTCCAACAGCCAACAGTCTGGGAACTGTCTCCTAAGGCCATCACTATACAATATCTGAAATAATCAATGAATCCCAATTTTCCCCATTGCAGCCCTTGATAAAACATGGCTTGCTGTCTAAGAGGAATTGATTTAGCTGATAATTCCAGTGTTGACTTTGTGTCCTTGTTGGCTTGTGAATGCAGTGGTAATTGCTCAATGCTTATTGCTTTGGTGGAATCCACAATATTACTATGTGGATTTTTCAAACAGAGAAATGGGAAATAGCCAGTTCTCAATATTCTTCCCTGGCTGATACACACATCGAGGGCTTCAAACTTTTTGTTTCTCAGAGTCCATCCTAAGGTTCATAAGCAGATGAAGACAAGTGCAGGAAACCACTTCGACATTCAGCTCAAAAAGAAATTGTATTTCGAGTCTAGTTGAATTTCTCTCTTCCTAGGTAGCTTTAAGAATTCATGACTGTGGGGGTCAGCTCCCACCATCTGCTCTCTCTACTGGAAGAGTTTTATCAGTGCTCATAAGTAGTCAGGCTGGAGCTGGGGGGGGGGGAGGTTGAGAAACAGCCAAGGATTCTTCTGTTGGCTACTTCCATCCCACTCACCCACTTCTGATTGAGGACTTATTATGTGTGAGCATTTTTGCCCTCTGCCTCCTCCCTCAAATCTTGTTTTCCTTTCTTCTCCTCCTCTTCAGTTTCCCTCTTCTGCTCTCTTCTCTTTCCTTCCTCTAGTCTCCCTCCATCCCCAGAGTGGCCAGTGGGAGGGAGATGAGATCAGAGCTGGTGGAAAGAAAGAGGAACTATTTTCATATCCAGCCCCCTGCCCCCAAGCCTTGAGTTGTACCAAATGTAATTCTTTTCAAATAGCTGTGAAGGTAGATGCACAAGACAACTGTGTGCAAATGTTTGGACCAGCCCATTTGCTGACTCCTCAATCACTTGAAGATATTTCATAGCAGTAACTGGACATTTGCCCAGTAGCTTGTGGAGCAATCAGGACTTTTGGGACTTGCCCAGGGTTAGGGCAGGGAAAAGAGAGAACAGACCTATGTCTTGGACAGCAACGAAGATGTAGTGGAATGTCATCTGGCCCTGGAGTCAGGAGAGTTAAATCCTAATTCTTTTTTTGTTTGTTTGTTTGTTTCTTGGTGAGGTAATTGGGGTTAAGTGACTTGCCCAGGGTCACACAGCTAGTGTCAAATGTCTGAAACTGGATTTGAACTCAGGTCCTCCTGAATCCAGGGCCAGTGTTCTATCCACTGAGCCACCTAGCTGCCCCTAAATCCCAATTCTGACATTTACAAACTGTGTGATCCAAAGCAAGCCATTCTATCTCCATGAGCCTCAGTTTCCTCATCTGTAAAATGAAGGAGAGGAGGATCCTTGCCCTCCCCGTTGTGAGATAAGCACCTTGCAGACCTTCAAACACCAGAGATATATCCAACCTGCTTTTGAGACGCTTTCTGATCCTTTGCTTTGTCCAAGCATTTTCCATTAGTCCCTATCTACCTTTTTCATAAACACCTTGCTTGCCCTATTCCCTTGTTGCCGTCTCTTTTTCCCTCTGAAGATATTCAGAGCTAAACAGATTTGAGGAGGGTTTATATAAATTAATGAGTAATAGGAATATCATCATTAGAGCTTGAAAGGCCCTAAGATCAGTGAGTCCAACCTCCTCTTCCTCCTGATATAGAAGGTGAGGTCAAGACGGGGTAAGTGACTTGGCCAACATCACACAGGTAGGAAGTATCCGAAGCCAGGATGCTAGCCCAGGTTTTCTGATGGTCAAAGTCAGCATTCCTACCTTGAGATACAGCAAACATTCCAAAAGAAATTGGAGATGATTTTTTCAGGCCATCCTTATGTAGGATGCTAATATGCTCTTTCATACCCACAACCCTTGTTGCCTCTGTCAGAGACAGATCGCTAGGCTGGAGGAGAGACCATTACTGTGATCCAGGATAGAATTTCTCATGTTCTTATACCAGACTCTTTGTAACAAACTCCCATAAAATGCCCTCAGTCTCAAGCTACTTGGTACCTTGACTTTTCCTAATTATTGAGTTTCCTCCCCCAACAGCAGCAAAGGCATTAGATCATGAGAAGGGAAATGGTCACTATGATGTAGCATAAAAAGGACTACCCTGGGAATTAGAACTGTCTTTAATAAGACCCGGTTAGCTTACTTGGTAGAATACAACATCGTTAACAACAGCAGCAGCAGCAGCAGCAACAGCCAAAAAGAGAGTTATTTAGTAGGTAGAAAGGCAGGCGCTTCTGACACATGGTGGACAAGTTAAGTGGATACTCATCCATTGTTTGTTTTGTTTTTTAGTCGCATCTGACTCTCCGTGATTCCATGTGGGGTTTTCTTGGCAAAGACACTGGCACAGTTTGCCGTTTCCTTCTTTGACCCATTTTACAGATGAGGAAACTGAGGCAAACAGGGTGAAGTGATGTGCCCAGGGTCACACAGCTAATAAGTATCTGAAACTAGATTTGAACACAGAGGAAAAGGAGTCTTCCTGACTCCAGGCCCAGCCTGCCATACACTGCAGCACCATCTCACTGCCCTAAATGCTCAGTGCTCCCAGACAATTCTCTAAATTGTATTCTCTCTCTATTTAGATATCTTTATGGGCAGCTAGGTGAAGTGGATAGAGCACTGGCCCTGAAGATGAGAGGAACTGAGTTCAAATCTCACCTCAGACACTTACTACCTGGGTGGCCCTGAGCCTCTAGTCATCCTGATGGGACAAACAAGATATCTAGATTTAGGCAGCTGGTGGTGTAGTGGATAGAGTATTGGGTCTGGAGTTAGGAAGATATGAATTCAAATCTGGCTTCAGACTGTCACTAGCTGTGTGACTCTGGGCAAGTCACTTAACCTCTGACCACCTTTGTTACCTGAACTTTAAAACAGTAATAACAACAACATTTACCTCCTAGGGTTGTTGTGAGGCTCAAATGAGATACTATTTTTAAAATGCTTAGCACAGTGCCTGGCACATAGTGGGGACTATATAAATGTTCCTTTCCTTCTCTTCCCGTTCTCCTTGAGGCAAGATTTTAACCCATATCTTCATGACTGTACAGGCACAGGCCTCAATTATATGAAGCTCTGTTTCAGGCAGCCACCACGGAAGAATGGAAGGAATAATGAATCTGATATCAGCTCTGCTATATTCTACCTGGGTATCATCAGGGAAGTCCCTTTCCTTTCCTGGGCCTCAACTTCCTTCTCTGTAAAATTAACTGTTGGAGTAAACTAAATTGTTTCCAAGGTCCCATCCAGCCATAAAGCTCAGAACCAAATAGGACAAAATGTTCTAAGTTTTGCAGCGAATATAGTTTTGTTTTATCAGAAGGCCTTCATAATAATATAATGGAAAGAGGGGCGGCTAGGTGGCGCAGTGGATAATGCACCAGCCCTGGATTCAGGAAGACCTGAGTTCAAATCCGGCCTCAGACACTTGACACTTACTAGCTGTGTGAACCTGGGCAAGTTACTTAACCCTCATTGCCCCGCAAAAAAAAATAATAATATAAGGGAAAGAAAGGGGCAACTGTGCCCAAGATCTCCCTAGAGAATAAAAGAAAACCAAACAAAAACAACCCAAGTCCAAAGAAGCCTTCTTTTTTATGCTGTGGATTTCTTTTTTTTGGGGGGGGGCAATGAGGGTTAAGTGACTTGCCTAGGGTCACACAGCTAGTAAGTGTTAAGTGTCAGAGGCCAGGTTTGAACTCAGGTACTCCTGAATCCAGGGCAGGTGCTTTATCCACCGTGCCACCTAGGTGCTCCCTGTGGATTTGCCCTAGATGCAAATGTACTTCTAGGTTTGACAGGGCCATGTTATATGGCTTAGAAAGAGCTCACTTGTGGGCCTCTGATCCCAGTCTTTTCAGTATTAGAGATGAACCGATGTGCTGAATGTCAGACATGTGCAGTCCAGTTCAGAGTGGTCATTGATATTAGAAATCTCTTCCTAAGCTTTAGACATCCTAACAAATGATGGATACCACTTGGGGACTGATCTGGCCTGTTCTGTCTTCCTTCCCTTGATAAGGCCAATATTCCTAGTCTATGGTGGTGTCAGCCAGTGCACAATGACCATGGGAAGATATTGGGAGAAAGCCCAATGGTAGAATGGTCACTGTTGATACTGATGGAGGAGATGGAGATAGAGAAGATATTGACACTGGGTTCTAGAAAAAATGGTAATCTCCCAGTGTACTTAAAAAAAAGGCAAACGGCTTCTTTTTCTCAATAGAACACAAGGAAAGCCGATACCAAGGAAATATTTATCTGCTTTTTACGAAGTAAAGCAAAATCATTTTGAAGGCTATATAAAGTTTCTAGAAAGCTGGCAGGTCATGGAAACATGCAGTGTGTGCTCGATCGGCTCTCTGTAAGGAAAAAAAGCTACACTCTGAACATGGGCATCCTAATGTGATCAATATCTGTAAGACCTAATATTTCCTGCAATTAATCAGTAGAAATGGCCTCCAGGATGACAAGTGTGACTATGAAATATGTTCTGAATATGATACTGTCTGCCCGTATCAGCAATGACGATCAGAAGACTTGGGGGTCCAATGGCACTAACAGAAAAATGAGCTCAATTCTCTTTGCACTTGTAGGCCACTGGCTGCGTACTCTGGCCAGGATGGGGGTGGGGCTCTCTATTCCCCTTGATGGCTGGCTGGTCTACAGGAATGCCCTTATAGGATAGAAGAGCTCAATTTAGATAGTATATAATACACATATACATATATGTACACATGTATTTATTATATCGATATATACTGGATGCGTTTCATTGGTACTGCTCAGTGAGGAAACTCCCTCTATCAAGGTAGGCTGGCCCCTTCTCTGCAATAAAATGTCTTGGTAAATTGCCTGGAGAATTGAGAGGTTAAGGGACCAACCTAGGGTCACATATTCAGTATGTCAGAAGTGTAATTTGAACCCCAATCTTCCTCATTTCCTCACCTCTCTAACCACTACGCCATATGGCTTAATGTATATAATTCTATAATTGTGTGTATGTATGTATATATATATATATAAATTGTGTATATATTTGTGTATATGTGTATAGATAAATTGCATATATGTATATAAATTGTGTATATTATATACACATATATATAAATGTGTACATATTTATATACACATCAATCAGTCCATCTATCCATCTATCTTCCTTTGTTCCTCATAACAACAGTTAAGGTATGTATTACAGGTATCATTCCCATTTCAGAGATGATAAAACTGAGGCCCAGGGTAGGAAAGTGACTGACTGATCCATAGTCTCACAGTTAGGAATTATAAGAAGTGGAATTCCTGAGTCTCTCTTGAATCCAGATCCATCACACCTATATACCACTATACCAGGCTTCCTGTCATCCTATGGCACCATGGAAATACCACTCACTGTTGAGAGAGCTGACCTGGGTTCAAATTCCACTTCTGATGTTTATTATCTGAGTAACCTTGGGCCAATTATTTTCTTCCCTTGGGCCTCAGTTTCTTCTCCTCATCATCATAGCTAACATTTTCATTGCACTTACTATGTGCCAAGCACTTTAAAAATATCATCTCATTTGATTCTCATATAATCCTGTGAGGTAGGGGCTATTATTCCCATTTTACCAATGGAGAAACTGAGGCAGACAGAGGTGAAGTGATTTGTCCAGGGTAACACAGCTAGGAAGTATCTGAAGCTGCATTTGAACTCGGGTCTTCCTGCTTCCCAGCCTAGCACTCTATCCACTGAGCCACCCCTATGTCCCTGCTCCTCAAAAGAAGTGTTCAGACCTATTAGCTTCTGAGGGCTCTTCCCGCTCTAGAAGTATGACCCCATGATCCAATCCTCTTTGTTGAATTTATTTTAGTATGCAATGAAAGGCAGACTTATGATTGCAAATACTGTTCATGTGGTGAAAACCATGCTTTGCAGCATTGTCAAAAACTCTCCACCTCTTCTCAGCTCAGCTGCTCCCTCCCCCACTAAGCCAGTCCTCCCATTTCCTTATCTGTGCACCACCTTGTATTCCCTGGGCACTCTAAGCTCCTTAGAGGAAGTGACTAGATTTTTTTTTTGCTTTTGTATCCCCAGTGCTTGGCACAAAGCCTACCTGGCACAGATGATTATTAAATTTGAATTTGGCAATAGATTAACAAAAAGAGAAATTGATAGCACTGTGAGGAGTAAGGGGAAAAGAAGTGGACTAGGAATTCAGAAGTCTGATCTAATTAGAAAATCAGTCTAATTAAAATTAATCTAATTAAAATAATCTAATTAGAAAATCCTTTCTCTTCTCTTTATCTCAGTTTCCTCCTCTGTAAGATGAGGGCAGCAATATTTGTTTCCCCCCCCCATTGTGTGACTTTCACTAAGATCATGTATATGAAATAGTTTGCAAAATGTAAAGTGCTATATACATGTCAGTAACAATAATAATGACAGTGACAATAATAACAACAATAATAGTGTTTCTTATAGGACTCCTTGATCTGGTTATTATCTAGTATAGGGAAAACTGTAAGCATTAGAGTGGACAGGTTGCTTTAGGATGGAACCAGCACTCCTTCCTGAAAATTTTATAAGTACAAAATTTTACAACTTTTCTGTTATCTCCTCTGGAAAATGGTGACAATAATGAGGTTGTAGGGAGATTCAATTGAGATCATTATGTAAAGTACTTTGCAAACTTCAAAGCCCTGTTGCAAATGTCAGTTATGATTATCACCCAGAAAGAATGGACATGTTTCCAACTCTGGAATATCCCTTGTTCCTTTTACCTAATTCATGGCCAGACTGTCTGTTCTTGCTTCCCAAAGACATGAACCCTAAACAGTTACAGGAGTGGTATGCTGGCATTCATAATGAAATTATTTTTCTATTGATCATTTTTATTGCTCTATTTCACATTTTACCCTATTATTTATAGGACATAGTAATGAACTTCCCCAGCTTTATTGCATTATTTGGTAAACAATGCAGCAAACTGGAGAACTGGAGCAATAAAATTAAGGTGATTTAGCAATAAAGCAATTCCCTAGATTTTAATTAAGTTATGGAAAGTTATGTTCTAAGGACTCTAAAAGGGGACAATATACCATAGGGCTGGGGGTGTCCAGATTGTAGGAAGACCCTCTCTGGAAAATGCAAGCTGTCAGAGGCATGGACAAATTTTGTAGCTTTCCCTTGTGTAGAAGGGAGGAGATAGGAGAGGAAAGAAGAAAACAAAAAAAAAAGTAGAAAAAAAAGTAAGGGAGGAGGGAAAGAGGGAGGGAAGGAAGGAAGGAAGGAAAGAAGGAAAGGAGAGAGGAAAGGAAACAAAAATGGAAGGAGGAAAGGAAAGAAGGAAGGAAGGGGTGTAGGAAAGATAGGAGGGAAGGAAAGAGAGAAAGGAAAGAAAGACTGGAAGGAGGAAGAAGAGAGGGAGGAGAAAGGGAAGAAGGGAGAGACTGAGGGGGGACGTAGAGAGAGGAAGAAAGAGAGAAAGAGGGAAGGGAAGGAAAGGGAGGGAGGAAAAGAAGACAAGCACAGTCAAATACTGCCAGCTCTCTTGCCTTTTCCCTAGATGGAATACAGATTATCTGACTACTGTCAGGCAGGTCTTTGATGTAAGGGACATATTACTCCTTTGTCATTCCTGTGCATTTCCAAGGTTTGTTCCCTAGACAAACAGGCTTCTTGTTTGTCATGTAGAGAGAATAGAAATCGGGTGAATACAGTGTGTATGGAACTGGGAGAAAAAAAAGAGATTGATTTAGGGACTTTCTATAAGATTGTGGAGCATCCAGGACAATTGACTCTGCCTAAATCCCCTTACTAATTTAGAAAAGGAGCCCAACTCACTTTCTCTCTCTCTCTCTCTCTCTCTCTCTCTCTCTCTCTCTCTCTCTCTCTCTCTCTCTCTCTCTCTCTCACACACACACACACACACATTTTTTTTTAAGTAGGGAAAAGAAAAAAAATTGGAAAAAGCAAACACATTTAAAACAAATCACTGGGTGAAGGGGAAAGGCTATGTACCACTGGTGCTCCCTTAGGGACCAAGCCACCCCAGGAACAATGGTCTCCATGCCCCTGGGGGTCCCTATGATCTCATCTCACTTTTCACCTCTGACCAATTAAAGCTCAAAGAAAATTCCAGGGACTCCACTGGTTCCCCTTCCCTCCCTTGGGAACCCACCTGTTTCTTGGCCATTTTCTGAACCCTCCTACCCCTGAGCATGACAAAAGGCACCCATGAGGCAATGCTATAGGCTCAATTTTTTCACATTCCAAAAACACACAGTTCTAGGGCACACTCCTTCATACACACACACACACACACACACACACACACACACACACACACACACACACACACACACACACTATGATTCTTCTATCACAGTTTCAAATCCGGGCCCTACCCAATACATTTTTATGGGACAAAAAAAACATGGGATGCTGATCTTAAAACTCAATAAAGATAACACTAAAAATGAGAAGTATAGATCAATTTCACTAACCAATATAGACAAAACTATGCTAAAATATTACCAATAGCATGTGACAATATATTTCTAGAAATTATTCATTATTCAATCCAATTCAACTCAGCAAGCATTTATTATCATGATCAAGCAGGGTTTATACCAGGGATTCAGGGTTAGTTCAACATCAGAAAACCTATTAACATAACAAAGCATATAGCTTCCTTATCCTGCAAAAGTCTTTAAAACACCTATGATTATATCAGTAAATGTAGAAAAAAAAACATTTGATAAAAATCCAACAATTTTAATTTAAAACAACAATATAAAATGAAGAGATGTAGGGGAATTTTTTCTTAAACAATAAAAAGTATTCTCTTTTACCCAAGAGCTAAGACAATATGCAATAGGGAAAAAGAGGTATTACTACCAAAAAACAAATATGTACAAAACTGGTATGCCTTCTGCCACTGCTTTTATTTGACACAGTTTTGGAAATTTTAGCAATCGCAAAAAGATAGAAAAAAATTGGCGGAATTAACACTGGAAATGGAGAGGCCAAAATATTACTATTTGGGGATGACATGATTATATAGATACAAAATACAATATTTTGAACCAGAAACTTAAAGGATAAATAAGACTAATTTAGCAATAGCCCTGGATACAAGGTTAAATTCACAAAAAGTACTTATTTTCTTATTTACTAGCAAAAAAAGATCAGGAAAATATCATGTAAAAAGAAAATTCATTTACCAAAACAACCAAAAAAATCAAATAACTGAGAAATAATCTATTATCAATATCTATTTGATTATAGTTGTTAAATCTTAATATCTGAAATAAATAAAGAAGGATCTAAATAATGGGAAAGGAGGGGAAAAGGGAACATGCATTTATCAAGCCCCTACTGTATACTGTGCACTACTAAGTGCTTTACAAATATTAACTCATTTGATAATTCCATGTTCATGAATTAGATCAATATAGTAAAAATGACAATACTCTACAAATTAATTTAAATATTTAATGTAATAGTCAAGATAAAAAAAGAGCTTCTTTATTTAACTGGGCAAAATCATCATGAAATTTCAAGGCAAGAGGAAGGCCAACAAAAATATATACTAAAAAAAGGTGATGAAGGTGATCTTTCACTTTCCATCATAAAAGTATTTGACAAAGCCGGCATCATTGTTACTATCTGCTATGGAGGGGCAGCTAGGTGGTGCAGTGGATAGAGTACTGGCCCTGGATTCAGGAGGACCTGAGTTCAAATCCAGCCTCAGACACTTAACACTTACTAGCTGTATGACCCCGGGCAAGTCACTTAACCCCAATTGCCTCATCAAAAAAACAACAAAAAAGAAACCCTATCTGCTATGGAACACAAAATCAAGGAATAAAAGGGCTATATCAGCCATCCAAAGTCATGTATACAAGTGATTAGGGTTTGATGAACCTTGAGAAAAATGCTTTAAACTAGTGAAAGGATTCATTATATGACAACTGTACTTGGAAAAAATTGTTGGCAATTTGGAAAAGAAAATAGACCCATATCTCACACTGAACATACATGCCAATGAATGATGGGGGTAGCGTAGGAACAGGGGAGCGAATAAGCATTTATTAAGCAACTACTATGTACCAGGCATTGTCCTAAGCACTTTTACAAATATTACCTCATTTGAAATCCACAACAATCCTTTAATGTAGGTGCTGTTGTTAGAACCATTTTACAGTTGAAGAAATTGAGGCAGACAAAGGTTACTTGATTTGTCCAGAGTTACACTTCCAATAAGTATCTGAATCCATATTTGAACTCGTCTTCCTGACTCCAGGCTCAGTGCTCCAACACAGTGCCTCTAAATAGATCTATTATCTTTAAACTATAAAATACAGAATACCAAATAATGCCCAGCCTCAAACACTGAGTAGCTATGTAACTCTGGGGGAGTCACTTAACCTCTACTTGCCTCAGTTTCCTCATCAGTAGAATGGGGTTAGGTAGCACCTACCTCCTAGGGTTGTTGTGAGAATCAAATGAGATAATAACTATAAAGTCCTTAGCTCAGTGCCTGGCACAGAGTAAGCATTGTATAAATGTTAGCTATCAATATCATTATTATAGGTAGTATTGTTGATATTATTAATTATTAATAATATTATAATACAATAGGTATAATTGTTCTAAATATAATTATAACATATTACAATATATAATTATATTATAATTATTATAAACAACAAATTTATAATAATATAAATAATATCATTATTACTAATAATCATCATCTCAATTGTGGAGGGGACAAATTGTTTAATTACATTATAAATGTCTTTACACAAAAAGTTGAAAAAATCATTACAAGGGAAACAATATAATTCAAAGAAAAACGAGATTATGGAAAATCCTTATGGCAAACACAAAAGTAAAAACTTGACAGTTCAAATACATAAAGAACTGTTAAAAATTATCAATGAGAGCTTCTAGTCCAACAGGTAAAGGTTATGAAAAGGCTACTTTTAAAAGAGGGGGAAAATCATTCATAGTGATTTGGAAAAATTCTAAACATTACTAAAAATTAAAAAGTAAGGAAATGCAAACTAAGATAACTAAGAGGCACCACTTCAAACTGGCAAGTTGTGGTATTGGTGGTGGTGGTGGTGGTGGTGGTGGTGGTGGTGGTGGTGGTGGTGGTGGTAGTAGTAGAAGAAGTAATGTGATGAAACAACACTGGAGCAGTTGTGATAAATCAGGTTTAATCATCGTATCATAGACCTATAGCTAGAAGGGGCCTTACAGGCCATCTGATCCTAGCTAATCATTTTATAAGTGAGGAAAAGAAGCCCAAGTTCAGCCAGTTAGTAAGCATAGGAGGCAAATTTGAACTCAGGACCTCTGACTCCATAGCTAGTACACACAAGGCCTTCCTAGTGGCTGCCATAGTCATATATTTTTGCAGTCTTTTAGCAGAACAACGAAGCAGCATGCAGTACAACTTAAAAAAATGTTCCTAGCTTTGATCTAGTGATCTCAACACTCATAGTGCATCCTGAAAGTGTAATCAAAACCAACAAAGAAGAACTGACCATTTCAAGCTATTCAAAGCAATATTACTTCTAAGTACAAAACCCAAATTGAAACCTGGAAACAGCTCAAATTTCCAGCAACAAGGGAATGGTTAAATGTATTGGGGTACATTCGTGTAATAGAATCTGTAGCAAAATTAAGGCTAACAATTATGAGGAATATAAGGAAACCAGAGAAGACTTTTAATGAAACAGTGCAAAGCAAAAACAAAAACAAAAAGCAGAATCAGAAGAATTCACACTAATTAGGGCCAAAAATCTGAATGAATTTGCAGGGACATAAAGGCGTGACTAAGAAATCATGATATTTCCATGAGTTGAAATGAAAGCAAATAGTTACAAAAATGTAAACAAAAAAAAATCCTATTTGGTAAATGTATAGAAAAATTTAAAAATATATTATATGTGAATATGGGAAATTTAAATAGCTGTATCGATGTTCAGTATTAAAGGTGAAAGGACATTAATTTTTAAAGGAAAACAGTTGGCTTTCATAGTGCATTTGGACATGACATAATTTGGGCCAGAAGAATCTCAGTAGTAACTGATCATCTCAAGTAGCCAAAATCCAGGATTCCATTAATAAGACTTTGAAACATTTGTCATAATTAAAGGAATTAACTTCAATCCAAGCAAAGCCTACTTGAGCTGAGGTCATCAGCCCTGTAAAAATCACCCTAAAAGACTTGTCTGTCCATCTGTGTCTCTTTTTCCGTTTTATGTCCTTGGTGGGTTTTGAGGAAATGCAGGAAGAAATCTGTGAGCTTCCATCTATGTCCTGGAGGCTGGTAATTGAAGACAGAACAGTGCCTGGCACATAGTGAACACTTAATAAACATTGCCTGACTGATGAGAGAGATTTCTAGAGCAATGAGCTCGATTTTTGCACTAGTATGTAGAGATGTTTTGTTTTGCTTTAGTTTGTTTTTTCTTCTCACTGAAACCCCAGAGGGAGGTTATTTGATGTAAAAATTATACTGTGAGAGAAACTACTAGGGAAAGAGGGCTTACAAATCTTGAGGTTAGGAGGTTTGGCAGTTGTTAAAATCAACCTACTATGTGCAAGATACTCATGCCATGTTGGGAATGCAATTTTTAAAAACAAACCTTGTTCCCAAAAAGCTTACATAGGGGCAGGGAGAGGAAAACAATAAATAAACAGAGATGGAAGTTTATATCAATCAAGAAACATTTTTGTCTATTATATGCTATATAACTCTGCAAAATACTGAGCATTCAAAGAACTTAGATTCTGGGTGGGGGGACAAAATGAAAATATATATCTGTATAAGTATATCCAGAGTAAACATAAAGAGAATGAGTACAAAGAAATACAAGATATTACAAAACATAGACTAATAATTTCTATCTTATGAGAGGATACCACCAACAAACTCCATCCTGGTCTTGGGCTTTGCTCTGCTGCCCCTGGTTTGGCTTAGATCCAGGGCTCAAAGGATGCTTCTGAGTCATTTAATCCAAACCCCTCATTTTACACACAAGGAAACTGAGGGGCAGAGAGGAGGACTAGCTTTGGTTTAGAGTAATTCTGAGGTATCTGAGGAGAGAGGATAGCTGGGAGAAGGAGGCATTTAACATGACAGAAAACTGGCAGATTCCAGGAGAGGTCTCGAAGGGATTTTTCTCTCCAGTAGACAACCTTCCTTCCTACCTACCTATCTCTTCCTTAGGCCCATTCTCTGGAAGGAACTGGCTTGCTATGATTTTATGGGCCATGTGAATAATATAAAGGAAGGAAGGCAGGAAGAAAGGAAGGGAGGGAAAGAGGGAAGTAAGAAATGGAGGAAGGGAGGGAGGGAAAACCATTCTAAAAGAAAGGGACTATAAATAAGTATTTATTTTTTTCTTTGTGTGTATGTGTTGTATGGGTACAAGGGGGATACTTGCTCTCTAGAGCAGTTAACCTGTGTTAGTCTGAATTTCCAACTAGCAAGATAGAGCCTTGGAGCCACAAGCCTAGAATGGGACTAGGACCTTGTCACTTAACTAACAAATATGCCTGCCATTTCATCCTACTCCACTGGCAGAATGTAAAATCCTTTAGGTCAGGCTCTGGTTTTCATTTTGTTAGTTTTATTTGAAACCCCAGTACCTTGTTGTGAAGGGGAGGGAGGTGGGGTGGGGGAGGTGGGGGTGGGTGGTGTCTCAGATACAGAATTCCACTAGGATTGGGAAATCCTGGAAATTCCTTCTACCAAGGCAAATTTGCAACTATTCTGTAACTTGGTCAATTATACATGAAGATAGTTTTTTTTTGTTTGTTTTTTGTTTTTTGCGGGGCAATGCGGGTTAAGTGACTTGCCCAGGGTCACACAGCCAGTAAGTGTCAAGTGTCTGAGGCCAGATTTGAACTCAGGTACTCCTGAATCCAGGGCCAGTGCTTTATCCACTGTGCCACCTAGCCGCCCCTGAAGATAGTTTTCAACGTTAATTTTTGTAAGATTTTGAGGTCCAAATTTTTCTCCCTCCCTCTGTCCTCTCCCTCCTCCCAAAGCCAGCAAGCAATCTGATTTAAAATAAATGTATAACCTATATACATTACAATCATGTTAAACATATTTCCACATTAGTCACATTGTGAGAGAAGAATCAGAACCAAAGGAAAAATGCACATAAAAAACAACAACAAAAGTGAAAATGGTCTGCTTGGATCTGCATTCAGACTCCATAGTTCTTTTTTCTGAATATAGATAGCTTTTTCTATCATGAGTCTTTTGGAATCGTCTTGGATCAGTGCATTGCTGATCTGAGATAACTACCTTAGAACACCCCAAAGGTCGTGACCTGGCCCAGGGTTACCTAAGTCTGAGGTAGGACTTGAATTTGGGTCTTTCTGGCCAGAAGGGCCAGCTCTCTAAGGCAGTGCTGTTCACTTTGTATATAATAGGTGCTTAACAAGTACTTGTTGACTGTGGATTCTGAGTTAGGATTTGAACCCTGCAGGGTTCCTTCTCACTTTGCTTTACCTTCCCCCTTTTTATACCCCTTTCTCCTCTTTCTGAGCCTACTGTTTATGATTCTAACACACTATTCCCTCCTTTCCTTCTCTCAGTGGTAGCCCTGCCCACATTCACTTCACCCTGGGGTGTGCACACTCACCGGGAAGCATTCAGACGGAATCCCATTCACTGGATTACGCAGGGCCTTGCCCACATAAACGCCTTTGCCTTATCAGATCTTTTGTCCCTTGGCACTTCCCATCTTCACCCTTCCCCCATCGCTTCAGCCATTGGTGCGTTCTGCCGTTGACGCTCCTAGCCGTTGACGTTCTCAGTGGTTGGCGCTCTCAGCCCGCTCTCAGCCGCTGTGGAGAACAGTCGACATCGTCGACTATTTTCCTTTTCTCTTGTGACTTTTGAGGAAAAATGGCATCCTCCAGACCTCCGGCTGGCGGTGGAGGTGCTAGCGAAGGCAGCGGAGACCACGTTTTCTCTATCAGTGAGAACGTTGGCATTACTAGGGCCCTTGTTGTTCCCGGGGCTCCGGGTGAACCTAGCGGGCCTAGCATTCGGGATGTGATTCTACAGACCGAGGATTTGGATGAGATTGAGCTGACTGACCCTGTTGGGGTGAGTAACCTGTCTGAGATGAGTGAGGAGAGCAAGCCGATTGAGTCAGTGGGGCCGAGTGAGGCGACTGAGCCAGTGGGGCCGAGTGAGCCAGTGATGGGACCAGCAATGGGATCAGAGAAACCTGTAATGGGACTTAATGCGCCAGTGATAGAACTAAACGAGCCAGTAATGGGATCTGTTGAGACTGTGATGGGACTTAACGTATCTATGATGAAACAGAATGAGCCAGTTATGGAACCTGAGGAACCTATTGAGACTGTGATGGGACTTAATGTGTCAGTGATAGAACTAAACGAGCCAGTGATGGGATCTGTTGAGACTGTGATGGGACTTAACATATCTATGATGAAACAGAATGAGCCAGTTATGGAACCTGAGGAACCTATGATAGGATCTAATGAGACTGTGATGGGACTTAAACCAGTGATGGGACCTGAAGGTCAGAGTGAGCTCAACAGAGAGACTGGGTCAAGTGAGCAGAGTGGCAAAAAAGAACAGAGTATGCCAAGTGAGCTGCCAAAGGGAAGTGGGCCGAAGGAGGTGATTGGGCTGCCGGAGGCGAGTGGGCCCCAGGAGGCCAGCGGGTCCCAGGAGGCAAGCGGGCCCCAGGAGGCCAGCGGGTCCCAGGAGGCGAGCGGGTCCCAGGAGGCAAGCGGGCACCAGGAGGCGAGCGGGCCCCAGGAGGCGAGCGGGCCCCAGGAGGCGAGCGGGTCCCAGGCGAGTGGAACCAGTGGGGTCACAATGGCATCCCTGTATGTAGGCGACCTCCACCATGATGTGACTGAGGCGATGTTGTATGAAAAGTTCAGCCCAGCAGGGCCTATCTCGTCTATTCGAGTGTGTAGGGATATGATCAGCCGTCGTTCCCTGGGCTACGCCTATGTTAACTTTCAGCAGGCAGCAGATGCTGAGCGGGTGTTGGAGACAATGAACCTGGACGTGATCAAGGGCAAACCAGTTCGCATTATGTGGTCCCAGCGTGACCCCTCCCTGCGCAAGAGTGGCGTGGGCAACATTTTCATTAAAAACCTAGAGAAGTCCATTGACAACAAGGGCCTGTTTGATGCTTTCTCTTCCTTTGGTAATATCCTGTCCTGTAAGGTGATCACTGATGAGAATGGTTCCAAGGGCTATGGCTTTGTTCACTTTGAAAGTCAAGAGTCTGCTGAAAAAGCAATTGAGAAAATGAATGGGATGCTTCTGAATAATCTCAAGGTGTTTGTTGGACATTTTAAATCCCGCAAAGAACGAGAATTAGAACTTGGGGCTAGAGCCAGAGAGTTTACCAATGTTTACATCAAGAATTTTGGAGAAGACATGGATAATAACAGACTTGGTGAACTGTTTGCAAAATTTGGAAATCCTTTGAGTGTAAAAGTAATGACTGATGAAAGTGGGAAGTCCAAAGGTTTTGGTTTCGTCAGCTTTGGAAGACATGAAGATGCTCAGAAAGCTGTGGATGAGATGAATGGAAAAGAGATCAATGGAAGGCAGATTTATGTTGGCAGAGCTCAGAAAAAAGGAGAAAGGCAGACAGAACTCAAACGCCGTTTTGAACAGATGAAGCAAGACAGAATCACCAGATACCAAGGTGTCAACCTTTATGTGAAAAATCTCATTGATAACATTGATGATGAACGTCTCCGAAAGGAATTCTCCCGCTTTGGTGCAATCACAAGTGCAAAGGTTATGATGGAAGGGGGTCGCAGCAAAGGCTTTGGGTTTGTCTGTTTCTCCGCACCAGAAGAAGCTGCCAAAGCAGTCACAGAAATGAATGGCAGATTGGTAGGTAATAAGCCTCTGTATGTAGCATTAGCCCAGCGCAAAGAAGAACGCCAGGCTCACCTGACCAACCAGTATATGCAGAGAATGGCTAATGTTCAAGCCCTGACCAATCCAATGCTCAATCCCTACCAGCCAGCACCTCCCTCAAGCTACTTCATGACAACTATGCCACCATCTCAGAACCGCACTGCATACTATCCTTTTGGCCAAATTGCCCAGCTGAGACCAACTCCTCACTGGGCCGCTCCAGGTGGAAGACTTCATCCATTCCAGCCCATGCCTCGTATTATCCGTCCAGAGGCTCCTAGATTACCATTTAATCCTATGAGACCTGCTTCTCCACAAGTTCCAAGAATCATGAGCACCCAGGCTATTGTTAATTCACCAAGTCAGCTGTTGGGGCCACCACGTCCACCATTCATTCCTGCTGTGCGCACAGTTCAACAATACAAATATGCAGCTGGTGTCCGCAATCCAAAACGTTTTGATGTACCGCGACAAGTTACCATTCCACAACCTGCCATTCACATAGAAGGCCTGAAACCATTAAATGCTTCCATGTTAGCAGATGCCCCTCCTCAAGAGCAAAAGCAGATGTTGGGGGAACGGCTGTTCCCACTCATTCAAGCCATTAATCCTTCTCTAGCTGGGAAGATCACAGGCATGCTGCTGGAGATCGACAACTCAGAGCTTCTTCACATGCTTGAGTCTCCTGAGTCTCTCCGTTCCAAAGTTGATGAAGCTGTGGTCGTCTTGGAGGCTTATCAGGCTAAAGAAGGTCCCCAGAATGAAGCTAATAGTCCACCTGGGGTTCCACCAGATTAAAAAGAAGTTAGCATGAGAGCTCACACAATGCAATACCTGGTTTGCTCAAGAAGAAGTTTGAAATAGGGGAAAATTTAAATATTACAGAAAAAGGCCAAGTTTCAACTTAAATTAAAAAAAGAAAAGAAGGAAAACAAGAAGAAAATAAACATAAAAAGAAAAAAAATAGTAGAAACAAGAAGAAAATAGTACGAACAAAGAAAACAGATAGAAACAAGAAGAAAATAGTACAAACAACAAAGAAAACAGTAGAAACAAGAAGAAAATAGGTGAAACAAAAGGAAAAAAAGTTAGTAGAAACAAGAAGAAAATAGTTGAAACAAGAAGAAAACAGACAGTAGAAATAAGAAAGAAAAGAAACCAGTGAGCAAATAAAAGCCAGTTCATAAGTTCTGAATTCTCGTCCTGGATTATTTATTAATTAAAAAACCCAACAGGAGGCAGCTAGGTGGTGCATTGGATAAAGCACTGGCCCTGGATTCAGAAGGACCTGAGTTCAAATCTGGATTCAGACACTTGACACTTACTAGCTGTGTGACCCTGAGCAAGTCACTTAACCTTCATTGCCCCACCAAAAAGAAAAAGAAATAGTAAAATATTTTTAAAAATCGCTCAGGTGGGGGTTGAGGGAGGGGAGAAGAATTTTTATCACATTTCAATAATTCGGAAAAGTTCAGGATATCACTACACTTTCATTTTAAATTATTTATTAGAAACTTAATATAGAACATCATTGTAGCTAGCTAAATTGATCTGCAACTATTTACATTTATACCCATTTAAACACATAAAATGACATATCTCTGTCACTCTAAGTCTCCATCATGGACAAAGATCCTTATAATATTACCACTATTTTAGGTAGCATAAGGGAGGACTGAGCAAGGACACCTAGTCTGGATTGGAACAATGTTTGCCATAATAAAAAGTCCAGAAATAGTAAGCAAAACCAAACCCAGGGCCCTTGCTACAATCCCACCTCAGATGTTTCCAGAAAAAAAGACACACAGGTGGAGCAAGAGCAACTCTGGGAAAGGTTGCAGCTAAGACACAGGGGCTCCTAACTGTCTCCAGCTTTAACTTCCAGTTGTGTGCTCTTTTTGTTTGGTTGGTTTTTTTCAGGGCAATGAGGGTTAAATGACTTGCACAGGGTCACACAGCTAGTAAGTGTCAAGTGTCTGAGGCCGGATTTGAACTCGGGTCCTCTTGAATCCAGGGCCAGTGCTTTATCCACTGCGCCACCTAGCTGCCCCCTGTGTGCTCTTCTTGCTAAATGGAGTCTGATGAAACATTTTCATGGATGGCTTTACAGTGTGTGCTTATTGGCACATGTATCCACACACATATCCACAGATGTACATACACATGTATACATCTGTGTATTTGGTTATTTAAATTTCCTCCATGAGTTCCCTTGGACATCTCAGTTGAATCACAGGGGTCCACAGAAACTAGCAATTAACAGGTATTTCTTATGTGCTTACTTTGTCAGGCACTGTACTAAGCTCACAGAACACAAAGGCAAAAACTGAAGAGTCCTTGCTCTAAAAGGGTTTATATTCTAATGGGGGAACTAATGTGTGTGTCTGAGTATCCGGAAGACACAGACAGATCAGATACAAAGGGAAAGCATTACAGCATAGGGGAAGCAGGAATGGCCTTCTCTTGAAGTGCGTTTTGTAGGAAGCCAAAGGTCCCGGGGGGTGGGGGGGGTGGGGGGGGAGTGGGGGGAAGAGCATTCTCCACATGGGAGACAACCTGTGAAAAGGCACGGAGACAAGAGATGCTGCCTCATGGTGCAGAAGGTAGCCAGTTTTGCTGGACCGAAGAGGCCATGGAAGAGATTCCTAAGTATACAGGCAGACAGGTAAGAAATGGACATATTGTGAATTTCTTAATGACTATGAAAAACTGCAGCTTTCTAGTTGGGGGGGATATTAATTTTTTTTTTTTTGGTGAGGCAATTGGGATTAAGTGACTTGCCCAGGGTCACACAGCTAGTAAGTATTAAGTGTCTGAGGCCGGATTTGAACTCAGGTCCTCCTGACTCCAGGGCCAGTGCTCTATCCACTGCACTACCTAGCTGCCCCTGAAATTAAATGTTTTAAAAAGAATAGGAGCAGCTAGGTGGTGCAGTGGATAAAGCACCAGTGCTGGATTCAGGAGGACTTGAGTTCAAATCCAGCCTCAGACACTTAACACTTATTAGCTGTGTGACCCTGTGCAAGTCAATTAACCCTCATTGCCCCACCATAAAAAGTAAACTGTTAATTCTAAATGCATGTTGGGAGATGCCACTTCTGCCACATCATGGCATATGTTGAGATAACCCTGCCCTCTCCAAGAAGAGACTATTATTGTGTAGGCTACAGTAGGGCCTACCAAGATGAAGATCCTGTAAATACTGGCCTGGTGATGGATTGGGGATCTTTTTTTTTTCTGCCACAGCAATTCTCAAGAAGGGATTTCTATTTACTCCTGCTAAGTTTCCTGTTATGCAGTTCAGCTTATTCAAGTCAAGGCTGTTAGAATATTTTCGGATCCTACGTCCGGCAACTAGTACTTTTGCGAGCTCTCTCAATTTTAAGTCACCTAGAGATTTAATAAATCTTGCACCTATGCCTTTATCCAAATCTTTGATAATAATGTTCATTAGCTGAAGGTTAAGCACAGATACCTAGGCACACCTCTATAGACTTGCATGTAAGCTGATAATGAGCTATTTTTCCCCCTCTAAAACAAATTCCTTTATTGGCCGTGTCCAAAAACTTATATCTTATTCTGCAAAACAACGAACTATTAATGACTACTCTCTGGGCCTAGCCATTTAGCTACTCCCCACTTCACCTAACTGCACTGTCATCTCTATCGCCAAATCACTTAACCTGAATCTTGCTTTCCTAATCTGTAGAACTGTTGTTTAGTTGATTAGTTGTGTTCAACTCTGTGACCCCATTCGGGATTTTCTTCACAAAGATACTGGAGTGGTTTGGCATTTCCTTCTCCAGTTCATTTTACAGATGAGGAAACTGAGACAAGCAGGATTAAGTGACTTGCCTAGGGTCACACGGCTAATAAATATGAAGCTGGATTGGAACTCGGGTCTTCCTGGCTCCAGGCCCAGCGCTCTATCCACTGAGCCACCTAGCCACCCTCATCTGTAGAATAGGATTCCTAATACCTCTCTTCTAATTCCATCTCACAGGGTTAGATAATCTCAGTAAAGCATTTAAAAAATTTGAAACATCTTATAAATGTGAGCTCTTATGATGATCATAGATTTGGAGTTAGAAAGGAGTACAGGACCATGGAGCTTTGAGCTGGAAGGGACCCCAGAGTCCATCTAGCCCACACCCTTTCACTTCACATATGAGCAAACTGAGGCGTAGTAAGGTCCAGTGACTTGCCCACAGTCACATACAGGATCAGAGATCTAGAGCAGGGACTCTTGACTTGGGGTATATGGATAGATTTCAAGGGCTCCATGAAGTTGTATGGGAAAAAATACAGCTTTATTCTCTCTCTCTCTCTCTCTCTCTCTCTCTCTCTCTCTCTCTCTCTCTCTCTCTCTCTCTCTTTTTTGGTGAGGCAGTTGGGGTTAAGTGACTTGCCCAGAGTCACACACAGCTAGTAAGTGTCAAGTGTCTGAGGCCGGATTTGAACTCAGGTCCTCCTGAATCCAGGGCCAGTGCTTTATCCACTGCACCATCTAGCTGCCCCACAGCTTTATTTTCAATTGCCTCTAACAGAAATTTAACATCTTCAGTTATTTAAAAGTGTGATTCTGAGAAGGGGTTCATTGGCCTCACCAAACTGCTGCCAAGGGGGCTCGTGACACAAAAAATATTAAGAACTCCTCATCTAGAGCTAGGAGGGAACTTAGAGGCCATGGAGTCCAACTTGCATTTTACAAATAAGGAAACAGACTTAGGGAAGGAAGTTCAATGACTTGCCCATGGTGACTCGGGTAGTAAAGGTCAGAGGCCAAATTTAAACATAGTCTGAGTCTGGGTCCATTTCTGCCCCGCCACAGTGCTTTGATGATGAAGCGAATGTAAACCTACATAACTTTTTTATTCATGCATTCATTTTTTTTTAAATTATTTTTTAAATCATAAAGTTATTTTATTATTTTCCAGTTACATGCAGAGGTAGTTTTCAACATTTGTTTTTATAAGATTTCTAGTTTCAAATTTTTCTCCCTCCCTCCTCTCCCTCCCCCCTCCCCAAGACAGGAAGCAATCTGACATAAAATCTACATCATTTTGATGGAGTTCTTTAGCTTTCTTTGAGTAAGAGAATTCAAACTTCTTACATGACAATTGACACACTTAATTGCCCAAAAGGGACAATGTATATCCTGGCCTCTTTGATGCTTATTCTTTCTTCTTTGTCTTTAACGTGTCACATGGTGTTTTAAGTCATTCCTTTTTTTGTTAGCAAGGCTTCTTGAAGATGCAAAGGGATATTTCTGATGAGTTTACATGCAAGATAGAGGACCAGAATCTAGGAACTCAGAGCCAATAGAATGCTTATAGTTACAGAAATGACAAAGTGTCACTGATGACTGAGATGACAAATGACAACATGCATATTAATAAGTTATCAGGTGGCATTCAATCACTGTCCAGTATTCTTAGTTATGCTGAAGGACAATGCAGTCTCCAAATACAGCACCTCCAAAGGGAGGTGTGACCATCACCAACCAACGCCTGCAACTTAAAAAGTCGGCAGGAGAATGACAAGGTTATACCTACTTTGGGTAATGGTAGTGGGGATTATCCCCTGCCTGTTGGTCATAAGACTGTAACAGGCAGGGACAGCTAGGTGGCGGAGTGGGTAAAGCACCAGCCCTGGATTCAGGAGTACCTGAGTTCAAATCTGGCCTCAGACACTTGACACTTACTAGCTGTGTGACCCTGGGCAAGTCACTTAACCCCCCATTGCCCTGCAAAAAAAAACTGTAACAGGCAAAAATAGTGGTCTTAGACGGGTAATACTGAGGTCTTGTCTACATTCAAAAGAAGTTCAATTGTTTTGACTGGTCAATTCAGTGAGGGGATGGGGGAAGCGGTCAGACTAGTTGTTCAAACTGACTGCTTGTCTGGTTCTTTCCATTCAAATGGTCAAACCAACTGGTGTGAGAAGACACAGTCTACTGATATTTATCAAGTTAGGTAAACTCATCAGAAAACAAAATTAAATGTGGAAACACATACACATCTTTTGCTAGGATTGGATTGTTCAGACTTTTCCCCACCCGAGGAGGCATCTAGTTCATATTCTCCCTCAGATATTTTCCCCATTTCTGTGAAGAAAGGAAATCCCTAAGGATATTCATTATCAACATATAATGCATTTAAATAATGCAGGGACTTGACAAACAGACACAAAAGCCTGGCAAGTAAGCCCTGAAGTGGACGGTCCAGTCAAAAAACCTTTTGTTCTCTTGAGTGACTGACAGAGATTACCTCTGGCAGCTTGGCAATGTCTGTTTTTTCTTGGTACGTGTCACAGCCATAATGTTATTCAAAATATATTTTGGACTGAATATGAAAATACATCAAAAAAACTATTTGTGTTCTTGGGTTTGGGGGGAAAACTGTGTACAGAGAACTCAATCCTTCAGCTTTTCTGCTCCTGTCTTTTCCACCAAAGCCAGCAAGCAGCTTTTTCCTCTACATGTCCAGAAAATAGTCTCTGCTTTTAGAGAGGTAAGCATTCCACATGTATTTGTTTGAACTAATCTCATTCAAAATGGCAATATCAAAATAGAATTCCAACTAACTTCACCACTTGTGGTAAGAAAAGGAAAACAGTCAGCCTGGCTCTGAACCCTAGAGTTTGTAAGAAAAAAGGAAGAGGGGGGGGCTTCTAGGTGGTGCAGTGGATAAAGCACTGACCCTGGATTCAGGAGGACCTGAGTTCAAATCTGGCCTCAGAAACTTAACACTTATGAGCTGTGTGACCCTGGGTAAGTCACTTAACCCATATTGCCCTGCAAAAAAAGGAAGAGGAAGGGAACAAGCATTTATTTATACAGCAGCTGCTCTGTGCCAGACACTGTACTAAGCACTTATATTATTCCATTTGATACAGAAGAAAAGAGGCCTAGGGCAGTTGAGCTGCTCAAGGTCACACGTAGAATCAGAGAGCTAGAGCTGGAAAGGACTTCAGAGGCCATCTAATCTTCCCCTCTCCCTTTTCACTAAAGGGATAAAATGAGGCTCAGGCTAGGAAAGCAACTATACAGTACTGCATGGTTGGCCAAGTGCTTTACATACAGGATGACCCAAAAGTTTTAGAGTGGTTTTAAACTTTCATAACTTAAAACATAAATGAATTCTTCCATTCATTTATCCTTAAAACAATCTCATGAGGTAGATACTACCTCATTTGAGAGACCCGAGTATAGGCTCAAGAGAGGGTAACTTCCCCATGAGCAATAATTGCCAGAGATTGGATTTGAACCCAGATCTCTCCTGAGTCCAGGTCCAGCCCTCTTTCCACTATACCATGATGTTAATATTACAGGTAAATTTTTCTTCAATCTGACAAGTCTTTATTGCTCTGTTTAAAATATCAAATCAGTAGATGTGATCCCTGCCTGTGGCAAATGGAAAATTTTGGGGAGAGACAAGATACATAGATGAGACATGGAACATGAAAAAAATAGGTGATTAGGTACTGTGGCCTTGGGGACCCACTCTAAGTTCTAAAAGTGGTTGATGTGCTTAAGGAAGATATTATGATGGAGGTAGAGCTAGGACCGGGCCTTGAAGGATGGGCGGAGAGAATGATCGAAGAAATGCATTCTGGACAGGGAGACTGGGCTGGATAGGCATTAGCATGACAGAGAGGAGCACCTTCTGATTGGAGTGGAGGGTTCATTTTGAAGACTAGCACAAGGGAACCTCTTGAGAAGAACAGCTGATGAAATATTATCAACCCCAGAAAATTCCACCCTCCCCTGATTCCCAGGAGAACTGATAAGAACCAAGAATAGGCAGTCCCACTCAGTACTGTTTGCTGCCAATGGAATGTTTTATACTCATCACTACCCTGTGATAACCTGGATAAATTATTATTTGGGATTCCAAGGTACACATCTCCCAAAATCTTCAACCAGCATATATTTCTGATTCATGCTTTACTATGCTCCCTTGTAAATTTGCTAGCAGCACATCAATAGGAGATCCAGTCACTTGTAAATAAATGCAAGAGAGAAGTACTATAAATCTAGATGAAGTTACACCACCTTTAAGAGGCTGCTGATAATCAGACATCAGAAACGGGGAGTTAGGCCAGACTCATAATTTGGGAGGGTTGTTTTCCCAATAAGAGGGCCAACCTGACAGGATGATGAAAATACAGCCCTCTACTTGGGCTCAATATGTTTCCCTCACAACTTCTAGGTGCCAAAGGCAGAATATGGAATATGCACAGAAGTGAGATGTGGGCAGGCATTCTAGATGGTACATCTAGATCATCAGCTGATTGCTACAGGGTCAGATTTACTCTCTGCTAGGGGAAGGGGAAGGGGAAGAGCATTAATACAGCAGCTACGATGTGCCAGGCACTGTGTTAAGTGCTTTTTTATTTACACATATCTCGCTTGTTCCCCCACCAACAACCCTGTAAGGTGGGTGCTATTTTATTTATTCCTATTTCACAGTTGAGGAAACTGAGACGAGCAGAAGTGATTTGCTCGTGGTCACACAGCTACTAAGAGTCCGAGGTCAAATTTGAACTCAGGGCTTCTTGACTCCAAGTTGAGCACTCTATCTACTAGGCTATCAGCCTTCTCTAAGAAAGGTATAAAAGTTCAGCTAGGTAGCACAGTGGATAGAGTACCGGCCCTGGACTCAAGAGGACCAGAGTTCAAATCTGGCCTCTGAGACTTAACACTTACTAGCTGTGTGACCCTGAGCAAGTCACTTAACCCTGATTGCCTCACCAAAAAAAAAAAAAAAAGGTATAAAAGTAGGTGGTGAGCCTTGGAGGAGGGGTTGACCTTGGATCATCTGAAAGGGTAGGGGAGAACAACTAATAATAACTCTCCCTTCTGATGATCTTTGAAGTGGACAAATGATTTTTCTTCCAACAACCTTGTGGGGCATACGGTGGTGTAAGAAAGATTTTCCCCATTTCGCAGAGGAGGAAATAGACTTAGGAGGGTCACTTTGGCATCCTCATCATCATCTTCATCATAGTATTTATAGAGCACTTGAAGGTTTATAAAGCGCTTTACAAATGTTCTCTCATTGATCCTCACAACAACCCTGGGAGGGAGGTGCTATTATTACCCCTATTTTACAAATGAGGAAGCAGGCAGACAGAAGTTCAGTGACTTGCCCAGGGTCACACAGCTAGTCTGTGTCTCAGGCTGGATTTGAACATAGTCCTTCTGACTCCAGGGTTCAATGTTCTATCTATTACAGTAGATTGCCTCTACTCATACCAAATTTTTAAAAAGCAAATTGTATTAAAATCCAATAGATGTATTAACGTGTTTAAAGCCTTGGCCATATGATGATGATGACAACAATCAGTGGGAAAGTAGGGAAGTAGATAGAAGACTAGCCTTTAAGGAAAGAAGACCAGAGTTCACATCTCTGACATGTGCTGGGTTTGTGGTTCTGGGTAAGTCACTTGACTCCTGCAGTGGTCTAGGCCATGGCTATCAAACTCAAATAGAAAATGGGGGTTACTAATCTGTACATATGAATCTCCAAAGGTTGCCTATTGATTCTTTCAGAGTATAATATTACCTCTATTTTATTGTATTTTTATTTATTTTATTAAATATTTCCTAATTGCAGCTTGATCTGGTTCAAGCCACACTAGGGAATTTTGCAGGCCTCATATTTGCCATCTGTGGCCTAGGCAACTCTCTAAAAGTAGAGGTTACATAGTGTGGGCTGAACTGTGTTGAAAGAGGACGTTTGCTCACCCAGGAGATGCCTATGTCAGTGAAGGGAGAGGTAGGCCTAGCATCAATCTCTAATCATATCCTTTTATAATACTGTCTGCAATGCACTTTGTATATATCATCTTCTCTTTTCCTCACAGTCCCATGAAGTGGATGCTATTACTATGTTCACTTTCTAGGTGAAGAAACTGAGGCTGACAGCTTAGTCACTGGTCCAGTGTTACACAGCCAGTAACAGTCTGAGACAGAATTCAAGCTCAGGTATTCCTAATGTCAAGTCTCACATTCTCTCCACCATGCCACCATCTACCTTGCTGCCTAAAGAAAAAATGTAGCACAGACCTTGCACTGAGAAGTTTATATTCTCTTAAGGGCACAAGCCAGGGACACAGATAAACATATTATGTGGTAGGGGATGAGGACGACAAAGGAGATCTGCAGAGGAGGGAAAAAACATTTTGAACTCCAGTAATCTAGGGAAGGTGATTTGATGTGTGTGTGTGTGTGTATGTGTGTGTGTGTGTGTATACATACATAAGCATATATGTATATGCACACGTACACACAAACCAATTGAGAAAGAAGACAAAATATGGCTCCAAATCTTCCAGTCTGGATGCTAGGAGAATGGTAGTGTCTTTTTTTTTAATTATTTATTTTTCTTTTTTGCAGGACAGTGAGGGTTAAGTGACTTGCCCAGGGTCACACAGCGAGTTAGTGTCAAGTGTCTGAGGCCAGATTTGAACTCAGGTCCTCCTGAATCCAGGGCCAGTGCTCTATCCACTGCACCACCTAGCTGCACCCGGTAGTGTCATTTATAAAAAATATGTAAGTGTTGAAGAAGGACACGTTTAGGGATGAATTAGCAAATTCAGTTTTGGACATGTTGAGCCTGAGGTACCAACTGGATATCACAGGCTGCAGATGGTGGGTTGAAGTTCAGAGGAATGGATAGATTACTGAATGAAAAAGCATTTATTAAGCATTTACCATGTGCTAGACACTGCGCTAAGTGTCAGGAGTGAAAGTGCAGAAAGCAAAATAGTCAACTTTTAAAGAGCTTACATTCAAACAGGAGGATAACACAAATGAAAGAGTGGTAGGCAGGGGAGATTTGGTCTGAATATATAGATTTAGGAGCATCCACATATATTTGTATCTATCTATACCTATCCACGTACATATATACACACATACACATACACACATGTATACATATGTATATGTATGTGTGTAGATATGTATGTGTGTATATGTAGATATACATATACACACACACACACACATATATAAAAACACAGTTGAACCCATATTAACACAGGAAGTCACCAAAGGAGAGAGAAGAGAACCCAGAACAGCAGTTTGGAGGCTAGCTATGCTTGGAGGTAGGGGAATGATGAAAAGAAGAGTATGACCCAGGAAAGGGGACTGAAGAGTGGTAAGAGAATCCAGAGAGAACAGCATCACACAAGTCTTAGGGAGCAGAGAGGGTCCAAGAGGAGAGGTCGGGCAATAGTGCCAAAAGCTTGAGAGGGCAAGGATATGATCTAAGCAAAAGCCACTTAGCAATTAAGAAATCCCTGGCCTCCTTTCCAAAAACATTTTCAGTCAAGTGCTAAAATGAGAAGGTAGGTTGTAAAAGGCATAGAAGTACAGGCAGCCAGTGTAGACTATTCTTGCAATTGAGTGAGAAAAATGAGAAGACAGTATGAAAGGTGAAGGGAAGGTTCTGTTTGGATTTTGTGTTGTTTTCTTTTGTTTTTGTAGGGTAGTAAGGGGTAAGTGACTGGCCCAGGGTCACACAGCTAGTAAGTTTCAAGTGTCTGAGGCCGGATTTGAACTCAGATACTCCTGAATCCAGGGCTGGTGCTCTATCCACTGCACCACCTAACTGCCCAGTGATTTGGTGTTTTTTAAGGAAAGGAGAAATATAAATACATTCATCATTGGATTCTCTAAATCATGTGATCACATCACTTTTCCAAAACTACATTCTTAAGGGTAGGGAAGAACTGTCTTGAGGGCAGAGGGGTGTTCACCAGGTGACCTGAGTGGCAAGGTGCTCAAGAACTCCAGTATAGTCTAGTGTCCAGGCATTGGGGAAATTCCCCCTAGGACAGTAGGGCTAGGCATCCAAAGTTTGCCCTAGCTAGGAGCAACTGTGCATGAGATGTCTCCGACATCCAGGCTGACTCATGATGGCTGTCTTCACATATCTGAAGAGCTATCACAGAGAAGCAGGGTTATTTATGTTTGTTCTGCTCAGCCACAGAAGGTAGAACTAGGTGCATAATTAAAGAGGGAAGTAATAGTTATGCTCTAAGGAGAAACTTCCCAATAACGAAGAGTATCCAAAAGGGAAATGGACCATTTTGGAGATTCTCAAATAAATGGTGGAGGTTTGCATGTTAGGCCTGGTATGGAACAGATAATTGTTTGGTTATGGGTTGGATTGGGTGGCCTCCATCTGTGGGCCCAGCCAACTCTGAAATTCTTTACTACCAAAGACCCTTGATTTAGGCTCTCTTCACCTGATACGGAGAGGGGCAGGGGCTTCTAGCACCCACATAGCCCCAAATTACCCAAATTATCCACTCTGCGGTTATAAGCTCGACCTCTGTTCTGTCTGTTTTTTCTAGTAATGGCTCTGTTGGGAATGGGGAAGTGGATTATTTTCTGAGTGTATTCCTTCATTGACTTGTTAATTCCAGACTTAACCTTTCCAGAGGTGTGCATAGTAAAACTGTGCATATAAGGCTTATGGCTGATTTGGCCCCATTAAAAAAACATGCTGCAAAGAAAATCTACCGACAAGTCCCCATAATTCTCTGGTTGAAATGCTGCTAAACTCTGGGATCTTAGGGTCCTAGACCTAGAGCTGGGACAGATAAAGGGACCTCAGTAGTTATCTAGTTCAACCTCCTTGTTTTACAGTTGAGGAAACTGAGTCCCACGGAGGTGAAACAATTGACCAAAATCACACAGCTCCCCCTAAGGAGAGGAGGTGGTCTATTCTGTATCCTAGGCAAAATCTTCCTCTATATGTGTGTATCCATATAAACGGTCACACATAACGTATAATTAATGATTATATAATGTAAAAGAATATAAAAATGTGAACATAAAACAATGTGTACAGTATGTTCTGTAAATATTGTTTTGTTTGTACATTTCTTTCAATGAAGAAAGAATAAAATTAAGAGCACAATTATGGGCTCTATTTAGGTCTTCTCCAATTCAGATTTGGAGGTATTTGAAGCTAATGTGGCTATGTGGCCTAAATGTGAATCACTGTAGTATCTTTTCCCCCCTTAGTTTCCCTCTTCTGTACAATGGGATAATAATAGCATCTACCTCAAAGGGTAGTTATAAGACTCAAAGATGCAACAAACATAAAGTATTTTATAAACCTTAAAGAGCTATAAAAATGTTTCTTGTTTGTTGCCTTTCCCATACCTGGAGGGCAGAAATTACATCAGCTTTTTTTTTTTTTTTTTAGCATTGTCTGTGTGACGGAATCCTTGGGCAGTCTGGAGAAGCCTATGGAACTCTTCTTCTAATACTGCTCTTCATGAGGCAGCTAGGTGATACAGTGGATAAAGCACTGCCTCTGGATACAGGAGGACCTGAGTTCAAATCCAGCCTCAGACACTTCACTTGACGCTTAACTAGCTGTGTGACTCTGGGCAAGTCACTTAACCCTCACTGCCCCACAAAAAAAGAGGGTTCACTTTCACTCACCCTTCTGTATCTTGGTTGGACTGCCTCCATTGCATGATCAAAAGGACCGCCAGTTTCAGTAAATCCATAGATAGGGAGAAGTTGAAGATTAGAGAGTGAGGAATTGATGATGGTAGGGTCAGTCTGCTAAAGATAGGAGGCAATTCGATTGAAAGTGCATGCAGAGGGGTAGGCTTCGCCAAGAAGTGCCATGTCATTGTTGGAGATGAGCAGAAAGAAGGGAAGAGAAGGGGCTTTGAAATGCAAAGAAGGGAAAGAGAGAGAGCTCATGATAAATGGTCTCAATTTTCTTTAGTGAAATGTAAGGAGAGGCTTTTGCCTCAGAAGTTTGGGGGGAGAGACAGTTGAGGAAGGTTTGAGGAGAGAAGAGAAGGTTTGGAACCTCCACAATGGAGAGGAAAACAAGGATTCAATCAAGTGGGAATACTAACTACATTTGGTATTTGTATAGCACTTGAATATTGGCGAAACACTTTAAATTTGAACCAGAAGCCTGTGAGGGTGGTCTTAGCGGTGTTATTGTCAATCAGATGAGCAGCCAGAAGCCCAGAGAGTTCAAATAGCTTGCCCATGGTCACACAGCTAGGAAGTGTCAGAGGAAGGGTTTGGAGCCACGTCTTTACCAAACTCACAAACTATTATACCTATGCAATCGGTTAGCCCTGGCTCTGGGTATACATAATTACTCAGCTGACTGTCCTGCCTCTTAGCTGTGTCTAAAAGTCTCATAATAACATATGTGAAATATTGATGAACTGAGCCCTAAGTACCCAAGTCAACACTGAATTTGAAATTCATGTGATGCTCACTGCCTAGTCACTCTCAACTGATTGCTAGAGGCACTTAAAATTTAATGCCTTATGTGTAAAAAGACAAATATACTTGGCAGAGAATTATTCTAATTTTTTAATGAACTATGATTCTACTCAGGGCAGTGATATAAAGTTCTCTATTAATTCAGTAAGTCCATTAGCATTTATTAAATGCCTACTATGTGCCAGGCCTTGTGCTAAGTGCTGGGGATACAAAGAAAGGCAAAAGACAGCACGTGCCCTCAAGAAGCTCACAGTCTAATGGGGGAGAAAACATAGGAATAACTATATCCAGACAAGACATTCACAGTATAAATTGGAGGCAATCTTTGAGCAAAGTTCAGTCATTCTAGGCATAGGAGATAACCAATGCAAAGGTCTGGATGTCATTCACAAGAAATAGCAAATAGTACATTTGATTATAGTATGTAGAGAGGAATAAAATGACTAGAGAGCTAGGAAGGGGCTGGGTTATGAAGAATTTGAAATATCCAACAAAACATGCTTTCTTTGTTTCTGGAAGGAATAAGGAGCTGGTCTGTCCCCAAAGGAATTTTCGCTTTTACCATGGGGAGAAGGGAGTGGGGAGGTGTTGTAAAACCAAGGATATCTCTGGATTATAGCTATTGGCCTTTCTCCCTTCCCAGACACTATCACATATATAGCATTCATATTCTCCTTTTGAGCTCCAGGCCAGAATTGGCCTTAATTATTATTATTAATTATTTATTATTTTTTGCAGGGCAATGAGGGTTAAGTGACTTGCCCAAGGTCACATAGCTAGTAAGTGTCAAGTGTATGGCCTTAATTCTAAGAGGGTAAGGGTCTCAGCCCAAGTTTGTAATGAAAGTGTGACTTTTTGATCGTTTTTACTGGACCAAACTGAAAGATCCAGCCAGTCCAGTTTGTTATAAATTCAGGGACTTGGTTCCTTATATGACACTAAGATTATTCCCATTCAACTGCACTGCCCCAGCATTCTGATCTTGCAATTCAGCATTATGCTGCATTGTATTTTCTGGGGTGGGTAGGAAAGAGCTAGATATTGTCTCTTTTTTTGTTTTTGTTTTGTTTTGTTTTTGTACAGGGCAGTGAGGGTTAAGTGACTTGCCCAGGGTCACACAGCTAGTAAGTGTCAAGTGTCTGAGGCTGGATTTGAACTCAGATCCTCCTGAATGCAGGGCCAGTGCTTTATCCACCGTGCCACCTAGCTGCCCCCCCCCACTGTCTCTTTAAGAAAAAGCATATGAATGATTTGGGGAGCTGCTGTACTTAGTTTCTTACCTTGTGATGGTTCCCATATAGCAGATAGGAAGTTGGTGCTCTATCCACTGTACCACCTAGGTGTCTCTCAACTGTCTTAAAGGTGGGCTTTCACAAAGATTAGGAGATTATAACTCATTTGGTAGGCTGGAAAGAGTTAAGGAAGGACTTGCCTGGTTAACCTACCTTTATAGGGTAGATCTCCCTACTTTATAGGGCTTTGTGCTTTCTGTAGGTTCAGTACTTGCTGTTAGCTACAAACGGGTATTTTCAGACAGACAGAGCAGACAGAGAGCTGACCAGAGAGCCTCTGACACATACTAACTGTTTGACCCTGTGCAAATCACTTAATCTCTCAGTGTCCCAGGCAACTTTCGACAGGCAGTTTGTCATGGTGGAAAGGGTGCTAAACATTTTAGTCTGGAAGACTTGAGTTTGAAGCCTGCCACGGGCATTTGCTAACTGCATGATCCTGGGCAAATCACTTAACCTTTCTGAGACTTAGTTTCCTCTTCTGTAAAATGCAGGGGTTGGTCTTAATGACCTCGGGACTCCTTTCTAGTTCTAAATCTATGAGGCAGGTCTCCAAAAAGTTAAAAGATCGGGCTGCATGCAGAACCTTGCTTAAGTTGGAATTTTAATGTTTTGACAGTATGCATTGTTGACAACATGTCTTCTCTCCATGAAAATGCAGATGATTCAATGTATCCCCATCTCCTCTCAAAAAAAACGAAAGAAGAAAATCACAGGATGTGTTCTGAGAAGCAGAGAGGAGGAGGACTAGGGTAAATTTCAAAGTGAATGTTCTCATTTTTCCTTTCCTATCAGTTTCCCAAAGTTTTAAGGCTGTGGACAATCAGGCTGTGGGTGATTAGATGATCCGGTGAGGGGGAGTTAAGGTTTCCCAAACAATTGAAAAGATCTTTTAGAAATCTAATTTCCAACAGTGATTAATATGCATGGTGATCAAACGTGAAAAGGCCGAATGAGGTAGGATTAAAAATATTGGGAATATTTTATTACAGCACAGAAAAATGAAACTGTCTAGATACAGACAAAGTTAGACTTTTCTGACAGAGCACTCCAAACTTCCTGAGATGATCTCCTTGTACTAAGTGTTTGCGTATCCCTCAGCTACCCTGCCAGCCCCTTGGTCCACTCCACAACTAACATAGAACTGAGAAGACAAGGACACAGCATTAAGTGTTTTCATCCTTCTCCAAGGATGCTTACTTACTCTGACAAATATGTTTGCCATGGTCATAAAGATGAACACCAAACAGAAAAATCAGCCTCTAACATTTTGCTTCTGTGGCCACATGGAAAGCCAGGTAGCTGGCATGACTGGATGGGCATACACTGACAGAAATCTTGTCACTGACAGCATACCTTCTTTGGGAGGGTCTCACCAAAATTGTGAAATATCTTTCCCAGTAATTAATGAGCTCCCCCTGCCACGTCTTGGCTGTCTTTTCTTTCCCCTTTCCCCCTTATTCATGTCCTCATTGTTCTCTCATACATTCCACTACCCCTTCCTCCAGGACTTCTACCCAAGCTAGCCCTCTGCAGACCACGTGCAGCCTCTGCACATCTCTCTTTATCCACCCACTCCATTTTAAAACAAGCAAACTACCAGCCTCTCCTGGGCCCCATTTTTGCAGGGCTTTGCTTTCAGCTGTCTAGAACAGGTGGAAAGAAACCTGATAAATGAACCCTCCTTCTCCCCAGAAGCCTTCCCCATCATTTCAGCTTCCTCTAAACTTCTAGAGAACTCTATGCTCTTCTCTTATGAAATGCCTCACACTGCTATGTCAAGCATTTATTAAAAGCTTCCAATGTGCATGGCAATGTGCTGAGGGCTGGGGGTACGAAGAAAAGTGGTGCCAGGGTTGTCTACCCAAATGAATCATAAGCCCTTTGATCAAGGGAGGCACAAACTTTTTTTTTCATTTCCCCTCCTCAACACCTTGCATAGTGGCTGGCACGGAGCAAGATCACTGCGTCAGAGATTTCCAGCTGGAGGGACCTTAGAGGCCATTCAGATGGGCACCACTATTTTACAGATGGAAAAACTGAGGCATAGAAGGGTCTTTTCCAAGGTTACAATAAGATTCCAATGCAGAAATATGTTTAATGTGATTGTACATGTATAACCTACATCAGATTGCTTTCTGTCTTGCCTTGGGGAGGGTGCAGGGAGAAAAATGTGGAACTCAAAATCTTATAAAATACAATAAGCTTCCAGATCAAGAGCTAGAAGGGACCTCAGTGGCCATTAGTCCAACCCCTGCATTTTACAGAGAAAGAAACTGAGGCTCAGGAAGACTTCTCCAGATCTACACAGGTAATGACAGAGGTAGGATTTGAATTCGGATCCTCTTGTCCAAAGTAGGCATCTAACAAGTCTCTGTTGATTTCCTCATGTAATTTAATTCAGAGATGGCTCTAAGTACATGACATAGTAGCAGAAATCTGCTTGCCTTCATAAGACTGAGATGGTAATATAAAGAAACCTTTGATTTGGGGTGACTTAGGACAACATATCCCAGCCCACCAGAGCAGATCCAAAAACATGTCAAATTCTTTTTTTAATCATAAAAGTATTTTATTATTTTCCAGTTACATGTGAAGATAGTTTTCAACATTTGTTTTGATAAGATTTTGAGTTCCAGATTTTCTCCCTCCCCCCTCCCCAAGGCAAGACAGAAAGCAGTCTGATATGTTATGTATGTACACTCACATTAAACATATTTCCACATTAGTCATGTTGGAATATGTCAAATTCTAAAGCAGGACAGTGTTTTCTGGATGCCCAAATCAGGATGACTACAGAGGAGATGTACAGAAACGTTATTAGCTGAGGATAAGGCTATAGAGTAAATGCATATGCCAATGGTTGATTAAGCAAATTTTTCGAAAAAAATTAAGTAGGCATAAGCATAAAATTAAATACGACAGGCTCTCTTTCAGCTATTCATTTTAAATAAGCCTTGGACAAATGAAAACTTTGGTTCATAGTAAATATTTGATCACGCTGGGCAAATGGCAAAGTTAGCTAGGGCCAGCATGCTCCTTCCTTCTATATTGCCGCTGATTGTCTAAAAGTGCAGTGGGGAGGGGAGGGGAGAGGAGAGGAGAGAAGTGGACAAGAGGGGAAGGGAGGGGATGCAGTCTGAGACAGAAGCATGCCACATTACTCTAGCAAGGGCAGTCTTTCACATGTTGTATTTGCATGTTTACAAAACATCTCCCAGCTAATGATGCCAAATGTCAGCATCACCAAGGTACCATGTGGATTTAATTTCATTTTTAAATACCAATGACATCTCCATAGCTCTGCATGTCATTACATGTATATAGATAGGATTCTAGTCAGTCCAATTCTTCACTTCTATCTCTGCAAGAAAGATAAAAAAGAGTGGACCCTCTGGAATCACAGAGGAGAGGAAACATTTTCAGCTACACCATGTGCCTCATGGAATGGAGGGGTGGGATAGGAACATAGAAGGGGTGAGGAAGAAGACAGACCCTGCAATTCAAATTATCTCTGCTGGCTGGCTATTGACCCAACAGCCACTTTTTTTTGGCGCAGGGCAGTGAGGATTAAGTGACTCGCCCAGGGTCACACAGCTAGTAAAGGTCAAGTGTCTGAGGTGGGATTTGAACTCAGGTCCTCCTGAATCCAGGGCTGGTGCTTTATCCACTGTGCCACCCAGCTGCCCCCCAATAGCCACCTTTCTTACTGACCGTGGAGGTACAGAACCTGAATTCGAATAGAGGGGTAACAAATTTCAATGGAAAGAAAACTGTCATGTGACTCAGAAAACCAGGTTTCAGTGATACCTCCGTGTGACTTTGAGCTAGTTACTTAAACTCTCTGGGCCTGTTTCCTCATCTGTAAAATGAGGAGCTCTGACTAGATGACACTCAAGCTCCCTTCCACCTCTAAATCCAAATCTAAATCTGCATCCCTCCTCTGCCACTTGCTGTGTTGTTTTTTGTTCAGTTGTTTTTCCGTCATGTCTGACTGACTCTCCATGACCCTGTTTTGGAGGTTTCTTGGCAAAGATGCTGGAGTGGTTTGCCATTTTCTTTTCCAGCTCATCTTACAGATAAGAAAACTGAGGCAAACAGGATGAAGTGACTTGTCCAGGGTCACACAGCTTGTAAGTGTCTAAGGCCACATTAGAAAGCAGGTCTTCCTGATTGCAGGCCCAGTATCACCTAGCTCCCCCCTTGTTATATTACCTGGGGCAAATAATTTGTCCTCTCTGGGCCTGTAATGAAGTTAGACTAGATGTTCTCTAAAGTCTCTTCCAGCTCAAGATCTATGATACCGTGATCCCTCCATGAATTTAATATAATTCATCTTCCAAATATGTCCATATAGTACCTACTATTTCTCTTATATTATCATATTAACATTATCAATATTAGATCTGGTAATTGGAAAGAAGCTCAGAGGCCAACTAATGCAAACAATACCTGAATAAGACTCCTTAACAGTTAGACAATCAGCTTTTAAAGGAACAAGGGATATCTTGGGGAAGAGAAATCTTTTTTGTGTGTGAGGCAATTGGGGTTAAGTGACTTGCCCAGGGTCACACCACCTAGCTGCCCCGGAAGAGAAATCTTTTCAGGGATGTCACAGTCATCTTTGAATATTTGAAGGTCTTTCATGTGAAAGGAGCATTAGACTTGTTGTACTGGACCCCAGAGGACAGAACAGTAATAGAAAAGCAAATTTAGTCTGTGTATAATGAGCAACTTCCTAACAATTAGGGCTGTCTAGAAGTGGAATGGGCCATCTCAGGGGGTTGGTTTGTACGGCAGATGGAAGCAAGGACAGGTAACACACAATTAACAATGACTGCTCCTTGGAGTCTGTCATTCAAAAATTTCCAAATTCTAACTATCAAATATCTAGCCTATCTCCTCCATTTTGTCTGTAAAAGCAGTGAAGGAGGGGTGGCTAGGTGGCGCAGTGGATAGAGCACCGGCCCTGGAGTCAGGAGTACCTGAGTTCAAATCCGAACTCAGACACTTAACACTTACTAGCTGTGTGACCCTTGGCAAGTCACTTAACCCCAATTGCCTCACCAAAAAAAAAAAAAAAAAAAAGAATAGTGAAGGAGATTTTATCAAATGCTTTGCTGAATCCAGATAAATATAACCATAACACCCTTCTGGCTAGTAACTTTGTCAAAAATGAAATCGGGCTACTCTGGCATGAGTTGTCCAGTTGGCTCTTTTTGATAATGGCTTCCTTTCCCAGATGTTTGCTACCAATTTAGTGATTAATATATTCTAGAATTTTCCTAAGAATTAAAATCAAAGACACTGGTCTGTGTTTAGAGATTATAATATCTTCTTTTTGCAAAGCATTTCTAGGCCTGCAGTATTTCTGATGGTGGCTTGGCATTCATATTTATCAGTTATTTTAGCACAATGGCATGTTATTCATCCAGACCTCGTGACTTGAACTTTTCAGGGGACAGTGAGTTACTTTCTTGCTGTTGTTCAGTCATGTCCAACTCTTTGTGACCCTGCTGACCATAGCATGCCAGGTCTTTCTATTCACCACAGTCTCTCAAAGTCTGTCCAGGTTCATGTTCCTTGTTTCCATGATACCATCTATCCATCTCATCCTCTGCCGTCCCTTTTTCCTTTTGCCTTCAATCTTTCCCAACACCAGGCTCTTTTTCAACGAGTACTTTCTCCTTATTATGTGGCCAAAGTACTTAAGCTTCAGCTTCAGTATTTGACCTTCCAGTGAAAAGCCTAAATTAATTTCTTTAAGTATGGATTGATTTGATCTCCTTGCTGTTCAAGAGACTCTCAGAAGTCTTCTCCAGGACCACAGTTTGAAAGCTTTGATTCTGTAGTGTTCAGCGTTCCTTTTAGTTCAACTCACAGCCATATATTGCTACTGGAAAAACCATAGCTTTGAGTAGACAGACTTTTGTTGGCAAGGTGATGGCCCTGTTTTTTAATATGCTGTCCAGATTTTCCATAGCTTTCCTTCCAAGGAGCAAGCATTGTTTAATTTCATGGCTGCAGTTGCTGTTTGCAGTGATCAAGAATGCAAAATCTGACACTTCTTCCATTTCTTCTCCCTTTATTTTTGTCAGGAAGTGATAGGACCAGTTGCCAAGATCTTCGTTTTTTATGTTAAGGTGACTTGAATTCATCAGTGGCAGTTACTTGTTTTCTCACTCTCAATTCATCTTCTTTTTTTTTTTTAATTGGGTTCTATTATCTTCTAGGCACTGACAGTAGTAAAAAATTAGAATTAAATAGAGAGGTTACATGGATTAGTGAATAGAGCTTGGAGTCAGGAAAACCTGTTTCCAATCCTACATCAGATATTTTTGATCTCTGTGACTCTGGGAAAGCCACAACTTCTAAGAGCCTCATTCTTCTCATTTATACAATGTGGATAAGAACAACAGTGGTACAAGGTTAGTGTGAAAATCAAGTGAGATAACATATATGCAAATCACCTTGTCAACCTTATAGTTTAATATAAATTTGCATGGGAATTTCTTCTGATTATGAATCCTATCCCTTCTATGATCCAAATTAGCCACATGATAGCTAACAAAATGGACAACACTACAATTTTTGTCCTTAGCTTTCCTCTTCATTCATAGCTCATTCTGAACTTTCAGGCCCCTAATATGATTCTAAAAAGAACCAGTACTTTTGTATTCATCCTTTGTTACCTATCCTTACTGCCATCATTGTATACCTATCTTTTTTTAAAAAAATCTGATTCTAAGAAATAAATAAAAGGGGGCATCTCCATATACATAGTGCAACAGAAAAAAAGGATTTTTACAGTAAATGATAGTCTTCTCTTATGAACAGCTTCCTTTTCTTTTAGAGTATGTAATAAGATCAACTTGTAGGATTCAAAGCTGACCTGATTGTCTGTACTCTTTTCTCACCTACCTTCTATTCTCTTTGCATTATTAAAAAGATGCTTCAATGAGTACTGCCCTTCCTTCTTTGAATTATTATAATTTTTGCTTCCTAATCCCTTCTGACAATCATCCTTCAACTAGAAAATAAAGGGAAGAAGAGAGGAGAGAAGAGGAAAGAAAGGGAAAGGAAAAAGTAGAAAAATAACCCTTATAATTTATATTCATAGTCAAGTAAAAACATTCCTACATTGGCCATGTCAGATATATGTGTGTGTCTACATGTATACAAATACATATACACATACACAGGTATGTGTGCCTCATTCTACATCTTGAATCCATTACCTCTCTGTCAGGAAGTAGGTGGCCTATTTCATCATCAATCCTCTAGTCATTGGTGATTGCATTGATTAGCGTTCTTCAGTCTTTCAAAGTTATTTATCTTTACAATGTTGTTGTTAGTATATAAATTGCTTTCCTGGTTCTGCCTACTCACTTCATTCTACATGAATTCATGTGTTGTCTGAAACTGTCCATTTTGTCATTTCTGATGGTGCAGTAATATTCTAATATATTTGTGTACCAGAATTTGTTCAGCCATTCCCTGATTGATGGTATCCCTTCAGCTTCCAATTCTTTGCAACCACAAAGGGCTGCTATCAATATTGTTTGTACATATAGCTCTTTCCTCTTGCTTGTCTTTCAAGAATATACCTAATAGCAGTATTGCTGGGTCAAAGAGTATGTAAAGTTAAGTGACTTTTTGGGCTACTTGCAAATTGTTTTATAGAATGATTGGAACAATTCTTGGCGCCATCAATAGTGCATTCATGTGCTTGTTTTCCCATGGGATCTAAAACATTTTTCATTTTCCTTTTTGTCATTCTTATCAATATGCCTGGAATAAGGTATAGCCTCAGAGTTATTTTAATTTGCATTTCTCCAGGTTGTAGTGATTTGGAGAATTTGTTCATATATTGATAGCTTAGATTTCTTTCTTTGAATACTCTTTGTTTGTATCTTTTTACTGTTTAACTATTGGGGAATAGATCTTATTCTTATAAACTTGAATCAATTCCTTATCTCAGCAATGAGATTTTTATGAGAGAAAGTTGCTAAAATGATTGTCCTCCAGTTACCTGATTCTCATCTAATATTAGTTGTATTAGTTTTGCTTGTGCAAAAGCTTTTGAAAATTTCATATGATCAAAACTATACATTTTATCTTTTGTGATTCTATCATTTGTTTGTCCATGAACTGTCCTATTATTCATAGATCTGAAAGGTAATTGCTTCCTTGCTCCTCTAATTTGTTTATGATATCACCTTTTTATGTCTGGGTCATTTATCCATTTGGTTCCTACCTTGGTGGACAGTGGGAGATGTTCTTCTTTTATACTTAATGCTGGCCAGACTGCCTTTCAGTTTTCTTAGCAGTGCTTGTCTAATAGTTGTTACCACAGTATCTGGGGTCTCTGGATATATCAAACGTTGTGCCTTGGTGTTTGCTTCTGTATGCTATATGTCTAATCTGTACCACTGATCTCTTTATTTATTTTTAACTAATGTCAAATTATTTTGATGGTTAAGGCTTTGCAAAATGCTTTCATATCTAGTACTGATAGGCCCTCTTCTTTCCCCCTTTTTAATTTCCCTTTGGATTCCTGACCTTTTTGTTCCTTCAGATGAATTTTGTTATTTTTATCTAGCTCTATAAAATAATCATTTGGTATTTTGGTATAGCATTGAATAAGTACATTAATTTGGTAGCATTGTCATTTTATTATATTAGTTTGGCCTACTCATAAGCAACTAATATTTCTTCAGTTATTTAGGTCTGCCTTTATTTCTTTAAAAAAGTGTTTTGTTGTTGTATTCAATAGTTCTCATGAGTGTCTTGGTAGATCGATTTTCAAGTACTTTCTACATTCTGTACTGTGGTTATTTTTTTTTTTTTACTGTGGTTATTTTGAGAGGAATTTCTCCATCTCTTCCCACTGGATTCTGTTGGTAATATACAGAAGTACTGATAATTTATGTGGGTTTATTTTATATCCTGCAACTCCACTAAATTTATTGTCTCAAACAATTTTAGTTAGCTCTTTAGACTTCCTCTAGAATGACTATCATATCATCTGCAAAACCAAGTTGTTTCTTCTTTGCCTATGGAAATCTCTTCAATTTCTTTTTCTTGTCTTACTGTATAACTAGTATTTCTAGCATAGTTAAATAATAGTGATGATATTGGACATCTTTAATTTGCCCCTAATTTTATTTTAAAGGCCTTATAGGTGTTCTTTGAGAAATCTAAGTTGGTCAACAAGGTCCGTGTGTATCCATATCAGTACCAACTCCCCCTTTACTCTGTGAAGAATTGTTCTTCTTTGTGTCTTTAGAATTTCATTCATGGTTACTTTTCAATGTTTCTGGGGTATGTTACCTTAAAGATCTGACAGTCCAAAGTTATCTTTTAAATCTTTTAAAACTGACACTCCCCAAATCTAGGGTGGGCATCAGACTATGCCCATTATCTGTCTTCAGCTCTCTATTTTCACTGCCACACCTTCATCAATTTGCTCATTACCAAGTACCTAAACGTTTGCAACTGTTTCCTAACTCCTCTTACAGCTTCTACTTTCTCTCCACTTCAATTGAACCATTTATCTTCCTCAGGTATACATCTGCCCATGTCGAGCCTCTTCTCAAAACCTTTCTGCAGTTCCTGATGGATTATAGGATAAAGTTCAAACTCTTTAGCCTGGTATACAAGGCCCTCCACAATCTGATAGCATCCTATCTTTCCAGACCTATCTGATACCACTTGCCTCCATGCATACTATACTGTAGCCAAATTGGACTTCTGGCTATCCTCTGTATACTTCCTACACTTACTTTTACCTCTGAGCTTTTGGGCATATTGCTTCCTGTGGTCCTAATGTTTTCCTTGTTATCTATGCCTATTAAAATACTACCTCTTGGGGCAGCTAGGTGGCACAGTGGATACAGCACCGGTCCTGGACTCAGGAGGACCTGAGTTCAAATCTGGCCTCAGACACTTAACACTTACTAGCTGTGTGACCCTGGGTAAGTCACTTAACCCCAATTGCCTCACTAAAAAAAAATACTACCTCTCTTTCATGTACCAGCTCAGTTGCCACCTCTGCCACAAAGCCTTCCATGATTCCCTATATCAGTCCCCACTCCTCTTTGTCATACCTCACATAGTACCTGACTTTTACTTACCTCATGAGTTCATCAAGTATATATATATATATATATTGTTATTTGGCATGTAGTGGATCTTACTCAGCTTTTCTATCTCCCCCATCACCTGCCAAGCACAATACTCCACACAGAGTAGATGTTTAATAAAGTTATCATTAAGCATTTAGCAAGCATCTTGCAACTAGGTGGTGCTGCAGTAGAGATTGTGTCTAACCTGGAGTCAGGAAGACTCACCTTCCGGGCCTCAGACACTTTTGTTTTGTTTTTGTTTATGTTTTTTTGGTGAGGCAATTGGGGTTAAGTGACTTGCCCAGGGTCACACAGCTAGTAAGTGTTAAGTGTCTGAGGTCAGATTTGAACTCAGGTTCTCCTGAATCCAGGGCTGGTGCTCTATCCACTGCACTACCCAGCTGCCCCACCTCAGACACTTTTTATCTGGGTGACCCTGGGCAAATCTGTTTGCTTCAGTTTCCCTCATCTGTAAAATGAGCTGGAGAAGGAAATGGCAAACCACTCTAGTATTTTTGCCAAGGAAACTCCAAATGGGTTCACAAACAGTTGGACACAACTGAAACGACTGAACAATAAGCATAGTGATGGCATGCAGTAGGCACTTAATAAATACTTGATGATTGGTTGGTTAGTTGGTTAGTTCATTGTACAAGTAAGCCAGTACAGTGTAACTGAATTGTAGGGAACAGCTATTAAAGCTGAATCTCCTCAAGTAAATACTTCTCAAGAAGCTAAGAGTGATTTGTAATGTGTAAAAGTTGCAAAGTGAAATCTTTTTTTTTTTTAGTTTAACCACTGAACTGCAGAGAATTAAGCTTTGATCTAATTACTTAACTCTGGTAAAGCAGGCCACGCCCTATTGAAGAAAAGCCACTGGAGAGAAAAAAAAAGTGGCTACTTTTTACTCCTTATCTGATAAGTCCCTTTTCATCTTTTGCCCGGGACTCTTTTAAATTTTTGTTTAAGCCTGTTCCATCCAGGCTCAAGGATTCAACCTCATGGCAGCTACCCACTGTGCCTATGTGTCTCCTCCCACCCTCTGGACCTCACATCTCCTCACACTCCGGACCAGGCCCCCCTCCTCACTTTTCCCCACTCCCCCCACCAGCTCCCCTGCACTGTGATTTCTTCGACCTTGCTCAGCATGAAGCAGTTATAGAAGAAGAATCTTTACCCCCTTTCCTTAGAAATAGAGAAGTGGGGAAATGTCATGGGCCCAGGCCACCCCAGAAGTTCTCTGGGGTACATCAAAGAACCTTCTCCTTGAGAAACTAAACCAAATGATAGACACATCTAAAGAGAGAAGTGGAACTTGATCAGGACTGAACTAGCTCCGGGACCATCACCCTTCATTCCAGTCTCCCTCAACCTTGGGGAGATAAGATTAGGTGTGGCTGCTGCCTTTGTGGTGGGAGGAAGAGAGAGATGGCTTGAGAGATCTGCAGCCACCCCTCACCCAACTGCCCCAGCCACCACCAGTAGGGGATGGCCCTCCCTCAATAAGGGAACTTTCCATAGTCAGATGGTCACCTCCATCATTCCTCTATAAAAGTATCTGCTTGTCTCCTGCTCGAGGAGATAGGTATCTCAGAGCCATGCTCTGTGCCTTTCTCCCCATGAAAAGAAGTCCAAGGATTTCTCCCTTGATATCCCTTCCCCAGCCCCTAAATAAATTATTATCTTATTCTAAAAAAAAGAATCTAAGAGTGGCCACTAATGATTTCAAGTCACTAAGTTCTCACTCTGATCCCAACACTGGGCTTTAAAGCCAAAAAGGTTCTAAACTCCAATTCTGATACCATAACTCCCTTGGAGGCTGGTGTCATAATTCATGTAAAAACAAATGACTCTGCCAGTTTCCCTACCATCTGCACATAAAAGAAGGGTTCAAATACTTTTCAAAAACACCCTCGATTGACTCATTACCAGAAAGTAGATGCTAAAAGTACATTCCATTGTGAAACAGGTCATTTCAAAGTGATTTTCTCTAAGAATTGTCACCCAGAGGGAGGAAATGTCATAGTTTCATGAGTCTGGAATTATGCAATAAAACTTTAATCAGACACAACTGCATAATGATTTTTTTCCAGGCATGAATATTTCAACCACCAGTCTTATTACTGCAGATCAGGTATTGAGTGTATATTATTTGTGGAAAAATATGCCACAATTTATTTCTAACTACATGTAATGGAAACTGCCTATACACCACAAGTCGATGAAAAAATAAACAGAAAAGGACTTTGGAGATCCATGTTCACTTTGGTACATTTAAAATGTACATTTGTTAGGATCAATTCCTGTCTAGTGCAAACATCAATGCATTATGGATAAAAAAAAGATTTGATATCATAGCATGCAGAAATGAACACCGCCCTTCTGGTATTGGGATAGATGAGATTACAGTATAAGGAGGGGGGAGCCGCTGGACCTCCACATCTCTGACCTCCTCTGGTGGATCTTCCTTCAGTGATGGTCCTTGAGCTGGCTAGAACATAATTCCAGTTAACCAGAAACCTTTGGGAATGCTATGGCTGGGCCAACTGAACATTCTTGTTTGCCAAACATTGGCCAGAAAACCCTTTCCATTTTGGTACTTGCAGAAAATTCCTCAACTGTTCAGATCTTCTTTTCTACCCTCCCTGGCAGAGTCTGGCTAACAGGACCTAATATTTTCCTCTCTGAAAAGAGAGGATAGCTTTGTGGTGCAGTAGATAGAGTTCCAGTCTAGAGTCAGGAAGATCTGAGTTCAAATGTGGCCTCAGACACTGACTATCTGTGTGATCCTGAGCAAGTCACTTCACCCTGTTTGCCTCAGTTTCCTCATCTGTAAAATGACCTGGAGAAGGAAATGGCAAACCATTCCAGAATCTTTGCCAAGAAAATCCCAAAATGGGGTCATGAAGAGTTGGATATGACTGAAACAACTAAACAGCAGATCTTTTCCTCTTTGAAAACAGAGGATATCACTACCATTTCTTGTCTTAGTTCCTCATTATCCAGATCTCAAGATTGAGATGACAGCTGAACATGCATGGGATTCCGGATAACACATGACCTGAAAGTTGTGGGGGTTTTTTTGGGGGGGGTGAATGAGGGGAGAGACATCATCAAACTGAGTTTTTTCTTTCTGCTAAAAAGTTAAGTGGAGAAACATGAGATGATATTAAAAGTCCTCAGAGAGGATTCAGCCAATGTCCTGCAGCCTTCTGTTGACTCTTTCATTAATTGTGTGTATCCCAGTATAGCCCTGGACCTTAGTGCTAGGACGTGAGTTGATCCTCTCCCTTTTCTGTTATACATCTCCTTCTATCAGCAAATAAGTATATATTAAGTGCTTACAATGTGCCTGCCACTATACTAAGAGCTTGGGATACAAATACATTTGTGGAGAGTTTTAAGTTTTGCAAAACATGCTAAAAATATCACCTCATTTTACCCTGACAATAACTCTGGGAGATAGGTACTATTATTCCTATTTTTTAGATGAAGAAATTGAGGCTGGCAGAAGTTAAGTGTCTTGACTAGAGTCACACAGCTAGAAAGTATCTGAGGCTGGATTTGAACTCAGTTTTTTCTGCTTCTAAAACAATCACTATCCATTACACCACCTACCTGCTTATGACACATAGAGTAGAGGAGAAGGTACTGGCTAATGCTCTTCTTAGTATCAGTGTTACATCCCAATGACTCTCTACTTCCAGAAGAAATGATACATCCCCATATTGTAACATCGAAGTTGTTATTGGTGCTCAGTCAAGTCCTGACTCTTTGGGATCCCATGGACCACAGCACACCAGACCCTTCTATCCCCCACTATCTCCTAAAGTCTGTACAAGCTCATATCTATCCATCTCATTCTCTGCCATCCCTTTTCTTTTTGCCCATATTCCCATAATTCTATTTGGGTTGGCTCTTACTGCTCTCTTCCAATGTCTTACTTTTTTTCTATGTTTCAAAGGAAGGATTGTAACAAAGAAGAATCTGTGTCTATCAACAATACCCCCCCCCAAAATCGAAATATGAATAACTCTTTGCTTCTGTTGCTAACAGTGGATCAGGGACTGGGTTGTGTTTCACATCAGGCTGTTAGAAGATCAATCTAGGGCTGGAAGTGATCTCAGGAGGCCTCCTTATTTTACAGATGGGGAAACTGAGGCCCAGGGAAGTGAAATTGCTTGCCCAAGGTCACGTAAATGATCCTAGTTCTGGAGGTGGGAGGGATCTCAGAAGCCATCTAATCCAACCCTAATTTTAGAGATGAGAAAACTGAGGCTCCCTAGGAAAGAGAAGTAAATTGCTCATGGTCACATAACTAATAACAGTCTATGGTGGGATTCAAACCCCAGTCTTCCTGATTACAAGTCATGTGCACCCTCCATTATACCATTTCTTCTTTTGTCCTTAGACATTTTAGGCATCCTATTGGCATATTATGACTGATTGGCATGCCTTGAATTGCTGAAGGGGGCCCAGTGGGATTCTTGAGTGTCCTTCACACTATGCAACCCCATCTGAAACATGTGGTGGAAGGGGTATTGCACAGGGTCAGGCCCAGATTAATGGCTATTTTGTTCCAGGATCTGAGTGTGTGCTTTTTTGCCTTTTCACTTTGCTTGTGGCCAGATATACACATAGTTTGACAAAACAGAACCAGTCAAAGGATGAAGTGATAATACCTTTTCTCTAGAGTCCACTGTCTTTTGCCCCATCTCTCTGTGCTTTAAACTCCTTGGGTGCATGGTGTAGGAGGCCAATAGACTAGAAGGCCTGAGAGGACTAGGGCTGCATCCTAGGATTTCACCTTTGAATCCCCAGCACCCAAACCAACATATTTGAAGGAATTTAATAAATGTTTATGAAATTCAACTGAATTGGCCATCTCCCTCTCTCATTTCCACTCTTAAGACTCTTCAAATTGAGTTAATTTTTCAATTCTAGGATTTCAATGGCCTTTCCCTTATCTCATTTTATCTCTATGTGATGGCCAGAATAGCATGCACAATTTTAAGCCGAGTCTTATCGGAGAAGAAGGGAATCCAATTAACATTCCACTGAATTAATATTCAGCTCTTTTTGATATTTTCCTTTGTATTTGTTGGCCTTCAAAAAACTGCTGCCACATTGGTTGGAAGGTGCAACTTGACATTATTCATTTACAATTAGGAACATAAAATGTTCTGCTTTTCTTGAGTCCATAGCTCTGCTCAGACTGCATGAGTTTATTCAGTGATGCTTTGTTTTATGGCCCTGATTCTGGCATGTCTCCATGTGCCAAACTTGCCCTGCTCTGTGTGCCAGGTTTAGCACTCTCACATTGGGAACGCTTAGCAGCTTGTCCTTCGTGCTAGTTGGACCCCAACAGAGAGTGAAAGCAGAGACAAGCTCGGATCCCAGTGAAGTTTCAGCTCACTTTACTTTGGAGTAAACAGACTTCCAAACCTTGCTCTGCCTTCTGTTTTTCCATATCCGTATCCCACCCAATGTAAGCTGGTTCCTGCCAAACGAAGCCCCTTCATGTGAATGTTGGAAGCTGTGTTCTGGACATACTGTTCCCAAACCATGTTCGAATTGGAAAGAAAAATATAATAATAATGGGGAAACAGGCAGTTTGTAAAGTAAGCTGGAGCTGATTAGGAGAGAGCAACTGAAACTAGACACAGTCTATCTGGCATGGTTGTCAAATTCTCCCTCTGCGGGTGTCTAGCAAACCCAGCCTCCAGTGGATGGCTGCACTTATTGTGAGGGCTGTGGAAAGAACAACTGAAATGAGCTATATGCACTCTTTAGAATGAGACCATACTGCTTTCCACAAGAGAGGGCTAGGGCTCAATATCATACGCTGAACTGAAGATTCAGGCAGGTAGGGGGAATAGTGGAAAGACTGCTTGGCCTAGCATAAGGAAGATCCCAGTTCAAAACCTGTCTCACGCCCTTACTAGCTGTGTGACCCTGGCCAAGTCACTTAACCTTTCTATGTCTTAGTTATCTCTTCTGCAAAGTGAGTGTTCTGATAGCACCTATCTCACACTGTTACAGTGAGAATCCAATGAGATAATGTTTGTGAGGTGCTTATATACATCCAAACCTTAAAACACCATATAAACATAAGCCACTAATAATATTCTTAGATTTCAGTAGACTGTTGGATTGAAATCGCTTTCCTCTCAGAATCTAAGAACACGAAAAATTATGCACGAGATCATTTTAGTGATTTCTGATCCTAGTACTAAATGACATTCATTCATTCATTCATTCATTCATTCATTCATTCATTCATTCATTCATTCAGCATGTGTCATGGCCAAAGCACTGCTCCCAGGGAGAATAAAGATAAACAAGACCCAATCCTTGCCCAGTAGGAGACAGATTACAAATACACAAATCACTCTGATACAGAAGAAGATATGCTCAGGGCATCAGAGAAATACGAACAAAGAGCTACTGGATGTATTTTGTGGGACACTGGAGGGGTACTTTGCTCCACTCTCTGCCAACACAGCTGCCATTTTAGATAAAATCCCGACATTTCATACACCCTCGTTATTAATTATTACTTGTTATTAATTATTATTATTAATAACCCTAACATTTTTCTCGAACCTCTTTCTATTTCTGACCTGTGACTTCTTTTGGGGAGTAACAAAGTCTGTATATAGTTAATGTCATAAAAAGTAATACTTCCTTTTATTGCTTTTAAAGTAGCCCCACTGAGCTTCATGGAACAGCACCTAGGTCAAATTCATGTTCACCTCCATCAACGCTATTCAGGATTTCAAAGAATTCAATCAATAGCTTCCTTTCTCAGCTTTTAACTTTGCAGGACTGAATCCTAATTGTTTTAGCCTATTCTCCTCTAGGAGACTCTCCTTCCTCTCCATCCGTGTAGTCACTGTTCTCTAAACTCTTTTCTAGCTGAGTTTCTCTGGATCTTGTTCCAGGCCTTCATAATAAAATGCCTGTCAAACCCTGAGACATTTCCAAGTAGGCAGCGCCAATTCTTCCAGCAAAAAGCAATGGACCAGGCGTCCCTTCCACTGTTCATCAACCTGCCAGGATATGACTGTGATCAGTTCTGCACTAGGTGTAGCCATGGTTACTGACTTGGCTTCTGTAGGTGAAAAGGAAGTGGAAAGAGCAATTTAATTCATTGCTAAGCATAATCATAACTGTGGATTTATGAGAAAATTACACTTAGGGGTAAATATCGGCATCAATGTTTAAAATCCAAGTGGCTTGGGTTAATTTGTTATGAGGAGGAAATAGAAAAGCCCAACCATGGATGAAAACATTGGCATTAGGGGAGCTATTTTGAGTAGGCCAAGGTAGGTAGATGGCTAAGTTATCCATTGCTTTGGATTTGAAATATAAAGTCCTTGAAGTGGTGCATGCCTTCTTCATTTATAATTAAAGCGAAATACAGTACTATGCACTGCTCAAAAACCCATCAAGAAAAAATAAGAGGTTACTTTGGACTCATGGGTCCCTTACACCTTACTCTGTTGCTAATTTGCTCTATGACCTTCAGCCAATAACCTCCTTGCATCTCTAAGGACATAATAATCCTGACCTGCTTCACAGGGGTGTGCTGTACCTTAATTGATGTGTGTTAAGTGCCTGGAGATACTTTAATGAAAGCCATTATTGAAATGCAATTATTAACATTTGGGATAATGAAGTTAGTGTAAGATGGTTTAACCAATCCCAGTGCAAGGGTGGTTTCCAAGTTCAAAACCACAAAGTTCCCTGTCTCAACACTAAAAAAAGTCCTAAAAAAGCAAAAATAGAAAATGAAACCATAACTGGCTTCTTTGCTGACTTTAGCAGCATTGGGGCCCGCAGTTTATTGCTTTGTCTCTGATCAAGTGCATTGCAATCAATGCGAATTACTAGAGAGATGCTAGGAGATAATTTTGCAAAAATGTCAAAAATGCAAAATTTGGGAAAGCTGGATGGGCTCGAAATGACTCTATCGATTTTTGTAAAGGTTGGTAAATTACTCTGGTACCACCTTACTTTAAGGTAGATCGCAAATCTTGCATTTTAAGCAAGATCAACTCTAATTTCAAACTTCAAGAAAGGCTTAGTATATTACTTACATCACTTTAGTCTATGAGAAATTTAAAAGTCATGTGCTTACCTAGTAGAAACTCTCTCTAATATTCCCAATGGAGCCTATCTTTCCATCGGACAATGCCTACCTGTCCACATTCCACCAAGGCCTGTCTTTATTATATTCAGAAAGCATCCAGATAGAAAAGGAAAAAAGAAAGAAAAGAAAGTGCCTTGTTCTACTAACAGAGCCAACTTCAAAATGGGGAATTTTCAAAAATTCAACCTTTCCAATGGCCACTCAATCTCCCCTAATGTTCCACTCAGGCTTTTAAGCTTGTCATTGAGATCATTTTATTTTCAATTGTCCCTGGTACAGGGTAGCTGCAGGAGTCAAGGAATCTGGATTCTAGTTCAGCTATGTGACCCTGGCACAAATCCTTTCCCATGTCTGGCTTCATCTGTAACATGACCTTGAACTAGCCCCTTTCTATCTCTGGGCCTTGTGTATAGCAAGAGGAGGTGGGACTCAGTGTGTTCTACATTCTGGAGAGCCATGACATTATTCTTGCAGTTGTCTACAACATAATTAAAGCTCCAGACTTATATAAAACTTTTGTTAAAACAAGTATAGTCTCTGTTCACCAGATGTGCACCTCCATTGCTCTTGAGAGCCAATCACTGAATCCCTCTGTTATAGGCTCAGCATTGCATTCATTTATTATATGTGAAGATCTGCTTTTGCCATAGTCCCATTAGTCCTACCAAGGTGATGTTGAATAATGGGCAGTGGTGGAATGTGAATCCTTCCCATTACAATAATTGAGTTGACATGATTTCTTGCATAATTTAGGAAAACAGAACCAATACAAATCACATGGCCATGACTGCTTCTTCCCATAATCCCCTTCTTTTTTTGCTTAAATTTCCAAGAGCTGTGGCTGAGAAAAGCTTTTTAAAATTGAAAATGGTTATGGAAAAAACAGGAATAGCAAAAAAGTAGGAGTTAACTGGGGTCTATATGCCTCCAAGCGGTCTATGCATGGATCACAGGGGGTCTATGAGTTTTTAAAAATATATCTAGATAAATATTTCAATATATTTGATTTCCTTAGTAATTCTATATATTTTATTTTATGCATTTAAAAACATTATTCCAAGGAGGGGTCTATAGCCTTTACTAGACTGCCAAAGACATCTGTGACTCAGACAAAGGTTAAGGACTCCTGCACTAGTTAGCAACCTAAGAGAAAATACAGCATTGTTCTAGACAAGGATCTGTCCAGGAAGGCCACATTACTTCCCATCTGGGGCTTTCCCACTGTCTGATGTCCTAGTCTAACCCTTACCGAAAGGATACCCAGCATTTGTGCCTCACTTAGACTTAGAGGGACATCTATGAAAGTTAATAGAAAGGAATGGTGCTGACCCAAAGGCCTTCAGGTTGATCACAGTGTCATAGTAATTTAAATGGGAAGAGACCTTAGATGTTATTCAGTACATACTCTTTGTTTTTAGGGAGGAGGAAACTGAGGCCCTGAAATACTTCGTTTGAGAATTAAATCATCCTGGATTCCTTGCTCTGTGAATTTACAATCTCAGACAAATATACTATGTAAAGGTCTGAGACATTCACATCCCATACAGCACAAGAAACACATGTTATAAATGGCTAGTATGGTATACATATGAAGCAAAAGGGTGAGTGCACCTTGCAACATGTTGCTGGGGGAAATGCCTTGAAAATGTTTAAAACACTTTGAAGGTATAAGCTATTCTGCCAATTAGACTGGAGACCATGGGAAAGAAAGTGCCTCTTCTATTCCAGGCAGTGTTAGGGAAAGTCATTAATAGCAAAGACAAGAAACAAAAACTCAACAACTCAAGGGACAAAAGGACTTTTGCCTTAATATATTTCCACCCAAAACACCTTGGTATCCAGAGGTGAAGAACTAATGGTGGAGACAATCTGTGTTGTTGTCCCAATTCTCATTGTTGTTTAACTGGTGGCTGTCCTGGACTCAGAGTTTAGAGAGACAACCATCAGGTGATCCTTTTCATAGGTTTCATCTTGGTTTTACACCTAGTTCCCCTTCCCTTCCTTCCTCCACCCTTCTTTCCTTCCTTGCTTTATCCCTCTGATCCCCTCCTATTTATTTCTCTCTTTCTTTCTCTTCTCTTCCATCCCCTCTCCCTTTCTTTCTCTTTTTGCTTGCTTCTTTGCAATTCAGAATTCAAATCTATAAAACTTTGGGGTTGCTTCTTTATAACTCATTCTTCGGTCATCTACACAAATAACAATCCATAAATATCAAGTGTCACATGTACAAGAGTAAACGTGTCCCAGCTTCCAGGGTCTGCCAACGATGGCAAAAGCAATTTGTGTTTCAATGCAAAATGTCACCCACTGGCTTATGATCCCATAGGCTGTGGAGGACAGAGGCCTCCATAACTCACCTACTTTCTTTCTATGGAAATACCTTGTCAGTTTCCAAAGAATCTTGCTGAACATCCAGTGAAGCAAATCACCTGATTTAATATTCCTAATGAGCCTTTTGGTAAAAAGAAAACAGCCTGCCCTCCCACTGCTATATAAATAACAGACACTAAGAAGCCATTTATGCAGACTGTCACGATGCCCTGCATTAGAACTACCCTTATGACTTGTGAATAGACATTTTGCAAATGAAAACATATGTAGGCAATAAGATGAGCTGCAGGAGAAAAAAATAAAAACAAAAATATGACTTCAAATAAAAACCACTACTCCAGGCTGCTGCTCAAGGGACCTCAACCTTCTTTAACCAGTCAGAGAACAGTTTGCAGTCCTTCAAGCTAACTTCCAGCCTCTTTCTCCACGACTATGATGATCCTTAATTACAATAAACACTTTTCTTTTCTTTTCTTTTGTTGTTGGAGCCAGCTGTCATTAAATTTTGGAAGGGGTCAGTTTTCTCAGTGCCTGATTGGTTGACAGTTGTTGCAGTTGGCAAAATGATTTGATTAGAGGGCAATCATCATTATTAGATTAGAGGGAATTAAAGTACAATTAGTAAAAATTACAGGTAATTACAATACAGCTTAATTTCCAAGCCAAACTCATCTTCCCAAGAAAAACATTTTCTCCCTGTGCTTAAAATATGCCTGTATGTCTATTAATGCAAGGCCTAATAATGGCTCTGGTCATTTGAAAGCTCCAAGTATGTAATTGAACAATGATTACGGCCGTACCGCCTGAAGGCGCTATTTGTCAAGAGACTTAGATGATGGCCAATTAGAGCCACTCAACCTTGAAGGATAATTCTATCTTCTGATGGGAACAAATTGCTATTACACTTAATTTTTTAAAAAAAATTTCTAAAGTTTAACTACTGGCTTTTTTTACTCCAGAGACTTCCTAGGATGGTTTTTTTTTTCTTTCTGGCTTTAAGACTTGTTTAGTTATGAAAACAAAAATCCCACTGTCTCATTGAACACGCTTCCCAAGAGGGCTGCTTATCAACTTTCAAAGCAGTGTGTCCAAGGCAACAATTTACCTTTTTTTGGGGGGAAAGGTCAGCTGCTAGGCAGCTGAGATTATTTACAGTGTATCTTGGGAGACGATGGGGAGCTTATGGCCGACAGCAACCCTAACAGTTGTCACCAAATCACAAGACCTTCAGAGGCACTTTGTGTTTTTGATGGTCACACTGGGCCTTTTCAGATTCAAAACCAGCTGGGAAAGTGGTCATGTGAACAGATGTGCCACTTAGCCTTGAAGAATCTCAGTCCCCTCATCTGTAAATTGGGGCTAAAGAAATGTTCATAGAAGGCATCTTGACATGTGCCCTAAGTGTGAGCTTTTATGAGAAGTGTTTACAAACCTGAGATGTCAGCACCCTGACAGCAGGAGAGGTTGTTCCAAGAAGACAGAATTAGAATTACTCCAAAGGAGGCCAAGAGTTGATAGGACAAATGATGGACCTTGATGAGGATAACAATGAGCCATGAAGAAAGTATTAAATTAGAGTCAGTGCCATCTTTTGTTAGAAGGCATGGAAGTCTGATATTTTATGTAAAGACTCCTGCCCGAAATGTGTATGTGTTTGAAGTGCTGATAATTGAACAAGAAAGCATTAGTTAGCTGAAAAAGTCAGGGACCAAGGTGTTTAATGTAGTGAAGGGTTGATCAGGAAACATGGGATAAGCTGAATCCTCTCTCAATCCACTTGATGAAATGATAGGTTTTAATGGGAAGATATCAGAGACAACACAATATGAGAATTCACTTCTTTCAGACTTTGACTCAATGCAAAGGAAGTATTAAACATGTTCATTTACTCCTTTAGGATGTGTAAAGAAGTCCCTCAATCAGTTGTAGAGAATGTAAGGGGCTAAAATTCTAGCTATGATGTCTAAAATCTAATGAGTGGTCACTTTAAATTAGAAAACATATAGCACCAATCTTTGGGAATTAAGTATTTATTAAAGTATATTAGGGGTTAGAAAAGAGAAACACTTGGATAAAGAATTAGATCTGCCTGCTCTCCCTAATCTGCCTCCCCTGCCAAAGTCTCCAACCCAAAAGGCCCGCTCGCTCCTCGGCCTCTCCCAGAAGCCTCCTGAGAAACCGGAAACAGGGCCTTACACACACACACACACACACACACACACACACACACACACACACACACCTCTCCAAGCTAATTGGCTGGTAGCTCTGATTGAAAGGTCCCACAGGAGGATCTATAGATGTAACTTCCAGACACCGGGCAACTTCCAGATGCCGGGTAACTTCTGGATGCTAAAGTCACATGGTTTCTAAATCACATGCTTTCTCCTCTTGACGGAGCTTCCCTGAAATATCTTTCCCAGCAGGGGGTGTCATTCCAATTCTCACAAGAATTTTAGGGAGGCTAGCCCTAGGTTAAAGGATAACCCATGTCCCAGGTGGCCATAAAAAGCAAGAGCCTGTTCATGCTATACCTTATCAGTAAATGTGCTTACTTTGAGTTAATTGTGTTCTCTGGATGATTTCCAAATATAAAAGCCTTGGTGGAGGTTATGAGCTATAATTTGAGGTGTGCAGACCCAAGACTATTGTGGACATTGAATAGTTATCTCCTAAGGATACTAGATAGTGGGTGGATAGTTCAAAAGAGATGGTACATATAGAGATGATAATTTTCCATTTAACTAAATCTTATCCCTTATTGTACAGAATAAGAAATATAAGAAACATTTGGAATCAGGACAGTACAATGAAAAGACCATTGGCTCTAAAATGACTCAGCCTGGGTTCAAATCCCGCTTTTGACCTTTGCTCATGTAACTTTGGGTAAGTGGATTCATTTTTGTGTGCCTCTGCGACTTCTTTTATAAAATAAGAGAGTTAAAGAAGATGACCTCTGAAGTACCTTCCAACCATATGTCTATGGCCTTATGTATGACCTGAAGCAAATCACCCCATCAATTTGGGGCTCAGTTTCCTCATCTGGAAAAAGAAGGGGATGGATTAGCTGGCCTCTGTAGAGCTGTGAGCCTATGTAAACTTAGATAAGTTATTTCCCTTTTCTGTACCTCAGTTTCCTCTCCTGTAAAATGAGATGGCTGGACTAGATGACTTTTATACCCCTTCATATCCAAGGTCACATACCTAAAATGTGCTTCATCCAAGATTAGAACCTATGACTTCTACCCATAATTCCCAAGCTCTTTTCCGTCTTCCACAGCTGGCTCACAGACCTATGCAGTGAATGAAAAATATCTAGACACTGTAGAGTGAGAAATAGCAAACCGAGTTTAAATATGGTCAAAAGAAAACTTGTATATTTAAAAATCTACCCCCGCACCCCTGCAACATTTAACTACATGTTTACCACTTAAACAGAATGGTCACTCATGGAAATGTCAGCTTTAAGGTCGCTGTTTTTCTTAATTTAAAAAAGCAAGAAAGATGCTTTCAATGGAACAAAGAACAAGATGTAGACTTAGCTTTCTGAGAAAGTCATAGAAGTGAGTGTGTGCTGGGATGGGGCAGGGGAGACGGCTGACGGCTTTTGAGAGCTCCAAAATAAATACTGTCTCTAGAGACATTGGCTTTGCTGATGAAATGCCTATGAATGTCTCGGACTCTAAGCATCAGGCCATCCTGGTGTTTTCAGATTGGACTTGGGGAAACTCAAGCATGCAGTCCCATAAGGAGGTGGACATATGCCTCTTCGTTTTTGGCCAGCCACATATTACGGGTGGGATGAGAAAGGGCCAAGAGAAAGCGGCCAACAAGCAGGCTTTTATTTCTGAGGCTCCTGAAATGGGGCAAAAGCCCCCAGAAAGGATCAGCCACATGGAAGGTAAAGGACCATGACTTGCCTTTTGTCTCCCCCCCCCCCCCCGCCCACATCATGGGATTAACCTTTTCTGTGTCCTAGATCCCTCTGGCAAGCTGGGGAAGCCTATAGACCCTTTCTCAGGACAACTGTTGTAAATGAATAAAATACAAATACATAGGATTACAAAAAGCTAGTTATAATGAAATAATTATCAACATATTACCAAGAAAACTCATTTACAGACTATAGGTTCAAGATCCCTGACTTATATTGAACAAGCTACAGCAAAAAACTTGAAGCTACAAAGTCCACTAGATTGGACCCTTTGTCATAAAGGTGTTCCTTTATTTGAGAACATTTTCTTGACCTCTGGCAGGAAGTGACCTTGAGTTTCTGTATCAAGGAGTGGGGGGGGAGGGGTTGAAAAGGTACTTCACTGGGTCCTTCTTTCCCCATGATGAACATCTGATTTAGCTGAGAGAGAGAGTGGGTGAGAGAGAGAGTGGGTGAGAGAGAGAGAGAGAGAGAGAGAGAGAGGAGGGGGAGGGGGAGGGGGGAGGGGGAGGGGGGGGGAGGGAGGGAGACACTTGCCCTATATTTCCTTGAAGACCTGGCACTGTCACCCAGACGTTTCTTTCTAACATTCCAGTATCAGAAATAAAGCCACGAAGTAGAGAGACGGAAAGACAGAGAGAGTATCAGGCTGAAAGAAATGGGTTAATGATTAGGGTCATCTAAGACCCAAGGAGGCTCAAGATTCAGGAGTACCCTCTGTTGTCATTTTCTATTTTCATGACCAGTTAATTTCTGATGAATTAATCTGGGAGTTTACACTAAATTGCTTCTAGATGAAGTCCTTTCCAAGTAGCTGGGATTACCACATCAAAGACTGGAAGATGGAAGGGATTTCAGAAGCCATATAGTCCAACTTCATTATTTACAAAGGAAGAAACTGAGGCTCAGAGTGTTTAAAGAATTTACCCAGGGTCGCACAGTTAATAAATATCAGTGACAGGATTTTAACCAGGTCTTCCTGATTTCAAGCCCACCACTCTATGCCCTATTGTTACTGGATCAACTACATAGAAGAATACAGGAGATTCTGGTCATGAAGCAAAGAAGCAAAACATGGCTTTTAAAGGCTGCAATTACGGGCAGCTAGGTGGTGCAGTGGATAAAGCACCGGGCCTGGATTCAGGAGGACCTGAGTTTAAATCCGGTCTCACACACTTCATACTTTCTAGCTGTGTGACCCTGGGCAAGTCACTTAACCCTCATTGCCTAAAAAAATCTAAAACAAAACAAAAAAGGGCTGCAATTTGGGAAGTCAAGTTCATTTTAACCCAAGCAGCTCATTGTGGTGTCAAGCATCTAGCACCCCACTTCTGTACCCTGGCAATGGCAGAGAGGAGCAGGAGAATTTATCATAATCCTCATGCTCTGCTGGGGAATCTATGGGAATGGTCAAGTGGGCAGAGTTTTACTTCATGTCCCTGATTCTCTTGGCCAACTTTTTCTGGCCAGTCTCCTCACCCACACTGAAATTCCATTGTCCTTTTTCTCCTTCCCTACCTATCTAATAGATCATAATGTGCCAGTAGGAGAGGACTACAGATCCTTCCAGAGAACAAGATGCAATTAGACCAGACAAAGCACAGTTAGAAGGGGGCCCAGAGTCCAGCCAGTTCAAAGGAACCCAACCAAGGATCTCTCACTTCCCCATCAAATGATCAGGCAGTCTCTACTTGAAGATCTTATGTGGTGGCCTCTCACTCCACTCTGGGAAAGCTCTCATCATCAGGAATGTTCTAACATCAGGCCAAAGTCGGCTTCTCTGCAGCTGCCATCCATTGCTTCCATTTCTGCAACAAGTTCAATCTCTTTCCCGAATATGGCCCTTCGGAGCCTTAAAAACAAAGATCAAAACCCTCCTCCTCCTCCTCCTCTTCTCCACACTTCTTTCAGATGTGCTCCAGCTTATCTTTGTCCTTTCTACTGCAATAGTGCCCTGGACTGAACACAGCGTGGGCCAGAGGTGGTCAGGCGAGTGCTTGGCTTGGATGCCCTGATTCTTTTAGTGCAAACAAGAATAACATTCACTTTTGGGGGCAGCCATGTCACACTACTGACTCACCTTAGCCTCTAAAAATGACTGCATCTTTCCCCAAGGAACTCCTGTCCTTCTCTTGACCTTGATCTTTCAGACTCAAGCACTGAAGAGTATATTTGTTCATCTTAAATTTTGTTGTATTTGATTCAACTCATTGTTTTAATCTGTTGAGATTTGGGGGGAACTTGTTTCATCTAATGTGCCCCCCAGCTTTGTGCCATTTTCAAATTAGACAATAATGCCACTTATGCCTTCATGCAAGTCATTTGATTCAATTGGCTTCAATGTAAAGCTATTAAATAAATACTTATTAAGCAACAGAGACAGCTGGTCATGCAGTGGAGAAGGCTTGGGTTTTGGAGTAAGGAAGATCAGAGTTCGAATACAGTCTCAGTTATTTACTATCTGTGTGATCCTATGTAAGTCACTTAATCTCTGTTTGCCTCAGTTTCTTCAACTATAAAACGAGGATAATAATCGTCCCCATCTCATAGGGTTTTTATTTTTTTCTTTGTTTTGTTTTGTTTTTGTGGGGCAATGAGGGTTAAGTGACTTGCCAAGGGTCACACAGCTAGTAAGTGTCAAGTGTCTGAGGCCGGATTTGAACTTAGGTCCTCCTGAATTCAGGACTGGGGCTTTATCCACTCTGCCACCTAGCTGCCCCCTTCATAGGGTTTTTATGAGGAACAAATGAAGCATCTTTAAAGTGCTTAGCACAGTGCTGCCACATAGTAAGTGCCTTATAAATGTTTATTCCCTTCCTACTTACCAAGTGCCAAACATTGTGCTAAGGGCTAGTGATATAAAATCAAATGAAAAAGTGTCCTCCTTCCATTCAAGGAGCTCCCTCGTACTGAGAATCATTGAAACAACTTTAAAAATTGCACTGGGTCAACCACAGGCATGTCCAGAGGAAACTCTACTAGAAAATTAACACATGAGCCACAAGATAATACAGGGGCTAGAGTTGTTGGCCTTGGAGTCAGGGAGACCTGCACTCCAATCCTGGCTCAGGACTGCCTGCCTAATGAGTCACTTAAATTTTCATATCCTCAGTTTCCTTATCTGTACAATAGAGATGGTAACAATAGCATCTAAATCACCAGGGCACTGTGAGGATTAGATGAGATAAAATAAAGTTCTTAGTAAACCCTAGAGTGCTATAAAAATGCTAGCTATTGCTATGACTAATAAAGTCCCATAAATACCTAGACTTCAGGCCAGTCAGACTCTAGCTAACTGCACAGCATCTAACCCCTATTTCTCTATTTTGTCCAAAAGAATAGCATGAGAGACTTTGTCAAATGCTTTGCTGAAACCTCAGTATACTATGTCAACCACATTCTCCTGATTTTCCAGTCTAGTTATCCTGTCAAAGAAGGAAATGAGGTTAGTCTGACATGACCTATTCTTTTTATTTATTTATTTATTTTTTTTTAGCGAGGCAGTTGGGGTTAAGTGACTTGCCCAGGGTCACACAGCTAGTAAGTGTTAAGTGTCTGAGGCCGGATTTGAACTCCTGACTCCAGGGCCGGTGCTCTATCCACTGTGCCACCTAGCTGCCCCTGACATGACCTATTCTTGATTAAGCCATGTGGACTTTCAGTGGTCATTGCTTCCTTTTCCAAATGCTCACAAGCCATCCCGTTTCATAACATGTTCTAGAATTTTGCCAGGAATTGATGATGAGCTGAACAAGCAGGAAGTGCTGAGAGATGTGTATTGTATCTATTTGGGGTATTGTATGTGAATATATATACACTTTACATGTGGGTATGTGCATGTATGTACTCTGTGTGTGTGTATGTATGTGCTAAACTCAACTACAAAAGGAAGTACCATGGAGCCTGGTAATGGGACCTAAGAAAGGGATAGTGGAGGGAGATAGCTTTCCACTAGGGAAGTAGCTTGCTTATCTCCTGGAGTCCTCTGATAGGACAAGGCTGGTAACACCCCAAGCTCTGGCTCCACACAAGGGTAAGGAGAGAGGTCTGACCTATACTCAGAAAGCCAATCTCCTTGCTTGCTGAACTGGGAAGTGTGCATAACTTGTCTTATTTATCTTATTGCCTCCATATGGGCAACTTATCCACCTTATTGACTAAGGTGAGAAGGAAGGGAACAGGGGAAGGGAATAAGCCTCTACCATATGCTAAGCACCATGCTAACCACTTTATGCTTAGGGGCTAGGAAGGGACCTTCCCGGAGATAGAGGAGTTGGGGCTTATTATTTTATTTACTCAATGTTATTGTCATATTATTATACTGCTTAGATGAATAAATACACTAAAGAATGGCTGTCCAAACGATATATGTAAACTGAAAGGCAAGGTTGTTACCTAAATAAGGAATCGAGGATGGCTTCTAGAAAAAGTAGTAACTGAACTATAAAAGACAGACAGAAATCCAAGGGGCAAGCGGAGGAGGGAGGAGAAAGGATGCCGTATTTGACTGCCTTATTATCTTCACTAGTTAAAGATAAGAATGTTTCATGATATGATGATACATTATAAAGTGGGAAAATTCCAATTTTCTAAAACAAGAGCTTGGACCTGCTAATGAAGTGAAAGCCACAATTAGGTCATGGTATCGTTTTCATGCTGGAGGAATCTTAGATGCATTAAGTCTAACACCTTCGTTTTACTTACAAAGTTTGAGTGGCTTGCTCAGTCACATGGCTAGTAAGTATCTGAGGCTGCATTTGAACCCAGGTCTTTCTGACTGGGTTTCCTGGCTTTTCCACTGCACCAGTAAAATACATCCATGGAGTGGACATCCTTCACAGACTGAAAGTATGTGACAGGGAGTAAGTAGCCTTCCTTTTCTCAGTTATACAGAAAGTATCCTACTGTCATCAACAAGTCATTTCCGCCCCCCCCTTCCCCCAATTACTCTGATTTCCTGTTAAGGATTGGAGATTAGAAACAGTAAGTCCTGATTGAACTTTTTATCCGTTTTAGGCCTTTCCTCTTGTCGACTTTCAACAAATCGCCTACTGAGAACTATCTACAAGTTAATTAAAACACCCATTCTTAATGCTATGTTTATATAGAAACCCTTTGGTGAAATAAGTGGCCTCCAGCTTTGGAAGCAATCACAATTAAGGCTGTCAATATGTAGTAACTGCTTTAAGTACAAGAAGAAGGAAATAAGAGTGACTAAGCAAAATTCGTATTCCCTAAAATGCTGTGGTGTGGGTCTGAGCTGGAAAATCAACCATGGATTAATTAGCCCTGACTGGCAATGGTGACACATTTATTTTCAAGCTCCTTGGTTGAGCTCTAAACTGGGAAATTTGTTCTGAAGTCACCTGTGGTAATTAACGAGATGAAAACAAACATGGCAGCAAGGTGCTAATGGGTAAAAGATGACAGGTTACGACTGGACCCTGGCTTAAGTTTCATCTTTTCCCCTGAATCAGTTCTCTCTCTGAACATTCCTATTTCTGTGTCCTTGAAACAAAGCTTTGAATCCTTGCTCTGTCTCCTCCTCCCTACCCCCTTCACATCTGGTTAATGGTCAAGTCTTTTTTTTTTTTTTTGCTGGGCAATGAGGGTTAAGGGACTTGCCCAGGGTTAAACAGCTAGTAAGTATCAAGTGTCTGATTCTGGATTGGAACTCAAGTCCTCCTGAATCCAGGGCCAGTGCTTTATCTATGGTACTACCTAGCTGCCCCCAATGGTCAAGTCTTGATGAGTTTGCCTCAGTAATATCACATGAGAGACAGTATGAGGAGAGTGGGTAGAGAGCTTGTTTCAGAGCCAAAAAGATCTGAATTCAAGCCCTGTCTCTGATTCATACTGGCTGTGTGACCCTGGGTAAGTCATTTGACCTACTAATGCCTCCAGACATTAGTCTCAGGCTCTAAGTTATTTATAGGCAGTTAGGGGGTACAGTGGGAAGTGAAGAGATCAATGGACTTGGAGTCATGAAGATAAGTTCAAAATCAGCATGAGATATAATTAAATTCTCTCCAATTTAGTTTCCTCATCCATAAAATGGGAATAATAATAGCACTTCCTTTTTGAAGGTTGTTGTGAGGATCAAATGAGATAATAATTGTACAGTGCTTAGCACAGTGCCTGGTATACAGTAAGCACTATATAAATGTTAGCTGCTATTATTATTATTAAAAATTAAGATGGGACAGCTAGGTAGCACAGTGGATAAAGCAGTAGCCCTGGATTCAGGAGGACCTGAGTTCAAATCTGGCCTCAGACACATGACACATACTAGCTGTGTGACCCTGAGCAAGTCACTTAACCTTCATTGCCCCACCCCCACCCCAGAATGAGGTAATAATAGTGTCTATCTCATAGGATTGTTGTGAGGACCAAATGAGATATTCTATATAAAACTCTTTGGAAGCCTTAAAGTGCTAGATGGATGAGAGCTAATTTAAGCTGCAGAGACGATGCCAATCTGCATGTGTAGAGGGAATTTCCTCACCCTGGCATTCCCTATAACAGTAATATCACTGGGCCATTCTCTATTGTCACCCTGGCCACAAGCAGGACCAGCCTGCTGCTCCCTGACTAGGAACTCCCAAATAACAATGCAATCACGAGTCTGTTTTTTTTTTAAAAGGCTTTTTCCTATCTGTTCCTTCCTTTTAGTCCCCCTACCATTATTAGGAATGTTTGCTAATTGGTTTCTCTAGTTCTAGTAGAAAGGGCCCTGGATTCAATCAGAAAGATGTGTGTTCAGAGCCTGCCAGAGAGTCCCTTATTAGACATATGACCCTGGAAATAGCACCTAGCCTCCATTTGAATCTGCTTAATCTTCCCCAAAGGATACTGTGAAGGTCCCACTCCCCTGCTCCAAAGGAAATCATTGCCATCAAACTGTTACAACAACAATCTCTACCTCTATTGAGAGCATCCTTGGTGAAAATATGAGAAAGGACAAGGCAAGCTAACAAATTCTTCCACACCAGACCACAGCTTTACAGGACACAATTAGTCAAGTTACAGATGGTCATGTGGATAGAGTACTGGACCTTAAGTTAAGAAGACTCAACTCTGTGACCCTGAATCATTTCCTTCACCACTGCCTGCCTCAGTTTCTTCATCTATAAACTGGGAGTCATAATATTAATAATGATAGCACCTGCCTCCCAGAGTTGTTGCAAGGATAAAACCTGATATTTATCAGCAATTGTACCTGCTGATGCTTGATTCTTTAAACAAAAAAAAAGTCAATTAAATTTGTACTTTGTAAACCTTAAAATGATATATCCATGCTAGCTTTGGTTATTACTATTATTTTCATTATCCCCTTATGATTACGGTTTGTTGATTTAAAAAAAGACGCAATAGAGCAAGTGTATGGGATCTTCCCTCAACAAAGTACCCTCCATTCCTGTGTTAGGGTCATACAGAATTCCTCCATAGATGCAACTACAGAGATAACTTGATTGAATGGTTCTAACTACCAATGGAAAGCAAGGGATCAAAGGGAGGGATGAGCTCAGAAAATAGATTCCTCAGCACAGTGTAAAATGGATAGCACAGAGCCTAAGTAGAAAAAGAAAGTACCCGAGGATGGCTACATCATCTTCCTTCTCATTAGACAACAAATAGCTTTTCATTGTTTAGACAAATTTTAGGGCATTTCCCAATTAGGTTCCTCCTTTAGAGTACAGAAGTTAGAGAACTTACAGGGTTCTTGTCAACGTTTATTTAGGCAGATCAAGTGTTTGTTTAAAATCATGTTGTGCTCATTCTTCCACTTGTGAACAGAATGAAAACTTGAAATCCTTCCCCCATCCTGAGCCCCCGCCCCACTCCATCCAATTTGGCCAGGCTTACCTCCCCTAGGAAACCTTTCCTGACCTCATTGATTTCTGTCTGGCTCCTGCCACTTTGTGTGTTCCTAAAAGATTCTTTGTGTTATTCTCTAAAAGCTCCCCATGGAAGTGTCCCTAGCTTTTTTGATTGTAAGCTCTTTCAGCTGTCCCAGGCCGAGTCTTTTACTGCTTCATTTTCTCCAAGTATCCTGAGGCAGTAAAAGGGAAAGAGAAGTGACTCTGGAGTGAGAAGGTCCGAGCTAAAATCCTGCCTCTTCTATTTGCTGTGTGATCTTGGACAAGTCACTTAACCTCTCTAATCCTCAGCCGTCTCCTCTATAAAATCTCTTCCCACACTAAATCTGTGATCCTATGATCCACAAGTGGGAAGTAGGCTAAGCTTTCTGTTCTTTCATGTTGCTCCCACCCTCTCCTTTCTAGATCTTCCCTTCCTCTTGTGGTAAAATATGAAAGTTTTTAACAGTCAGTTAGGATATAACTGAAAGACGCCAGTTTTTCAAGGACCACCCTTTTGGGGAGGAGATGAACAGTCCGCCTGCTGCGCATGTCAGACTACCTGCCGGGTTTTTGACTTCCGGGGTGGAGAGAACGGGAGTAGGCCTTTTTGCCTGCTTGGCGGGACCCCTGAGGGCACGGCACAGACGGTCTCTCTCTCTCCAAAGGTGGCCTTTTCGGTTTGGTGAGTTTTTATAAGGAATATAGACTAAGCCTAGACTTAAGACGATTTGTATTGTATTTCTATTTTCCTATCCTTCTAATCAACATCACCTTGTGACTACCATACAATAAAGGCTCTATCTAGAAAACCAGAAGCTTCTTCCATTTACTAGTCTGGGAGATAAATTAGGGAAAAGTTAAGTAGGGGAGATTTTATGATCTAATATTCAATTTTATTCTCACACTCTCCAGTAGGAAAAATTCATGTTTTCTACCTGCAATCAGCAGTCTTACCAGTTGATACTTTATTTTTTAGAAAAAATAATTGCGTGCAGCTAGGTGGTACAGTGGATAAAGCACTGGCCCTGGATTCAGGAGGACCTGAATTCAAATCTGCCCTCAGATACTTGACACTTACTAGCTGTGTGACCCTGGAAAAGTCACTTAACCCTCATTTCCCCACAAAAAAGAAGGAAGGAAGGAAGGAAGGAAGGAAGGAAGGAAGGAAGGAAGGAAGGAAGGAAGGAAGGAAGGAAGGAAGGAAGGAAGGAAAGAAAGAAAGAAAGAAAGAAAGAAAGAAAGAAAGAAAGAAAGAAAGAAAGAAAGAAAGAAAGAAAGAAAGAAAGAAAGAAAGAAAGAAAGAAAGAAATTAAGTCTTCATAGCAGATCTTTTTTGGTGGTAAAGAATCAGAAGCTAAGGAGTGCCTACCATAGAGGAGAGAATGGTTGAACAAATCATAGTTTAAGAATGTGATAGAATAGTGTGTTGTTAAGTTGTTTCAGTCAGGTCTGACTCTTTGTGACCCCATTTGGAGTTTTCTTGGCAAAGATACTGGGGTGGTTTGTCATTTCCTTCTCTAGCTCATTTGACACATGAAGAAACTCAGGCAAACAGGGTTAAATGATTTGACCAGGATCATACAGCTAGGAAGTGTCTGAGGCCAGATTTGAACTCCAAGCCTAGTGTTCTATCCTCTGCACCATTTATCTGCTGAGGGGTGTCAAACTCAAATAGAAACTGGGGTCACTAATCTGCACAGAAGTATCCTCTACAGGCCATATGTTAACAGTTTTAAAATGTAACGTTACCTATTTTTGGTGTATTTGTATTTGTTTTATTAAAAATTTCCTAATTACATTTTAATCTGGCTGGGGCCCCACTTGGGATTGTAGTGGCATAAGAAATGATCAGAGGGATAGTTTCAGAGAAACCTGGGAAGATTTGTATAAATTGAGGCAGACTGAAGTGAGCAGAACCAGAAAGAGAAAAAAAAAATATATATATATATATATATATATATACAATATAAAGACTGACAACTATAAAAGCTTGGGAATTCTGATCAACACAATGACCAAGCATAATTATAGAGGACTAATGATGAAGAATGCTATTATTCACTTCTGACAGAGAGCTTGTAAACTATGTATACAGAATGATGCCCATACTTTTGGACTTGGTAAATGTGGGAGTCTACTTTGCTTGACTATGCAAATTTGTTAAAAGGGTTTGTCTATGTTGTTGCTGTTGTTTTTAATTTTCAGGAGGGGTGGGAGGGACAGAAAATAAATAAGTTTTTTTAAAAAAATTAATATTTATTTTCAGTTCCAAATTTACTCCCTCCCTCACCCACTGAGAAGGCAAGAAATACAGTGCCCAATATACATATGAAGTCATACAAAACATTGCCCATTAGCCATAGTTTGAAAAAAATAAAGAAAACAAATATACTTCAATCTATGGCCAGAGTTCATGAGATCCTTCTCTGGGGCTGGATATCACAAACAAGTGTAAATGAAAACAAAACCTAATTTAAAAAGTAAATTTCTGAAACTGAATATATGGGAGTAATCATTTACAAGTCCTCACAAGTAAATGTCAACAGAATAGAGCCATGAACATACAGCGATTCAGCCCCACATCCTTTTCTGAACATATGAGCAATGATTTGTTTTGAGAGCTAAGGAACTAAGAACAAGACACACAAAAGTGCATTTAAAAGGATGACAGGTTTGATGGATCTGTAATAGCCTCCAAATGTATATATAAGAGTATTACATTTGGTACATTAGTCTGGGGGCAGATAAACTGAAGGCTCTTCAGTACATTTGAGTCATCACTATGTATGTTATGGAAGTAAAGGTAGACAGACAGGGCTATCTTTTTAGGATACTTTTCCAGAATATGCAGGGAAGAAAAGTACAGCAGATAAGCATGTTGTAATGAGAAGGGTGCTGAATTTGATGTCAACAGGCTTGTTTTTGAATACTGACTCTGCTGCTTACCACATATGTCACCCTGTGCAAGTTTACATGGCCTCTCTGAGCCTTAGTTTCCTCCTTTTTATAAAATGAGGGGGTAGGGGAGTTGGACCAGATACTCTGGTTCTATGAACCTTGGACTAGTCATTTTCTTCTACTGTAAAATAAAGAGGTTGGACCAGATGACCTTTAAGGTCCACTCCAGCTCTCAATCAACAGTCCTATGAAAAACATCTTGGCATTTATGGTAAAAAGCTACTTATTTCATTTTGCAATTAACCCTTCATTTCAGATGCTTCCCAGTGATGACCAACACGACTAGGGACACATATAATGCAAGTTAAAAAAAATCCAGAGAGCTTGATTAATGCAAATGAGCCACTTAGATTATTCTCATGTTAATTACAATGTCATGATTACAGCTTTGGAGCGAAGTGCAAAGATGCTACAGAAAATAAAGCCCGAGCAGCAAATAAGACAATAAAGGATTCATTTCACATACTCACCATGTTATTGGCTAAATATAGGGCGAAAACAATTCCAACCAGGCCAAATTAATGGAGGAAGGTTTGATAAAGGAGATGAAAGCTCAGGGGATTATAAAATGGGCCAGTTCAGAGTACTCAATGGTTCTTGTTAGAGCCTCCATTTTCAACTAAAAGCCCTTCAAGGTTATGTAAAGCATTTTTTCAAGTGAAAGGATCAATGACTATAACTAGACCATTCTCTTTATAATGAGGCAATGCTGCAAGGTATCATTTCTACCATCTTCAAGAAACTCTCATTCCACTCTTCCATTTCTCTCTGGGTGAGACTGTGCTAACACAGATGAGATGCCCCAAATAGGGGGAAGCTTTAAGGGCTGGGCTGTGCAGGCTAGAAACGATCATTCCCATCACCTTACTTTGATTACAGTACTCTTTTGGAAACTGGTCTCCATTAAACTTAGAGAGCTAAAGGGGAAGAAATCAACCAATCCTTCAACCAGGCAAATCAACATGGTCCTGTGTCCTGCTTTCTGAAACACAGAATGGACCGAAACTTCTTAGAATTCTCCTCCGAATAGTTTCCCAGCTCAGGGCTACCAGGTTAGGCACCAAAAGGGAAGTGATGTCTTAAAAGGTAGCAGGCAGGTGAACGCATATGGTCTGAGATGAGGATAGGCAGCTTTCAAGTGGCAATGAACTTGCAATCTTCCAAAGATTGGGTTTTTTTTTTGGGGGGGGGGAGAATGGATAAGGAGGGGATTGGACTCATTAGGATAACTCTGTTCAAAGGAAATATATAATAGAGGTTATTTACTTTGTTTCCCTCCCCCCCCCCCACTCAATGTTCTCTTTCAGAGAATGGAAGTTAACAAAACCCACTCTGAACCTTGGTGATAAATTTCAGGGACAATAAATTTTTCAACAAAACTGGAAGATCAAAGACTTGGCTTCACACATGCACTTAAACATTATAGGATCATAGCATCAGAGAGCTAGTGCTACAAGGCATCTCAGAGGCTATCTAGTCTATTTCCTCTCACTTGACAAAGGAGGAAAGTGAGGTTGCAGGGAAGTAAAGTGACTTACCCAAGATCATTGATAGGATTCTAGTTCTACAACTAGAAGGGATCTCAGAAGTCATCTATTTCAACTCCCACATTTTGCAGATAGGGAAAGTGAGGCTACCCAGACAGGATAAGTGACTTACCCAAGGTCACACAGGTAGAGTCAGGAATTATACTAAAATCTTATTTGGGGAGGAGTGCTACATGATCCACGGGTACAAGAACATGAATTGGGGTGGGTTGGGATGCTATGGGTGTGGCCTACCTTTGTAGTTTCTAAGAAACAAGTTTTGTGGAATCAAATTCAGAGTGCAGATAAGGGAAAGGCTTAGCCTGCCTCAAAATAAAGGCTAACGCATTCAACAGCTCAGGAAAACAATGGGTATGCTAATGAAATGTTCCAGAAAGCAATTAATAATTGGTCTCAGACTCTTCTATATTTGTTCAGAGCAAGGAATGAAACAGTTTCTTGAAACTCTTGCCAACTTGTAGGCTTTTTCCACCATCCTCATCATCTGCAAACATTGAGGTGCAAGACATTCTTCCACTTACCAGGCAGAGGCGTTCTCCTTCCTGCTCCAAACAGGGAGGCAGGACTTCAAGCATAATTAGATGGGATTGTAAGGATTATTGGAGTCCTGGAGTCAGGAAGACCTGAGTTCAAATCTTGTTGCAGACATTTCCCAGCTGCGCAATTCTAGGCAAGTCACATAACCACTCTCAGCCTCAATTTCCTTATTGGCAAAATGGGAACAATAACAGCACCTTCCTCCCAGGGCTCTTATGAGAGTAAGATAAGGTGATATATTGAAAGAACTTTGCTATTATATTATTAACAGGTGAATACCAAAGTGAATGTTCATTATAGATCAAAAGACCTACAGGAGAACCAGGGAAGAGAAGGATGTTCATATTGGGAAAAGACTTTGAGAAGGAGGGCCTTGAGGGATATGAGGAGAACAATGTGAAAACTGTAAGGCAGTCCATGGAGGGGAAAGTGTGAACAAAGGTGTGTAGGTTCCGGTGAAAGAGGGTAGAAATTGACTGGAGTCAGTGGGGATGAGTACAAAGGAACAGTATTTGTCAAGTTAGGGAGGGACCATGTTATAGGAGGGTGCTAAGTAGCACTGCAGTGGATAGAGTGCTGGACCTGGAGCCAGGAACACCCGAGTTCAAATACGGCCTCAGACATTCACTAGCTATGTGACCTTGGGCAAGTCACTTCACCTGTTTGCCTTAATCCACTTGAGAAGGAAATGTCAAACTGCTCTGGTATCTTTGCCAAGAAAACCTCATAGAGGTTCACAAAGAGTTGGACACAATGAAATGCCACCACCACATTATAGAGAGCCTTGAATACCAAGTTAAGGATTTGGGATTTGTTCTATAGACCAGGGGGAGCTATTGATGTTTCTTTAACAGAGAAGTGACATGTCTCAAGTTCTGTTTTTAGTCATTTTTAGTTGGCAATGACATGTAGAGAGACTAGTAAGGAGACTAATAGGGAGAATACTGCAAGAATGCAGAAGCAGGGTAGTTTTAGTATGACTGAAAAGCAGGGAACATTATGAGAGACATTGCAAGGGAAATATCATTGGGATGTATGTCTCTTTTATATTGTGCGTGTAGTTGTAAAACAATGGCATAAGTGCTGGATTGAGAGACCAGGCATGGATTCAAATCTGAGTTCTACTAGGTCATGGGCAAATCATCTCTTGGAGTTTCCATTTCCTTATCTGTAAAATGAGGAATTTGAACTCAATGACCTTTGAGGTATCTTCTAGAGTGAAATCCATGCTCCCCTGATCAATGAGCCTGTTGTAGCATAGGATTTGGTTTCAAAGTTCAAAAGCATTGTTGGGCCTGTCCACTTCCAAGGAAATGCATCAGTGCATTCAAGCCTTATTTTGTGCTAGGGTGGATTGTGGAACAGTAAGCTATTTCTGATGAGGAAAAGAGGCAGAATATATCCATATAATTTTGTACATGTCTCACACCCAAGGTGCTGTTTTGGGCTAGTAAACAGTAAATTAACTCCTAAAATATAATTCAAGTCTGAGATTTTGCAGCGGGTAGAATGGTAAAGGCAGCTAGGTGGCACTGTAGTGGATATATCATGCAGGGTTGTATTTAGGAAGACTCATCTTCCTGAGTTCTAATCTGACCTCAGACATTTAGTAGCTATGTTAACCTAGGCAAGTCACTTCACCCTGTTTGCCTCAGTTTCCTCAACTGCAAAATGAGCTGGAGAAGGAAATGGCAAAGTTATCTCTGCCAAGAAAACCCCATACAGGGTCAGAAAGAGTTGGGTGCAAATGAAATATGACTGAACATTTAGAAGAATGGTAAAAGTTTATCCAGTTGGCCCCCTTCACTTTATGGGAAAAAATCCAAGGCCCAGACAGGTTAAATAAGTAGGAGGGAAATAGTATCTCAGCTTTCCTCACTACAAATCCAGCCCACTTTTATACTAGACCACACTGCTTCTCAGTAATTATGTTAGAGTCTATGTGGTTTAGTAGGTAGAGCCCTGAACTTGTTATCATAGGTTCATAAAACTATGGAAGGGACCACAGTTCAACCTATCTCATTCTCCAGTGGTGGAAACTGAGACCAAAAGAGGGGAAGTGACAGGCCCAAGTCCACACATGTATTAAATGTGAGAGGTAGGATTTGAGCCTAAACCCTCTGATTTCAGAGTCAGTTATTTGTATGTCTTATGGGTTCAGATCCCATCTTACTAGATTTATGATCCTGGGCAAGTTAAATAACAACCTCTTAGCCTCAGTTTCCTATAAAATGGGTATAAAAACTGTAGCATCTCCCTCACTCACAGGGTTGTTGGGAGAATCAAATGAGCTAGTGGATATAAAATACCTTGTAAATCATAAAGTGTCATATTCATGTCTATCATCATCAGAAACTTGAGATCAAGAGTGGAAAGGTACCAAGTCAATCACATTTAGGTAACAAAAGGGAAGATACAGCTTTAAACTCTATCTGTGTTTATATGATGCCAAACATCTGGATGAAATTTGAAAAAAAGAACCTAGTCATCCATCCAGATGTTCCCAAGTATAGTGCATGGGTGGCTGGCATCATTTAAATGAAATATCCAGATGATTACTTTAATTTTTTCCGCTTTTCATCCATATGCATAAACCCAGCCAATAAATACATGATGGGAACTTTGCCAATGATCCTCTTCCTCTAAGCATTCAAATGATTTCGAGAGCATTGTCTCTCTCCCTCTGTCCCTCCCTCCCTCCCCCCCTCTCCCTTCCTTCATTCCTTCTCTCCCTCTCCCTCTCCCCCTCTGCACACACCTAAGTCTCTATGACCTTACTCTTTCATTTCTTCATTTCCTCCTTTTGCTAGAAGAATGGGAGCATAAGAAAACAGGCAGTGAGATCAGAACTAATCGTATGAGGGGTTAAAATATATGGCCTCCTCTCACTTATAAATGATGCAGCTTGGCTCTATGGACTTTGCTGACTCTCTCCCTAAGGGCTTAGTTAGCAAAGATGCCATGATTTAAAACATGGGGCAGAAAGAAGGGCGAAGGTAGTCAAAGTATCTCTCTGACAATATTCCCCTTCTGGGCTCCCTCACAGCAACTCCCAACTAAGACCACTCCACTGAGAGCAGCTTTTTCATGACTGGCCAAGGTGGCATCTGAAGCACTGGAAAGCAGGGACTTCAGGATTCTGAGTGCCCTACAGACAACCCAACATCAGCACCATGGTCCCTGACCCTGCCTGCAATGCCACATATCATATCCCTGTTTTTGAAAACATTTGAAGATGGATCCTAAAGATGAGCTCCCTGTATTAGACCCAGTTCATTCAATAAGCACTTACTGTGTGTCAGCCACTGTGTTGTGCCTTTTGTGTACAAAGGCAAAAGTGCAAATAGGCCTGTTTTTACTGTGATGTATTCTAGGCTGCTTCAGATCACAACAGAGTGCATTCTTCTCTGCTAGTCATGTGTCAAAAGATTTCTATGATGGTTTCTAGTAGGAGCACCTTATAACCTCATGACGTCCTGACCGTTTCTTTGATTCTTGGGAAAAACTACATCACACGGTGCAGGGTGCTAATTGAAATGATGATAACACCAGGGCCTCATTCACCTGTATTTCAGGGTTCCTAAAATGCCTTCACAGCTAACCAAGATTCTAAGAACCCACAAGGATCCCACTGTAGTGACCCTCCCTGTAACTCCCCTAAATTGCTGTCATACCTTCACAGCATGGACAATGGTTTAGATTTTGAGAGATGCTGTTGTTGATGTGTGGTGATTATTGTTAGTGTTGTTCTCATTATTATTATGGTGATAGAGGTAGTCGTTGCTGTGGTTGTAGCTACTGTTGAGGGGTTGGTGTTTACCATTGTGGCTGATGTGATAATAGTCACTGTTATGGTTTTTCTGGTTGTTATTACATGGATGGAATAGGATGCAAGAGATGTGGATATGTTAGATGGAACACAGTGAGGAGGCAAGAATGACACCAAAGTTATATACTTGGCAGACTGTAAGAATGGATGGTGTTCTATCAGATTGGCTAATATGACAAAAATGGAAAATAATAAATGTTGGAGAAGCTGTGGAAAAATTGGAACACTAATGCATTGTTGGTGGAGCTATGAACTGATCCAACCATTCTGGAGAGCAATTTGGAACTATAACCTTAGGGCTATAAAGCTGTGCAAACCCTTTTACCCAGCAAAACCACTTTTGGGTCTTTTTCCCAAAGAGATCATACAAAATGGAAAAGGACCCACATGTATAAAAATATTTATAGCTGCTCTCTGTGTGGTGGCAAGGAATTGGAAATCGAGGGGTTGCCCATCAATTAGGGAATGGCTGAACAAGTTGTGGTATATGAATGTAATGGAATTCTATTGTGCTGTAAGAAACAATGAGCAGGAGGAGTTCAGAGAAACTTGGAAGGACTTGCATGAACTGATGGTGAGTGAGATGAGCAGAACATTATACACAGTATCATCAACATTCTATGTTGATCAATGGTGATAGACTAGATTCTTCTCACCAATACAACAGTACAAGAAAGTCCCAAAGGACTCATGATGGAAAAGGCTCTCCAAATCCAGAAAAAAGAGAACTGTGGAATATAGATGCTGATTGAACCATACTATTTCTTTTGTTTTTGGTGTTAGTGTTTTTCTTTTTCTGAGGTTTTTCCTTTTTGCTCCGATTCTTCTCTTATAACATGACTAATACAGAAATATCTTTAATGTTATATATATACATATATCAGATTACCTGCTGTCTAGGGGAGGGGGGAAGGGAAAGGAGGGAGGGAGAAAAATTTGAAATCTTATAAAAACAAATGTTGAAAACTATCTCTACATATAACTGGAAAATAATAAAATATTTTTATTAAAAAAAAAAGAATGGATGGTGTTGAATGCCTGCTATTTAAAATCATTCAAAGTCTTCTGGCCAAGCTGGCTGCCTGAATGGGAAGCAGATCACCTAGCTCCTAGTTATTTACTCCAGCAAAACCCTGCAATTCACACCAGAGGACATAACGATCAAGAAATCTAGTGAGAAACCAGACTAAGAGACTTCTTCCACTTCAGAACTAATTGGACAAAAAGTCAGCCAGAGCCCGGAGAGCAAAGCTAGCACCAGTACAGAGGCAGTCGGAGACACATGTAGTATGCAACAGAGTTCTGTGTTGAGAGGCAGCAAGAGTAAAAGCCTCCCCTGAGAAATGAAGCAAGAGATACGAAATAAAAGCTCCCGTGGAAGGAATTTTAAGGAGATTAAATAGATTGGAAAAGAAAATGGTGAACATAACTCAAGAAATGGACACCTTGAAAACTAGAATACACCAAACAAATATCAAGGATTACATGAGACCACAAGAAATCTTAGAACAAAGCCAAAAGATTGAAAGATAGAAGAAAATGTAAAATAGTTTATACCGAAAAGGACATCTGGAAAACAAGTCAAGGAGGGGTGATTTATTAATCATTTGACTCCTTGGAAACCATAACCAAACAAATGGCCTAGACACTTATTATTTTAGTTGCTAGAAATCATAAGTGAAAACTGTCCAGGTCTGTTAGAACTAGAGAGGAATATGAAGACAGGAAAACTCTACTGATAATTTCCTGAAAGGAAGCCCCAAATGAAAAGTCCCAGGATTGGCACAACCAAAATACATAACTCTCATAACAAAACATATATCACTAGCTTCAAGAAAGTAGTAGACCTGACAACTTCCACTCTAAACAAGAGAAAATCTTGGGATATAATATTCTGAAAGGTGAAAGTTATTTTGCTTATAACCAATAATAACTTTAGAAAACTGAGTATAATCCTACAGGGAAAAATGACCTTTAGTGGAATAGGTGACTTTTAAGCATTTCCAATGAAAATACCAGAACAGAGTAAGAAGTATAAACACAAGAGTCTAGAGAAACCTAGAAAGCTAAATTTCCTTCAGTAAATGGAAAAAGCTATATGATCAAGTAGTACTTTTCCATATGATCAGGTAGTAACATTTTCTCAGGCGGAGAAGACATGTGTCCTTTCAGAATATTAATATTTTCAAAAGGTACTATGGGAGTTAAATAAGAAAAAAAGAACCTGAAGTTGAATTGGTTCTATTCTAAAGGTGTGATGAGGAGAAAGAAGAGATGGTACTGGAGGAAGAAGAGGATGGAACTTGCTATTTCTCATCATTGGAGTAAGGGAGTATACATACTTGGAAGAGGGGGTGAGAAATTGGGCATAAACGCTCACTCATATCTCAAATGCACAAAGAAGGGTTGACCACACACATAGTTTGGCACAGAAATACATTCAACTTGACAGTTTTGTTGAAGTGAGGTAGGGCTGAATGAAGAGGGAGGATAATACTGGGAAGAGAGGAGCTGCAAAGCAAAACAAACCTCACTCTCAATAAAAGTGTAGGGAAAAATGACTAAAATCTAAGGGAGGTGCTTTAGATAGCTTCTTAGACAACTGGGGAATGGTTGAAGAAAGTGGGGTATAGGCACATAAGAGAATATTGTTATGTAATAAGAAATGATGAAAATAAAGTATTTCAGAGAATCTTGGGTAGTATGAATTGTAGAGACAGCATTGGCAAGACAATGGCCAGCATTGTCCAAACATAAGGCCAGCATTATTATAAAAAACAAACAAAAAAACCCAAGAAATCTGGTCTCAAACACTTACTAACTGTGTGACCCTGGGTAAGTCACTTAACCCCAATTGCCTCAAAAAAGAAAGAGAAAAACAACTTTGGAAGACTTAATAATTCTGCTCAATGCAATGAACAACCATGCCACCAGAGAACCAGTGATGATGCATGTTCCCCACCTCTAGAAAGAGAGATGAAGGAAAAAAGGTATAGAGACAGATACTTCTGGCCATGACCACAGTGTGGATTGACTTTTTTGGCAATCTCTACTTTTATTTTTTTAAATAATAAGCATTTTTATTTAAAGTTTTGAATTCCAACTTCTATCCCTCCTTCCCACCAACCCCCTACCCCCTTCCTGAGGTGGTAAGCAATCAGACATAGGTTATACATTGCAGTTATGTAAAACATTACGATATTAGTCATTTTGTATAAGAAAACAAACAAACAAAATGAAAGAAAAAGTGAAAAATAGCCTGATTCAGTCTATGTTCCATCAATATCAGTTCTTTCTTTGGAGGTAGATAGTATACTTCATCATTAGTCCTTTGGGATTGTCTTGGATCATAGTATTCCTGAGAATAGATAAATCATTAACAGTTCTTCATCAAACAATATTGCTGTCAGTGTACACAATATTCTCTTGGTTCTACTCATTTCACTATACATCAGTTCATACAAGTCTTTCCAGGCCTTTCTTTAATCATCCTGCTTGTCATTTCTTACAGCACAATAATATTCCATCACTGTCATTGTTTAGCCATTCCCCAATTGATGGACATTCCTTTGATTTCCAGTTCTTAGCCACTACAAAAAGAGCTACTATAAATATTTTTGTACAAATAGGTCTTTTTCCTCTTTTGGGGGATATCTTTGGCATATAAACCTAGCAGTGGTATTGCTAGATCAAAGAGTATGCAAAGTTCTATAGCCCTTTGGGCATAGTTCCAAATTCTTCAGAATTAACTTTGCTTTGGTATGCTTATTTGTTACAAAGGTAGTTGTTTTTTTTCCTTTTTCTCTTGGTTAATTGTGTGTGTGTGTGTGTGTGTGTGTGTGTGTGTGTGTGTGTGTGTGTGTGTGTTAAGAGTAAAGCCCAAAATTAAAAGGGGTCATTAAATTTAGTTCTTCTAAGCAATACAATGATGCAAGACAACTCCAAAAGATTCATGATGGAAAATGCTCTCCACGTCCAGAAAAAAAACTTTGAAGTCTGAACGCAGATCAAACTATACTATTTTCACTTTATTTGTTGTTATTTTTTCTTTCTTGTGGTTTTCCCCTTTTGTTCTGATTCTTCTTTTACAACATGACTAATACAGAAATTTGTATAACATGATTTTGTGTGTATATATATATATATACATATACACACAAATATATAACCTATATCTGATTGTCATCTTGGGGAGAGGGGAAGGAGAAAAATTTGGAATTCAAAATTTTACAAAAAATGAATGCTGAAAACAATCTTTACATGTAATCGGAAAATAAAATACTACCAAGAAAAAAACGAGGAAAACCCCAAAGGGGGGGTCATTAAAGCATGATTAAATGCATAGAAGAATGGAGAGAGGTTCCGATGGAAATATGGAGAGGTAGGATGATTTTGAAAGCAGTGTACAATTTCTGGTATGCTTTGAAAAAGTAAAGGCAAATAGTATGGAATGGAAATTCACAGTTTATAAAGAACTGCTCTTTTGTCTTCTGCTATGTATGTGGAAATGTTTCTTTTTTGGCGCTTAAGTGCAGAATAAAAATATAAAAATAAAACCGAGCCCTCTACAATTTGGGCTCATCCAATCTTGCTAGCTTAATTATGCATTATACTCTATGGACCTGATCTTTCTGTTCCTTGCTCTCCATCTCCTATCTCCACAATTCTGCATTGGTCAGCCCCCAGGTCTGTAGTATACTCCATCTTACCCTAAAAATCATTGAATTCCTCTCCTTTTGAAGACATGGCCCAAACACCAGTGTTTACTTGAAGCCTTTCCTGATCTTTCCACTTGCCAGTATCCTCACTCATTAAATTTACATTCGTCTTGTTTTTATCCTATTTATTTTTATTCTATGCATAAGGATACAGTGTCTCAAAAGTCCATAGTGCAGTTTTAAGACTTTTAGGTCAATCTAAATATTGTGATTTTCCCAGTAGGATGAAAGGTCTTTGAAATTAGATATTATTTCATTATCTTGATCTCTGTATCCCTAGCACCTAGGCCGGGGCCTGGCACATTTTTGTTGTTCTTGTTGCTTGATTAGCTAAATTTACAGGCATAGAAGAGAAGTAGTTATTTAGATGACACAATCTATCAGTTAGGTAGAGTAAGGGTTGTTTTTTTTCTTTGCTGTGGAAGAGAGGGAAAGAGACTTTATTTTCATAGGATTCTAAATTTAGAGCTAGAAGAGAACTGGGACATTGTCTAGTCCAAAGCTTTTAAACTGTGGGTCATGACCCCACATGGGGTCCCATAACTGAATGTGGGGGTGGCAAAAAATTTGGCAACAGTCAAAGGTTATGTCTACCTATTTTATATACCTATATACCCAGGGTCATGTAAAAATTTCTCAGGTAAAAAGGGGTTGCGAGTGGAAAAAGTTGAAGAAACCCTGATCTAGTCTAACCTTCCCAATTTTGAGACAAGGAGACTGAAGGCAAAACACAGGGAAGGGGGAAATTGGGGGGGGACCCACTTTGTCCAAGCAATAAATCAGAGAGCCAAGATTCAGACCCCAGTCTATGGACTCTAGGCCCAACACTTTTCCCGTACTATGTGGCCTCGTCTCTCCCAGAGAAAAGACAAAAAATCATATTTTGAAACCTTTTATTTATGTCTCCCAACATAAATATTTATAGCTGTTAAATAGATAAGAAATGTGCAAGTTTGTTGTTGTTTTTTAATGCTTCCAAATTGCATGGTCTAGCTTTCTGATATTTCTTTTTAATGTGCTACTGTGGACGACCCATGTTCCAAGACAAAACCTCCAAATTCTCTTTTTAAAGAAAAAAAAAATGACCTATTTCAACTAGAGCCTCTTTCTCTTCCGAGCTGTGAGGAGTATATTTGTACGATGAAAGTATACGGAGTGGGAAGCCAGGGCTCTAAGAGTTCAAATGAATATTTAATTTCTCAAAGAAAGCTGGCTGCTCTTTAGAATTGCTGAGATAACATGCTAGAAGGTCCCCCAATGCTGTTTGGCTGGGTTTTCCCAACACTACATTCTTACCAGAGTAAAACATAATCTATTAATAATTAACACTTCTTCCTTTCCAATACCTGGAGGAATACTGCCCTGGAATTCTTTGTCAGAGGCAATAACTGTCTGAAGATCAGAGGCCAAGAACAGAATAGCCAGAGGGCTCCGGGGTTCTCTAATTCTGCTTCAGTGCCTAAGGTGCTGGACTCCAGTCACAGCAGTCATTGAGGGAACAGAACAACAAACCATCAATTGGTTTGAGGTCTGGGGGAAATGCATTTGTTTAGGACAGAGTAGACATCTTTATAATTCAAATAGAATTATTATGGGGCTGTGGGCATTTTCTTTTGGGTGTCTTCCAGATAATTAACAGACAAGCAATTATTAATTTGTAGGCTCATAGGCTCCTACATGTAGAACTAGAAGGGACCTTAGAGGCCATTGAGTTCAACTGCCTCATTTTACAGAGAAGAAAACTAAGGCCCAGGGAGAGGAAGGAACTTACTCAAGGTCACACACAGGATACTAGACCTAGAGCAGAAAAAACCTCAGAAGCCATTGAGTCCAAGCCCTTCATTTTACATATGAGGAAACTGAGGCCCAAGTAAGGGAAAGAACTTGCCCACAGTCTTACATAGGATCCCAGATCTAGGGACTTCTGAGGTCATTCAGCCCAATCCATACCCATTGCTCTTTATAGAATATCACATAGCCTCTTGCTCAAGGTTCCCTTTTGAAAAATAAGGTGGCCCTTATTAAAAAAGGCCTGAGTACCTATGTGCCAGGCTTTGGTTTGGGAATGATGACTGAGTCACCTTATTTTTCAAGAGGGGAATTTACATGGCTCAGTTTCTTTCTCTATACAATAAAGGGGTTATACTAGGGCCTCTGGGGTTCGTCCCAGCTCTAGATCTCAATCCCACCTCTGACCTTGAGCAATGTGTTCCTGTATAAGAAGCAATGGATGTGGACTCAGAGGACAGAGGCTATCTCCTAGTTATGTGACCTTGGGAAAGTCACTTGCTTTCCCTGGGGCCTCAGTTTCTTTGTCTGTAAAATGAAATAATGGATTAGATGGCCCCTCAAGTCCTTCCAGCTCTACACCTATATCCTAAGATTCTAAATTCAGTGTTCTTTGTACTAAACCTGTTAGATTTTAGTTTCATCTCAAGCATGGTCTCCTGCCCTATTCGGCCACCACCCCTTCCCCTGGAGGTAAGGACCGGGGTTCACATTCTACTTCTGATGGTTACCACTGGTGCCACCTTAGGGAAGGCACTTTACCTCCTTCACTCTCAGTTTTCTTCTCCATAACATTAAGGATTGGACTAGATGACCTCAAAATGTCTTTCAGCTCTAGATCCTGGATCCCATAATCCCCACCATTCTACAATAAAGCTTAAGGGGATGGGAAAGGAGATGGGTCAAAACTGGCAAATAATACAATTTGTTTTGTCTATGTCTTAGACCTGGTAGATCCAGTTATGGGTTGAGTCAGTGAGCATCTATGAATCACTAACCTATTTTGTACCAGGTGAGGCATTATGGGTAGCAAAGAAGACAACACTGTTCCTACCCCTGAGGAAATTAGAATTATTAGGGGAGAAAGATAATTTTAGAGAGCAATAAATAGAAGTGATCAAGTAGTGAATTGTGCAACTCTAAGGCTAAGAGAAGGGAGAGCCCTCCATTGGTTATAGGAGTTAGGAAAGACTTCTAGAGAGAAGGATATTACAAGCTGGGCTTTAAGAGATGAACAGAACTTCCATAAGAGGAAAAGAGGATATATTATATATTTTTTTCCTTTTCTTTCTTTCTTTTTTTTGTGGGGCAATGAGGATTAAGTGACTTGCCCAGGGTCACACAGCTAGTTAGTGTCAAGTGTCTGAGGCTGGATTTGAATTCAGGTCCTCCTGAATCCAGGGCCAGTGTTTTATCCACTGTACCACTTAGCTGCCCCTGGATATATTATATTCTAGGCAAGGGAAACTACATGAGCAAAGGTGGAAATAAGCATGAAATGTGTAGGGTTCACAGGATCTAAAGAGAAGCTTGGGTTATCATCTATGTTGGGGGCCCCCTCTGAAAATCATAACTAGAGGTCAGATGGTTGAGAAAGTTGGATGCCAATAGTGACATCATTCATTCATTCAACCAAAAAACATTTGTTTGGCTCTTACTTCATGCATAGCATTGTGCTAGACATTGGAAGAGATACAAACTTCAGATAAGCCCCAGTCCCCATTTTCCTGAAACAACCAGTCTAGCCAGGCACTAAGACACTGAGACAGATGCATGTCAGTATTTTCCCTTCACAGATTCTTTACTCAAGATATTAGTGGCAGTTCATGCCCCTGTTTCTAAGTAGGTGAAAAAATGATCTCTCTTACAATTTCAGGTAAGTAGCCATTTGATTTGCCTTTGACAGAGATAACCACACAAAGTTCTTTCACCTGTTAAGTGATTACTGAAAGATGAGGGTCTCAGTGAAGAGGCATCAATATTCCCTTCCCCCATTAATGTACTGACAAATGTGTTTTTTTAACTGTTTCCCTTAGGGAATCCATAGGAAAATATTAATTTTCCAAGACATTTTTCCTGAAACAGGTATCAAAACTTATTAACCTTAAGGCAAGGAACCAGCTCAGACAAGGTAAATGACTTACCCATGGTCATACACCTACTGAGTATCAATACCAGGACTCAAATTCCAGTTTCTGGACTCCGGGCTTATGTATAACGTCATATTTATTTGTATATTTCATAAGATCTTAGCCAATCATAGAAGAGCCTCTTCACCTTCCCAGTCCTATTAGCTTACCTTTCTAAATTTCCCTCTGAAATAATTAATCAATCCATCAACAAGAATTCATCAAGCACCTACTATGTGCCAGGCATTGTGCTAGGTACTGGGGATACAAACATATTTAATGAAACAATCTCTACTCAGAAGGGGAGACAACAAGGATAGATAGGTAGATATAGATACTTACACAAGTATATATGAAGAAGGAAGATGAGCCTTTTTTCTGATCCTTGCCACTTCTCAAACCTCTCCAAAATTGGAGTTATGGAGGAGCAAAAGCTGTCTCCAAAGTCTAAGACATCAAGCCTTTTAATAAGGTAAAAATCCAATCAACTAACAGCAGAGAAGCTTAATCCATAACTCCTAATGTAATCATTCAACACTCTTCCCACATCAACTATCACACTCTGGAAGGATCTAACATATCAACCCATGGGCTTACAATAAAACTCAACTTTGTACTCCCTACAACATGCCACAGAAAACCAAAGGGCAGAAACCTGCTCTGGCTAGGACTATAGAGTGGCAAAGCTCTGTGCCACAAAAATACCCAGCTAGGAAACTAAAAAGCAGAGGAAAACTGGGGCAAGATGCCATCATGTGTCATCCTCCACTAGGCCTGAGGAAAAGGAGACTTGGCATCCAGATAGGGTCAGATTTGTTTCCCCAGAATCAGTGGAATCAGAGGTAGAAGGTGAAACTGATACCCATAAAAGTGGGCCCAAAGGAAATTTCATGGCAAATGGGAGAACCCCAATAATCATGGGGAAGGGTAAAAGTTTTAATGAACTGCAAAATCTAGGACATAGGGACATTCCTACCATGGGACAATGCTTCTTTTTGCTCTGAAGTCTGCAATAGCTGGTATTATTTTTGTGGGGCAATGAGGGTTAAGTGACTTGCCCAGCGTCGCACAGCTAGTAAGCTTCAAGTGTCTGAAGTCAGATTTGAACTCAGGTACTCCTGACTCCAGGGCTGGTGCTTTATCCACTGTGCTACCTAGCTGCCCCCTGCAGCTTCTAAGAGTGAAGCACAAGAGAAAAAGGAAATGGGGTATCTACAAGGCAATAATATAGAAACTATTTAGAAGAAGCAGCTCAAAACAAGTGCTTTGAAAGCTTTAATTCCTGGAAATTGAGGGGATGCCCATCAATTGGGGAATGGTTGAACAAGTTGTGGTATATGAATATAATGGAATACTATAGTGCTGTAAGAAATGATGAGCAGGCAGATTTCAGAGAAACCTGGAAGGACTTACACGAACTGATGTTGAGTGAGATGAGCAGAACCAGGAGAACATTGCACACAGGATCAACAACATTGTGTATTGATCAAGTGTGATAGACTTGACTCTTCTCAGCAATACAAAGTTCCAAGATAGTTCCAAAGGACTCATGATGGAAAATGCTCTCCAAATCCAGAAAAAAAGAACTGTGGAATCTAGATGCAGATTGAACCATACTATTTCTACTTTTGTTGTTGGGTTTTTTGTTTGTTTGTTTTTCCCTTTTGCTCTGATTCTTCTTTCACAGCATGACTAATGTAGAAATATGTTTAATGTGATTATACATATATAACCTATATCAGATTGCTTGCTGTCTTAAGGAGGGGGGAAGGAGAAAAATTTGAAACTAGAAATCTTATAAAACAAATATTGAAAACTATCTCTACATGTAACTAGAGAACAAAATACTTTTATGATTAAAATAATTTAAACAGCTTTAATTCCATCAGGAATACAGAGATTAAGGAAGGAATAAATAAATATGAGTCATGAATCAAAAGTTAAAAGTCTAGACAGAAATCAAAAATAAGTAATGAAGAGAATAAGGGAAAGAAATCCCGTTTTAGAAAAAAAGACTCAGAAAGTTAAAGCTAAAAAAAACTAACAAAACAAACTGAAAAGGAAGAGAGGAAGGAGATTTTAACTTATGAATTAACCAAGTAAAAAAGAGAAAGATTTAGATAACTAGATAAAAGGAAGAAAGAAAAAGGAGCTTAGTTAAGCAAAATTTGGGAAAGGGAAAACAAATGGTGGGGGGGCTTGAAAGTGAAGGGAAGCCACTGGGGACATGATTGCCTTAAAGGATATTAAGCTAAAATAATGGAAGAATTGAAGTACTCTTTTTTACAGAGGACAAAAGAAAATTTCTAATTCAAGGGGGGGGATGTTAGAGAAAAATGAAGGAAGATATCAAACTAGGGTTCATAACTTTAAAAAAGAATAGATTAAACAATCAGAGTTGCTAGAGTAATAGCAATGGTAAATATCAAAAATATCTTTTTCTTAAGATTCTTCTCTTTGTTATTGTAGAAATAGACTTGAGTTAAGGTATTAATGGCTTAGTAATGACAAACTTTTATACACAAAATAAGCCAGTTATTCCTTAGAGGGAGCATAATTAGTAATAATACTAATATCTCATCTTTTTTAGAACTTTAAGTTTTATAGAGTGTTTGGGGTTTACTCAATTAGTTAGCTTCAATGTAACAGTGACTATCTCTGGCTGTTTGATACCCACTGTCTTAGAAGAACTACCAAGTATCTACAGCACTCAAAAAACCATGATAAGCAGACCATAGTTAGACTTCAAACTGTTTTTCCATTTCAGACTCCTGGTTTAAGACTTCATTGATGAAAGGAACTAGCTTGGTGAGAGTTGACGACTAAATTAAAAGATGGGAAGCAAGTAGTAGGATACTAGGAAACATCTTCAGAAAGATATTTTGGTAGAAAGCAAATCATTGTCCATGAAAGGCAAAAGGCCTATTTATTCAAAAAGGACTGGATAAATGATACCATTCATAATTCATAAGAGAAAAGTGTGTCCAAATTTGGATTATTTTCCTAGTTCACTGTCAAATATGCCTGACCTTTAGATTAAATTTTCTGGCATCAGTTTCCCATTAATATTAAATGTCCCAAACATTTTGGCTGTTGGCACTCTGAACTTCTGATGGGGATTTCTTGAGCTCTCGATTAGGTGCCAATTCTTACTTAACCTTCAGATGAAGAATCCACTCAAACAAATAATATTAATGGACTCCAGTTTCAAAATTATTAGGATTGAGATTAGCTTTATAATAAAGGAGCTCAGAAACCAACTCACATTCCTTATTATTTAGTCTCACCATTTTTGGTTTTATTTACCAATCATTGGTAGATCTTTGTATCCCACCTCTCCCAAAGAATTTCCTTCATATACTACATAAAGATCTTCCTTGACTATTTTGTTAACAAGGTGGTGTTTTGCAAACACACCCACAGAAGTTGTTGGACTTAAGACTCTATTGGGAAATAACAAGTCTATCAGTGAATGGAAATGTTTCCTAAACATTTACCTTCTATTTATTTATTTGTGTATTCATTCATTCATTCATTTGATTAATTATGTGCATGCTCTCCCTCCCAATAGAGTGTAAGAGCCTTGGGGGCAGAGACTTTCATTTTTGTCTATATATCTTGGGAACTGAGGACAATGCCGGGCAAAGCAAGCACTGGTTAAATCTTTGCTAATTGATTAAGCAAATCACAGTTTGTCGTAGTCTGGAAGACCAATATTTGATAGTCCAGAGGCCTGCTTTATAAAGCTGATTTGGCCACCTAAGTGTCATCTGCAAGGACAACATGAATTGATTAAGGAGGATACTAGGGAACTTTAAAATCTGAAGACCCTTTTAGTCTTTAGGAGTTATTGGTGCTTGCTTTCCCTGAGAGGTGTGGATCAGAGTTGCTAGAGTAATAGTCCTGAGAATATAAAGGTAGGGGTTGGATTTGCACCGGTATATTTAGCTGTATCACCTTGAGCAAATCACTTAACCTCTCAATACCCCAGGGAACTCTTTAAGCCTCTGAGTTCTGTGTAAATTGCTAATCTGCTTTGGTAGAGGGAGTTTCCATACAAGGAAAACTCAGATGAATTCACAGGTTCAGACCACCTCACCATGCCTATCTAAATCAGTATTGATCAACATGTGCTTGCCTAAAAGTCTATTTGATGGAGAGCTCAAAGAAGGCAAGTGCTTACTTGGTGGTCAGAAAAAGATATAAGGTCACTCTCAAGGTCTCTCTTAAGAACTTTAGAATTGATTGCACGACATGGGAGACACTGGCACAGAACTGCCCAATATGACTTGCCCTCATCAGAGAAGATGCTCTTCTCTGTGAGCAAAGTAGAATTGAAATAGCTCAAAAGAAACATGAAAATTTAAAGAATCCAACCCAAATGTTCACATGGATTACATGTGCCCAACCTGTGGTAGAGCCTCCAGAGCTCATACTGGTCTGATCAGCCACAGTCAGACACACCATAATGTGACTCTAACATAGTGATGTTCTTTGGTCCTCTTCGATAATGAAGGGCAACAACTAATCAGCCCTTTTACTGACCAACCAGGTGGCTTTGTTCAAATCCTTTCCTTTTTTCCTTTTTTCAGGACCTCACTTTCCTCCCCCCAGAAAGTGTGGGTGGGGATGATGTAGAAGGCAAAAAGGGGGTTGACAGAAAAACCTAAGACCCAAGCTCTAATTTAGATATGAGCTCTAAAAGGAATTTAGACCCCAGTTAATGGATAACTGAAGCCTTGGGAAACAAGTCAGGGCCTAGTTTCTCCCCACCCACATAAATCAGCACCCATAACAAGAACATAAAGAGGCAGACCATGAAGACCTTAAACAGTAACAATGATAAAATGATAGGCTATAGAAATTCTAATGAAAAATGAAGATATTTTGAAACTAACCCTGGGAATCAGAAAGAGACATGCGCAGAAAAGGCCAAATTTGTCCCCAGATTCACCTTATGACGTGTAAACCCCCAAAACACACCTCCACAGAAAAAGGTACCCACCTCGGGGGTTGTCTTAAGACCCCCAGGAACTCCAAATTAAGATAAGCCCTCCCCTGTACCTCCCTAAAGTAGAGATTATTATAATGAGGACAGGCCCTCCCTTGTAACTCCCTAAAGTGGAGATTATTATAATGAGACTGATAATCCATTTATCCATACTATAAATATAACTATCTTTTCTTTCCTTATTGGAGAGATTTCTTTCCACTTTTCTGGTTCTCTCCCTATGTTCACTCACAGTATTTCAATAAAACTTGGGAAGCTGAGTCACTGAGTCTTGTAATTCTTTTGGGATGACTCATGATCAATTTGACCCCAAATTCCATCCCACCTCAGGGGGAGAAGGTTGGGGGTGGGGGAGGCAGGTTTAAAAGATCTCCAAGCTCCTTTCTAGTTCAAAGTCTATATTAGTCTATTTCCCAGGTCTTAACAGAGGTATATTACTCTATCACAGTGATGACACGCAAAGTCATGCCTGAGCTGTGCTAGTGGGAGATGGCAGACCTACTGTGATGGTGACACTCAGGAACAGCTGCCTGGGCATGGGAATAAATACAAGTACCCACAGTATCCTTGAGCACTCATCCGCATTCATTGGGATCTCAGAAAAGTGAGATGACAATATTTCTAAATTTTACCATAGTTGGGGGTGGGGATACTGTCTTTGATGTCATTTGCTGCACAAATTGGTCTAACTATGCATTTTTTGGTCAGTCAGGACTCTGACTTTATAGAACCCCCTACTTTATGCCAAGCACTAAGGCTATCAACATATATCACTGACTCCTAGTCACAGTTTCTTTTCTCATTATTGGGAATACCTATCCTCCTTTGCAGATGCAATTCATGTGCCTGTTGTCTTTTAGAAGTAAGAATGAGAGTCCAAAGATTCATTTCTCTACTTGTCAATGTATAGATTGGTACAAAGTTTTAAAGGGGATCTCTGTCATGTCTTTTTGTGCTTTCAAGGGTTTTGTGTAAGTATCTCTGTGTATATGCACATGTATGCCTGAGCTACATGGGCATGGCCATACCCCAGTTAAAAGGTGCATCCTCTTGGCTCTTTGTTGTTGACTGATTTGAGTTCATTGTATTTGTCTAGGTAAAGATGAAATCAATCACTTGTATGGCAGTCATGAAAACCAAGCAGGTAATTGGAGATGGAGAAGCACAAGGACAATTAGTTCCAGTCTTAACTGTGCTATGAATGGCTGTATGACCTTGGACAATTCACTTAACTTTAATTTGAGAGCAAGAGTAAGAGTGAGAGCGAGAGAGAGGAGCTATTATTATTCCGTTCATTTTCTGTAGAGCTGTAACTAGAATACTGGTATTTTGATTCTCAGCCCTGGGAGTTTTCTATTCAAGATGCTGCTTCACAAACATTGGTACAATTGACAGAGAAGCCCAGGACAATAAAGATAGTTAAAATTGAGTATCTGAGAATCGTAGAAGATTGTTTTCTTGTGTGTGTGTGTGTGTGTGTGTGTGTGTGTGTGTGTGAGAGAGAGCGAGAGAGCGAGAGAGAGAGAGAGAGAGAGAGATTCTATTTACTTTCAAACTATATTCCCCCCTGCCATATGCATTCCATGTTTATTTGTTCCAAATGTTGTGTGTTTGTGTCTTGTCTGCCCTATTCAGATTATAAACTCCCAGAGGCCAGATACTGGGTCTGTGTACAATGAATTTTCACTACAATGACAGTGAATCAATGGAAAAAGGTCTTTTGGTACATTAATGACTAACCCCCCTTAGATGAAGTACCCAATGGACCAGCTATGTATTTAAATTGAAGAGTGAACTAGTAAGCCATGGTGGACTCTCTTTAAGAACCTTCAACATAGCTGCATCTATAATAAGACACTTAAGAAGTACTTTTAGATGATGATGACTTAGGAGGAATATATAGACAAAGGCAAGTGGCAAGATGGACAGATTATTTAATTCTTTGATATAGTTATGAAAAATAATTAACAAAGAATTATAATATACACAAGGGACAGAGCAAAGTCATTCAAGATGATGGAGTGAGAGGATATGAGAGGTTGACTTCTTGTAGACCCCTCCCCTCAAAAAAGGTAAAGAAGAAAATGACCAGAGAGAACTAGCTATTTTTTTAATCACATATACAGGGGCAGCTAGGTGGCACAGTGGATAAAGCACCAGCCCTGGATTTAGGAGTACCTGAGTTCAAATCCGGCCTCAGACACTTGACACTTACTAGCTGTGTGACCCTGGGCAAGTCACTTAACCCCAATTGCCTCACACACAAAAAATCACATATACAAATGACCCAAATGTTAAAATGTATCCAAAAATTACAAAATGCAACAGAACAACTTAATGAGCTAAAACATTAGGAGTAAAGAGACCCTGACAGCTATAGGGAGAGTCATCCTGAGGTGACTAAAAGATTCTATCAATGAAATTAAGCATGGGTAAATGGCTGGGCAAAAAAAACCAAAAAACAAAAACAAAACATGCCTTATAAATGGAATGGAATATTATTGGGTAGTATAGTAAGAAATGGCAAATAGGAGAAATTCAGAAAAATATAGAAGAGTTAGAGGAAATGATGCAGAGTAAAATGAGCTTTACCCAAAGAACAATAAAGCCAATGACTACAGCAAAGTAAATGAGGAGGTCACTAAAAGGAAGCCAAATTTTAAATGAAAAAAACAGTGAATGACCTGAGATAGATAATGAAACATATCTATTCCCCACAACATAAAGGTGCGACTACTGGGACAGAATATTATATAGATTGTCAGATGCAGTCACCTCACCAGCTGTTTTTGTTTAACTTTTTATTTTTTGTCACAAGGGAAGGTTTAGTTTGTAGATGGGCTAAAATGACCAAGATATAAAAACAAAGGTCATTAATAAACTATATTTTAAAAATAAATTAAACATGATTAACACTGTGAAGAAAATCATAAGACTGAATAAAAGGAACCTTCAAAAAGTATAAAATAAAATTAGGAGATTGAGATTTGAAAGATAAATAACGAAAGGAAATCATGAAGAAAATAATCGATATGGAGGACACAATAGACAGTCTCAAAAGTCCATCAAAGCTGCAAGGAGTCTGTGACAGTAGAAAATGGAATTATACACAATGCAAAACAGTTGGAAATGCAGGTTCACAAAATCATGAAATTATCCACACTATGGGAAAACATACAAATCCAAGCAACAAATTGAGAATAGGTTAGGATAGAACAACTTCATGATGAACTTAGAAAAATGGAAAGAATTTGGAAACAATATTTCAGAAAATCCTCTAAGAAAACTTGCCAGAATTGGAGAAAACCACTGATTAAATACAGAAATAGTAAGGATCCACATGACTGATCCCCAAAACTGAACAAGTCTAGAGTCTTAGCTAACCTCCAAGGCTAGAAAAATGAGGACAAAATAGTACAAGTTTCTGGAACAAGAAAAGAGATAATTTATCAAATAACAATTAGGATCACAGCAGACTTTTGAGGGAGGACTTAGATAATATTGTAGAAAGTGAAATAAAGCATTTAGAAGATTTGGAAGTATATGCCATCAGCCTGGAATTATCCACACAGAAAACCTTACCATGCTTTATGAAGAGAGGCGATAGATACTTGAAAAGAATTTTAAATTTTATTCTGGAGGTAATGTTGTTGCTGAGCTTTTTTCCCCCCAGTTGTGTCTGACTCTTTGTGACCACATTTGAGGTTTCCTTGACAAAGATACTGGAGTGGTTTGCCATTTCCTTCTTCAGATTATTTTTTTTTTTATAAATGAGGGTAAACAGAGTGAAGTGACTTGCCAAGGGTCACATAGCTAGCTAGTGTCTCAGGCCAGATTTGAATTCAGTAAGATGAGTCTTCTTGATTTCAGGCCGGGCACTCTATCCACAGCACTAATTGCCCTCTGGAGGTAATAGGGAGCGACTGATATTTATTGAGTAGAAGTGTGTTAAATAAGTTAAAAACGATAACTAAAGAGGTGGGGGAGTAAGTACTTATATAATACCTGAGCTACATATACTCACATATACATATATCTATAATACAATGTACACATATATATATATATATATGTATATGTGTATATGTGTATGTATGTAACTTGCCTGGGTCAGAAAGCTAGTATATGGGGATGAATTTAAATTCAGGACTTTCTGATTCCAGGACCAGTGTTCTATTCACTCTTCCACCAGCTGCCTTGATAATGAAAACTAACCCTAACAACTAAAACAGGGGAAAGGAAACACATTTTTGCATTGAAGCCCTTCCAAGGAAGAAAATACAAAAAATCCTGAGAAATTGATTAAAAAAAAAGAGAAAAGAAATTCATAATACAGAGATACTCTGGGGTAAGATATATCAATATAAAACCCTAGTGAAGTGAGTAATTTAGTAATAACTAATCAAAAGATCCCCAGAGAATAGCCATCAAGAACCTCTAGAATTGTTGGAAGGCTAATAAAAGAAATGATGGAAGGGACAAAGAATGAAATTAAGACTCAATAAAAAACTCACAAGGACAACTGAAAAATTAAAAACTGGAAAACCTTAACAAAGAAAAGGACACCCTGGAAAACAACAAAATGTAGATAAGAGAACTTTCTAATCCCGTGTAACCTTCACGGTGTTGTGGTACTTGGTTGGTGCTTAATAAATGCTTCTTGACTGACTGATTTATTGAAGTCTAGGCAGATTTCAGAAGGATTATGCACCAGCACTGAGAAAAGAAATGAAAGAAGGGATGTGATTTGTAAAAAAGCAAAGAAAATGGTTTATATCCAAAAATACCTTACCCTGAAAAGTGGAACATAAATTTAAAGGAAACAAAAGAGAATTTTTAAAGAGAATTGATGACTTCTAAGTATTCGGGTTGAAACAAGGACAACTGGGCAGAGTCTTTAAAATAAGCACAGTGGACAAAAGGAACTTAAAAAAGGTAAACAAGTTTGAACAGCTGAAAAGAGCTAAGTGATGATCTAGTATTATCATTATGAATGGAGGAGACCCATTTCATCTTAGGGTCACTGAAGGAACAAAGAGATACAAGCATTGGACTCAGGTGTACAAAAATCAACAAAATAAAAAAATACCCCATGAGGATAGGGGAAAGGAGGAAAAAACACTCATTTTTCTTTAAAACACTAAAAAAATAGCATAAGAATAAAATAACCTTTGCTTATTATGCTTAAATGTACTTATCCAAAACCAAGAGTTAGCATTATTTATAATGGGAAAACATTGGAAACTTTCCCAGTAATATGAAGAGCAAAGCAAGGATACCCATTATCTTAACTATTAATTAACAGAACACTAGAAATGATTGCTACAGCAATAAAACAAGACAAAGAAATTGAGAAAATAAGTATAGACAAAGCAGAGATGAAATCACTTTCCTCTTCAGATAACATTGTGGTTTACTTTGTTAGCACCAGTGACTCAACATCCCTCTCACCAGATAATTGAAATAATTAATAACTTCAATAAAGTAGCAGAATACAAAACAATTCCATAAAAACCATAATCCTTTCTGTATATTATTAACAAAACCCTGGAGTAAGCAAATAGAAGCAACACTATGTTTAACAGAACAACAGATTGCATTCAATACTTGCTAAAACACATATAAGCAACAAATGAATAGAGCACTGGGCTGAGAACCAGAAAGCCTCATCTTCCTGAGTTCAAATCTGGCTTCAGACTCTTAATAGCTATGTGACTCTGGGCAAGTCACTTAACCATATTTGCTTCAGTTCTTCATCTGCAAAATGAGCTGGAAAAGGAAATGGCAAACCACTCCAGTATCTTTGCCAAGAAAACCCCAAATGGGGCCACAGAGAGTTGGACTTGACTGAAACGACTGAAAACAACAAAATTACAGAAACAAAAGATAATTTTCTGTTCATGGCTGGGCTATGTCAGCATATTAAAAATAATGCTACTCTGCAAATTACTCTATAGATTTAGCACTATAGTGATGAAATTTCCAAATGAATACTTTATAAAATCAGAGAATGTAATAACACTAATGTTTTAGGAATAAAGGTCAAGAATGTTGAATAAAGAGATGAAAAATATGGAAAGGAGGGGAGCTTGGCACCATCAGATATCAAATGTTACAAATCATTATTAAATCTATTTCATGCTGGACAAAATATCAAATTAAATCAATCAATTATATTGTATTAGAAAGACCTAGAAACAAATGCAGATAGCACCTTAGTATTTGATAAACCTGAGAACAAAAAATTCTGGGAAATTATTTTTTGAGAACTGCAAGGAAAATGTGAAAGCAAGTTGGTGAAATGCAGATTGGGATTAGAATCTTATGCCTTGTGCCACCATAAATTACAAATGAATAAGTGATCTAAATAAAGAAAAAGCCATTCCATTAATAAGTTAGAGAATAATCTGAGGTTATAGCTTTCTCAATTATGGAGAGAGGGATAATTAGTAACTAGATGAGAGATAGAAGAAATCATAAATGACAAAATAATTTCCCTTATATAGAGTTTAAAAGCTCTTACCTAAATAAAACCAATAAATCAAGAATCAAAAGAAAATAGAGAATGGAAAAAATGTGACAAAAGCCTGGTATCCAAAAGCTCTATAGGGAAATCACATAAATACATATGATTCCAAGTCATTCCCCAAAGGGTAAGTGGTCAAAAGGCATGAACAGTTTTCAGAATAAGAAATAAAATCAATAACCACATGAGAAAATGTTCAAAATCACTAATATTCAGAGAAATGCAAATTAAAACAACTTTGAAGTACTTCTCCACAGCCTTCAAGGTAGCAAAAATACTACACATACCCTCAAATACCAATCACTGAAGGGCTTTCCACTAAACTCAGCTGTCATTTATTTGGTGACTTTGTTGTGAATTAAGTCAGAAGTTCTGAATAACTCAAATGAGGGGGTTACTATTAATTTAGTGGGTGCTGACTAGGGATCAATGAATCACCAGGGAGTCTAAAAGCTCCTAAGGACCAGGGACTGTGCTTTCTTATTGATGCTAGATATGCAAAGTTGACACTGGAAAAGAAGGGTTTTTTTTTAGTTGTTGTCTTTCTTTTTAAGTGGAACAGAGAGGAGAGAATCTTCCAGAGTACTAAAGATTGTAGCTCAGGAGCAACCTGATGCCTCTATTGTAAAAGGGCAATAAGTTTAGGGTTTTTAGACATAGATTTCTTGATCCCACTCCACACTAGGTCTTGGGGGAAAATGATATAACTGGAAATGATAAGGATATAGCCTAGACTATTAATAAATTAGAGGTATTGGCTATAGTGTAGAGTTACACGGTGGTCATAAATGGGCTGCAACAGTAATTGACATAGAATATATCATTTGGGAAATGTCTGACCAGAATAGGAGTGACCATCATGCATAATGAGGAAAGAATAATAGATGATGAGCCAAAGCACTAACCTGTTCCCCTAACACATAAAGAGCCTTCAAGTAGGAGTTCTTCACCTTTTTGGTGTGATAATCCACTCTGGCAATCTGGTGAAGCCTATGGGACCCCTTATAGAAGAATGATGTTTTTAAATTAATAAAATACAGAGCATTACAAAATAAAGCAATTGTATTAAAATAGTTGTTTTTATTGTTTGTTTGTTTTGGCGGGGCAGTGGGGTTTAAGTGACTTTCCCAGTGTCACACAGCTAGTAATTGTCAAGTGTCTGAGACCAGATTTGAACTCAGGTCCTCCTGAATCCAGGGCTGGTGCTTTATCCACTGCAGCACCACCTAGCTGCCCCTAGTTGTTGTTTTTAAATGAGCTTGTGGAGCCCAGGTTAAGAAGCCCTGTCTTACAGAAAGGACTTTAGTGAACTGGCAAAATTATTTATAGAAGTTTTCCAGTAGCACATGAACAAGAATTACACAAGAGGAGAAGATGTGGATGATTTGTGATTGGCACCAGTGGAGAAAGTGCTGGGGGTGTGGACAATAGCACAGAGCCAACAAAGTCTAAGGATATTCATTTATAATGACAACTCAAAGGAAATGAGTTATCTTCCATAGTGCCATAGCATTGGGCTACTGAGTTGAACTTGCCAGTGGCTTTTAGGAAGCAATTAGGTTTTTAAACACTATGCCCCATAGAGTCCCTTACAAATGATTTCTTTAAAAAAAAATCTCTGTCTAAATATCTGGATTGTTGGGGGGAGGAAAAGGGAAGGAGATAAAGTTGGCTGAGCAGGAACTGTGTTTTATATCTTTTGATTCTTTTTTTTTCTTTTTTGGGGGGGGGGAATTGAGGGTTAAGTGACTTGCCCAGGGTCACACAGCTAGTAAGTGTCAAGTGTCTGAGGCTGGATTTGAACTCAGGTCCTCCTGAATCCAGGGCTGGTACTTTATCCACTGTGCCATCTAGCTTCCCTGATTCTTTTTAACCAACAAAGCATCTCAGAACCATGACAATGGATTCTACAAAATAAGTTCATAGTAGTAATAACCACAGCTGACATATGCTTTGAGGTTTATGAAGCATTTTCCATATATCATCTCAGTTGATCCTTATAACAATCTGATGGCATAAGTAGTTGCGTGACATTGCTAAGCTGGAAGGTTTCCAGAGCAGGGTGATCTGGAGGGCAAAGAGAGCATCCAGATCCATAAATCCACCAACCAGCCTTTATTAACGGCCCTTTGCCAGGCATCGGGGATACAAAGACACAAAAGGCAACAGGCATATGAAGGGCTGTGGTATGAAATGGATTCGCCTTGTTCTGCTGATTCAGAAGCTGTAGGAAGAATGGAGGGGATTCCGGCTGGATATAGAGAATCACTTACAAGAGCGATCACACAGGGGTGACAGAGTCCTTCTCACTAGAGGTCTTCAACAGAAACCTCTATGGCCCCGTGCTTATGTTGTAATGGGGATTCTTGATGTGGTATGGGATGAATTAGATGAGCCCCAAGGTCCCTTCCAAATAAGTCTTTTATTCAGCAGGTTAGGCATTATTATTGCTATTTTATAGCTGAAGTAACTGAATCCCAGAGGAGTGATATACTAACCATGGTCCCACATCTAGCAAATAGTGAAGCCAGGGTAGGAACTCAAGACTCTTCTGATTTCCAGTCTCTTTCCATTAGATATGCTGGATAATTATGCCATTGTTGTTATGTTTTCTGTGAGAGTTGGTATTATTATTATTATTATTATTATTACTCATCTTTATATAGCCTTTTAAGGTTTACAAAGTCTTTTCACTATAACCCTATGAGGTAGTTTAGAACCCTTCTTTTATGAATCAAAAGCAGAAAGCTCAGAAAGATTAATTGACCATCTGTAAGATGGATTTGAACTTGCTTTTCCTGACCTCAAGTCCAGCATGCCTCTCACTACACTGTGATAACTCATATTGATTTTTGCCTGCAGGTAAGCCTATGAAGGGCTTTTATGGGTAGGATAAAAAAGTAAAATTTTCAGTGATGATAGAATAAGAAGAAATGGATTCAAACAAAGGTAGGAAAGATTTAATACCTGGCTTCCCCACCAATCTACTCCTCCTACAAACTTCTCTAACTCCCTATTTCCTTTGTGGCTCCCATTACTTAAGTAAGCCAGGTATGCAAGTTTGTACTTGTCTTTTCCACCCTCCACATTCAAATGATTGCCTTGCCCTATTTTTGTCAAGTCTTTATCCCCAACAACTTTCCCATCCATCCTTTTCTCTCTATTCCCACAGTCATTATTTTCGTTCCAACTCTCCTAATCTCTTCCCAGGATATTTCATTAATTTCTCAATTGACTTCTTTGGTTTCAGTCACTCCCTTCTCTAATCTGTCCTTCACATAACTGCAAAAATAATGTTCCTAAGGAATGGTCTTGATCATTTTATTCCATAGCGTCAAAAGATTAAGGGGATCTCTGAATCTCTGATTACCACTAAGATAACCAGACTTTTCAGCCTCAAATTTTAAGCCCTCCCCAATCTGACTTGCACCTCCCTTTCCAGACATTACGTTTTTTTAGTGAGGCAATTGGGGTTAAGTGACTTGCCCAGGGTCACACAGCTTGTAAGTGTTAAGTGTCTGAGGCCGGATTTGAACTCAGGTATTCCTGACTCCAGGGCTGGTGCTCTATCCACTGTGCCACCTAGTTTCCCCTGAAGTCCTTTTTGAATAAAATTTCCTCTCTACCTTCAAATTATCCTGTATTTACTTATTTGTCTGTGTATATATGGGGGGGTGGCATCTAGGTGGCACCATAGTGCACAGAGGGCCAGGCCAGGAGTCAGGTAGATTCATCTTCATGAGTTCAAATCTGGTTTCAGACACTGACTGACACAGACACAGTCAGACACAGTGGCTGGGTAACCCTGGTGTTAAATGAGGGGTTGAAGAAGGTGACCTCTGTGTCTAGATCTAGGATTCTATGTGTGATCTTAGAGAAGTCACTTCTTCTCCCTTGACCTCTGTTTCCTCCTCTGTAAAATGAGATTGTCCTAGATGGCCTCTGAGCTCCTCCATTCCAGCTCTAGATCTATGATTCACCCCTAACCTATTCTCTGATTTTCCCCTCAATTAGTGTAGACAGTAGTAGCTACCTCCCTTCCCTTCCCAATACACACCAGCTTTAGAGTAGGATTATTTGGGGGGGGGGAAGCAATGAGAGTTAAGTGACTTGCCCAGGGTCACACAGCTAGTGTCTGAGGCCAGATTTGAGCTCAGGTCCTCCTGAATCCAGGGCTGCTGCTTTATCCACTGCGCCACCTAGCTTCCCCCTTAGAGTAGGATTCTTAACCTTTTTTGTTATTAGGGATCCCTATAGCCATGAAGTCTAGTTAAGCCTTCCCAGGCAACTAGGTGGTACAATGAGTTAAATGCTGAACTTAGAGTCAGGGAAACCTGATTTCAAATCGTGCCTCAGATACTAAGTATCTGGGTGACCCTAAAGAAGTCACTTCACCTCTGCTTGCCTCAGTTTCCTCACCTGTAAAATGGGGATAATAATAGCATCTACCTTACAGTTGTTTTGAGGATCAAATGAGATAAAACATGTAAAGTACTTTGTAAACTTTAAGGTGTTAAAAAATACTATTATTATGATTAATAATATTTTTATCCACAAAACAAAATATATACGATTACAAAGGAAACCAAAGGTTACTCATAATAAAGAAATATTTTCCCCCATCCATCCACTTGTCATAGGCCCTCTGAAACCTATTATGCATGGACCCAAGGTCCATGCCTCACAGGGATGTATCTTTCGGCCTTCTGTCACTATGACCCAGAAGAAAGTGTGCCCCGGAGTGAGGCCCAAGTCACTGACACTGAATTGGAGCTGCTAGAAAAGTAGTTCAAGAAATCCCCAATTTTACCATGGCATGTTCCAGGGAGAGACAAAGGGAGGGTCTGATCTCTTCCCAGCATCAAAGGGTATGAGAAGAACGACATGTGTAGCTGTCATAAAAATGACTATTAAAATAGACAATGAAATAGCTGAAAGGAAGGTGCATGAACAGGGTCTAGGTAGTTATCGATGTGACAACCTCAGAAGGCCAATGGAGTGAGTTACCCAATTAAGGAGGCCTGGGCAGAGAGCAAGCTGGGCTGGTGAGGCCAGACATTTCAGCAAAGACTTGGAAGCAATTAACAGTGTCAAATTTAGCAAAGAGAACAGATATCGATAAAAAAAAATACATTCCCGTAATGCCATCCCAACTCTGTGATGTAATTAGAGGCTGCCAGGTCTCATTTTCCCTAGTATAATATCCTGGGTCTCATAACTGACCTTTATTATAGAATTAATTTTTGATAAAAATAGTCATTAAGATCATGAATACTGTATGATTAATGTACCATATGATTGTATGAACTGTATGATTGCCAGAGTAAATGTATCATGTAATTGCATGAATAAATGTAAAATTATATGATTAAATAGAATAGTCTCTGTCCACTGTAACTGAGTTTTATATTGGAGAAAAGAGTCAGTAGATGTCACTTCTCTGTGGGGGTCACCCCCAGCTGCAAGGCAGTACTGCCCTCTTGCCTACCTATTCAATTTGGCCCACCTTGGCCTCTGTCTGCCAACCCCCAAATGACTGGACCATATAGCCAAGATAACAACCTAATCGTTCAAAACAGGGAAATGAAACAAAAGGATTATCTTGGCTCTTCTCTCCTGGACAAAATGGAACTGCTTGGGCCTAGTTTTCATCTTAGTGCTGCTGGGATGTGCTCCTTTGGGAGCTACTGCATAAACCCTCAGAGGAGTCTTAGAACAACAAAAATGCAGACCCACTTCTTGTTTAGATGAAACAAAGCCTTCATGTGCTTAGAGGAAATTGTAGGCCTCTTCTGGGAAGCACTGGAGAGTAGGGGAAAGAATACTTTATTTGGAATCAAAGGATCTAGATTCAAATCCTAAACTCTGCTTAATCTGGCTCACATGACTTTGGACAAGTCAATTTCTCTCTGGCCTCAGTTTTCTCATATGTAAAATAAGGGAGTTGGACTCCTTGTTCCCTTCTAGATCTATGATCTAGAAGCCACGCTCCCTTTAGGGAAAAAATACAAACCATTTTGATTTTTTTTTTTTTTTGCAGGACAATGAGGGTCAAGTGACTTGCCCAGGGTCACACAGCTAGTAAGTGTCAAGTGTCTGAGGCCATATTTGAACTCAAGTCCTCCTGAATCCAGGGCCGGTGCTTTATCCACTGTGCCACCTAGCTGCCCCCACTCTGTTTGGAATTAAAAGTCCTTAAAACGCCTATTTCCCCAAGATAATTAGATATTTCTCTCCCTCTTATAGTCCACATTCTAGCAAAATTGTCCTACTCGATATTCCTTCCTATATGACATTATATTTCTCAGTCTCTGTACCATTTACACAGGCTGTCTGTCCCCAGTGCCTATAATACTCTGCTTCCTATTTCAAGTACCATCTCCTTCCAGAGCCCTTTCCTGATTCCCTCAGGACATACTGCCCCTCTGCCCATCAAGCAATTCACTAGTTACTTTCCTGTATCTCTTATATTTGCTTATCTGAGTGCTACTGGCAGAATATAAGGCCCTTGAGGGCAGGGAGCATCTCACTTCTGCCTTTTGATCCCTGAGCCCAACCCAGTATCTGGCACCTGAAAGGATTAATGCCTTCATTCCTTGGTTTCTTTGCTTTCAAACAGACTTTTAAGAAATGCTCCATGATTGCTTCATCAATGATTATTCATTGTTCCATTAAGGTACTCTGTTGGGACCCAGGCTACAAAAGGGAAAAAATCATCCCTGACCTGGAGCTGAGATTCTTCCATAGGTTACATTGTATATGCTGAGGGTTTCCAAGGCATTTTAGCAGCTGGTGTTTTCGTTTTCACTGTTTTCCTCTCAAGAATCCTATTGTCAGGACCAGCACTGAGCTCTTGGTTTGTTTTTCCCTTTCCCCTAATGATTTCTATAACAGCTAAACTCTCTTTCTCCATCTCTCCTCTCCTCCCGCCTTCCCTCCACCTGCCCTCGCCACCATCTCTCTCTCTCTCTCTCTCTCTCTCTCTCACACACACACACACACACACACACACACACACACACACACACACACACCCCTACCTTACTTTCACTTAGTTTTTGCTCTCTAAAGGGCACTGCTGTCAGGGGACAGTTCTTTTCGAGTGTCGCTTTTACTTTTTCAGGCAGGACTATTTTTGTTGCAAAAGGAGATAATAGATTTTAGAATGTTTTCTTTGAGCTGGACTGACATTTCAGAGGTCTCTCTGTTATTATCTATCTGGGGACTTGTTAAAAATACAGGGTGGGGGAGAGATTATATTTTTGTTTCAGGTATTGAACTTGTTCTATCAAAGGATCCCGTGGCTTTTAAGACTTTTTGTCTCTTCCTTTGTCTCTCCCTATTTCTCACACTGCTGGGCTTTTTTATGCCAGGGACCTTTAGTGTCCGAAGCGATAACCGGTTTGAGACTGGTAAGCAACCCAGCATACCACCACCACCACCACCACAACAAAAAAATCAATAGCATTTTTAAAGATTAAGCTGAGCTCTTACTATCTGCCACTAAAATGGGTTCTTTCTCTTGTCCTTTCTGGCCTTGAAAGATTTCTTTGTTCACCAACCACAATGACGGAAGCAATGAGCACATGTGAAAAGGGCTGAAGGTTTGTTTGGGCAAAGTGGCTTCGAAATCCAAAGGTTTATCCAATTCTCAGCTGGCGGAATGTCAAGAACATGTCTCTAATGTACAGAACACAAGCTTTAGGAAACATTATGTTACTTTTCTCCAGCCTGTTTGGGGCTCTGGCTGAAGGATCTTCTCAAAGCAGGCCAGGCAAATCCCCCTGATGCTTAGCCAATGGGAAGAGTTGCCAGGGACTCTGGGTACCTTTGTTCTCCCTACTTCGGGGATGTGAAGGGGACACAAATTGTCACTTATTTCATGGGCCCCCAGGCAAATCCCCAATGAATCTCCTGACCAGTTCATCCTGGTCTACCCATTTAATGGTTGCCCACCTATCCTCATGGTATTTAACTACTAGATCCTGAACAGGCAACATTAGAGGAGGGGAAGGGGACAGGACTCAGAGGCAGAAGACTGAGGGACCAGAATCAGGACAATGCCTCCTTTTTGTGACTCCCTCCATACCTCTTCCTCTGAAATACCTATTTTCTTTCAAGGTTCTCTCTGCTCAGATGTAACCTCTCAGACAAAGCTGATCTGGATCCCTCACTACCCTGCCCTTACCCATTACTAGCATCCCTCCCACTTATTGTTTTGTGTAGCTTTGACATCCCTGACTCAGGTCCCCCCCTTCCCCCCACTCCATCCAATAAGCTCATATACATGGCTGTACACGAGGCATATTTAGAAATTGCCTTCCTTCTTTGAAGTCTTTGCCCATGCAGGAGATGACTGCTTTAGCCTACTGAAAACCTCTCAGTTTACAGATGAGGAAATGGAGAACCAGGGGGTAGAAGTGACTTTTCCAAGGTCCTACAGGAATTCTAACCTAGACTCCATTTCCACTGTTCTATCCACTCCATAACACTGCTTCTAATAGCAGGAGAACAACTTGACCCAGTACTTTTCTATTTGAATTCCATTAAAAAAAGATTATCAGGGGGGCTGCTAGGTGGCATAGTGGATAAAGCACCAGCCCTGGATTCAGGAGGACCCGAGTTCAAATCTGGCCTCAGACACTTGACAATTACTAGCTGTGTGATCTTGGGCAAGTGACTTAACCCTCATTGCCCTGACAAAAAACAAAAGAAAAAAAAAGATGATCAGAACCAGAATAATAATAACAATACCTAGAAATACTACTATGAAGTTCAAGTAAGATAAAAGGTGAAAGTGCTAAGAAAACTGGTGGTTCAATGGATAGAGTGCCAAGCCTGGAGTTAGGAAAATCTGAATTTGAATCTGGCCCCAGACACTTATTAGCTGGGTGACCATGGGCAAGTCACTTAATCCTATTTGTGTCAGTTTCCTCATTTTCAAAATGAGCTGGAGAAGGAAATAGCAAACCACTCCAGTATCTTTGCCAAGAAAACCCCAAATGGGGTCTTGGAGATTCAGACATGACTGAAACAAGGGAATGACAACAGCAATTCAAAAGGAAGATATTACTGTTATTTATGCAGTCTTTGCCACAACCTGTGTTCCTTTGTTTATGTGTTTTTTTAATGTACACGTGTCTCTGTCCCCTAGTTAGATTACGATCCACTGCCCCAGTCTTACTGGCCTTCTTGCTCTTTCTTAGATGATGGTACATACTATACCTTTGCATTTGCATTCCCTCCTTTATCTCAACCACCCCACCATTCCTTCAAAGCTCAGCTTAAATGCCTTCACCTTATGTCTGCTTCATATAGGTTATCTCCTTCCATGAGAATAAACTTCTTGAAGAAAAGGATGATTTCACTTCTGTCTTTGTAAATCTAGGACTTAGCACAAAGTAGGTGCTTAATTAATACTTGGTAATTATTGGCAACTGAAGAGAACAATCAATAAATCTATTAGACAACAAGCCTACTAGGCACTGGGGATTTACAAAGACAAAGATGCGATAACTATGTCCGGTGAGGAGCTGGTAGCCTAACAAATAAAACAGCAAACATTTACTTAGCACCTTCTATATAAACCAGCATATTCCTAGCACCACCTGTAATAGCAAAGAACGAGAAACCAAGTAAAAAAGCCACACATCGGATAAAGTTCAAACAAATTGTATACATGAATGTGTTAAAATATTATCATGAAAAATGATGAATAAGTACCAAAAACATGGGATGCAAGCAGAACCAGAAAAAGTACATAAAAATGACAGCAATGCAAATGGAAAAAAGGAGAGAGAGACAAACAGACAGATACAGAAAGATAGGGAACGAACAAATGAATTGAATTTTGGGCAGGTAAAATGAGCAAGGCTATTCTCAAGGAAAAGAAAAAAAAATCTTCCTTCTATCTTTCCAGAGGTGGTGGACTATGGGTATGGAATATTGCATGAACTATCAGACTAGGTGTGATAAATTATTGCTTTCTTTTTCTCTTTTTTCTTTGATGATGATGATGATGAGAACATTTCTATAGTACTTTAAGGTTTGCAAAGTAATTTTTTGTGGGGAAATGGGGGTTAAGTGACTTGCCCAGGGTCACACAGCTAGTAAGTGTCAAGTGTCTGAGGTCGGATTTGAACCCAGGTACTCCTTAATCCAGGGCCGGTGCTTTATCCACTGTGCCACCCAGCTGCCCCCACAAAGTAATTTTTTTTAAAAATGCCTCATTTAATCCTCACAGTAACCCTGGAAAGTAGGTGCTTTTATTACTTTTTTCCATTTTAGAGATAAGGAAACTTGAGACAGAAAGAGGTTATTTGAGTGGATCAGGATCACACAGCTAGCCAGTAAGTGCCTGGGGCCCCATCTATTAAAGAGAATGGCTCCTGAGGGGGGCAGATGGGGATGGGGTGGGGTAGGGAAGACATTCAGAAATGAGGGCAATATGAAAAGAAAATATATTAATAAAATATAATTTTTAAAAGATCATAGATTTCATTTTATTATGATGCATAGCAATAGGTCAATTACTGTCAATGTATTCCCTCCCATATTCAATTATGTCTCCTACCAATTAAAGACTCCATGACTCCAGGTGGACCCCATAGAGGAACAGAGGTGGGATTTCTAACGGTGAGGATTTCGGCTATTTCTTCAGAACAAGTGGAGAAATTATTGGAGAGAAGCAAAGAGGTTTTTTTTGGTGCCCCCTCAAATCTTACCCTGCTTACAGCCACCAAGTTCAGCCATGCCCTCCTCCCATACCCTCTATATTAGAAAGTGCAGGCAGAATATAAAGTGCTCTCATTGTATTTGTCTAAAGACAGTAATGGGATGTAGCATCTTCCTTCCCTAGCAGTAGAGATGATGGGCTAATATGTCAGGCCTCCCCAAGCAGTGAACTTTGCTAATGGTGCCAACAAATACCCTGGAGGCACCCCATTTTTCTATTCTTTCCCCAGCCAAATGTTCTCTTGGAGAAAAATGGCCCCAGTGAAGCGGATCGCCAAAGCTTTTTGAATGGATTCCTAGAAACACTTCCTGATATTTTCCCAGAGTAATATTCTGGGCTGTGGGCAGGGTTTTCATCTTCAGCACCTTTCCCTGGACCTTTTGACTTGCTCAAAAGTATATGCTGGTGACAGGTATTAACTCATCACATTTCTTTACCCTTGGAGTCTGGCATCTAGCTCTAAGGGTAGAGTGTGGGTAAAGGAAGCCTTCTGCTTCCCCAGAAACCACTCTGAGATCATTTATGACCCAAATAATAATAAATTAGGGTTGCCACATTAAGAGAGAGTATCTGAGACCTATTTCCCACTCACAGTTTGTGAGCCCATTTTCATTGAGCCATTTCTTTGAGATATTCTCGAATTTTCTTCCTTTTATATCGAGATGCCATTTAAAAAAAACTATTGGGAAGAAAGACACTACTAAGTGTCACCAAAGGAACAAAACTGATAACTGTCATTCCCCAGTTATTTTTTAACCTGCAGACATAATTATAAGTTCACAAGTTTCCTGCAGCCTCTCACATCACTCTGTTAAGTGAAGGATTTGTCAGGAAGGGAATAGTGGGGATGGGGTGTTGAATGTTTTGATAATATTGCTAGGGCCTTCATAATTAATGTGTTTACTTTGAATAGCTTTTAACAATAAAGGCTCACCTATGCTTTTAGGTTTATTTCACAGTTCATTCCAGACAGAACCTCCCATATTATCTCCTTGCAAGCCCTCCATTGTAACAAAGAAAATTAACCAAAATCAAGCAGCATGATGACCACAACTGATAGTATTTGCAAAATTCTGTGCTTGCAGTCCTCTGTTCTCTGAGGAAAGAAGGGGCTGCATTTCCTTGTTTCTCTTCTAGATCCAAGATTAGTCATTGTCACTGAACAGCTGTTTTTGAGTCTTTGTATGATTTCCCTGTTATTGATGAGACATAATATATTTGAACCTGCTTCCTTTGCTTTGCATTACCTTCTACCTCTGAGAAGTTACTGCTATATATGTCAGGCTGATTGCATCAAAGTACTGTCAGTTTGTCCAGTCTGTAGGACTTTTACTGAAGGCAGGAGTTTGAACCAAGGGAAGGGTCTCATCGCTTGGCAGATATAAAGGTGAAGAAACTCAACAGGAACAACCATGTTTTATCCATTGGCATCTCTGGCTACCAAATTTCTGGACACTGTGACATAGCTGGACATACAACATCTGCTTTTGATGAGAGCTAGAAGCCTTCTTCAAAATGATGGAATGCTTGATTAGGGAACGGGTGAACTAAGTGTTCTACATAAGAACCTCACTAAGCATTCTTCTCTGGCCTTGATCCAGCTTGGCAATGCACTATTCCAAAGGAGGAGATGCAATGGAGTTAGCTAAATATCCAAGGTTTTATCTAGCTTCTAGTAGCATGAGCAATCAAAACTTATATTATTGAACCAATCAGATTTTTAGCATTGTGAAGTAAAAAGCTTTTAGTAACACAAAGTAAAGAAAAGCATTATAGGCCATTCTAATCATAATTCTGAAATAGTATCTCTTCAGTGAGATTATGACACTCTAGGAAGAATGTAAAATTCCAAGTCAGTCAGGTTATGAAATTAGCTCCTCAGTTAAGGAAGAATAGGTATTACATTATACAACATGGAATACTAAATATTGGAGGGGTTGTGGAAAGACAGACATACCAATTCATTGTTGATGGAGCCAGGAACTAATTAAAAACAAGTCTGGGAAATAATTTTTAATTACGTTTTTAAAAAGTGATAAAAATATCCATATTCTTTGACCCAGAGATTCCATAGTTACACATCTACATACCCCATAGAGTTCATTGACAAAAAAAGTCTCTGCAGACAAGAAAATATTTATAGTAGCCTTTGTTATTGTAGCAAAGAACTAGAAATATAATGGATGTCCACCAATTGGGAAATGACTAAGCAATGTGTGGTATATGAATGTACTAGGATATTAGTATGTTGAAAGACTATGATAAATACAGAGAAATATAGAAAAAATGTATATGAACTGATGCAAAGTAAAGTAAGCAAAGTCAGGAAAGCTCTTCTCTCTATTTATATACACACATACACATATAATGAATGACTACAACAATAGAAATAGAAAAAAATTTCATTACAAAATAATTAAAACCGAAGGCTGTGAAAGTATATGAAAGAATTGGGCTTAAAGAAGAGATAAAAGAGGATACTTCCTCTGACTTCTTTGCAGAGGTTGCAGGGAGCAGGGCTCCATAGGTATGAACCATCGCATATAATATACCATTTTTTTCAATGGGTTGTATTTTCTGATTTTTTTCTCTTTTTCTACTTACAATCCTATCACCAGCAAAAGCCTGTCCTGGTCCTCTTAATACTAAGGACTTCACTCTGTGATGATCTCCAATTGATCCTGTATGTAGTTGTTTGCATGTTGTCACCTCCATTAGACTGTGAGCTTCTTGAGAAGGACTTTTTTCCCCTTTCTTTGTGCATGACACATAGTAGGTGCTTCATAAATGCTTGTTAACTTGACTTCTTAAAAGGTATGACCCTTTTGCAAAGGGGTAAGGGAAAAGATACAGGAGGGAGGGAAATCTAGGCAAGAGGAAAAATATACTAATAAATACATTATTAAATATATTAATTAAGCAAATATATTATATGTCTTTTATATAAATATATAACTAAATATATTATTTTAAAAGATACCATATTTATGCCTTATAATAGGAAATATTATCTAAATCAGATGAGAAAAGTAAACATGAAAAGGAACACTTCCAAGAATTGGAAGGTTCGGTGCTCAAGAGAAAGGATATTCTTTGTATCATAACAGAGACAGTCTGTTGGAAGTATGGTACAGAGGCATGTGATGTCAAGGTTCCCTGCCCTGTTTCAAAAGAGGATGCCCAAATTGCTAGCCCCAGCACCTCCCCCAGACTGTGTCTAGGTTTTTATTTCCAACTCTGCTGGACAGCTCCACCTGAATATCCAGAGAACACAAACTGAACATGTCCCAAACTGAACTCATCTGTGTAACAATGGACATGTCACTTGACTACTTTGGGCCTCATTGTCCACAGGTGTAAAATAACGGTGATTGGATGAGTTTACGGCAAAGGCCCTTTCTACATTTCAATCTATGATCCTAGAATTTCCCCCCAAACCTTCAAATTGCAGTTGTTTATGTAGCTGTTTCCCCTGACTACATTGTAAGCTCCCACGGGCCATGGACTTGTACAGAGTAGGCACTGAAGAAACACTTGTAGAATTAATAATCTAAACTACTTTATATTCCTAATTTGGAAGTCAGGTGGTAGGTTTCATTACTTTTCCAATATATCATAGTGTTGCAAGCAATCAAAATTGTCAGTTTCAATGACTTGCAATCTCATTGCCTTATGTACACAAATGACAACTCCTCAATTAGTCTCTGGCCAAAAAATATGAACATTTTGCAGAGTGTTTTGCTCCATACTTCCTACCTGTTTACAAAGGTGAGAAAATTGAGGTCAAGAAAAGAGCACCATGAGGTGTTGCCCAGGATTAAGAATAACTCTGATCATGCAGCCCCTAAGCTTTCATTATTGTGATCAGAGAGAAACCAGCTGGAACACCCTCTTTCATTATGAAGCCCTAAAGGCCTTGGAACTATTGTTTTGAATTTTGTCCAGCCCCTGAGGCCCACCAATCTCTCCTGACCTCACTGAGCCAAATTCCCAAAACTATCTCCAATCTTTACCCCTAGATCCATGATGCTTATCAGAGAGAAAACTGCTCAGGTGAAAATCTCCCTTCTTCCCTGCCTACTCCACCCTGGCATCCAGATCTAAGTAGCCAAGCCTAATCTTTCTCCCGATTCCAAGTCCCACAAATCTGCTGGAGGCCTTCAATCTGAGCTCTGCCATTTACTTCTTTTGTTACCTAGGGAAAATCATTGGACTCATCTGGGCATCAGTTTTCTCTTTCATAGATGAGGAAATTGGACTAAATAATCTTTGAAGATGCTTCCAGCTCCAAAACTCTGATACTCTCCATTGTACCTGTAGGTACTATATATATATATATATGTGTGTGTGTGTGTGTGTGTGTGTGTGTGTGTGTGTGTGTGTGTGTGTGTGTGTGTGTGTGTATAGAGAGAGAGAGATGCCATCTATATCTATCTATCTATCTATCTATATCTATATCTATCTATATCTATCTATATCTATATATCTATATCTATATCTATCTATCTATCTATATATCCAGTCCAACATGTCAAAAGACAACTTTCTCTGCCTGGAGACTCACCTCATTAATGACATCCCATTATTTTCTTTTTGAGGACACTACTATGCTAAATCACCACAGTTTTTAAGCATACAACTCTTCCCTTGCTCTCAATTCTGGCATTCAATCAATTGCCAAATCTGCAATTCTGCCTCTCTCATATCTCTTACATAACCCCACCCCCTACCCTCTCCCTGCTCATATCACCACATCCCTAGTTCAGGCCCTCATCACTTCACATCTAAACCATTTGTTCTTCGATTGAAAAGCATTTGTCTTCTCTCATCCCCACCCCACTGAAGAATAAAAAAAAAAAAACCACCTCTTGAAACAAATACTCAGTAAAGCAAATGAATTCTTGCACTGTGCATGGTCACAAATGTATGTCTAATTCTGCATATTTTGGCCATAATCATGGCCTTATGTTTCCCCTGTATTCATATTGAAATTGAAGATCAAGTGAATGTTTGCCTTCTGCTCCCCTTTCCAAACCACCTTCTGCATAGTGGCTTAAATAGTACTCCTAAAGCATAGTTGTGGCCACATCCCCTCACCTCTCCCATTCAAAAAAATTCAGAGGCCTCCTACTGCCTCTATAAGGAAACATTCACTCCCTAGACAGGCATTTCTGGGTCTCGATAATCTCCAGCATAATTTCATGTCATTCTCCTTCATATACTTTACATTTCACTAAAGTGGTAATACTACTTGTTCCCAGAACCATATATTTTACTTCTTCCTCCAGGTATCCATGTGAACAGCCTGTTGACCATTCCTGGAATATGCTTCCTCCTCATCTCTGCCTCCTAGAAGCCTTAGCTTCTTTCAAATCTCAGATGCAGTTCCTACCTCTTTCATGAAACTTTCTCTCATTACTTTCTTGCCCCTCATGTTACCTTGTATTTCCTAATCTTCAACTGTAAATTAATGCCTTTAAGAACAGGGACTGTTTTCATTTATTATTTTGTTTACACTCAGTGCCAACCACTGTACTTTGTAGAGGGGAACCATTTAATAATTGTTTTAAATTAAGTCGGCCCACTCTGTGGCCAAACTGGTGACAGTCCCTTTTCTCTACTTGCTAAGTCTTAGCATTATATGCCAGACACATAGTCTTTCATGCTGAGGTCATGCTAAGCCTTTCCATGTCAAAGGTGTAGCCTTTGAGACCATGGACCCCAGGCCTCAAGGGGCTTGTGTCCTGAAAGGGGAGACACAACAGTTTTCCCCCATTCCCCACAAGGCATCTGAAGAGACCTCGGCTAGGATCAATCACTATCTTCATTTTGTAGATGTCCTAGCCACTGAGCACTACCCAATTTGCGAAACTGAAAGGGAAATTCAAAGCACCCAGAAGGCAATAAAAAGGTACATGGGGAGGATGAGAAACATATGACATATAAGAAATTCCAAAGGAGAACTGAAGTAATGGCTCCCATCTGAATCTGAAATATCTGAATGAAAAATGAGTTACTTACGTGGCAAGAATAAGGGATAACCAACTGACAACCTAGGCATTATCCTCTTATTTTTTTGTTTCTAAGAGAAATCCAGGAAGGCACCCAGCATACTGAAAGAACATCCTGTGGCAATCTTACGGGAGGTCTTGGGAGAGAGATGCACATGGATGGGCTGTAATCTTCATTCTTGGAGGGAGTAGTCGTATCCCTGAGCTCATAGATCCATTGGCATTTTAAATCATTTTAGTCCATTTAATGCCAATTCTCAAAGAAATTTCAGATAAAAACTATTTTAAAAACACATGTATATGCATTATATAATATTCATTCATTTATGAAACATTTATTCAGTACCTACTGTGTACAGAGAGAGAACTGTGCTATAATAATCTTAAGATCCCTATTGGTATTTCTCATTTGTAGTCACACCTCCAACAGCTTTTTGAGAAGTAAGAGAAACTTTTAATGTCTCCAAATTCCCCATTGATTCTTTTTTGTCCTCCAGCCTCCTTTCCTATCCTTTTCTCTGACTGTCAAAGTAAAAGAATAGCTCACACTGTTTCCTTCTCTGTTGTGCATCTTCATTACTCCAGGGCAATCTTGGCGGGGTCCGTTTTGTATGATTCTTTTTTTCCCCCTCCATTTTGTCCATTCACAAATTAAACAGTAAACTCGAAATCAAAGCAGGAAGACTGTGGCAGTAACTTACAATTTAGGCTCTGGGGGGTGCTGGATTGAGAGGGCAGGCAGTGCCCTTCTGGGAGAGACACCAAAGGCGATTAATATTGGAAGACAGACTTGCCTCTGTTGGAAATGCAGCAGGGATCCTGAGGAAGCTCTGTGATGGCTAACTTCTAAAGGAAAGCCCTCGTAGTTTGTATTCCTTATTGACTTTTGTGAACAAAGTCATTCCTATTTTTACTCTGGAGAATATTGTAAAAGTCCCTTTTAAAATAATACCACAAAAGCAATGCCACATCCACCTCCTATGTTGAAGCTGTAGGCATGTCAGGAAGACAATTCAATATTGTCCAAACGGTTGCCCATGTTCTCTTGCACTTCAAAAGGGTCTCCAGGACTTTGGTCTAGAACTCTTGAGCACAATCCAACATGCATATGACACACTCCATCTCTCAGCTTCAGACATTTTCTCTGGCTGTCTCCCATACCTGGAATGCTTTCCCTCCTGAACTCTGCCTACTGACCGCCCCTCCCTTCCTTTAAACCCCAACTAAAATCCTATCTTCTATAGCAAACCATCCCCAACCCTAGTGCCTCGCCTCTGTTAATTTTTTCACTGTATCCAGTACATAGCTTGTTTTGCATATAATTGTATGTTGTTTCCTCCATTGGATTGCAAGCTCCTTGAGGGCAGGGACTGTCTTTTGCCTCTTTTTGTATTTCCAGAGATCATCATAGTGCCTGACACATAGTAGGCACTTAATAAATATTTATTGATAGTGTTAAGGGCTAAAATTCTAGCTAAACTGTCTAAAATATCTAATGAGTGGTCGCCAATAAATTATAAGCTTTAGCAAGAGTTAGACTTTTAAGCATTTATTAAGGAGAATAAGAATTTGATAAAGAGAGAAAGAAAAGCCTAGAATCCTATCTATTAAAGGGAGAGCGCATTTCTACCTCCGCTCTCCACCAGAGTCCAAAGGAAAGAGAGTGAGACCGAGCACCAGTCTCTTCCTTCCTCCTCCCACCAGCCCGCGTCACTTCCTGACGCCAAAGAAAAGACTCCTGGTCTTGCCCTCAAAGACCTTCGCTTCATGGGTGGAACTCTTCTACAGTAAGTTTCCATCAGGTGGCGTCATTCCAATCGTTACAATAGATTGATAAATTCTTTCCTTCGCTTATCTGTGTATCAAATAGTCAATAAGCATTCACTAAGCTCCCATTGGATATCAGGCTTTATGCTAGAGAGACAAACAACAAACAAAAAAGATCTTCCAGCCCTTAAGGAATTCACATTCTGTCAATTGAGACTGTATGGAGGCAAAGAAATAAAAAAAATACATTCAGTTTTTGTGGTTTTTTTGGTGAGGCAATTTGGGTTAAGTGACTTGCCCAGGGTCACACTGCTAGTAAGTGTTAAGTGTCCGAGGCCGGATTTAAACTTAGGTCCTCTTGACTCCAGGGCTGGTGCTCTATCCACTGCGCCACCTAGCTGCCCTATATTCAGTTTTAAGATAATTTAATATAAGATAGTTTTAAGAGGTGAACATTAACAGCCTGGGGAATTGGTTAATCAGTCAATCAATCAACTGAGGAGCATTTAATCACCCCCTGTGTATCAGGAGCTCTTTAGGCAAACCTGAAATACCCCTGCCCTCAAGGAACCTCTATTCTATCATAGAAGACTATGAGTAAACCTATGAATATGTGTATGTGTATCTGTATATACACACATATTCATAGGTTTACTCATAGTATATATACATACTATATATATATATATATATATACACCATACTATATATGTATAGTATATATATATATATATGTGTGTGTGTGTGTGTGTGTGTGTGTGTGTGTGTGTGTGTGCATGTATGTATGTATAGTATACCCACATATACATACAATATAAATACAATGCAGTTTTGAGGAGAGAATGAATTCCAGGCAGGGGGACAATTTATGCAAAGGTAGAGAGATAGAAGATGAAATGTCCTGTGTGGGGAACAGCATGAAGGCCAGTTTGGTTGGAATACAGGGTACATGAAAGGGCATTCTGTACAATCAGTCTGGAAAGCCAGGGTGGAACCATGTTGTAAAGGACTTTAAATGGGAAACAATAGAGACTGTATTTAAGCAAAGAAGTAAAAAGAGACTCCAAGAATTTCCTGAGAAGGAAAATAACATGATCAGACATGTCCTTTGTAAAAATCACTTTGGCAAGTGACTGGACATAGGAGAGACTAAAGGCAGGAAGACAAATTGATCAGCGAGCATTTGTTACGTCCTTATTAGTTATTGGGCAGAGCTCAGGGATACAAAGAAAGCAGTTCCTGCTTTCAAGGAGCTTATATTCTGTCAAATAGAGTTTTTATTGCTTGTCTCCTACAAGAAAAACCAGATCAGAGACTGAAAGGAAAAACATAGTGCCTGTTTATTTTTCCCAAGAATAAGCAGGAGACCCCTTCTAAAGAAGAAGCTCTCGAAGACTCCCCTCTTTCTAAGTGTATATAAGGCTTCTTTGCTCACTGGTTACAAGGTAACTTCACTTTCATTAGCATGATACAAATCAACCTAAAGCAAATAACTATAACAGGCAACTTGAAGAAACAGGAAGGGCTTACCAAGGACAAGGATGCCTAGATATTTTTTTTTTTACCTACAGTCAGGAAGCTAAATATGGATGACGATCCTGCAAAGCAAACACCTCAGATTGCAATCTTCTGGAGGACAGGGATGCAAATATTCAAGTTTATATGTATCCTTGATGCCTACTGATGTTTTCATAACACTGTAAATTTTGCAAAATATTTTATGCACATGATCTCATGGGAATCTCACAACAACATGTGAGCTAGGTGTTCTAAGAATCAAAACTTCTCATTTTACCCAGAAGGAAACTGAGACTTAGAGAGAATAAGTAACTAACCCATGCTCATATGGGTAGGAAATGACAAAGAAGAGATTTGAACTCAGATCTTCCTGCCTCTAAATCCAGGCTTATCTCCACTATACCAAGCTGGCTCTGCCACAAGGGCTTACTCAGAGGAAGTATTTAACAGATGTTTGTTGAATTTTATTGAAAAAAATGGGAAGTGGTCCCTATCATTTTTTTGAATCAAGATTTAGGTTTTTTATTTTTGGTGAGGCAATTGGGGTTAAGTGACTTGCCTAGGGTCACACAGCTAGTAAGTGTTAAGTGTCTGAGGCTGGATTTGAACTCAGGTCCTCCTGACTTCAGGGCCGGTGCTCTATCCACTGCGCCACCTAGCTGCCCCTAGATTTAGCTTTTTATTGGACTTCTGTTTTACATATTTACTATGTTCCTGTGTGTTTGAGGGTAGGTATTTTTTTTTTGGGGGGGTTGGTATAGCAGAACATGAAATCATTAGTGAGTTGCAGCTATATTTCTTTTCAAAACAAGTTAATTCTGATAAAGTGTGTTATTTTTCTTCCACCTATGTATGACTTCTGTAGGTTTTTCTTTTACTCTGTTCAGAATCTTGACCAAGATGGCAAACATTTTAAAATTAAACCTATTCAAATGCAGACAAAGAAAACAGTCTACTGTGAGGCTAATAAACTTTTTTAAAATATAAATTTGTTCAGATGAACCAGGCACAGAAAAGTTTGTATACACAATACTGCAGAGCCATTTATCAACTCTCTAACTAGTCATTTTATATATCCATAATTAAATATTTATTCTGTAATTTTTTAACATGTAGAGAAACTGATAATCTCTTAGATTTCAAAAAGGCTTAAAAGGTCTCTATTGTTTTCAGGAAGGACAACTAGCATATACACCCACTATTCCCAAAGATATCCTACTCATGGGAATTCATTATTAATTGGATGAATGTCTCATAGCCTTTTTTTTAACCTGGGAAATTGACACTAATATCCCAGTTCCACAGATGGGATACGATGAGCCCCAATGAAGTAAGCACCGGTAGAGATCCAAGAAAAAAGTCAGGAACAGAAATCAAGCCCTTCCAGTCTCCAGTATGAGGCCAGAGTATCTGTCAAGTTTGTTAACCCAGACACTGAAGACTAGTCCTGAGTGTGCATAGCACCAGAAGAAGAGAAAACCCAAATCTTGTAGCAAGGGAGAAATATTCACTGAGTTGTCCAAATTTTGGAGGATGAGATTCTGTAGATACAGAAAGAAAGTGCATACCTAATGAGCTTTGTGCACTCAGTGCAACTAATCCAGGCCTCAGTTTCTTCATCTCTATAGTGGGGATAATGATAGCTAAAGCAATTTCTTCCCACTGACATTTACATATACCTATGCATTTTGCAAAGTGTTTTGTGCATCTCATTTGAGCTTTGCAACAACTTCTTGAGCTTGGTGCTAGGAGGGAGCAAAATTCTCATTCTAGAGATGGAGAAAGTGAGGCTCAAATGATGTCATGAGTATAAAGTGTTTTGTCCACCTCCAAGCACCATATAAATGGCAGCTCTCCTCCACTCAAACATTTGCATGATCTCACCAATGTGGATGTTCCTTCCAACAACAGTGAATGTGATTGACCCATGCCTGCTCATCCTGAGTGACTCTTGCCTATGGCCTTCCAAAAGAGCTCCACAGGGGGTATACCCCAAATGCTGAGAAGCTGTCTTTGCCAGGAAACCACTGGAGTTCGCCTGTTGACTAACAGTTAACCTCCACTTTTGTCACATGGCCAGCTCATCTTCTTTTAGGATCATACATTTATTTGATATCCCTTTCCTTGGTTGCTCTTTGTTCCTCAGTGCTTACGTGTTGCAGCATACTCCTAAATATATTTGTACATTGTTCTCTCTGTGTTTTACACCCCCCACCCCCATCTTGTGATTTCATCAGTGGAAGGTATTTCTGGTGAGGACATTCCCCCTACTAATGAAGATGCCTATTTGGCATCCTTAGAGAATCAACTGAGAGCAATGAGCATTTAAATGATTTGCTCATAGTCACATAGCCAATATGGCAGAGGCAAGACTTGAACTCAGGTCTTCCCAAGTCTGAGGTCAGTGTCATTCAAATATATGTGTGTCATATATGTGCTATGCATATCACATATAAATGTCACATATACATATTTCATATGTATGTATAATACATAGTTCTTTTCCATTTTTTTCCTAGCTCTTGTCCTCCTTTGAGCTTCATTCTTAAATTGCCTCAAAACAACTTTGCTTAGATGGGTCTTTGGCCATATTTTTCTACTTGGTAAGAGAACTGTTTGCTGATTAAAGTGCTTTTAGGCTGTCTTAATCTTTTGTATTGGTTAAATTTCTTCATGAAACTATTGTAGTATGTGCTGATGTCCTTTCTTTGATCAATTTCTCACTTTTCAAGCATTAATAAATTGTTTAAATAGGTCAGGATGGAGGTGTTCTAATCACATAGCATATCTTTAGTTCATTTTTTATTCTTTTTTCTAGCTTTGTACTAATTTTGATAATCACCAAGTTAGTGGGCTGAATATGCACACACAGCCCATTCCAGAATGACTCCCACATCAATGAGTCATTTCCTGTCTTTTTAAATATGCCATTTCATTTTTGTTATGTAATTTGAAGTTTGCCAAGTTTTGTGTCTCTTGATTCTTTTCTCAAAGTCTTTATGATTTAGAGTAGAAGTGTCAAATGCATGGAGGCAATACTTTCCAGTGGAGCTGGAAGCAGATTCAAATGTAATTGGGAATATTTAACAAAAAAATGTAATGGGACACAAATAAGAGTAAGAAGTGATTTTCTAGGTCAAAATGAAATCATCAGGGATTGTTAAGCATGATCTAGAGGCCCCAATTTCTATTTGACTTTGACTCCAATGATTTAGAGATTTGGGTTTTCAGTGTAGTCTGTAAGTCTGGTCTCTTTCATTCCTTAGTCCTGATCCATTTGTTCCAATATATTTTTCAACCTCTTTACCTTTTCAAAACTTTTCATTGAAATCACTGAGTATAAAGTAGGTTTAGAAGTTCATACCAAGTCATCTGTCAAATTTCTCTGTTTCTCCCTCCTCTTCAATAGATGTTAGTACAGATACTGAAATTATTTTTAGAGTAGTATTTTTGCACATACTTGGAATTAGTATTTCAAAATGACCAAATGACCCATGCAATAATACCAACCCTGTCTTTGCCTCTGTGGGGAGATCCAATGAGCTGACCTTCTTCAGAAACTTCCTTTCCTCTAGTTTTGTTCATAACAATTTTTTCATGGGGAGGGGAGGGAGGCAATCAAGGTTAAGTGACTTGCCTAGAGTTCACACAGCTAGTAAGTGTCAAGTAACTGAGACCAGATTTGAACTTAGGTTCTCCTGACTTGTGAGCTGGCACTCTATCCACTGCACCACCTAGCTGTCCCTGCTCATAACAATTTTGTCAAGACTAGCACAGTTTAGTTCTAATAATATATCCACTTATTGGTTACTGAACATGGATCTCTATTTAGATAGAAATAGCTAAGTCTAGAGGGCCTGATAGCACTCACTCTCTATTTGATTCTTAACATCTTTTGCCTCCTCATTTTCTACCATTCACTACCCATCATTGATGAAGCAGAAAAGGTCACTCAAGATTGGGGGTCATTGGTTTTTCTTCTTCTTCTTCTTGTTCTATAAGATCACAGCAAGAGGTGACCTTGAGTTCCCAAAGGTCATACCCTTGAAGCACAAGCTCTGGCAGTTTCTGCCAAGCTGCGAAGACATTGAGAATGGCCCTAGTGACAAACTGTACCTGTTTTCTGAGGACCAGCCCACAGAAAGCATAGAAAAGTTCATTAGTGGTTGGCTGGATACTTGGTCGTGAAAGATTTTGTCAAAACAGCCCATTAAAAAACAAAAATAGAGCTTGGTGTTGAAGAAGCAATTATTACTTTTAAGAAGTAATTGAAGAGAATATACCTGGATGAAAGGTAATTCCCAAGCTGATATCTTCCAAACAAGCTAAGTTGCTGATAGTAATTATCCAGAGGGCACATTAATTTATTATCAAGAAAAATATGATAAGAAATATGGTATCACAGAGCTAAATCCGAATGCCATCTGGTTCAAACTGCTCATTTTACTAATTCAGAGGAGTTCCAGAGAAGTATAGTGACTTTCCAAAGGTCATACACGTATGTAAGAGGCAGTGGTAGGCCTTGGGTCTGGTTCTTCTCTCTCCAGAGATACTGTCTTTTCCATTGTACCATGCTCCCTTTGAATAATAATAATAATAACAATGGTATTTGTAAAGTGTCTCAAGGTTTCCAATAAGCTTTACAGGTATAATCTCATTGGGACCTCACAACAATTCTTGGAGGTAGGTTTTATTAGTTTTCCCATTTGACTGGTGATAAAACTGAGGCAAACGGGGGTAAGTGACTTGCCTAGGGTCATACAACTAGTAAGTGCCTGAGGCTGGATTTGAACTTGGGTCTTACTGACTCCAGGTCTAGCATTTCATCCACTAAGTCACCGGTCTGAATATTCTTATTAATTTCCCTAGCTGGCTAAAAAGCATGAAGTTACATGAATTTCAAGGTTTAGTTGTCCCATTGTCACACAGTAGCAAAGTAAACAAAATTGAGAGACATTCTTTTAAAAGGAGAAACAACACTCTGCTCTCATTATTCCAATGTTTTTAAATTAAGTCAAATTCTCCAACAGCGGAATAGCACAACATGGCTTTTTTTCCAGGAATTTCCCCTCATTATCAGTCTTGGAGATTTTTTGTGTCTAGTTGATAACTATAAAATCCAGAGACACACATCTTGAGGGTGAGGTGTGACCTCACTGTCTTCTGCAAGTGTCACTATGTATCTCAGAAATGACATCTGGAACTAAAAAGCTTTATTTAAAAAAATAACCATTTCCCCTTGCCACAATATATGGGAAGATGGGAGCTTCATAGTGTGATCCATCAGATGACTGTCTCAAACAGAAAGGGCTTAACTTTCCACTAAAGGACGATCTTCAGCCACTTAATTTGATTGATTTAGTTTTCCTTGGATTGTTGTCATTGATCAAGAGCAATAAGGTTAAAAACCTCAATGGTGCACTTGCCAGCAGTAGTGCTCAACATATGAAAAAGGCCCCTTGGTGATGGAAAGCACAGAGATGTTGCTTTCCCCACCTGATTGAATGTTTTAAAATTGGAGCCCACATCTTCTTTAAGTTGAGTGTGGAACCTAGGATGATTGCTCCGGGACTTTGCTGGATGTGTGGTTCAATAGTAGGGAGACCCCAATCCATTGATATAGACTGTAAATTCTCTTTGTAATTCCTTCCTTTAAAGAGATCTTTTACTGATGCTCTTTTTTATATTCCAGTTGCTTTCCCATATCATTCCTTACCTTACATAGATCCCTCTTATAACAACTAATGATAAAACTAACCAAAGGAGTCACACAACTTCTGACATGGTATGCAGTATTCACCACCCTGAGGCTACCACCTTTCTGCTGAGGAATGAAAGTATGTTTCATATTCTGTTCTCTGAAACCAAAATTAGTAACTGCATTTAATATGATATATTTTTGTGTCATTTTAATCTATATTATTGCAATCATTGTATATATAATTTTGGCTCTATTTTACTCTACTGGAGGTTATACAAGTCTTCCAATGTTTCTGAAGTCTTCCAATTTGTCATTTATTAGATTGCAATGATGTTTGAGTACTTTCATATACTGCAGTTTGTTCAGGCATTTCCTAATTTTGAAGCATCCATTTTATTTCCAGTTTGTCTTTTGTTAGCAGCTATGGATATTTGGGCACAAATAATACATTTTCCTTCTCTCTCTGACCTCCCTGAGGTATGGGCCCTGGAGGAATGGTACTGGGTCAAAGGGCCCAAAGAATTTTCTAGAAATGTTCCAGATTGTTTTCTAGAACAGCTGGACCAATTCACAGATCTAGCACAATGTATATATACCTTTTCCTTCCATAGGCCCTCCAGTGTTGGGTGTTTCCACTTTGAACAACCTGGATGATTTGATGAAACCTCAGAGTTATTATGATTTGTATGAGTTTTATTATAATATGGACCAATTTTTCATGTGGTTTTTTTTATTTGACAAAAAGCACACCTATTCATATCTTTGGATTGCTTACTTCTCTACTGGTCTTTCACTCTTTTTCGCTGTACAAGCAATCAATAAATATTAAACCTGCCCATTGACATCCCCTATATGCAAAGTAAGAATTGATATTGTGCCCCTTAATAAAAGTTAGGTTTCTTAGGAAACCTGACATACGCCATCATCCAACACGATGACAGTCCCATCCACATCCTTGACCATGAACTTCAGCATGTAACTGGACAGCTTAATCTCCAGCCCCACTATCTTTCCTAAGATCTATTTCTGTATCTTCTCCTAGACACTCAGCTGCTCTGGCTACCCTGCCACCTTGCCATTTCCCCAATAAATTCATAGCCTCCTTCCTACTGCTATTAATGATATCAGCATAGCCCCCTCCCCCAGTCACTCACACCTGAAACTTTGGTGCCATCTTTAACACCCTGGATTCACTGACCTTTAGCCTCAACCTCATCCCCTGTATCCAATCAGCTGCCAAGTCTTAATAATTCTCTTCAATGTCTTCCTTGTCCATCCTTCTCACTCTTTCTTGCCTACAGTATTGCACTCATTTGCAAACAGGTTCACCTTCTCTCTATCTCATTCTCCACATGGCTATGGGACTAATTTGCTTAAAGCACAGTTGACATCATGTCATTTTTCCTGCATGAAGATCTAAAATGGCTCCCTTTTATCTGCCGAAGAAAGTCTGGTCTCCACATCATAATATGCAAGGCTCTCTACAATCTAACTCACTGACGTTTCCAGTTTAATACTGCTGGCCCTACTCACTCTTCTCTGAACATTCCCTATGCTTTCTCACCTCACAGCTTTACTCAGGGAAACCACTTCAGATACTAGTTATGTGATCTTGGGCAGGTCCCTTCCCCTCCCTGGGCCTCAGTTTCCTCTCGTGTAAAATGACTGCATTGGACTCAAAGGCTCCTGAAATCCTTTCCAGATATACACCCAGGAGCCTTTGTTTCTACCTTTCTCTTGATGCAGCACACTTCTGAAGACAACTACTCATCCAGAGGAAATGGAACTCTTCAAAGACGGAAATATTGAGGACAATAAATGCTTGATACAAAGTCCTTTTGCTCTCAAAAGACAGTAACATGAAGTCAGACTTATTCAAGGGGAGAAGTGGTTTTAAGTGGCTATATACTGCAAGATTATCTTAAGTCTGGGTGCTAACCTCTCCATGTAAGCAGTAGACTGAGGCAGAAGGTAGGAATGGGGGATACTTGAGAGGGAGCCTGGTGCAGTGGCACAAGATCTGAACTTTGTGTGGTAAAGGTCTGGTTTGTGATTCCAATCCAGCTAGCTATGTGACCCTAGGCAAATTATGTAACCTGCCTCGATTTTCTCATCTGAAAAAATGGGGGATATAGCTGCATCTGGGGCAGCTAGGTGGTACAGTAGATAGGGTACAAGGCCTAGAGTCAGGAATAATTCTCTTCCCAAGTTCAACTCTGGCCTTAGAAACTAAGTAGCTGTGTGACCCTGGGCAAATCACTTCACCCTGTTTGCCTCAGTTTCCTCATCTGTAAAATAAGCTGGAGAAGGAAATGGCAAACCCCTCCATTATCTTTTCCAAGAAAACCCCAAATTGGGTGACAATAAGACATGGCAGAAACAACTCAACCACCACCCACAACAACATAACTGCACCTATTTCACAGACCTACTGGGAGAATAAAATGAGACAAGACATGCCCTCAGTAGGGACAGAAACATAAAGTGTTCTGTAAACCCTAAAGCATTGTGTGAATATGAACAATGATGTATCATTAGCTTTTGAGCATATGGATGAACGTGCATTTAAGTACACCAGGGGCTAAACAAAATAATTGCTGCAGATAACAGAATTCAAGCCTATGAAGAGGAAAGATCAGCCTTATTTGGAAGCCTCTTGTAAGGGACCATTCTAAACTCATTCTGGCAACTATATTATGATCTTATATGGAGCCTCTCTGGGACCCAGCCTCCTTCTCAAGAGCCTCCATTTCAGGACTCAGTCTGTGATGCATCAAGGAAAAGGTACCATAAACCAATCAATAAATTTTCTCCACAAACTCATGGAATTACAATTTTTCCAAAATAAGATGTAGTTGATGCCAAACATCAAAGGACACTTTATTTAGAGCTGGCATGAGACTCAGATGCCATTAAGGCAAACCCCTCATTTTATAGAATAGGAAAGTGAGGCCTAGGGAGGTTAACCAGCTCCCTCAGGGTCACACAGGTTAAGTTTCCATGAAGGGATTTCAACTCAGGACCTCTGACTCCAGAGGAGCCTTGGGTCTTTCCATTCTACTGCACTAAGTTGCCTGGTGTCAGGTACAAAGTCATCTGCCAGGATCTGTCATATTTGCACAATGCTTTAGGGTTTGCAAGACACTTTATATGATTCTGTACCTACTGAGAGCATGTTTTTTCTCATATTATCCTCCCTGTACCATTTATGTGACCTTGGTCAGTTCCCTTCCCCTCCCTGGGCCTCAGTTTCCTCCTCTGTCAAAAGACTGGGTTGTACCAGAGGGCTCCTGAGATCCCTTCTAGCTCTAGACCTTTGGCTCCTGGGTTAGGGGGTAGCTAGGTGGCACAGTGGATAGAGCTCTGGCCCTGGAGTCAAGAAGACCTGAGTTCAAATCTCATCTCTTACACTAGCTGTGTGACCCTGGGCAAGTCACTTCACCCTAGCTGCCTTTAACATCCAGGGCCATCTCCAGTCATCCTGAGATATATCTTGCCCCTGGACCCAGATGGCTCTGGAGGAGAGAGTGAGGCTGGTGACTTTGCACAGCTCTCCCTCACTTAAATTCAAATTACTGCAAGTCATGACATCACCTCCTAATGATGTCTTCTTTGAGAAGGAAGGACAAACAAACAACAGACCTTTGCCTCCCAAAGTAGAATCCTTGTTGCCCAGCCATCTCCACAGGAGAATACCAGTGCATCGAGACTTTGGGGTTTTATGTGTCTACTGGGCATTTTCTCTTTGTCCTCCCACCCCCGAATGAAACTGAACACATTCTAGCAATGTGGGTTAAGTGACTTGCTCACGGTCACACAGCTAGTAAGTGTCAAGTTTCTGAGGCCGAATTTGAACTCAGGTCCTCCTGAATCCAGGGCTGGTGCTTTATCCACTGTGCCACCTAGCTGCCTCTAGCTCCAACATTTGGTGAGCCTCTCACTGTGGAGATCTTATTTGATTATAGGACCAAAGATCTCAAGCTCAAAAGGGACGTTTGAAACCAGATAGTTCAACTTCTCTTCCATGCAATAAACAGTGCTCAGCCCTTCCCCATCAACTGCTAGAATGTATCTCCCAACAGAAACAGTTCCATGGGAAGCACCTTATTCCAGTAGATAAGGGCAGCTCCCTTGATGGTCTACATGATTCCTACAGAGGAGGAAACTGAGACCCAGGGACATTAAGCGACTTTTCCCTCATCCTACTGGTAGTAAATGAAATAAGTAGCAGCAGACTGACTCCAGTGATCTTTCGCCTGAACCACACTGCCTCTCAGTAAATGTTATTGACTTGATTACTACATGCATTGAGATTCGAAATTCTACAGATGACCTTTTGTTCATTCAAGGCCTCAAGAGGGAACTTCTCGGCTACCTAACGCTACCTCCTTTGAAAGTTCCACAGGGTCATTTCGCCTGGAATTCTGGTAGTTTATTCATGATAATCTGGGTGGGTTCAGCTGTCATGGAGGGCTTGGGGCTGCCATGGAGCTGAAAGCCCCCTCACCCCGGTCCTGTTTCTCCATACAACTTTGAAACAACAGTCTTTGGCAACCATATGAGGTTATAGGAAATGAAAGTATGAATTAGCTTCCCCGGATAATTTCTAGCAGCAAATGATCCATGTCATGGAGCACAGAAGGAAAGGGAGTAGAGGTAAAGGGGATAGGAAGGCATCCTGGGGATAGTGATTAACCTTAGGAAGGCAGCTTTCATTTTCAGTCTGGCAATGCAAAGCAGATAGGAGAGCATGTACTGGGTGCCAGCTAAATTGATCAGCACAAACCAAATTTAAAACATTTGAATGTAAATCCTATTGGGGGGGAGTTTCCACACACTCCCCTCTCCCCACCCACAACATACCCCAGAAAGGTAGCAGAGGCTATGGGAAATTGGAAACATACAAGAGGAACCTGAGGAACTTCTTGCTTTTCAGTTGTTTTGGCTGTGTCTGTTTGTGACCCCAACTGGGGTTTTCTTGGCAAAGATATGGGATACGATTTCCTTCTCCAGCTCATTTTACAGATGAGGAAACTGAGGCAAACAGGGTGAAGTGATTTGCCCAGGGTTACACAGCTAGCAAGTATCCGAGGCCAGATTTGAACTCAGGTCTTCCTGAGTCCAGGCTCTCCAGTGTTGGGTGTTTCCACTTTGAACAACTTTGACAATTTGATGAAACCTCAGAGTTATTACAATTAGTTAGACTAGATGGTTCCTGAGGTCCCTTTCAACTCTACATCTGTAATATTTTTTTTGTGGCACAATGAGGGTTAAGTGACTTGCCCAGGGTCCCACAGCTAATAAGTGGTCAAGTATATGAGGCTAGATTTGAACTCAGGTCCTCTTAAATCCAGGGCTGGTGCTTTATCCACTGCAGCACCACCTAGCTTCCCCTGTAATAATCTTAATAGATAATCTTTAAGTTTCATTCCCACAAGGATATTTTGCCTCAAAATAGACTCACAAACAATCCTTGCATCCTTCCTTCCATTTCCCAATTCTCCCACTGCTGGTGTTTCCATAGTACAAATGTTTGCACCAAAGCAGCTTAGGATTTAGAAAGGAGGGAACTGAAGCCCAGTGAAAGGAAAGCATTTGCCCAAACTCCTTACAGTAAACAATAGCTCAAAGATCAGAATTCTCTTCCTTTGACTTCATATCCAATATTTTTTTTTCACGAGGCTGCATCCTAGTCAGTCAGCCAGTCAATAAGCATTTATGAAGTGCAAGGCACTGTACTAAGTGCCAGAGATACAAAGAAAGGCAAAAGACAGTCGCTTCCCTCAATTACTCACAATGTAATAGAGGAGACGAAAAGCAATACAAACAAGCTATATATAAGAGTAAGGAAAGGGGAAGTAATTGAGAGAAAAGGCTCTAGAATTAGGAGGGGCTGAAAAGGGCTTCCTATAGAGCATGGGATTTTAGTTGGGACTTGAAAGAAAGAAGCCAGAGAAGTTAGGAGGCAGAGATTAGGAGAGAAAACATGGCAGGCATGCGAGACAGTCAGAGAAAGTACCCAGAGCCAAAAGATGGAAGATTTTCTCTAGGGAACAGCCAAGAGACCAGTGTCCCTGAATCTAAGAGGATGTGTCAGGGAGGAAGGTGTAAGAAGACTCAAAAAGGTGGGATTGGAGGGTCTACATTATAAAGGACTTTAAACACCAAAGAATTGGGGATTTGATCTTGAAGGTGATAGGAAGTTAGTGGAGTTTATTGAGTAAAATGGTTGGATCCATACTTTGGGAAGAGCAGCACCAACATTCAAAGGGAGAAGAATTCTGTTCCCTAGTTAAGGACAGTCTACATGCATGATAGTTTTGATTCTCCAGCCCTCTTCAGGGCAGCTTCACTAACCTCACAGAATCTCCAGCTTTGAATCTGGAATCTACCTGGTGTTATTCATCAGAAGAGATGAAAGCAGAAGACTTTACAAATGAACAAAGGGAGAAAGATACAGCCCGAGGAGGCTGACTGTGCAAGCCAGGGATGAGGGATTGGGTAAGGGCCAGGGAGGGCCAGCCTTTGGAGGTCTGCATAGGCCAAAGAGACCATGTAGAAATGTCTGCTAGACACTTCAGATACAGCATACATGTAAAGCAGCCAAACAGTAAGACCTTCAGCATCATAGCCCCAATCATGAGGACGGTCACTCCCCCAGCAGGAGGTTAATTCCATCTCCAAGCCTGTTTGAATCCTGAGCTCTGGGGGTTGATTCAAGGCATATTTTGCCAAGGAACACTATTTTTTATTCAATCCCAACTTCTGCCATGTTCATAAGGATGTCAAGGGACTAGAGATTTAAAGAAATCAAGGACTATTGAATGACAGGGCTTGTTAACACTTCCTTTTCCAGTTTTGACACTATTCCTTTCTAAAGAGGTAACATGATAGAGTGGAGAGAACTGGGCTTGGAGTAGCAAAAACTTGGGTTCAATTTCCTACTTCAGACACTTATTGGCTATGTGATCCATGGCAAGTTGTACAACTGCTCTGTGCCTCAGTTTCCTTAACTGTAAAGTGAGGAATTTGGACCCAAGTTCAAATCCAGCCTCAGATGCTATCAATGTAATCCTGGGCAGGTCACTTAACCTGTTGGCCTCAGTTTCTCCCACTGTAAAATGTGAATAATAACAGAACCTCCTTCCCAGGGCTGTCGTGAGGATCAAATGAGATGATATCTCTAAAGCACTTAGCTTTATGTACGACGAATAGCTTTTACACTCCCCTCCTCTGTTTGGTCCCCCTCCCCTGGGGTCCATGACACAAATACTGTTAGAGGGTAGGAGTACATGAGGCAGTTGGATCATACATGTGTATGTAGATTATATTATACACAGACTGGAATCATGATTTGAGCTCTTCTCAACTGGACCATTCTGCTGTGGAGACATACTGAAAACTGGCCAAGAAGAAAACGTTTTGACTTGTAGCTATATTCTAAGACCCAGTAGGCAATGACCATTTCTTATACTTCTTTTGTACACCCCCTCCCCGCCCAGGGTCTCACACATGCTAAGTACAAAACAGGTGCTCATTTAACATGTAGATTAATTGCTCATGTCTCATGGGTATATTTGCATGTGGACAATGTACTGTGTTCCACCAGACATACACTTCAATGCAAAGGAATGAATTTCTAATGTTGGAATTTCTGGAACTATGGCACACTGTCCAGAGACTGCCTGGAGGTAGGGTATAGGATCTTTCCTCTTCCCCCCTTTCCCAATTCACATCATACAGGTGGTCAGTTACACCTGTTTGTAAATCCTACCCTTTCTCTCTGGTGCCATGACCTTCAGTAGATAGCTCTGTATCCCTGCCCCACCCTCTGCCAAGCACAGTCCTGGATATCAGAAATCCATGACTATTGGGGGAAAGAAGGGTCAAAACAGCTCATGACTCCACCATATCCCCTTTTGGCATGCACAGTAAGATAAACAAGAATATTGTAGCATTCTTATTGCTTACATTTAAGGCAAATCGTGTCTAGGTACAGAGCTGAAAGCTAAGTAGCATTAGTGATGCACAGTGTGAATTATTAGGCAATAATAAAAACATTGTGATATCTTATTATGGCCATTTTTAAAACCCAACATTCCGAAGGAAAACATGAAAGCTGCTTGGACCTTACATGTGCGTATTGCCACTCTTAATAGAAAATATAATCTCAAGTTGTCTCTCTCCAACCCTCAAAGAGCTAAGAAGCCTGGCAGGAAAATCAGTTCAAATGCTGTCATATAGATTAACCACTGAATTTTTGATTTTTCAAAGAGTCATTTTGGCAACATGGAAAACTGCCCAGGGCCAAAAAAACCCATTAATAAGAAACTACATTTAGAGACTGCCTTTGTTTTTATTTATTTGTGCCCCAAATCAACGTAAGATACTTCAGTTATTATTCAATCATTTCAGTTGTGTCTGTGACCCCATTTGGAGTTTTCTTGGTAAAAGACACTGGAGTAGTGTTGCCATTTCCTTCTCCAGCTCATTTTACAGATGATGAGGAAACTGAGGCAAACAGGTGAAGTGACTTGTCCAGGGTCACATGGCTAATTAGCACCTGAGGCTGGGTTTGAATTCAGGCAGATGAGTCTTCCTGATTCCTAGCCCACTGCTCTGTCCACTACAGAGCCACCTACCTGCCCTTCAGATACTCTTATGGACACTTAGAAACTAAAGGAAAATATATCCTTTTAACTTGACCAAGAGTAGCAGTGCCATTGAGACACTGAGAAAATAGATGCAGTCCTCCTTCTGTAGATAACGTTCTGTAATCAATAGTCCCCCCCCAGGGGGGCAGCCAGATAGGAAGCTAGGTTCCCATGATCAGGGAGCCTGATAAGAGGTCAGAGAAGTCATATTTCCCAGAATTTAAGACACTTTTGGTTTATCAGTAGATCTGAAATAGGGGTAGCTGTGTTCTGGATACCAATGAGGAGTACAATCATTTATTTATTTATTTACTCACTTACTTACTTACTTATTTTTTGGTAGGGCAGTTGGGGTTAAATGACTTCCCCAGGGTCACACAGCTAGTAAGTGTCAAGTGTCAGATGCGGGATTTGAACTCAGGTCCTCCTGGATTCAGGACCGATGCTTTATCCACTGTGCCACCTAGCTGCCCCCTAAAATTATTTTTAAGATGAGTTTGAAAGCTGGATTGGGAGAACACATAGTTGGATAGCTACCATATACTTTAGGGAACCAAGTTTCAAAAAAACCAGAGAAATCAATCAGTTCTCTCCAACAAGCACTTCTAAATGCCTACCATGTGCCAGGCTTCCCTATGCTAGGGTTACAAAGGTAAAAAAGGAAAGAATTCTTTCATTTAAGGAGTTTAGGTTCTACGTGGGAAGATGAATCCTGGCTTCTAGGTATGGGTTGGCTATGTGTTTTGGGTCTGTTTTGTCTTTGTATCCCTAGACCTGCCACACAGTAGGCACTTAGTAAATATTTGTTGAAGAGAATGATTCTGTTGCTTGGAATTCCCAAGTCAAAATGATTCAAGAAGGATCAGAGGTTCTCCAATATAAAAACTGGACAATATAACTAAATACTCCTGATAAGAAATAAAAAGAGGAGACATCTAATGAGACCGATGTGGTTGCACAGGGAACTTCTGAAAGTGCTCAGATTTGAAGACATGTGCAAAAGATAGAAATTAGCTATGCATATCCAAGAAAGAGCTTCAGTGACCTATAAAATAGCATCCAAAAGGTTAGATCCCAGTAGGAACTGAGGCTTATAAAAATACTAAGGACAACACAAAGGACTTTTTATAAACTATTTGTTTTAGCAATGCCTGGGGCAAGAAGGAGAACAGACAAAATGGGCCTACTACTAGGGGCAGAGGATTCAATGTCAAAAGACAACAAAAAATATAGAACAATTCAGCTGCTGCTTTGCACCTGTCTTCTCAGTCAGGAAGAATAATCCTTAGGCAGAATACAGATGTTCCATTTCAGACCCCTCAGAAGAGAGGTGCAGATGATAGGTATAGAATGAGGCATACGTTTTCAGACATAGCCAATATGGTGGATTTGTTTTGCTTATCACCAGGGAGTATTCTACTTGGAGAGAGGTCTTTAGGAAGTAACAATAATATAAAAAAGAGAGACAAAGAGAGAGGAAGAGGGGAGAGGAGAGGCAGAAAGGAGGGAGGGAGAGAAGTTGGAAGAAGGGAAGAAAGGGGGAGAGGAGAGAAAAGGAGGAGAATGAGAGTGAGAGAAGGTCACAGGGAGAAGGGGAAGGGGAAAGAGGGAAAAGAGAAAAGGAAAAAGGGGAAGGATGAGGCAAATGGAGAGAAGGGGAGGAGAGAGAGTAAGAGAGGGGAAGAGTAAAGAGGGATAGAAGGAAGGAGAGAAGGAAGGAAAAAGTTCCAGTACCACAGTAAGGCATCACAGAGGGCACTTGGGAGAGGGAGCAGGAAACCTCGACAAGTAGAAGCATTTTATCGACACCATAAATCTTTCCCTCCAATTTTACAAGCCCATTCCCGTGCTGGTGTTCAGTGAACAAGGACGACCCTGGCATTACAACCTATCCTGAGTGGCTTGGTGGATAGAATGCCTAGATTTTGAGTCATTAAGATCTCATTTCAAATCCTGCCTCCAACACAGGTAGGTGGCATTGCAGTGGATAGAGTGCCAGACCTAAAGACAGGAAGACTCATCTTCCCGAATTTAAATCTGGACTCAGACACTTACTAGCTGTTTACTTTATCCTGTTGGTCTCAGTTTCCTCACCTGTCAAATGATCCAGAGAAGGAAATGGCAAACCACAACAGTATCTTTGCCAAGAAAACCCCAAATGGGGTCACAGAGAGTCAGACACGACTGAACAACAACAAGAAACATTTACCACTCTGAGCCCTCAGCTATAAAGAAGTGCTATTATAGCATTTGTATAGTACCTTCTTCCCAGGATTGTTGTGAGGACAAAATTCAACATAGGCTCCATGTGGGTATGTCTGCGTGGTCCATTTAGGTTATGTGCATTCACATGGATCTGTCTAGCTATGCCATGTAGCATTAATAAATGTCTCTAGAATCTCCTCTACCCACTCTTCTGTAAGAAGACATTCATTCGTACTAGGAGAGAAGAAGAGGGGAGTGGGGCCATGAAGCTAGCCACTCTGCTCTAATCAGGGAGATGGAGTACTGGGCTGCTGTATGTAACCAAAACGGTGCTAGTCCAGGGGAAATCATTTTTAGGGTCAAGCTGCACTCCTGATCACTATCCTCAACAGAGGAGTATCCAAGATATTGATCTAAGACTTGACTCTTCTCACCAAGTGCCATTTACACAAAGATCACAGAGAGTGAAGAGCGAATAAACTATTGACCCAAGGCAATAGCAAACAAAATAAGAGAAGTTATATAGTTGAGACTATATGAAACAATACACAGAGAGTTCCCCTACTTAGTTATAAGATGGTAGAGTGAAATACAACAAGAGAGACAGACACAGGAGGAGAAGAAGAGAGAGGGGAGAGAGGGGAAAGAGGGGAGAGAGACAGACAGGCAGACAGGAGAAAAGAGAGAAGAGAGAAGGGCAGGGAGAGAGAGGGGAGAGAGAAGGAGAAAGGAGGGAGAGGGGGGAGAAGGAAGAGAAAGGAGAGGAAGAAAGGAGAGAGGGGAGAGAGAATTGAGGTTTCATCCAGGGAAATTCCCCCAAATCTCTAGTAGTGTGGTATATGGGGTATACAAACATGATTAAGGTGCCAGCTCTTCCCAGAGTCCTTCCTTCTCCCTTTCAGGACATCTCTGAGAAAAGAATTTGGAATCACGTGTCCTTTTCTCAAATCTGGAAGCCAAAAGACTAAGATCTCTCCTCTCCCAAGTGCTTGCCAATTCCACCCCTCGGGAGGCCACAGTCAATGTCCATTGATAAAGACAGTCCCATGCAAATGACCTCAAGTCCCAGGTTACAGAAGGAATCTACATAAAGTACTTTGCAAACTTCAGAGGACTACAAAGATGGCAGCCATTAAGTTATACCGAGAGAGATGCTCTATTTATAACGGTGTCCAGGGATCAAAGATCAGCTTTGCATTATAACTAAATCCCTGGTATTATAACATGCTTCATGGTAGGGTTGTTTTAAATGTTTTTTTTTCCTGCCTTTAAAAAGTAAACCATATCTGCTTTCCACCTGGAGCCAACTGCCAGTTCTCAGAGCCTGCTCTAGGCAGAGAAGCTACAAAAAAGGAGAATGTAGAAACTGTAAGTGGAGAGAGGAAAGTTTCTAATGCTATCTACAAATGCCACAAGAAGAGATGGATGTGGCTGCTATAATGTTGGCTAGGTCTGCTTCCCTGAGGCAGAATATCTGTGGATATAGTGCTGGGCCCAAAGAGAGGAAGACCAGGTTTCAGTTGACACCCACTAGCTGAGAGCCCATGGACAAGTCTCTTAACTTCTCTGAATTTTGGTTTCCTTATCTGTAATATTTTTGTTTTGGGACTCCGGGATACTTAAAGGGTAAGTTATGACAGCACAGAGTTATACAGCCAGCATGTATCAGAGGAAGGACTCAACTCACATCATTCTAACTCTGATGCCAGCACTCTATCTTCAACACTACACTGCTCCTCTCATCTGTAAAATGTAATTATTAATATCAGGCACTCAGCACAATGCCAGGCATATAGTAGTGACATGAGGGTTAGGATGACCAGATAACAGGACAGACACACCTAAGAAGTAAGGGGAGATAAAATTCTGTAGCAGGACAGTCAGTTAGGCATGGCTACTACCTGAGCTGGGAGACAGATAACTCTAGAGGTCAGGACTATCATACCTAAAAAATAATCTCCCTGACTCTCAGGAATCTTTCCCTACCCTACTCCAAAAAGGAAATTTCCATTTTTAGGTGGTCACCCCATCTATCCTCTATAGAAGCTTTTGCTTTCTTTCTGTTAAGGGAGGAGAATGTTTCTAAATCATCTCCTCCCCTTGAGACTAAGTATTTGGCTTCCCTCTTGGTCACTTTCTCTAGCCCCCAATAAAGGACCACTTTAATTCTTGCTTTTTTTTTTTTGCGGGGCAATTGGGGTTAAGTGACTTGCCCAGGGTCACACAGCTAGTAAGTGTTAAGTGTCAGAGGCCGGATTTGAACTCAGGTACTCCTGATTCCAGGGCCGGTGCTTTATCCACTGCACCACCTAGCCGCCCCGGACCACTTTAATTCTAATTGGACTGTGTGAGAGTGTAATTCTTTTTTTTAACAGGGCAATGAGGGTTAAGTGACTTGCCCAGTGTCACGCAGATAGTAAGTGTCAAGTGTCTGAGGCTGGATTTGAACTCAGGTCCTTCTGAATCCAAGGCCTGTATTTATCCACTGTACCACCTAGCTGCCTCTTTACAGAGGAATACCTAAGGACCCCTACCACCCCCATGACAGTAGGCACTTGAGATTCTTATTTCCTTCCTTCTTTCCAATCTCACAGAGCTGCTGCAAGCACCAAATAACTTTATATATGTATATATACATATGCACACATGTACATATATGAATGCACACATATATGTATATGTGTATATGTACTTTGAAAAACATCAATGCTATATACATGCCAAGGATGATGGTGGTGGTGGTGGCTTGAGGAATTTAGTTACTTTTTTATTAAACACTCGATCTGTGGCATAGGAAATCCAGCACTAGTATATTTCCTTTTCACTTCAGCTGCATTATTTGTTGTTGTTTGTCCTTCATTTCTGAAGAGGACCATGACATGAGATCAGGAGGTGATGTCATGACTTGCAGTTAATTGTATTTAAGTGAGGGAGGGCTGTGCAAAGTTACCAGCCTCACTCTCTCCTCCAGTGTCATCTGGGTCCAGTATGTATGTATGTATGTATATGTATGTGTGTGTGTGTGTGTGTGTGTGTGTGTGTGTGTATCAGGATGACTGAAGATGGCCCTGGATGTTTAAGACAATTGGGATAAAGTATCCAGGGTCAAACCAGCTAGTAAGTGTCTGTGGTAAGATTTGAGCTTATGTTCTCTTAACTCCAAGGCCAGTGCTCTATGCACTGTGCCACCTAGCTGTCCTTTTGCTGCATTATCCATTATAATACAAGCAGTGAATGAAGAATGGACTCATAGTCTGGAAGACCTGAGTTTGAATCCTGCCTTAGATACTTACTAGCTATGTGACTGTAGGCAAGACATCTTATCTCTCCCAGCCTTAGTTTCCTCCTCTGTAAAATGGGGATAATAAAAGCATCTCCCTCACAGGGTTACTGTGATGACCAAATAAGTCAACATACACAACAGGCTTTCCAAACCTTAAAGTGCTATATAAATCCTAGTTGTTATTGTTATCATCGTCATCATCATTATTGTTATTGTGACAGCACAGATGCCTCATTCAATAAGAATGTCTCCTGGCTTCTCTCTGTTCATGTTCTAATGCTGCTGTTTGGATTCTTAACATGGCACTATGTGGTTGGCATGCCAGCGAAAAACTGCAAAGGTCATATTCATGGTTGGTCTAAATGAGACGGGAGAGAGCTCAAAAGAGAAAATGAAAACTGTCAAAGAAACGTGTCTCCTCTCTTTGGTGATTCCAAAGGCTTTGCTTCTGCAGTAACTGAATATGGTTGGTTCAACTGGCTGCATCTTGTCAAAATGGTGCAACTGTGAAGCTTAGAATAGCCAGTTACAATCTCTCTATTTTCTACAAGGGCAGATAAGTTTGGCATCTTCCCCTTATGCCCATGCTACACTACCAAACACTCACTAGAATGTTTGAGATGATGCAAATTAAAACAACTCTGAGGTACCACCTCACACCTATCAGATTGGCTAATATGACAAAAAAAAAGGAAAATAATAAATGTTGGAGAAGCTGTAGAAAATTGGAACACTAATGCATTGTTGGTGGAGCTGTGAACTGATCCAGCCATTGTGGAGAGCAATTTGGAACTATGCCCAAAGAGCTATGGGACTATTCATACCCTTTGACCCAGTGGTACCACAGCTAGGTCTGTAATCCACAGAGACCATAGAAAAGGGAAATGGACCCACATGTACAAAAATATTTATAGCAGCTCTCTTTGTGGTGGCAAAGAATTGGAAATTGAGGGAATGCCCATCAATAGGGGAATGGATAAAAAAGTTGTGGTATATGAATGTAATGTAATACTATTGTGCTGTAAGAAACGATGAGCAGGAGGAGTTCAGAGAAACCTAGAAGGACTTACACGAACTGATGCTGACTGAGGGGAGTAGAACCAGGAAAACATTGTACACAGCAACAGCAACATTTTGTGATGTTCAACTGTGACAGACTTGGCTCTTCTCAGCAGTACAATGATCCAAAAGAACTGTGGATTATGAATGCAGATTGAACTATACTGTTTCTACTTTTGGACATTTTTTCCTTCTTTTTTGAGGTTTTCCCCCTTGTACTCTGATTCCTCTTTCACAAGATGACTAATGTAGAAAGATGTTTAATGTGATTATACATATACAACCTATATCAGACTGCTTTCCATCTTGGGGAGGAGGGAGGGAAGGGAGGATGGGAGAAAAATTTGGAACTAAAAATCCTGTGAAAACAAATGTTGAAAACTATCCTTATATGTAACTAGAAAATAATAAAATACTTAAAAAAGAATGTTTGAGACAGCCCAAGAGACATATGATGACCAATCTCATACGTTGTCACTAATTCACACCAGAAACAGAAATACAGAGTTGATTTACATGATAAATATCAGAATCCCAAATAGACCCCTTACCATGGACCTAGGTGGAATCTGTCAGATAAAGCTGGTGTGAGATAAAATTTGGACATTGGAAGTTTATGTTACATGCTTCCATATAGTCTAAACTTTACAATTGTTGGTGACGTAACCTCTTCTCTGAGCTCTCCTTCTCCATTCCCTAGGAGCTTCACTCACACTAGAGTGTAAATGGCTGGTTACAATTTAGTTACCGCAATTCCTACTTTAACGTGGTTGGGGAAAAGATTAGAAGAGGGGTGGTTGTCCCTGAAACCATACCAGGAGGTGGTCTCTTCTACTTTCTTGGAAGGATTTTTCCTGCTCAAAGACCATATATGAAGAACTACTGGAAGAGCAAATATACGATGTCTGGATACCTGGACTAGACAGGTTCATAACCCAACTACCATTTTACCACAAACAAAGTCTCAAGATCCTTGGAGGATTAGTATTTGGAGAGTAAAGAGATAGAAGCCATTTTCAGAATTCAGAAATTAACAACAGAGTAGAGGTTCTTTTAAATATTCTGCTGATTTAAAAAAAGAGAAACAAAAGTGTGAAGGAACCATTTGGCCAAAGGTCTATGGTACTTATAAAGGCAGTAGGTTTTCCTCTATGCGTACAGTAAAATCTGTTACCACTTTCAAGGGATGGAATGGCAAACTTAGAAGTGAGAAAAGAAAATTCAAAATATTTACAGATTCTTTGCTTTGACATTTGCATTTGAATATTATGTAAGAGAAAGTCTCAAGTAGGGGAACCAAATGAAAATGCAGGCATGGGGTGTCCCAGGTTGGAAAACATTCCAATTACAATGGGAGATTATGTGTAGATAATTCACAGTTCTACTTTCCATTGACCCATTGACTCAAGTTACTCACCTTTCTCATAACAGTAAAGCTTTACCTGCCTCTTGGGAATAGCACTTAACACTAGCACCTGTTTCGTCACTGTATATATCCCGAGGAACATGACCTCCATCTGTTTCTGAATTCCATGAAAGCTGGGCAAGCCCCAGCAATTATTTCTCTGCAAGTCTTTGGTGAGTAAATGGATCCTTTGTATAGTATGGGAGACGTAGGTGGATCTTGACCATGGCAAAGAGTGTTTGTTCAACTTCCAGTCTAGAAAATTGCTACCCCTCCTTGTAATTTGTCCTCTTGTCTAAGGATGCCCATGGCCTTCTTCTACTTTTGGTCATTAATAAGTACATAGGCATTAAGAAAAGTTGGCTCTTCCCTCACCATAAATCTTATTGTTTAAGGTCTATATTGCACATCAGCTGTAGGACCAGGAGAAGGCAGCTGGGGCTTTGGCTCAGGGTGCCAACATTCAGAGGATACTGACAGTACTCACACTCCTTCAGCAGAGAGCAACAAATGATCTTAGCACCGAGTTATGAGTTATGCGCACTATCCCTTGCCCTAGCACCATATTCTGTACACTAATTAGTTAAAATAGGAATCTATTAAATGTTTATTTCCCCTGGCTCCCACACCTCACATGAGCTCTTCCAAAGCCTACTCCTTGTCTCCTCATCACATAGATCCAGCTTCACCATAACATCTTAGAGTGTCTGTCTTACTTATCAGAAAAAAGTCGATTAAAGGGTACATTTCAGGCTTGGGAGGGACAATGACACTTCAGTAGCTCTGTCACCCCCATGCTTACCACCATATCACCACACTAGCTCAGAACTGAAATAGGAGGAAACTGAACCAACCACGCAAGAAACACTGCAGCCAAGTTCAGACAATTGGAGCCTCTATTTGAGAAAAAGCAATATCAGCAAATGCGATTTCCTCTCAGTCCCTGAAGGAAGAGTCCAATGTGAAAAATGACTCCACCTGGAATCCCAGCTGAACAACTCTCCGTGGGCTCATAACAAACCTGCCTGCTCCTAGGGAGGAATGAAAAAAAAGAGGAAATGTCTAGTGGATTACAATCACAAAATCCCAGAGCTCAAAGGGATCTCTGGACCCACCTTTAGTTTAGCTCATACCTGGACAAGCGTCCATGCTACAACATTCCTGACAAGAGGTCATCCAGCCCATGTTGAAGACATTCAGTGATGGGGAGCTACTGCATCCTAGGGCTGCTCATGCCACTTATGGGAGAGTTCTGAATACTGGCAGCATTTCCTTATATTGCATATAAACTTCCACCCACTATTCTTTTTTTTGGGGGGGGGGCAGGGCAATGAGGGTTAAGTGACTTGCCCAGGGTCACATAGCTAGTAAGTGTCAAGTTTATGAGGCCAGATTTGAACTCAGGTCCTCCCTGAATCCAGGGCCAGTGCTTTATCCACTGCGCCACCTAGCTGCCCCCACCCACTATTCTTCAATCTGACCTCTGGAGCCAAACAGAATAAATTTAACCCCTTTTGGACTCGATAGACCTTCAAACACTTAAAGATCTTTCCACTCTCTCCTCACAGGATCATAGATTTTTAGATGAAAGGGATCTTAGAGGCTTCCTCACTTTCCAGATGAAGAAACTGAAACTTAAACTTGCTCAGAGTCACATGTCTAGCAAATGTCTAAGGCTGTATGCAAACTCAAGTCTTCCTGACTCTATGTCTACCATTTTAGCCACTGCGTGTTTTACCATCTTTGCCACTCTTCTCTGAACCCTCTTTGATTTAGCAACATCTTTCATTAAACTTGGCATCCAGAACTGAACACAGTATGCCAGTGTCCATTGTTAGAGATTAGTTCAGCTTTGAGAGAGAAGGAAGAGAAGGAGGAGAGAAGAAAAAGAGAAAGGGGGAGGGAGAGATGACATCTTTAGTAAGAAATGATCATATCCCAGGCCTTATACTAAATGCTGAGGACACAGGTTAAAGCATACAGAACAGTCTGTGCTTTCAAAAAGCTGACATTCTAATATAGGAAGACAATATGCAAAGGGGAACTGGGGACTAGAAAATGGTGGAAGGGATGGGGGGGGTTGGTCGGTTACACCCATTGTGGCACAGCTAGTGGACCTGGAGAGGACTCTAACGTAAAGCATGCACAGGAGGTGTTTATGACAGAATTCTCACTCATCACAGGCTGTGATGAGTGAGAGTTAAGTCAGAGCAGATTGAAACAGTCATGACCTGTTTTATGAAAGTCTGTCTGATGTGGCCATGTAAGCTGGAGGATCTGAAACACAACCAATTCACTTCTTTATAGCAACTGGGGCCTTGTGAATGGAAAGGGCTTGCCAAAGGCCCATGCTGAGGGCACTACTGGGGTCAGGAAACTTTGCAAACAGCAGCTGGAGGCCTATACAATTAAGCCTTCACTATTGTCATCGGTAAATAAGCTTAACCCTGTTTTAAAGCTCCAGTTTTATTTGCCTGAAGACACATGTTATAAGCCTGGGGAAATGAGTTCTGAAGACCTGCCAGAGATGCCCCCTGGAGGGATGCTGGGCATCTTTTGCCTTTGTTTACAAACTACTTCTCTCCTCCAATATTTGTTTCTAATACTTGGCTGACCAGAGGCTTGGCACAGAGTGGCAGTCATCCCAGGCTGTTGGAGATGACCAGTGGCTCAAGCCCACTGCAAGTCCACTGGAGGCCTTTGCAGAGCAGAGACATTGTTTGTAACCTTCGTGAGGCAGTAGCAACGACAAAAGTGTCTTGATGAATTGTGGCTTAGAAAGCATTTACAGATGGCCTGGAGTCATACTATCTTAACCTCCTGGCCTGCTAGGTAGATGAGCTAAGAGTCAAGGCCATAAACATAATTTTCAGAATTAATATTTTAGCATCTCCTTTCCTTTGCCCTATGCTCCTTCTGAAGCAGCTGTGACAAAAGTGATTTTCATTGTTCTATAGGGAGACGCTGTTTTGTTACATTACATCTGTTCCTGAAACCCAGGGCCTTTTGGTGGCAGCATAAGCAGATAAATCTGTCCAAAGGCTGGGCTGGGAGTTGCAGGGACCCCAGATGATCTCTACCTCTTGGGTGAATGCCATTTATAATTGTGATATTGATAGACTAAATGGAAAACTCCCACCCCCTCCCCTCAAATCTTCAACTCTTCAGAAGGAGCCATCCGGGATACAAATTTCAACAACAATGAAAATCGTCACTCTATGGGCTTGATAGATTGGAGCACCAACTGGCCCAGCTGTTTACCTCCTGGTAAGTACAAAATGACAGATCTTAGCTGAATACAAACTCAAATGCTTGCACCTTTCACAGCTGGTTTAACTTGTGAGCACAGCAACAATAAAAGGGAAGAAGGACTTTAATAAAAATGGAAGGTTATGCACATACACACACAAGTGGCTAACTCCCCCCCCCCAGTTGGAGGGATCCTATTTCTGTAACTCAAAACAATACTGAGTGAAAACTTTAGTCTATACCCAAACAGAGCCAGAAATCAACAAGGACACAGCCAACCAGATACTTTCTTGACTTGCTTTCCTCATGTCTCTGATTCAGCAGTATAAGAGTAACTTAGTTCTTGTGCCTTTCTGGCTCAGACTTTGAAACCCACGGTATGGGTGGTCTTGAATTGTTGCTTATCTGAGTATCTCTGCAATATTCTAGTTGCATTCACCTATCACCTGTCAGAAGTACTTCACAGTTAGGCTCAATGGAATCCAAATATGGCATTAGGTGTCGCTAAATTGACACCCCAATGACATTATGGCAGTTTCAATGCTCAGGAGATGAATTTTTGTCCGAGTTATTACAAACAGACACTGGCTAATTTCCATAATGGCCAGCTGATTGGCAGCATATCTACATGCACACTGCCACCACATGGTGAGGAGGAAACACAGTCCCAAAATACTTGGGTCTTGAGGTTTCTTACTATCTCTTAACCATTATCAGCCTACCTGAGCCACCATGTTGTTACGGTGATCCATAAGATAATGGAGAAAAAAGCATTTTGTAAACTATAAAGTCTTTCTAAATGGAAGGGATATTAAAGAAGAATATCACGGACTCTCTTTTAAAATCACAGATTCTTTGTTTTTTATCACAGACTCTTTATACTTTCTTTTATTTCAGAATTCAGCCGCAAAGATGGAACCTCAGCTCTTTTCACTTACCTACTCGGAATCAAAAGCCCCTCCTGGCAGGTTTGCTTCTATGCATTAGTCTTCAGGCTTCCTGAGCTCAGACTGCCTTCAGCTTTTGTCTTAGCCAGAAACCTTTTATTTTTCGGTTTCTTTCAATCTTGACTAGCACAATGACGAATCTGTCAAGGAAAGAAAGATGATGCAGCATCTGTATAGCATTTTCTCTATCCATCCCATGAACTTCTCTCCACCCCGAAGGAAGTGGCAAACTGGCACCGGTAATGTGAGCTGCCAACAGGCCTATGACTCTTTCTCATTATTAGGAGATAATTGTTCTGTTCCACAAAGGCTCCATCCATTCACTCTTTTAGGACAATATCTCTGATGTACATTTGCACACAGTATCAGAGATTGCTTTTCTCACTGGCTTTGGATAGCCTGCCCCTAGCAACAACCATCTTATTGTTTCATTTAGGCAATTTAAAGTAAGCATATTCCTTAAAGAAAAATGTAACAGGTGAAAAGAAAACAAATGGGTTTTATCATGGGACAAGCATGACCATGGCTTTCCATGTTATATTGAAGAAAGATATAGCCTTTGGGATATATATTTGAATACATGAAGGATCTAGCATTTTGTAAGTTTGGTGAGGTTCTCCACCTATGTGGATCATGGTCCCTTCATGACGTTAGTGGATTATGTTATAAGGAGTTGCCTGAGGAACCTGTAAGTTGAATGACTCACCCAGGATCACACAGATAATAAGTGGCCAATGCTGGATTTGAATATTGATTTGAATAACTCCAAGGCCAGTATTCTATCTACTATGCTGGGCTACATTAATATGTTATGTACACATTAGATATAATTTAACACATCCTAGAGCCAATCCTATCTCTTACAGTAAACAATCCATTGCTTATTACACTCAGGACAATTTATAAATTTTGTAGGAAAAAAACCTAACAACTCATCTCATCCATAGGCACACATGAAGCCAGACACTCCCCCATAACTATGGCGCTTCACTGTTAGTAGAAAGATTTTAAGTAAACATACTTTATGAAAGGTGGGGCTACAGATTTATAGGTGGAAGGGTCCTTTACTAAGGGAAAAGATTGTTTAGGTGGTGCAGTGGATAGAATGCTAGATCTAGAGTCAGGAAGTCCTGAGTTCAAATCTAGCCTCTGACACTCAAGAGCTGTGTGAGGCTGAGCTAATCATTTACCCTCATTTAACCTCATTTTTTTTCATCTGTCAAATGGGGATATTAATAGCACCTGCTTTCTATGGTTGTTGTAAGGATCAAATGATATTACATTTGTATTTTGCAAATTTTAAAGCATATATAAATGCTGATGGTTGTTGTTTTATTTAATTCAACCCCTTCATTTGACAAATAAACTAACTTGTCACATGAGTCAAAGAGCTCTAGACTTAAACCTCAATCTTCTCAAGTCATTTGTTCTTTCCATTACATCACACTGCCTCCCATTAGATAGTTTTGGAGGGCATTCTTGGGAGGCATTTAAAATCTCATCTTCCACTTTTCCATGTGGCTGATGTCCATACAAATGTCAGTCAGTCTGTATAGAAGTATTTGCCTTTTGCTAATTATCAGTTCATATAAAAATGCTTACTTTACTAAGTGAGCATTGTTAGTGTATCAAAAGGGGGAAAGAATCCCCATTTACACTTGGGATAACAGAATAACCAATACACTTAATTTAAATGCATGCCATTTTGATGTGCAGTCTCCATGGATGGTAGCAATCATTAGTTAAATAAACCATTACGCTAAGAATTGAAGTGTCAGACTAGGCATAATTTAGTGACTTTTCATGGATATTGACTAGCTGATGGTCTTTAGACCACTGGGGGGAAAAGGGGAGGGTCACTTTGCACAAATAGAATTTGAAACATTTGGCAATGAAGTCATTGTTTCACAAGGACCAACAGTGATTGAAAAAAAATGCATATTGATCTCTATCTATGGCCACTTTCCATTATGGCACAGAACATTAATGATGGTAATGACTTCCACTCCCCCTTCCCTATACACGCACATTCAATTTAGGAATTTAATTCAATCCATCATGAGTTTTATTTTCTGTTGATCAATCATATTCGGTTTGACAACAACATTCATTTAAAAGACCTTTTCCATCAAGTATTTCTAGAATAGGAATACAAATACATTTGGTAATATTTTTGGAAATTCTTCCAAGACTGGAGTTCTGTGAGGTTAAGATTGTGAGGGTAGAGTCCAGAGATCATGGGCTCTAATTCTGAGAACATGTCCAGTATAGAATTAAGGGAACCAAAGAGATTACACACACAGAGGAAAATTAATCCTATTTATAAATTCTTGACAGTGAACTAAGAATAAATTAATTTGGAAAAATACAAGATATTAACATGAATCAATTAAACTCTTTAAGAAATGATCCAGAAATGATTGTTGTTATTGTTGTTGCTTCTTCATTCTCGAAGAAGGCCATGACATCGGGAGGTGATGTCATGACTTGCAGTGAATTGGATTTAAATGAGGGAGGGCTGTGAAAAGTCACCAACCTCACTCTCTCCTCCAGAGCCATTTGGGTCCAGGGACAAGATATACATCAGGACTACTGGAGAAGGCCCTGGATATTTAAGGTAATTGGGGTTAAGTGACTTGCCCAGGGTCACACAGCTAGCAAGGGTCTGAGGTGAGATGTGAACTCAGGTCCTCCCAACTTCAGGGACAGTGCTCTATCCACCTACCTGCCCCTCCAGGAATGATATCATAGGATCCAATCCCTTTAGAACAATGCCTGGCACATAGTAGGTTTTTAATAAATGCTTATTGATTGATCAGCTCATAAAAAGAACCTTCTGATCAGTTTTAGGATGTGAACAGTTTTATTTTACAAGATAGTAAGAATGCCTTATTTAATATTTTACCTTGATAAGATGCTTCAACTGGATTACGGTATAATAACTTGTAATGGGGGAAGGGTGAGAATAAAGAAGAATCCTGGAATGAAGAATCAATTTTTCTGAAATAGGAGGAATTTCTACCTTTAGGCCAGTCAGAACTAACTCTCAAGAGAAAGCGAGACCTTATGCTTTTCTTATTATTACTTTTAAACTTTATTTTCAATTAAAAAGTATTTATTTTTGTCTCCCTCCAACTTCCCCCACTTCTTTTACCAAAAGAAAAGAAAAACAAAACCCTTTGAACAAATATGTATAGTCAAGAAAGCAAAAAAAGTACCCACATTTCCCATGGCCAAAAGTGAATCTCATTTTGCACACTGAATCCATCACCTTTCTGTCAGGAGGTGAGTTCAATGCATCTTTATTAGTCCTCTGACACCATGGTGAGTTCATAAAAAGTTATTTGTCCCCCCCCCCCGCTTTTTTGAACATGACAAATGGAGGGACTTATTTTTCTTGACTATACATATATGTAATAGGGTTTTGTTTTTCTTGCTTTCTCAGTTGGTAGAAGTGGGGGGAAAGGAAGAAAGAGAACGACAATCTGAAAATAAAAACAATTTAAAAACAAAGTTATTTGTCTTTATAATGTTGTTAATGTATAAATTGTTTCTGGGTTCTGCTCATTTCTCTATGTGTCAGTTCAAACAAGTTTTCCCAGGTTTCTCTGAAATGATTCCACTAGAAAGTACCTTTGCACTAAGTTTCTCTGATAAAGTTTTCATTTCCAAGATATAAAAGGAATTAATTCAAATGTATAAGGATAAGAGCCATCCTGCAATTGATAAATGATCAGAGGATGTGAACAAGCAACAGTTCTCAAGTGAAGAAATTCAAGATATCAACAGATATATGAAAAATACTCTTAACTAATAATTATAGAAATATGAATTTTAAAAACCTGAATTGTCTTTCACACTCATCTGATTGGCAAAGATGCTTAAAAAACGGAAAATGGTATGTTGGAGGGGATGAGGAAAACAGGTACATTAATACATGATTTTGGAACTGTGAATTGGTCCAGCTCTTCTGGAGATCAATTTGGAACTTTGTCCATAAAGCCACTAAATAGTATGTATCCTTTGACTCAGTGATACCTCTACTAAGCCTATACCCATAAGAGATTTTTTAAAAGAGGGAAAGGACATAACAAAATTTCTTATTTCAACTTTGTAATGTCAAGGAACTAGAAACTAAGGGATGTTCCTCAATCAGAAAACAGTTGAGACCTTATTCTAACAATAAAGAACACCTTATTAACACATTGGAATGCCCAGCTGGTTCCTTTCAGTGGACTGTTAAGTTGGAGAGTACCTGGCCTTAACCCACTTAGGCAGCTCATTGTTCAGTTAACTGACACCCAGTGAAATGAACAGTACCCAAGAACAATCTATACAACTATTTTTAATAATAAACATTTTTATTTAAAGTTTTGAGTTCCAAATTCTATCCCTCCCTCCTTCTCTCCCCTCCCTTCTCCCCTCCCTGTGGTGGTAGGCAGATATGGGTTATACATGTGCAATTATGGAAAACATTACCATATTAGTCATTTAGTAGAAGAAAACATGAATAAAAGAAAAAATGAAAGAAAAAGTGAAAAATAGCATGCTTTAGTCCATTGTTCTCTACTTTCACAAAGGAATTCAGTTTCAACTCTACTAGATCCATATGCTTCACAGAAATTCAGGGGTAGACAAAACTTGTCAGGAGTAATTATTTCATCTTTCATCAGCCATTTTAAAGAAATCTGTTGGACTTAAAGTATGTAAAATGAGACAATTACAAAATCATAGAATTTTAAAGTTGCACGAAATTTTTTGGGTCACACAGAGTCCAATCCATACCTTAACAAACAACCCCACTATCCATGTATATGACAGGTGAACAAGTGGTTATCCAGGCTTTGCCTGAAGACCTTCAGGGAAGGGGAACCCACTATTTCCCAAGGCAGCCCGTTCTCTTTTTGAACAGCTCCAATTGTTAGGAAAATAAGGCCTACATTTGTCTCTTTTCTAGTTCTACCTATTGATCCTAATTCTGCTCAGAGACCAAGAAGAGAATGCCCAACCTCTCTTGTACATGACAGCCTTCCAAGACTCAGAGACAGTTATCAGGTCCTCCCTGAGTCTTTTCTTCTCCAAGCTAAGCATCCTTAATTCTATCAACTGAACTCCATGGAACATGGACTCAGGACCCTTCACTGTCTTCTGTCTTCCAACTTATATTAAGCAGTTCATTTTGGAAATAACATACCTTTTTCCACATGAGAATTTGGTGGTACAGTGGCAAGAGTATTGGAATCAGAAGACCTAAGTTTAAATTCTAGATTTTCTATTTTTTTCCTGTCTTTGGTAAAGGATTTTCCCCCACTCTGGGCCAAAGCTTCCTCCTCTAGAAAGGAAGGTGTTGGACTAGGTGATGCATAAAGACCCTGCCAGCTCTGGCAGCTTATGAATCTGTGTTATATTCTTGAAAAGTCAATATACAGAATTAGCTGTTTGCTACCTTCAGTTGGATATTGTGACAAGCTGAGACAATGACATCAGCACAGGCACTCAGTATAAAGAGGGCAAGCTAAGAAAAAAGGGCAAAGCTAAGATGGAACAGCAGAGCCAAATGAGATAACAACAAAAGCTAAGCTCAGCAGAAGAGTAGAAAGCTCAACCTGAAAAGATACTCAAAGGGAAGGTTTACTCAGAAGAAACTACAAAGGAAATTTTTTTCTAAAAAAATGGAGGTTTAGGGGCAGCTAGGTGGCACAGTGGATAGAGCACTGGCCCTAGATTCAGGAGGACCTCAGTCCAAATCCGGCCTCAGACACTTGAAACGCTTACTAGCTTTGTGACCCTGGGCAAGTCACTTAACCCCAATTGCCTCACCAAAAAAAAAATGGAGGTTTAGTTTCATCAGGCAGAGCTATTAGACATAGAAAATAAGGGGGTTGGCTGGTCTCGAGGTCTAAAGAAGACCAAAATTTTCCTGAGCCTGAGAAGATCAATTAGAATTAGTGCAATGTTTGACCTGGATTTTAAAAATGATGCTGCTGAAGACTGTGTGGAACTGACTCTGTCTCAGGCACCTAGAACTGAAAATTAACACCTAAATGAGAAAAAATAGTTGTGAAGAAGAGGGAGTATAGCCACGTGTATTTAGGCAACAGCTGGCAGGCCAGTTGGGGTAGGAGACAGAGTACATGAAAGGCAATAATGGGAACTAAAGACTATACAGGTGGGTTGAATCTACAATTTGGAGGGACTTAAAAGCCATGCTGAGGAGTTTGTTTTTGATCTTTGAAGCAATAGGGCACAGCCTAAACATTTTTGAGCATGAGTGACAGAATCAGATGCATGCCCTTACCTACCATGGGATAGTTTGGAGTAGGGGGGGAATTAGCAATGTGGGAATAATGAGTTCCGCATGTTGACTCCGAAATGTTGATGAAGTAATCCATGTAAAAAAATGTCTAACAATCATATAGTTTAGGAAATTAGTTAGAAAGACTAAAGCTGGATATAGAAATATATACATCAACTGTGTAGGAAAACTAATTAAACCCATGGAAGCCAACTGGGTCTCTAAGAGAGAAAGAGTAGAGAAAGAAGAGATGCTTACTCAAGAGAGAATCTTGGGGGCAGCTAGGTGGTATAGTGGATAAAGCACTGGCCTTGGATTCAGGAGGACCTGAGTTCAAATCCGACCTCAGACACTTGACACCTACCAGCTGTGTGACCCTGGGCAAGTCACTTAACCCCAATTGCCTTTGGAGAACATCCAAACTTAAGGAGAAAAAAATGGATTATGATCCAGAAAGAGAAATTAAGGAGTAGTCAAAGAATTAGGAGAATCACAGGAGAGCAGAATTACAAAATCCCAGAGAGAAAAGAGTTTCTAGAGAGTGAGAGAATGAGAGAAAGAAGATGACTGAGAAAACATCATTGGGTTTGGTAATTAAGAGATTGTTGGTAACCTTAGAGACTGGTTGGAAGCTTGCTTATAAGAGCTAGAGAAACTAATGGAAATATTGAGATTAAATCACTCCTTCTAGGGGTTTGATAGCGAGAGGGATAAGAGATACAGGATGATAACTTAAGGAAATGACCAGAACATGTTTGTATCTAGAAGGTAGAGTCAATAGCATGTGGAAGAGTAAAGATGAGTAATCAAAGGAGAAAACTCCCAAGGGTGATGGGATGCGATTGAAACTCCAAGTAAATGGATTGCCATTAGCAAGAATGCTAAAAATTTTTTTTTGAGTTCCAAATTCTCCCCTTCTCACCTGCCCTTCCCACAGCCATCAAGAAAGCAAGAGATATGATATCAGTTTTACATATGAAGTCATGCAAAACATGCTTCCATATAAGACATGTTGCAAAAACCCCACAAAAACAAGAAACATCAAGAAAATGAAAAAGTCTGTTTCAATGTGCATTCAGAGTTCATCAGATCTCTCTCTGGATGTGGATCTCCTTAAAGACCAGAGTAGAAGAGTTTTGAGATTTAAAGAAATAGAAATAATACAATTTATTAGAAACAGCTTCAGTTTTCTCTGTAAAGTAGGAGGTGAGGTCATCTACATGTTGGGGGGATTTGGCATAAGGAGTTCAGAGGCAGAGGAGATTTGGAATATTTACTGTAGAGAACAAGAACAAAAGGATTTCTGAGCAATAGCGAGGGCCTTGTAATTATTAATGTGAATTTCTTGTGGGTTTTCTTGATGAAGTCATGTGACTTCATCCAGCAGCACTCACCAGCATAGGAGTAGCTGTGGAGAAGGTGGGTGGTATGGTTGCTCCAGTTTGAGAACTGGAAGGCTTTAACAGTAGAACAAGGGGCAACTTTTCATTCAGAGGGAAATACGGTGCAAAGTGAAGTGATGATCTCATTTTCCTCTACCTCAGTCAGACTACATCTAGAGTACTATATTCTGTTCTGAACATCAAAATTTAGGAAGGGCACCAATAAGCTGAAGATTGGCAAAAGTGGGGTGGGGGACTGTAGACCATGCCATAAGATAAGAAGTTGAAAGAACTTGGGGTATTTACTCTTGAAAAGAGAAAGGGTCACAAAAGTTGTCTTTGATTATTTTCAGAGCTGACGCATGGAAGAGGAACTGGACTTGTTTGGCCCCAGAAGGCAGAGCTAGGACCAAGGGTGGGAGCTCCTAGGAGAAAGAATAAGGCTGAATGTCAGGAAAAAAACTTAGTAGTAGAAACTGACCATTGCAGACTGGTTTCCTGGACAGGCATGGGCTGGGCCAAATGACCCCAGATGTTTGTTCCAATTCTGAGATCCTTTGAATCTATAAAGTATGGTCTCAGGAGAGGTGAGGCAGTGATGTGGGAGACTGTCATGGAAACAAAGACAGAAGGAGGTTTCTTTTGTTTTCTTTTTTCCTCTGAGAGCCATTAACTCACTTGGCTCAAATGGGAGGAACAGGAGTAAGTGAGGACAGATAAAGCCTACGTGACGACTTTCTGGAAAGGAAGACATGCTTAACGATGAAACAACAGAGGCAGACTGTCACCTTGCCCTGTGTCACCCACACTCCATTGTCTGATGAGGAGCAAAAAAAAAGGTTATAGGGGAACATCTTGGCAAATCAAAGGGAGAAGGTGTCCAACAGTTAATTAATAGAGTTTCTCCTATGAAAAGAAAACCTTGGATTGGGTTGATTCTTATCAGTTGTTTGCTGGGTTACAATTTTCAAAGCACATTTCAAACAGACAGGAGATATGGAGGCTGGCTGCGGTTGTCACACAACATAGAGAGCTCCCTTCTCTCAATTCCAGTTGAGCCTTACATTTGCTTCCTCCTGGACTTTCCTCCCCCCAAAGGAAAAGTATCACACTAATATAGAACTGCATCATTTCTGATTTCCCAAGCCAAATAGCCACAACAGGCCTCTTTTACCAAGCTATGCAATGTAATTAGCTGGAGAGACCTCCTGGATCTCACTCAGCCTCACTCATAATCTTGGAGCATCACAGGGATGGTGATGATGATAATAATTATTTAATGGGAATGAAGCACCCTCAGTGTGTGCATAGACCCTTTCCCCACATAATTGTTACCTCAAATAGCCAGAGAGACTGTAGCTGGACTCCCGCCTCACAAAAACAACCCAGCTGTTCTACAGAACTCATTTCTGTGGATGACATTGCTAAATAATTGGCAACCAAATCTCAGCCACCTGTGGATACTTTTTTTTTCTTTTAAGGACAGAGAATAATCTATTTCTGAAAGTTTCTGCTGTAGAATAATCTGCATGTTATACCCTGAAGGATGTGGGATGGAACAATGCTGAATTTCCAGAACACTGAGCATATAAAGGAATCAGAAGAATAGAAACGAAAAGGCAGTACGCAGGGCCCCAGCTCCCCATGAATTCCAAACACAAGTTAATGAAAGGATTCTTCTAAAACGACACCAAAGTTCACCTATAAGCCACAGCAACTCCAGACTGCCTCCCCAAACTTACAGAATGTGAGCGTCTTTAATCAGACAATAAGCCAGAGTGAATATGTTTACAACTATTCATACTTAGAAGTGAATTTCTCTATATGGTCAATAAGCATTTGCTAAGTACTGATGGTGATACTGAGGAGATGGAAGGTAACTTTAGAGGGGAAGAGCCTAGAGGCTGGGGGGCAAAGGGGAGATGCCAGGAAATGTCTCCTACAGAATGTGGTATTTGAGCTGAGTCTGGGAGGAAGCCCAGGATACTGAGAGGCTGAAGGGAGGGGACAGAGCATTGAAGGTACTGGCTAAGGCAGAAGAGCACAAGACATTCAGGTTCAATAATTGGTATTTGAAAACATAGGACAAATGAAATCTGTGGAGGGCATTCCTTAAGATGAAAAAGGATGTGTCATTCTTTAGAAGGATGCTTTTCAAACCATCATTCTATCTTTTGGGATATGTCTCATTACTAGCCTCAGAAAGTTGTCAGTGGGAGGGGCACAAATTAACTACTCAAAAGAAATTATTAAGCCCCCTTTTCTTTCTTTTTTTTTCAGGGCAATGAGGGTTAAGTGACTTGCTCAAGGTCACACTGCTAGTAAGTGTCAAGTGTTTGAGGCTGAATTCAAACTCAGGTCCTCCTGAATCCAAAGCCGGTGCTTTATCCACTGCAGGGCCACCTAGCTGCCTCCTAAGCCCCCTTTTATGGAGAATTAGATGCTGATTCTTAATACTCTATGAGAGGAGGACAAAAGACGTAGAAGCTAGTCTACCATTTTGAAAATAAGGGCCACTGGTGGTACAAGATGGACAGTGATGAGCAGTGGAAACCCATTTGATCTGCAAAATTCTCAGCCCGTACCATAAAAGACAGCCCCCATTTGATGTCTGAAATACTCCATCTGCTCTCTTTTTACTACTCTTTAGAATAAACCCTTACAAGCACTGAGAGGTGGGAGAAACACCAAATTCATATAAAATTATAGGCTTTTATGACTATCAAAAATCAACCTGCCATCTCTTTCTGTCAGGCTCTGTCTATGCTAGCAAAAGGAGGGAAAATGGGGCATAATAATCCATTCAAGGAAATTTTGGAGCCTGGATGTTTCTTTTCTCTTGACTATCTCAAGTTTATCCACATCCCTCTTCTACATTAGTGATGACACCCACAAGTGAAAACAGTGCTCTAATGTTATATCTTCCCAGTATGGAGTACAACGGGAGTATTTTCCTTAATCTAAATATGGAAGTCTCCTAGATAATGTAACAATGGTAACAACAACAATAATGATAAGCTAACACTTACTTTGTGCCTACTATGCACCAGGTACAGTGCTAAGCACTCCCTGGGAGGGAGGTGCTCCCATTATTCCCATTTTACAGTTGAGGAAAGTGCGGCAAACAGGTTTAAGTGTATTGCCTGGGGTCACAGAGCTAGTAAGTTTCTGAGCTTGCCTTTGAACTCAGGTCTCTCTGACTCCAGACCCAGGGCTCTATCCACTGAGCCTACTTTCTCCTCATTAGGATCTCATGACCCTTCTTTCTCAAGACCCTTCTCCTCTCTGCCTGACCATTGTTTCTATTTCCAACTTTGTGCTTCATTATGAACCACGAACATCCCCCAAGGCTATATCCTGGGACCTCTTCTCTTTTCACTCTCTATCATCTCATTTGTTGAGCCCACAAAGAAGTGGTTTTTGTTTGCTGGTTTATTTATTTTTACAGCTTAGTTCACTCACAAAAACCAATACCTGGATCTTTTTCCCATGCTATGCTGTCTGGCCATGTCTCCCCTCATTTCATACACAAGCAGCACATTAAACAATAGCAACAACAACAACTAAGTGAGGGACTTTAGACCACTGGGATTAACTTTGCTCAGTTGGGTCTCTTGTCAGGCATTCTTTCAGCTTACTTTTCTATCTACTGCTTCCTACTATTTTATAAGCAATACTGTTTATAATCTTCCACCATGCTTCCCCATAAGATTTGACAAGTGAGTTTATATTCTAAAAGAGTGTTATTCTTAGCTACCATATCTGGTACTCAGGATCATAGAGATCATCTTTCTGTGCATGGAAAGGCAATGAAAATATTTGCTGACTAAGGTATTTTTATAGTCCTTTGGTCTCTTTATTGTGGCAATTGAGTTACACTGGTTAACATTTTCTACAAAACTATAATAGTCAATTTCTTTTCCTCTATCCTTTTCCCATTTTTTCAGTCTCAATAATTCATTTAGATAACCAACCCAGTACATGTATTCTTGATCCCATTCCCTCCTATGTTCTCCAGTATATTGCCCCCACTATCATTCCCATTCTGCTTCCTTCCCCCTTCTCTGTCTCCCCTTTCTTCCCTTCCCCTCCCTCTCCTTTACCCCTCTCATTTCCCCTCCTCTCTCCCCACCTGCTGGCTCTTTCTCTACAGACTAACTATAGGCACACTGATATATTCCCCAGTCTAAAATAATAACTTGACCTTACTGTCTTCACAAGCTTTCATCCTATGTCTTTCTTCCCCTCTGTTGCTAAATTTCTTGAGAAAGCCATATACGTCTGCTGATTCTTCTTACTCTTCCTTAATTATCTTCTAAACCCTGTGCAATCTAAGCCCCAACCTCACCCTTCAACTGAATTTGCCCTTTCCAATGTTCCAGTGATTTCTTGATTGCCAAATATGATGCCTTGTCAATTATCTTCCTTCCTGGACCATCTACAGCTTGTGTTCCAATATGGGAGACAACATGCACTTATACAGGCATACCCTCATAGCCTGTGACACTGTTATTCACACCCCTTCCTCCCATATTCTCTCTCCTCTCCAGGTTTTCATGACACTGTTCTCCAAGGCTCCATTCCGTGCCCTCTTCTCTGTTCACTCTATACTATCTGACTTAGTGACATGGATTTATTTATTATCTGTAAGTAGATAATTTCCAGATCTATACATCTAGCTCTAGTTTCTATCCTAAATTATAGTAATATATCACCAGCTACTTTTTAGACATCTCAAATAGAATGTTCCATATGAATCTTCAATTCAACATGTTCAAAACAGATCTCCTCTTTAACTTCAAACCCTTCCTTCTTCTCAACTACCTGATTATTGCCGAGGGCTCCAAAATCCTCTGAGTCAGGCAGGCTCCCAACCTCTAGGTCTCACTCACATTCATCCCCCTTACTTACATTGCCTTCACTATAGCATTCTTATATATCACCTCTCTCCATTTACAGAACTACCACCCTAGTTCAAACCCTCATCACCTCTCTCCTGGACTATGGCAATAACCTTCTAAACAGTCTCCCCACCTCAGGTCTCTTTCTCCAATTCATCCTTCACTTAGCTAACAAGATGATTTTTTCCTTAATGCAAAGGTCTTACTATGTCACCCCCCCCCAATTAGTGAATTCCAGTGACTTGCTATTTTCTCCAGGATCAAATATAAAGTCCTTGGTTTGACATTGAAAGCTTTTTATTACCTAGCTCATTCCTATTTTCCCATTATTCCTCCACTCGACTCCCTTCCACACCTCTAAGATCCAGTTTCCCTGGCCTTGTTGCCTTGAACATAATGCTACATCTCCCATCTTTGTCCCCGTGAACTTGCTGTCTCCCATGACTGAAATACACTGCTTCCTCACTTCTCTCTTAGTTCCCTGCCTTCCTTCAAGAATCAGCTAAAATTCTACCTTTACTAAAATGTATTTCTCAAAACCCCTAATTGCTAGTTGCCTTCCTATCTCAGACTACTTTCCATGTATTGTAGTCAGGCTCTATTTGATATACACCTAGTTATTTATATGTCATCTTACTCAGTAGAATATAAGCTTCTTAAGGGAAAAGCTGATTTTGCCTTTCTTTGTATTGCCAGCACTTAGCACATCATGAGCACTTAATAAGTGCTTACTGACCAGATTGGAATTTCTTGGATTACTCGCCATATTTGTTGCTTGTTTTTATTCTTTCTTCTTGGCTTCTATTAAGACTCATCTTTCCTCTAACATCTTGGTACTCTTACCATGGGCAGGAAGGATTCTACAGAAGTAATGAGGCATTTCATGTCTTTTACCAGATTTTGTTCCCAAAGATATAAAAAAGAGATAACCAAATTTGATTACCCTCAGATCATTTATATCAAGTGGGGCACAAAAAAGGAGACATATACTTTCCAAAGGTATTTTCTATTGTTATTAAAGAGGTATGGCATAGAGTAATATAGCCAGGTGACAAATGAGGTGATGTTCTGAGCTAAACTCTCTACTTTTAAAATGGAGTGTTTGAAATTTGTGGCCCTACCCTCCAATCAGATGGACAGGGGGGTAGAGAGGAAGTGGAGAACAGGCTGATGGAATACATGAAGACAACCCAGGATCTGGCACTTAGTAAGCACTTAATAAATGCCTGCTTCCTCTGTCCATCAATCTGTAATCTCATCCATGTAGTATTATTTCCATAATTACAGATCACAACCTATCTGTACCTATCCATCTTCTGCAATTTCCCAATATATTTATATGTACACATTTACATTTATATATGCAGAATACTTGTAGGCATATGTATGTTCATACAGATACACATATAGCATGCACATGATACACACATATTCACATGTATATCTATTTGTAGTATTATATATATATATATATATATAAATAAAACAGATGTGGACATGGTATATGTACATATATGTGGTATACAAACATTCTCTCTCTAGGTTCTCCTCATATCTATCCAAGCATTCCTTCTCAGTCTCCATTAGTGCTTGAAGCAAGGTGTGGTCTATGTACATTTACATAATATATGTATATACATATACATGTATACACCCATGCCTATGCACACCTGTGCCTTCATACAGGTATATAATTAATGCTTGGTAGCACCCAATTAACTTGCCTAGCTTCACTGCCTTCAGTTTTCTGCAGCTCAGGTAGATATTTATTTGGCTAACTTACTGCCTTACACTAATGCCACTTTCCACAGTTCACAGTTTAAAAGACTGAGCAGAATGGTAACTGAGATGCCCAGCACTTCTGGGCATAGCAGAGGTTACAAGCATCTCATCATGGTCAATAAATTACAAGCAGGTGGGGGGAATCTACTTTCTGTAGAAATAATAGCTAAACCTGCCATTATCTACAAAGGGTAACTTTACTAAAAAAGCTTTGAAATGAAAATAATGGGCTACTTTGCCACCATTTTCACTTATTTTATGAGGAGGAAAAGAGTTTTTGAGAATAACAAGTCATTATAAAAGTATAGCTTTCAAGTTTACATCAGTCAGATTGCCAACTCAATAACCCTATCCAACCCTAATTAGATAATGGTCAATTATCCTGTCAACATTGGTAAGACCTTAAGGATTACCCATGATTGGTCTCATAGTGGGTTTGTTGCCCACTGGAACTGTGAACTCACTGGGATTGTAGCATTTGCTCTGACTCAAGTTATCTGAAACAATAAAAAACTCCTACCTGTGCTCACCAGGAACTAAGCCAAGACTGAGTACTGACAGTTGCCTCCTTGGTGAATGAATCAACAAACACTTTTTAAGCACCTACTATGTGTCAGGCATTGTGCCAAGCACTGAGGATACAAAGAAAGGTAAAAACAGGCTCTGTCTCAAGGAACACACATTCTAATGGTTGAGAGAACATATAAATAACTAGGTGCCTATGATAAATATATGGAGGAGATAGAAGGTAGCCTCAGAGCAGAAGGCTCTAGGAACTGGGAGGCCCAGAAAAAGCTTCCTTCCAAAGGAAGAAAGGAAGGCATGGAAATTCAGGGGTGGCCAATGACTTGATGACGCCTGGACGACTATACATCCTAGGGCTTAGGAATCCTGGAACTAAACGTGACTGCTTGCCCAGGTGTAGCTACATGTCTCTGCCTTAATAATTAATAAACAGGTTGTATTGACCTCATTGTTTTGAGTATGGTAGTATCTTCTTTTGAGAAGTCACATGGCACAGTGAAAGAACACTTATCCTGGATAGAATAGGAGGATAGGAATTAAAATTCTGCCTTTGTCACTTAGTAACTGTGTATACTTGGGCTGGAAAGAGCATAAGTCATCTAGCCTTCACCGAATCCTAGTGCTATGTGCACTAAACAACTATTATTGTTTTGAAAAAAGAAATGGTATGACAACAACTGAGAGGATGGCATGGGGTAGCCAAATGACTCAAAGATTATAAGCTTGGGATATTGTGGTGGTGGGGATATCATAATAGTAACAAAAATGAAAAAGTTAGAAAGGAGGATAGGTTTGGTGATAGAGGGATGAAGATTTCAATTTTAGACTTTTTGAGTTTGAAATGTTGTCAGGACAGCCAAGGTCATGTCCAGCAAGCAGTATGAAAAATGGCACTAGAGCTCTGGGAGAAAGTGGGGGATAGATACAAAGATTTGGTAATACTCTATGTAAAGGCAGAATTGAAACTGGGGGTGAAGACTAGATGTTGTTGTTATTATTATTATTATCCTAACCCCTTCATTTTATAGGCAAGGAAACTGAGGCCCAGAGGTAAAGTGATTTACCCAAGATCACTTAGCACAGTGCTTGGCACATAGTAGGCACTTAAGTATTTGTTGAATTGAGCTTCATCTGTTTGGCCCTCTGATTCTTCAATTATATAAATGAAAGGTTTGCATTAAATGGGTTCTTTTCAAATTTCCATCTAGGATTCAGTGAATACTAGTTTAACTCTTTCACCCAAGAGTTATTGCCTGGACCAGGTACATACAGCACAGCAGTGACAACTTCCATAAGGTCATGATAAGTCATCAATTACAGAACCAGGGTGTCTTATCTTCAGCCCAGGACTTTGTAAACAGGGTAATGCAGTGCTTGGTATGAACAGACTGTCCTGATGTGGCAAAAACTTAAAAAGTATATGGTGGAGTGGCTACTTATTCTGGTTCCTCATTGCTTGCTTTTCTTCAGCTCCTTTGATTTCTCTGATGATGAGCACGATCACTCCCCCAGTTTCAATTCTGCTTTTACATAGAGTATTACCAAATCTCTGTATCTATTCCCCACTTTCTCCCAGAGCTCTAGTGCCATTTTTCATACTGCTTGCTGGACATGACCTTGGCTGTCCTGCCAACATTTCAAACTCAAAAAGTCTAAAATTGAAATCTTCATCCCTCTATCTCCAAACCTATCCTCCTTTCTAACTTTTTCATTTTTGTTAATATTATGATATCCCCACCACCACAATATCCCAAGCTTATAATCTTTGAGTCATTTGGCTACCCCATGCCATTCTCTCAGTTGCTGTCATGCCATTTCTTTTTTTTTTTCAAAAACATACTTATTTATGTCTTCTGTTTTTATATCACCATAGTTCCTGAAGAGGAAAAAATTCCAGACAACCAATTAACCATTGGAAACGTCTGAAAGTGTGTGCAATGTGCAGTACTTTCCATCTCCTTGAAGGGGTGAGTTGAGGGTATCCTTTCCTATCTCTTCATTTGAATCATACTTGATGGTTAAAATTTTATTACATTCATTTTTTATTTTTGTGTGTGATTGTTTCCTTTTATATTATTGTAATCATTGTGGAGATTGTTTTCTTGGCTCTGCTTACTTCATTCTGCATCAGTCCATGTTAATCTTTCCGTGCTTTTCTATATTTATCATACATCATTTCTTTCAACATGGTGACATTTCATTACATTTGTGAACCACAATTTGGTTATTCATTCACCAACTAATGGTCATCTATTTTGTTTATAATTCTTTGCTATCATGAAAATTACTGCTATAAATATCTTGGTGTATGTGGGGACCATTTTTTATTAATGGTTTTCTTGGTATATAAGCTCAATAATGGACTCTCTGTTTCAAAGGGTACAGGCATTTTAGTTATTTTATTTGGATAATTCCATATTGCTTTCCAAAATGGTTGTACCATTTCACAGCTCCACCAACAATATATTATCATACCAGTCATCTCAGAACCCCTACAACATTGGCTATTGCCATTTTAAAAATAATTTTTTGCCAATGTGCAGGGTATGAGGTGAAACCTCAGGGTAGTTTTCATTTTCATTTTTTATATTATGAGTGATTTTGGAGCATTCCTTCATGTGATTGTGAATACTTTGCAATTCTTTTGAGAAATGTTTTTTCATATGTTTTGAGCACTCAAGGGGGAAAGCATGTGTGTGCATGTGTACATGGGTGTGTACATATACATACATGTACATGTTACTTCTATCCCAGCAACCCCTTGCACATCTGGTCCCTTCCTCCATTCATACAGCAATTATTATAATTCAGATTCATAATTCCTCCTACCTATACTATTATAAGATTGTCCTAATTGGTCTTACTTCAAGTATATTATTTCTCCAATGTGGATCCTCTACATTTCTTTCCAAAGAATTTTCCTAATGCACAAATATGCTCATCTGTCTTCTCTATTCACAAAGCTTCAGTGCTTACTAAGTACCAACTATGAACTTAAAACACTCAAGGTCTCCCACAATTTGCCTCCAATCAATCTAAATTCACCGCTCTTATGAAATTTTACATGTCAGTCAAAATAGACATCCCACGCCATCCCCATTCCATTAGGATCAAAGAATCTTTCAATTGTAAAAGATCTTCAAGGCTGTCTAGTCCAACCCACGTTTACATAGGAATCACGTGTGCAATAACTCTAACAAGTGAACATGTAGCCTTCATTTGTTGACCTATGGTGAAGAGTATTTTCATAGTTCCCTAGGAAGCCAATCCCCCTCTTAGAGAACTTTAATTATTAGAAACTTTTCTATGACATTAAACCGAAATGCTTTTCTCATCTCTCACCCATCTTCCCCTACTCACCCCCATCTGTATATATGGATTCCATAGAGTTTCAGCTCCTTATGGGCAAGGACTATTATTGTGACTAGAACTCCACTTTGATAGGCTGATTCAACCAAAATTAGATAATGCCCAGTTCTCCTGGCATAACTAGCCAAACCTTAATGATTGCCCACTGATAGATTAAGAAAGTTAGGGTTAGGATGAGGGTTAGACAGCCTTAGAAAATGGAGGATTACTATTAGAAAATATGATGGATTGGTCCTGGGGCTGAACTTTTGTATTTGCATAGCTGCCATTTCTTTAGCATTTGAAAAGCCCTTTATAGAGATTATATCATATAACCCTCACAACAAAGCTGTGATCCTATTACCCACCATGCAAAGCAGTTGTGAAGGACAAATGAAATAATGCAATCCTAAAATGCCAAATCAATGCTAACTGGCATCATTATTCATATTTTACACATGAGGAAACTGAAGCTGAGATAACTTAAATGACTCGCATGGCTAATAAGTGTCTCAGGTGGGATCTGAACATGGTCTGTCTCACTTCAAAGCTGATACACTATGTCCTATGTTACCTAGCTGCCTAGCACAGTGCCTGGCACACAATAAGCACTTGAATGAATGATGGTTAATTGATATCAGTCCTTTCCTTGTTGTTGTTTTATTGTTCAGTCATTTTTTTCAGTTGTGTCTGACACCTTGTGACCCCATTGGTGGGTTTCTTGGCAGAAATACTGGAGTGGTCTGTCATTCCTTCTCCATCTCATTTTACAGATAAGGAAACTGAGGTAAACAGGGTTAAGTCATTTGCCATGGGTCACACAGATAGTAACTGTCTAAGGCCAGATTAGAAATCAGGAAGATTAGTCTTCCTCACTCTAAGCCTGGCACTGTATCCATTGAAATGCCACCTAGCTGCCCTAATACTTGCCTTAGAGACCCAATACTTACGCCATCTCCTTCATGACATTCTCATTTCCCCTCAGGTAAAAAAAAAAAAACTTATCTTTGCCTAGTTTCAGCATAATGAATCTAACTGTCCAACCTCTCTAGTAGATTATAAGTTCCTTGAGAAAGCTATGCCATAGCTTCCCTGTCACCTCACATAGGGTCTTGTAGGAGGTGCTTGATACAGTGTCATCAAGTCAGCATGGTACAGTGGCTAGAATGCTGTACTTAGAGTCAGAAAATCTAGGGTGGGAGAAAAGGAATAAGTCTTTGTATAGCATCTGTTTGTCAGACACTATGCTAAGAACTTTTTACAAATACTATCTCATTTGATCCTCACAACAACCATATGGGGTAGGTGATTGCAGCTGAGGATACTGAGACAAACAGAGGCTAAATGACTTGTCCAGGGTCACATAACTGGAAAGCTTCTGAGACTGAATTTGAACTCGGGTCTTTCTTTGCCATCTAGGTGCCTTTAGCTTCAAATCCTGTCTCAGATTCGTTGCTTACCTGTGTGACCTTAGGGAAAGTCACTTACATTCTCAGAGGCCATTTCCCTAAACTGTAAAATGAAAGAGACTTATGACCTTTAACTTTATGAATACATTTTAAGCTGTCTTTTTATCATATCTGACAGAGAAGTGAGAAAAAAACAGTATGTACTGTGAGATGAGGAGAGCTTGGTGGGCGAGGAAAGGAAGCTGAGAGAATCGTAGAGATGGTATTTATCTAGGATTTAATTAATAGCTTGGTAACCTGAATGTGTGGGCTTAGGGATCTGGTAGGCTAAATGTACTTTATTTCAATAGTTGTTTTGCCTGCATAGTTCAGAATTCTCACCCCCAAAAAATCTCATTTATTTTATGAACTCAATGGACATAAAGTAAATGATTACAAAGAATGTAGGTAACTCTAATAAGCCAAGGTTGAGATTTATAGGTAACTCCACAATTTGCTTAATGAGCTTATATCCAAATCATTCTACAGATTCATCTTGAAAATAAATGCCTAGATGCTCTATGGAGTTCTGAACTTGGGATCTCTTTTTTACTATCAGATGGTAACCCCAATCCCAGCACTTTCTTTTTTCCCTAATTGATACTCCTGTAACACTGGTCTGACCATGTCATTGTCCTTCTCAAGTAGCTACAGTTGCTCCCTCTAGCTTCTAGGATAAAATATAGACTTTTCTGTTTGGCTTTTAAGTATCTTTATAATGTAGCCCCAGCCAACCTTTCTAGGCTTATTGGACATTTATATATTTCCTTCTTTTATTCCTATGCTCTCTAATGTTTTTTGTTTGTTTGTTTTGTTTTGTTTTGTTTTGCAGGGCAATGAAGGTTGTAATGATTGGAATGACACCACCTGCTGGAGACTTACTGTATAAGAGTTCCGCCCATGAAGTGAAGGTCTTTGAGGGCAAGACCAGGAGTCTTTTCTTTGGCATCAGGAAGTGACAAGGGCTAGTGGAAGGAGGAAGGAAGAGACTGGCACTCGGTTTCACGCTCTTTCCTCTGGACTCCAGTGGAGAGCCGAGCTAGAAATGTGCTCTCCCTTTAATAGATAGGGATCTAGGCCTTTCTCTCTCTCTTTACCAAATTCTTATTCTCCTTAATAAACGCTTAAAAGTCTAACTCTTGCTAAAGCTTATAATTTATTGGCGACCACTCATTAAATATTTTAGACAGTTTAGCTAGAATTTTAACCATTAACAGATGGCTGACCATGAAGAGGAAAGCTAAACCTCAGTCTTCTGATCTTCTGGTTGGGTAAGAAATTTTCCCTACCCTCTCCCTTTAACTAAGTACTGGAGTACTGGCTGTGTTTTCCCTTTAAATTTTTTCAAATGGACCTTTTAAACTCCCTAATTACCCTATTTTTGATTTTAGTCTGTTTAACCACACAAATGGGGGATAAGATCATGTTAATGCTTTGTTTTTGTGGATTTTCTATTTTTCTTTTTATTTTTGTTAGAAGAGCCAGCAACTTACTCACACAAGGAAGTATCTCCCCCTCTACCAACCATGCTTTTTCAGAGAAACCTGAAGAGATTCCTGCAGCTTTTCCCAGTTCTAAGACTAATTGTTGCTCTAATTTTGCATACCTGGAGGCAATGACCCACCCTCTAGAAGCTTTTAATCCCCTAGCACCTAGAGGCAAAGTGGGGGAAGAGGAATCCAGGCCTGAGTTCAAAATCAAGTCGGATTCAAATTGCTCTGGTCCCTCCTCTCCTCTGCAGACCCCACCCTCTACTCCTCCCATGGCCAAGCCCATTGCTTCCCCTGCCTGGGAAGTCCAGAGATCTGATGTGCATGCTCAACTTTCTGTAACTACATTTGCAGCTTCAGGCTTAGTCCTTCCCCACCCTTGCTGTGCTTCTGAGACAACCTTAGAAAACCCTTTAAATTCCAGATATGATCGTTTTGTTCATAATGTTGCTAACCTGCTTTTGTCTTTAATTAGTAATCGTATAAAGCATTTGTATGGTGAAAAGACTGGCAGACAATATAGAGGGGCTAAAGAAGAAAAACTTAAGCTGAATAAGAATGATAATCATCAACATAGTCCAAGACTCTGCTTCTTTTGCCATGGAAGGATATATATTTTACAGAAATGTGGAAGTAAGCAGCAAGGTATTGATATGAGTATTGGGGATTTTAGATATCGGAATCAAAAGTGTTCTGAATTCACTCATAGTAATAGTATCAGTTCAGAGGTTACATAGGATTTCTATGCTATTACATAAACATTTTGAAATTAATGGTATCGGTCTATTTTCATAGAGATTTTCATGCTTTTGAGATTGTGTTTTATACTTAGTTTTTAAAACAAGGAGAATATTTGTAAAAGCTTTTTATAGTCATGTGATCAAGTTTATATTTTATAAGACTCTTATTAATATTAAATTCATATTCATTTAGATTTCCTTAGTTTGAATTTCATTGTCTTTTATTGTTCCATGTGTATTTTCTTCTATTCGTTTATCTAATTTTGAAAAATTGCAAGATGGTTTTGATTTCATAATACAATGTTAATTCTAGGAGTATTGTGCTCCCATATTCTGAGTTGTTTGTTTTTGTTATTTTTTCTCAACTGATTATTTGATCAAACTCTTTAAAGCATTTTCTTGGCAAATTGGTTGCCATGGCAAGTGTAAATTGATTCTAGAAATATTATTTTTGATAAGCATATTCGAAAAAAAAAGAGGGGAGCGTTTGTAAAAGTTTTCTTTTTTAAAAAAAAGTTTTCTTTGAGATTCTGTTGTGCTTTAACTTGTATTTAAATATGTTTCGATTTTTCACAAAAGTAATTGTATAATAAGTAAAAAAAAGATATTATTTGAAATTGTTGCATAATTATATATTGTGTTCTGAGTCAAGATGTATTCACATTTTTTGCAATCATTTATTATCCTCAATTTTTAAATCCATATGAGACTTGGATTATGGGAACTTATCATTTAAGACATTAATTGCCGTTATTCTGAGTTATCAGATGCCAGTTGGCCAAGATGCCATCCAATCACAAGAGGAATACATGCAAGAGCAGACATTGAACTGTCACATGAGGGAAGACATGCATGAAGTCAAGGTATGGCCGAGGGAACAGCTTTTGACAAATGTTGAGGTTGGATTCTCTTGGTTTAATATTTTATTCTATTTTTCCCCACAATATTGTACAGATGGCTGGAAGTATTGATCCCACCCATCTCATTTCTACACCTGACTTCTATGCCCCCTCCTATATGCCTGATGCCATGGACATCTGAATCCCATGCATCTGATTAAGTCTGACTCAGTTTCCTCCAATATATTCGGTGGCATGGACATATATTCCACCCACCTATTTTAAGCCTGGCATACTGCATGGGCAGTACATATTGCTCAAGTGTGGGAATGCTCATATCCCATCATTTCTCTGTTCTTTTATGGTAACCCCCATAATTATCTCAGGTGTCATGATAAATACAGTGTTGAATTTGGCCTTGACACCTGTTACCAATTATATTAGATTTTTTAATTTCTCATAATGGCATGAGAATAATTAGGCATATGATGCAAAAAGTGATGAAACAAAGATAAAAATTAATTTTAAAAATTAATATCGCAGCAATTGTCTTCTCAATTACCCTCCATAAAGGGGGACTGTAATAATATTATAATTTTAAAGAATGGTTCAATTTTTGTTTTATTATATGTTTCATGTGTAACAACTAAGATTCTGAATTCCCTTAGACATGTTTTTGAGAACTTTCATTGTTTGATTTGATTATTGACAAAGCTATTTTAAAGTTGTGTTAAGCTCAATTTTGTAGGAAATTTTCCTGGCTGATTACCAGCATCCACACATCAACCCCTGAAAAGACTTCCATTCCACGACTACACCTAGAGGACATCTGAGAAAAGACTTTCAGAGACTTTAAATGAAAAGTTTTGTTTTGTTTTTGTTGTTTTTTCCTTTTTCTCTTTCTGTTATAATATACACCATCTGTAATATGTACTCTCTGCAGAGGCCCTCCCTTTGCAAGACCAATGTCGAAGCGTCGGTTCATGAGGACAAAAAATTGCCCCTCTGGACAAAACTTTCCTCTCTCCCTTTTCTATATTGTTATTAACATATTATTAGTTAGCATAGGTTATTATATTCTGTTATTTTTGACTGTTTCATCAAGGAAACGTACTGTTTCTTGAGGAAACAAAGCGGGGAACTATAACAATTGGAATGACGCCACCTGCTGGAGACTTACTGTAGAAGAGTTCTGCCCATGAAGTGAAGGTCTTTGAGGGCAAGACCAGGAGTCTTTTCTTTGGCGTCAGGAAGTGATGAGGGCTAGTGGGAGGAGGAAGGAAGAGACTGGCGCTCGGTCTCACACTCTTTCTTCTGGACTCTGGTGGAGAGCGGAGCTAGAAATGTGCTCTCCCTTTAATAGATAGGGATCTAGGCCTTTCTCTCTCTCTTTACCAAATTCTTATTCTCCTTAATAAACGCTTAAAAGTCTAACTCTTGCTAAAGCTTATAATTTATTGGCAACCACTCATTAAATATTTTAGACAGTTTAGCTAGAATTTTAATCCTTAACAGGGTTAAGTGACTTGCCCAGGGTCAAACAGCTGGTGTCAAGTGTCTGAGTCCACATTTGAACTCAGGTACTCCTGGATCCACGGTCCATGCTTTATCCACTGTACCACCTAGCTGCCCCCATTTATATCTTTCCTACACTCTACCCTAAAGCAGAAATGGGCTGATTTACATTACCCATACACCATATTCCATTCTAGTTTCCATACCTTTGTACAGACTGTCCCCTAAGTCTTCAATACACTACTTCCTCTAATAACAATAACAATAGGAACAACAATAACAACAATCAACATTTATCTAGTACTTACTATGAGCCCGGGACTTTGCCAAGTGTTTTATCATTATTATCTCATTATTACTGTTATCATCTCCATCTCTCAGAATTCCTTTTTCCTTCCAAGCTTAGTTCAAGTACCATCCCTGACAGGAAGCTGATCTTGACCTACCTTACTGCTAGTCTCTCCCCCTCGATATTACTTTGTATTTTTTTGCATTTAATTTTTTTATGTACATAGTATTTCTTCCTAATAAAACATATACTCCTTGAGAGCAGGTATTGTTTTATTTCCTTCTTTGTATTTCCTGCTTTTGGAACCAAATATGCACTTTAGAAATACTTCTTGGATTTGATTAAAATATATATATAAACAGCAGGGGTGGAGGCAAGGTGGTAGAGGAAAGACATTAAATGCACAGAGCTCCTGATACAATTACCCCAAAAACAGCAATAAAAGAATCCCTGCAGCAGAAAACCCCACAAAAATATGGGCTGACATTATTTTCCAGCCATAGACAAATTAAAAGTGGCTGTGCTGAGCTACAGTAAAGTCCAACCCCACAATCACACTGAAAGAGATTCCAGACATGCCGCTCCAGAGGAAATTAACCTCCAAGCCTCTGAATCAGCTGCAGCACCAGTGTCATCTGGAACTGAGCTTGTGGTCCAGTGAGAGGGATGAATAGATGGCTAGGGGGGAAAGTGCAGGAGTGTCAGTGGAACCTAGGGAGGAATTCAGCTGTCCCTCCCCAGTAGGCAACCAGGAAGAAATCCTGAGCTGTGGGAGGTCCAAGTGGGGGAGGGGCACAGGCTCATGAAAGCCAAGAACCATACCACAGAAAGCTTTGCTGGTTGGTTGTTTAGTAAGTAGGCTTGAGGTTATCTTCAGACCATAGAACAGGCCAGGTCAGAGAAAAACCTGCCCTCCCTTGAATCAAAATGCCTGGGACCTTTGGGGGGGGGGCAGTAGTGTAGCCTAGAAGCAGAGCCCCACAGTGGCAAGTTAAAAGTCAAGCAAAAGAGGGCAAGATGAGCAAGCAAAGAAAGTTTAGAACTATAGAAGCTTTCTTCAGCAACAAGGAAGATCAAGGTACACCCTCAGAAGAAGATAACAACCTCAGGGCCCCTGCTTCCAAGAAAAATATGAACTGGTCTTATACCATGGAAGTTCTCAAAAGGGACTTTGAAGAGAAAGTAGGAGAGATAGAAGGAAGATTTAGAGAGAAGGTGGAAATAATGGAAAGAATATTGAGAGCAATGCAGGAAAGTCATGAGAAAAAAGTCAACAGCTTGAAAAGTCAAATGGAAAAGAGATAAAAAAGCTGTCTGAAGAAAATAATTGCCTCAGAATTAGGTTTGAACAAACGGAAGCTAGTGGCCTTATGAGAAATCAAGACACAGTAAAGCAAATCCAACTGAATGAAAAAAATAGAGGGCAATGTGAAATGTTTCCTTGGAAAAACAACTGACCTGGAAAATAGATCCAGGAGAGGTATTTTGAAAATCATTGGACTACCTGAAAACCATGACCAAAATAAGAGTTTAGACAGCATCGTCCAAGAAATTGTCAGAGAAAATTTCCCTGATATTCTAGAAGCAGAAGGTAAAATAGAATTTGAAAGAATCCACTGATCACCTTCTGAAAGAGATCCCAAAAGGAAAACCTCCAGGAATATTATAGTCAAATTCCAGAGCTCCCAGGTCAAGGAGAAAATGTTGCAAGCAGATAGAAAAAAGGAATTCAAATACTGTGGAGCTCTAATAAGGATAAAACGAGATCTAGCAGCATCTACATTAAAGGACCAAAGGGCATGGAATATGATATTGCAGAGGGCAAAGGAACTGGTACTACAGCCAAAAATCGCCTACCCAGCAAAACTGTGTATAATCCTTCAGAGGAAAAAATAGGATTTCAATGAAAAAGAGGATTTTTCAGGCATTTGTGATGAAAAGACCTGAACTGAATAGAAAATTTGACTTTCGAATATGAGACCCTGGAGAAGCATAGAAAGGTAAACAGGAAAAAGAAACCATGAGGTACATTAAAAGGTTAAACTGTTTACATTCTTATATGATAAGATAATACTTCCAACTCATAAGAACTTTCTCAGTAAGGAATGCACAGAGGACACAGGTCTGAACTGAATATGAAGGGATGATATCTGTAAAGCATTCGTTTTTTTGCTTATCCTTGTTCTTTGTGGGGCAAACTGGGTGGGGTGTCTTATGTCTGGGGCCCAATTTGGGTTTGGGGCCTCCTGGGTCCAGGGTTGGTGCTTTGTCCACTGTGCCACCTAGCTAACCCATGATGACATCTTTAAAATAGGGTTGAGGGGTATGAGGAATAGACTGGGGAAGGGTGAAGGGGTGAGATGTAATTGGGAGAGGTAGCTCAAATGAAGGAAACAAGAAAAAATCTTACGATGGGGAGGGCAAGAGGGGGAAGGAATAGGGCAGTATGGGAACCTTACTATCATCAGAATTGGCTCAAAGAGGGAATAACATACATACTCAAGTGGGTATGGTAATATATTTTTGCCCTTCAGAAAAGTGGGTGGGGAAGGAAATAAAAGGGGCTGGGAGAAGAGGGGAAAGAGGGAAGGGAAGTTTGGGGGAGGGAGGTGTAAAAAGCAAAACACTTTCAAGGAAGGTGAAGATGTTCTTCATAACAGCACATGTATGACATATATTGAATTGCTTGATTTCATAAGGAGAGTTGAGAAGGGAGGGAGGAAGAAAAATTTAAGAAAGCAGAATTAGCTCAAAGACCTTAACCTCATAAGAGTGGGCTAAAGGAAGGAATAACATACACACCCAATTGGGAAGAGTAATCTATTTAACCCTACAGAAAAGTGGGAGGGGAAGAGGATAAGGAGGGAAGGGTGAATGAAGGGAGGGTAGATCAGGGGAGGGGACAGTCTGTAGCAAAATACTTATGAGGAGGAATAGGACAAAATAAGATAGAAAATACAGTAAATATCATTGGAAGAGAATAGGATGGAGGGAAATAGTTATGATGATTGACTACAATGGCAAAATGTATGGCAGTTACTCTGCTGGACTATCATGAAGAAAATTCTTTATCAAGTTTAAGGTACTATATAAAAGTTATGATGAACAGGATGCTATCAGAAAAAACCTGGAAAGACCCACATGAACTGAGTCAGAGAGAAATGTACTATATACAAAATAACAGCAATAGTGTAAGATGATCTGCTGGGAAGCACGTGGTTATTTTCAGCAAGTTATCTGATTTAACTCTGAAGGACTTATGAAAATTGCAAAACACCACAGAGAAAGAACTAATGGTGTCTGAAAACATACTGAAACATTTTTTTTGGACAACTCCTTAATCTGAAGCCTTGTTTTTATCTGTTTTCTCTCACAACCTAGCTAATGTAGAGATGTTTTCCATGACTACTCATCTGTAATTTACATTGAATTGCTTGAGTTTTGGGGGTGGGGGTGGGAAGGGAGGGAGGAAGAGAAGTTGGAACACAAAGTTTTAAAAAAATTGATGTCAAAATTTGCTTTTATATGTAATTTGGAAAATAAAATTCTAAACTATATATATATATATATATATATACACATATATAAACATAACTCACAACTGTAACTACATAGGGTTGAGAATATGGGTAAAGTATTTGCTCTTTAACAAAAGGGAATGCATCAATGAACATTCATTAAGTGCCTAATCTATGACACTGCTAAGAAATTCTGATATAGGGGGCAGCTAGTTGGTGTAGTGGATAAAGCGCCAGCCCTAGATTCAGGAAGACCTGAGTTGAAATCCAGATTCAGACACTTGACACTTATTAGTTGTGTGATCTTGGGCAAGTCACTTAACCCTCCTTTTCCTGCAAAAAAAAGAAATTCTGATACAAAGACAAAAAGAAAAGTCTCTGTCCTCATTGATCTCTTATTCTGTCATGGAGACAAACAGTATCACCACCACCACCACCACCACCACAACCCTATCATTGTACTCTAAGGACCATGGGACTTTTCCATCTGACTTGTAACTGCAACCTTCCATTTGTGTTGTTTTTCCCATTGCAATATGAGCTCCTTGAGAGGAGGGACAATCTTCCTTTTTCTGTTTGTATCCCAGAACTTGGCACTTTGCCTTTTGCATATAGTAAATGCTTAATAAATGCTTTTGTCATTTATTCATTTATTAAGGAGAGGCACTTTCCATATATTGCTATACAGTTTGCAAAGAAATTTACATATATTATCTCATTTGCTCTTTAAAATAACACTAAGAAGCAGGTGCTATTATTTCTCCCATTTTACAGATGAGGAAATGTATACTGAGAGAGGTTGACTGGCACAATGTCACATAATATATAAGTATCTGAGAAGGAATTTGAACCCAAGCCTTCTCGACTCAACATTCACCTCTCTTACCCACTATACCCCACTGCCCCTCAAATTATGTACTTTTATATGCATATGTAAGTATATACAAAAGTATATACAGAGTAAATTCAGAGGGGAGACACAAAATCCTTATGAATTTTACCCTCTGAGTTTTACCAAAAGACCTCCGAGTCTTCTGTTTGGTCACAAAGTCATAGTTGAAAGTTAACCTTGACAGTGAAGCTCTGGTGAAAACTCCCCAAAAAGAATCGAATTTAGCTACTTTCCTGAAAGGCTGCAAGCCTAACTATTAATTACCCTTACATAAAGAGATTTAAGTTGAGTCCTTAACATATTTTGAACTTCATTTCTGTAGTTTGATATCAATTACGCTCAAAGAAGTTTGGAGGATGACATCCCACAGTCATGACAGATGGACTGATTAAGGTATCCAAAGACAAGTTACAGTATAGGAGAGTTAATGCCATAAGCTATGTGATGCTCCCAGAAGCAGACATTAATTGGGGAAAATGTCTGTGTGGTTTTAATATCAAGTGCTTAGTCAATTTTCCTCAAAAATAGTTGACAGCTCCCCTACTGACAAATTACTTTTGAAATGCATGTCTAGGAGAACTCTCCTAATATAGCCTACTCAGGTTTTAAAGAAGGAGGGAATGTCGCTAATGAAGATCACATTTTCAGCCATGTGCTAATTAAACAGTCTGATTGAAATCCACAAGTACTTCTCTGGGCAATTTATGTGGGACTTATCATCAAATTTTGGGGTGGAAGAGGTCTGATTTTCTAGTCAGTGGCGACAAGACACAAGAATACTCAGCTAAAAAGTAAGGCAGCCAATCAATCATCCACAATGCCAGATAGCTTGATGGCAATAATGCTCGCTTTCACTGCCCATCAAGTACAAAAATGAACAAATGTCAATTATGTTGCAGATGCTTTTACCTATAAGACTAGCAAAGGCGTTGGCTTGTAAAAGATTAAAGCTGCCTTCACTCGCTGGAATTTTTTTTTGCCTTCCATCCAGTCCCTTTCAATGGGATGCTCGGACAGTTCTGAAGACCCCTGAGAAGTGTAAAGCAATAGGTTTTACAGCGTCATATTTGACTATCCATACTAAGAAGGCAGCCTTAATTCCCTGTGAAATGTTCTCCAGCTACCTATCTGGTTCTTCCTCATCCTTTAAGTCGTAGCTACAGGCCAATATCAGTCCCAATAAAGTCTTCCCTTGAGTCCACAAGGATTTTTCATTGTATTTCAGTCCACAAGGAACTCTCTCCTCTATCAGTGAAATGAGCAGCAATTTGGGACTGACATCCTCTGTTTAGAGTTTGACTCATGCAACTTCAGAACTAAAAGGGACCCTTGAGATCTTCATGTGGATGAAACTTTTTTTTTTTCCTTCTCAGGTAGAATGTAAGCTTGTTAAGGACAGGAAGCCAGTCCTACTTCTTTATTATAAACTCATGAAGCCCAGCAGGGCTAGACATAGTTCCTGGCACATAATAGGTACTTAATACATGTTTGTTGATAGATGTTACAAGATTGGGCCTGGTGGTCTTGAGACCACCATAACAGTCTTCCCTTAAAGGAAGCAGTAGCTTATAAAATTTATTCCTGAAAGTCACTGCTTTAGGATTAGGCTGGATGGTTTCCCCTTGAGGGAGGTTGTAGGCTTATAGAATGTAGTCATGGAAAATACTACTAATAATATTTCTCCGAGGTTGGTACAGCTGTGTCCCCCAAGTGATATTATATCTACTAGCAGTTTGGTTTCTTCCCTGATATGCAAATCCCCAAAATAATGTTTTGCCCTGATCCCTAATATGCAATTCAGCAAGCTCCAGGGAGACCATCCAAAATCATAGTACAAGAACCCCACTCTCAGAAGGGTACTTGGGAACACCTCCTCCCCTCCAGCAGGAGCACATTTTCCTGCTGTAGCACCCTCTTTCTGCTGAATGGATCTGTATCTCTGTGCTCCCCAAAGCAGCACCACCCTTATGTGGGTTATACTCTATGTTAGTGTGTATGTCTGAGTCATATGCCAGACTTTTTCTGTCTCCCCTTCCCCGGTCCCCAATGCTTACAATAAAACTCATTGAACTAAGTCTAATTATTTTACATATTATTTTCAGCATCCAAACTCATTAAGGGGTTATTTTCTCCCACCTCTTTGGCTGGCCCATGAGCCTTTATTTAGATGTCAACGGTTACCAGGACAAGGAGTTACTCTGTTGACAACAACAGCTACACTGGAAGGAACAAGGTACTCTGAGACCAACTGTAGAAAGCAAGGGTCAATAAGGGAACCCTATGTCCTTCTCGAGGGACTCTCTTAGGTCATAGGACTGCCACAAAACAATGAACTAATAGTGAACCTTTATATGCTGATTATTTGGAGGAAGCTTTTCATCTACTATGGAAGCATATGTTCCAGGCATTGTGCTAAGTGGCGAGGATACAAGAGGAGGCAAAAGACAGTCTCTGCCCTCAAAAAAAATTGCAATCTAATAGGAAAGGCAACATGCAAACAAATATATACAGAATAAATAGGAAATAATTAACAGAGGGAAGGTACTAGAATTAGGAGGGGTTGGCAAAGGCTTCTTCTAAAAGGTGATTTTTTTTTTCAGTGGGATGTAAAGGAAACCAGAGAGGTCAGTAGTCAGAGCAGAGGAGGGAGAGTGTTCCAGGCATAGAGGATAGACAGGGAAAATGTCCAGAGCAAAGAGATGGAGTATCTTGTTCATAAAATGGCCAGGTGGCCAACGTTACTGGGTCAAAGAGTACCTGTCGAGCGGTAAGGTGTACCAGAAAGGTAGAAAGGGGCTAAGTTATAAAGGGCTTTGAATGCCAAAAGAACATTTTGTATTTGATGCTGGAGTCAACGTAAGGGGATGGCATTATTAGACCTTTGCTTTAAGAAAATCACTTTAGTGCAGGATGGATTGGGCTGGGTAGAAATTTGAGGCAGGCAGACTTATCAGCAATTGCAATACTCTAGGAGTAAGGTAATTGCATTAAATTAATTCAGAGGAGAGAGTGGGGCATGTTGGGGAGACATTGCTAAATGAAATCAACAGGCATTGGCAATAGCTTGGCTAGGGGGCAGGAGAGAGAGAGTGAGGAGTCCAGGACGACTCTTAGGTTGCACGCCTGAGAACTGAGAGTGTTGCCCTCTATAGTAATAAGGAAGATATAAGTGGAGGGGAGGGCTTAGGGGGAAAGTAAATGAGTTTTGTTTTGGACATATTGTTTAGGATATCTCCATAGACATCCAGTTCAAGATATCTGAAAGGCAGCTGGAGATAAAAGTCTGTGGAGATTTAAGGGCACGATAGGTAGATTTGTGGACTATCAGCATAGAGATGGAATTTTTTTTTTGGTGAGGCAATTGGGGTTAAGTGACTTGGCCAGGGTCACACAGCTAGTAAGTGTCAAGTGTCTGAGTCCAGATTTGAACTCAGGTCCTCCTGAATCCAGGGCCGGTTCTCTATACACTGTGCCACCTAGCTGCCCCATAGAGATGGAAATTAAACCCATAGGAGATGATTAGATAAGAAAGTGAAGTAGTATAGAAGGAGAAGAGAAGAGGGCCTAGGATAGAACCCTGGACACAGACAATTAGAAGGTATATTCTGGATGAGTATTCAGCAAAGGAGACTTAAGAGGAAGGGTCAAATAGGCAGGATGAGAATCAGGAGGGAGAAGTGTCCCAAAGACCTAGACAGAAGAGAGTATCAGGGAGGAGAGAGTGATCAGTAGTGTCAAAGGTTGCAGAGAGACCAAAGAGAGTGAGAACCTAGAAAAGGCCATTTGATTTGACAACTAAGAGATCTTTAGTAACTTTGGAGAGAACAGTTTTAGTGAAGTGATAATGTTGGAAGCTAGATTATAAGGGTTACAAAGAGAGTGAGAGGAGGAAAAGTAGAGAAACTCATTGTATACAGCCCTTCTGAGGACTTGAGCTAAAAAGGGCAAAAGATATCTAGGACAATAGTTATAGAGGATGGAAGGATCAAGTGAGGGATTTATTTCAGGGTGGAGAGAAACATGGGTATCTTTGTAGGTGTGGAAAATGAGCAAGTGGATACACAGAGATTAAAAGTAAGTATAGGGGGCAGCTAGGTGGTGCAGTGGATAAAGCACCAGCCCTGGATTCAGGAGGACCTGAGTTCAAATCCGGCCTCGGACACTTGACACTTGCTAGCTGTGTGACCCTGGGCAAGTCACTTAACCCCCATTGCCCCGCAAAAAAAATAATAAATAAGTGGAAAAAGTTAGTATGACAGAGGGGGCAATCTGTTGTATGAGACAAGATGGAATGGGATCATTTGAACAAGTAGAGTGATTATTAGCCTTGGTAAGATTTAAGGCCACTTTATGATATGAGACAGGAGTAGAGGAGATGGTGACAGAGGGCATCTGAGTGAGAGAAGATGAAGAGGAGAGCAGAGAGACCTCACAGTGAAGGGCCTCATTCCTTTGTGTAAAATATGAAGCAAGATACTTAGCCAGGAGAGTGGAGGGAGAAAAGCAATTGGAGTTTAGAGGAGGGATGAAGTTAGTTTAGAGGGTCTGGAATAGCTGCTGTGGACTGTGTAAAAGTAGGAATGCCTAGCAGCAGTGAGGACTCAGTTAAGGTTGTATAACATAAATTTGCAGTGGACCACTCAGAATGCATGATTTTCTCCATCTTTGATAAGTATCACATTTGTAGGAGTGAAGGTGATGATAGAAGTGATACAAGCTTGTTTGGACATAACTGGTGATAGGGGGCTAAGGTTTCAAGAGAGGAGAGCAGTATAGAATTGAATTGGTTCATCAAGTGGTTAAGAGAGGTAGAGGAGGAAACAGTTACTGGTACAGGGGAGATGGGCTGGGAGAAAACTGAGGAGTCAAGGGATTGGAGGTCTTGATGCAGATGAAGAGTAGGGTTTTGTAAAGGAAGGCAGAGAGGGAGAGGTGAAAAGCCAGCGGATTATGGTCAGATGAGATAGGCACTGAAAAAAGACAAATAAGGGATTTCTACTACCTTATAGTATGGGGAGAAAAGACATAGACCCAAATAAATATATGACTAAACAGAATATGATCATGCAAGCAAAGAGAATTAAAAGGGAATTTCAAGGAGCAAATGTTTCTTCCCAAGGGACCTGGGAAGGCTTCTGGAAGATGTGGCACTGGAATTAGGCACCATAGGGAAAGAAGGTATGACACATTTAGTATGGGTATGCTCAGAATGGCATGGATACAGTAAATCACAAAGCACTCATAAATGTATGAGCTCCCATTTTGTCCTAAGTAGAGCAAAAGGGGAGGGAAATAGTTTTAGACAAGAATGGGAAAGAAGATGGATGCCAGATTTTAGATCTCAAAAGCCATAGCCAGTTTAGGCTAACCACAAGATAATCCATCAATCAATCAAGGTTGGCAGGAAGGGGGTGTTGTCATTCAATTCAACAGATATTCAGCAAGGACCAACCTACTCTGAAAAAATACATCAGCCTCTGCCCTCTTTAGGTCTCTGTCAAGCTTACATTCTACTGGAGTGGGGTGGGGGTGGAGTTGCAATGGAGAATTAGATCAAGTTTATCCATTAGGGAGATGAATCTGGCAATGAGGAAACCATTACCATACTTCAGGGCAGAGATGAGGAGGGTCTGAACTAGGTAAAGGATGGTGAACTAGGCAAGGGGTGGAGGAATGGAAGGAAGGGGACCTACTCCAATTCCAGGCAGAATTAACAGGATTTATCAAGAGAAGGAAAACTCAAAGGGAACGCTAAAGTCTATGCATATGGGACTGGTAAAACAACAAAGCTGTCAATAGGAAGGGGGAGAGTAAAAAGAGCACTAACTCTAGCCCAAGGGGGCTTAACATTTTGTGTGTGCGTTCTAGACCTCTCAGGTGAGGTCTGGCAATGCCCAGTGGCCGGCCCTTTCTGAGAACCATTTTTTAAAAATTCATAAAATAAATTACATAAGACTACAAAGGAACCCAGGTATATTGAAATGCAAATATCAAAATATATATCTTAAAAATCATGTGCATCCTGAAATCTATCTATAGGCAGGCTATGGACCACCTTGCTTTTGAGTCAGAAGAACTAGGTTCATACATTGCCTCTGGCGTTTACTACCTAGGTAAGCTTGGACAAGTCACTCCACTTCCCTGAGCCTATTTCCTCCCTTATAAAATGAGGGGGGGGGGCAGCTAGGTGGCACGGTGGATAAAGCACCAGCCCTGGATTTAGGAGGACCTGAGTTCAAATCCAGCCTCAGACACTTGACACTTACTAGCTGTGTGACCCTGGGAAAGTCACTTAACCCTCATTGCCCAGCAAAAACAAAAACAAAAACAAATAATAAAATGAGGGGGTGAGCCTCTGAGAACCCTTTCCTATCTAGATCCTTGAAGATATTTAAGATGAAAGTTAGTGGTTTTAGCTGAAATACAGGGCATCCCAAACATTTTAGTGCTATTTTAAGCCATCGAAACTTAAAATCCTTGGCGGGGGGGGGGGGGGGGATTAGTTGGTGGCACAGTGGATAGAGCAACAGCTTTGGAGTCAAGAGGACTTGAATTCAAATCTGGCATCAGACACTTACTAGTTGTGTGACTCTGTGCAAGTCACTTCATTCTGATTGATTTCCCACCCCCTCCAAAAAAAAATAGAATACTAGAGTTGAATTCTGGAAGGGATCTTAAGTCTCATCTACTTTAAATTAGTCTTTTTATTAAATTAATTTATTAATTAAATTAGTCTTTTTATATAGAAGGAAACTGATGCCCAGCAAGTCAAAGTCACTTGGCTAAGTTTACACATTAAGTAACAGATAGGTGTGGCAATATGGGCTCTGGGGCTAGAGTTTGGGGCTAGATAAAAATAACTGTTGGATTCATGAGGAAAGAGGACAAGAATGGTTACTCATATTGTTGCAAAGTAGGGGGTTTGCTCTGTAGGGAGATTAAGCATAAAAAAGTTGTTATGCATCAAGTTTATCTTCATAGTAAATGGGAAAGGGTTTGGGGAGACTTACGTGGACAGAATGTATCTGCTTCTTCTTCATAAGCCTGAATGCAGAACTTAGGCAAAGGGGCAGCTTGCTTTAAGGAACTCCATCATATGTCAGTGGAATGTTTATGGGGTACTGTGTTAGGGTAATGCTTATGGGTTACCAATGGTGCTGAGTTCCTATTAAACACTATTGTCTGTTGGGCTAATATTTCTGCTGCACTGTGTTAAGCTGATGTTGATGTTGTATTGTGTTAAGCTAATGTATGTGCTCCAGGGCAGAGAGTGGAGTTTGGGGCATGTTTAGGTCAAGAGCTAACATCAGTCTTCAGGAAAGGACCAGCATTGACCAAGAGATATGGATGATATCTGTCACATTATAGAATCCTATAGCAGGTTCTTGTGGGCCACCATAATATGAGAACTCCATGTGGTGAAGGGGAAGGAGGGGCAACTCTGGAATCCGGGAATGACATAGGTTTACCTCTCGATTCTGCTATTTGTTGTTCATGTAACTTTGGTCAAGTCCCACACGGGTTTGTTTCTTTATCTGTAAAGTGAGGGGGCAGGGCACTACATGGCCTCTGAGGTCTCTGAGTTCTGGATCTAGGAGCCTTGGATATCACATCCCCTCCTTGGGCCTCACTTTCCTGTTCTGTAAAATGAAGTCGTTGGACTTCCACCTCCAGATCAAGAATCCTAAGACCCACTCTGGCTATCTCCCAGGCAACCCTCCCCAAACATGCACAGGCACAGGTACATGTGCGCACACACACACACTGGCTGGCAACAGGCTTCACAAGAACTCCAAAGCTAAGAGCAATAATTATGGGCTGCAGGTGGTGAAGGAGTCAGCAGAGCACAACTGTTAGGGCAGTAACTGGAAGGACTGTGTTCCAGCAGGAAGGACAAAGGAGTCAGGGAAATTATCTCCAGCCCTCTGTTCATCAAGGTAGGTTGCACGGTCCCACACAGCCTGTTTCCTGAAGCTTTGCCCAGCTGGGGTAGCTAAAAACATTTCTGGAGATTTACAATTAAATATCTTGATGACTGTATTTCCAAATAATGTATTTCCTTTTAAGCCATTACTTCATGCATTCAAAAACAGTATTTTAAGAAGGGGTCCCTAGGGATCGTCAGACCTCCAAAAGGGTCCATAACACCAGAGAAAGGTTAGTGACCCCTGCTCTAATAAGGGGCGATCAGGGGGCGATGACCAGGACACAAGTTCAAAGGCTAACAAACTCACTTTTCTCTAGCACCTTTACCGGTGCTTTACAAATCACTTTCCTTACAACACATCTAGGAGGTAGGTGAGTCAACGTGACCTCTGCAGTTTGCAAACAAAAATCCTCTGTGATGCTCAGAGAGGATCAGTGATTTGCTGGGGGTCACATGGCTAGGGTCAGCAATGAAATTTATAATCTAGGTCTTACTGATTCTGTGCCATGGGAATAACTGTGGGGGGAAAAAGAGGAAAGGACCAGGGGCAGCTAGGTAGCGCAGTAGATAAAGCACTGGCCCTGGATTCAGGAGGACCTGAGTTCAAATTCTGCCTCAGATACTTGACACTTACTAGCTGTGTGACCCTGGGCAAGTCACTTAACCCCAATTGCCTCACCAAAAACAAAACAAAATAAAACAAAATGTAATTGGGAAATATTTAATAAAATAAGTAAAATGCAATAAAAGATAGATGATAACACATTAAAAAACTACATCAATATGTTGCCTTCAGGGATCCTTCTTTATGAATTAGTAAGCTCCATTCCTATTTGAGCTTTACACAACTGTCCTGAATGATAGCTCAGGCTAGAATTATTTACTGCTGCACAGGAGGAAACTGACAGTCAACAGAAGAGAGGAGAGAAAGGTACCAGAGACCAGAGTGGTCAATAAAGCTGAATGAGGAGAAGCTACCAAACATTCAAGGACTAGAGACATTTCAGTGAACTAAAACTTCACAACAAAGGAAATTGAGTTGAAATTCCCTAAATAAAGTGCAGTTAGCAAGACAAATTCTGTAAGGCTACCTGAAAAGACTATGAACAATTCCAAGAACTCACAGGATAGTTCAGAAGAACAATTAAAAAATTAAGTGAAATATCAAGGAAATTAGAATAGAAAGAGACCAAAAACATTTAAGGAAAAGGAGCTAACACAGTGTTCATATCTGAGAGCATATGAACACTTCTTTACCCATAGTTGCCCACTTCTTTAAGCAAAGAGATGTACCTTCTTCCCTAGGCTCAAAACAAAAAGTAAGTGATTTTCAAGCTGGTGCATATATGAAGTAACCAGATCAAACTGAAGGTTTAAAGTTCACTGACTGGGTTGGATATGGGGGTTGATTGATGGATGTGCCTGAATTGAGGGGCTATTCTGGATTTGAGTACCCAGAGCCATGTTACCCATTAGAATTACTTCATACGTTTCTTCCAGCAAGGCTGCTCTCTTGGTGAATCAAAGTTCAGAGGGCAAGTAAATGGCACCCAGTCATTCTAGGTTGGATGGTAGTTCTTTGTGGTCTGCAGAAACACATATCTTATTCAATTGGGTTACAATGACAGTTACTTCTATAAATAAACTAAGGACTGTACATTTTCCTCCAAGGTCTTATCTAATCTTCTCTAGATTGCTCCCATAATTATTAACTATCAAAATCAAATGGGAAAAGTCAATAATCATATCTACCCCCTGAGAGTTAGCAATACTCACTGAGGGGCAGGGTACAGAAATAAATAAATAGAATGCTGGACATGGGATCGAGAAGACCCGGCTTAGAGTCCCACCTCACACCCTTACTGGCTGTGACCCTGAGCAAATTATTGGACCTCTTTGAGCCTCACTTTCCTCATCTGGAGAACAGAGCTGATAACGGCACTTACCTCTCAGGGTTATTGTGATGGCTGAACGAGATAATGCGTGTAAAGTTGGAGGATTTGCAAACATTAAAGCCCCATAGAAATATGAGCTATTATCAGCCTCTCAACCAATTTTTTTTTCTAAAAACCTAGATTTTTTTTTCCATTAGTTTTTCCCTTTTAGTTCTAGCCCACATCAACACCTGCTCAAATATAGCACACTTTTCTGATGCAACATTCACTATCAGTAGGACTAATCGGCTCCTGCTCTTTCAGAGGAAATTAAAACTTTATGTTTGACAACTTGGGAACAAAGAGCTAGCAGCCTTGGACCTCCATATTGGAGCGTTTCCCTTCATTGAGAGAGAGCTTGATAAGGCCAATGCTATTCTCTGTTAAATGGTTATTTAAAATGGAGGATTTCTCAGTTAATTTTCACTTAACAATGGCTAAGAAGTCCCAGGTCTGCAGTCAGGATGGTGAGATTGATTTTTGATTCTTTCTTTAGCACTCTCTGTTAGGCATGTGCCTGACATTAATGTGGGCATTAACCCTCATGATGGCCTGGGGAAGACTGGTCAATGGCAAACATTTAGGCAGTAGATCTCACAAAGATCTCATTGATATCAAAGCACTCCCTGCTAAAGCTAGATCACATGTCCACAGGCTCTTTATTCACAGGTCAACATTTTAGAATAATTGTAGCATTTGCTATGGAACCTACAAGCACTCACCAGAAGAATAAGCCCTGGTTAGCTTGTAACAAGTAGTACTAATTGACATAGTTTTTTTTTTCTTGATTGAGTGCTAGATTTAGAGTCAAGCAAACAAAACATGACTTTAAAAACTATCTTAGACATTTATTGGCTGTGTGATCATGGATAAGCCATTTAACCTCACTGGGCCTCAGTTTACACATCTGTAAAATAAGGAAGTTGAACTATGGGAATATCTCTTAGGTCCCTTCCAGCTCTAAATAAAGAACTTGTGATCTACCCTATTTTCATTGTTCAGGGAACTCCCAGCATGGAAACACCTCCCACCAAATACAGATAAATAATTCTTCTATGACTTATAGCCTTGGTTGCTCCTGGAACTGAAAGGTTAAGTGACTTAACTGGATAATCAGGCATCCAATATGTGTTGGAGGCAGTACTTGATCTCAGATTATTATGAGTCCAAGGGTACCCCTCTATGAACTATACCTATGAAAGTGCAGGTGTTTCTGCCTCCCTCTTTTCCCAAATTACCTTGTATTTTGTATCTATTAATTAGTACATGCCTTTCTGGACTAGTGTGTCCAATTCTGGATTGGCACATGTTAGAAATATCATGGAAAAACAAGAAGACATCCAGAAGAGGGTGGCCAGATTGTGAAAGGATTAGAAATCATGCCTTCCATGAATTGTCTTATAGAACAAGGGATCTTTAGCTCAGAGAAGATACAATTTATTGGGGACATGAGCGTAGTTGTCTTTGCATATTGGAAGGGCTTTGAAAGACAAATAAAACTTATTCTTAAAAAAAATAAGTATATGCTTTGTCTTCAAGATAATGTAATCTCTTTGAGGGCTAGGAAAGATTTTTTCTTAGAATCCCCGGTGTGTGGACTGCCATAGACACTTAATGAGTGCTTGTTCATTGAGCAAAAATATAGCTCTATAATGCTATTGCTAATAATAATGATGATGATTGATAATAAGCTCATTCAATGCCTAACCTCTTGACCATACTGTAAATATGAACAATGGCAAAGTGAAGGAATTCTAGCCAGAGTAACACAGCAAGAAGTGCATGTGCCCTAAGACCCTTTCTGTATCTGTGAAAGCCTAGAAAGAAGCCTATAACGCTGGTCTATGATACCACTGATTGGGTTACCACCCTGGACAGCACAATTTAATTGCTTACATGGGATATTGCAGAACCTACTTTGAACCACTGGGATACAAATCATGACACAAAGGACAGCAGGATGCATTCTGCTTCTTTGTGATCTAGTACTGCTAGAAAAAAAAATAGATACACCAGAGCAAATCAGCAATACTGATACCCCATCTTCAGGAAATGCTTAGGGGTAAGTGATGCTGAGCAGTGAAGCAGGAAGACACATGAAATGGACCAAAGCTAAAAATCATATGGCAGTACTAGAGCATCACAAAATTGGAAACAGAGCATCCCAGTACTAGGCAAGGGCTAGATGCTTCTTTTCTGTCAATTCTCTAAATTGCATAGCAATGTAATACTGACCAATGGAGAACTATAGTAAGAAACAACTTCATCCTTAAGCCCATTTTTGATGAAAGGGGAAGAGGCTGGGCCAGCACTTCCATTAACCTAAACTCCCAGGTGAAGAACTTCCTCTCCTAATGCAGATATCCAGGCACATTATTAGCCATTTAATTAGCACTCTCGGCTAGGCACTTTCTCTGAGATTTAGAATCTTAGAGAGTTGCTTGTGGGTACTGCATAGTTAAGTGACTTGCCCAAGGTCATGAGGATAATATGCTTTCCTGGCTCTGAAGCCAGCTCTCTCTGCACTATGCCAAACTAAAGGGAGAAACTAGTTCAATATGAAGAGGGAAAAGTTGAGGAACCCCAACCCCCTGAACATCTTTACTTACTGCAAACTCCAGCGATTCTATCTAATACATAGGACAAAAACAATACCAATGTGGATTATGATTGCTGATAATAATAACAGGAGAGAGACAGCATGGAATAGCAGAGTTCTGGTTGCACAGGTAGGAAGACCTGGTTTCAAATCCCTCCTCTGAAACCTATTGGCTCTGAGATCCTGGGCAAATTATTTAAGTATGCTGCTGCTCTTCACTGGTAAAGGGTGTGTCCTCACCAACTGATCTTTATACCAATGAAATCACATGTGTGGACTAATAATAACAACTTTTATGTAGTGCTTTCAAGATTGCAAAGCACTTGCAGAATTTGTGCCTCACATATATTCTGTGAGGTAGACACCACTAGTAGTACTAATTCTGTTTTAGAGGGGAGGAAGCTAACTCTTGGGGAATCTAGGTGGTGCAGTTGATAGAGCACTGGGCCTGGAGTCAAGAAGACCTGAGTTCAAATCCAGATTCAGACACTTACTAGCTGTGTGACCCTGGGCAAGTCACTTATCCCTTTTTGCTTCTGGTTCTTCATCTGTAAAATGAACTTAAGAAGGAAATGGTGGGGCAGCTAGGTGGCTCAGTGGATAAAGCACTGGCCCTGGATTCAGGAGGACCTGAGTTCAAACCCGGCCTCAGACACTTGATACCTAGTAGCTATGTGACCCTGGGCAAGTCACTTAACCCCCGTTGCCCTGCAAAAAAAGAAGGAAATGGCAAACCATTCCAGTATCTTTGCCAAGAAAACCCCAAATAGGGTCATGAAGAGTTGGACAAGACTGAACAATAATCAGCTGAGTCTCAGAGAGCTAAAGTGACTTGGGCAGGGCTACACAGCTAGCCCAATGGCAGAAGTAGGAGGAGGTAACTCAGAAAAAAAATAATGTCAAAATGTAATTCCCTAATGTCTAGAAAATGGCAAACAGTACAATAAGTTCTTGCCAGGACAAGGTTTCCATGGGGGAGTGGAATTAAAACACTGTGAGATATTGAAAGAATATTGAATCCTGGGTTGGTTTGAATCCTACACATGCCACTAACTAGCAGTGTGTCCTTGAGTAAGTCCCTTCCCTTCTCCAAGTCTCAGGTTGCTCATTTGTAAAATAAGTAGGTTGCACTGGATTAGCTCTGATCACTCTCCCTGCTCTATTTTTCCCTCCTCTTACATCTGGGGGAAAAGGTCTGTTTACCAGGCTGTTTTGGCATGGATGCTATGGAATAATTTGGAATTTTGAGACTCATGTTCCATTTACATACAAAAGAGAACATAAATTGAGAGACTCTTCATTGAGCCATTCTCTGAACGATGGGAATCTACCTTCCCTCCTCTCCCACTCGTCCCTGACCACAGACACAATGACCTTTCTAATACCACTCTAGGAGACATCTGTTCTTGTTTGTCCTTGATTCTCAAAGAGGACCATGACTTTCAGTGAACTGGATTTAAGTGAGGTAGGGCTGTGCAAAGTCACCAGCCTCACTCTCTCCTCCAGAGCCATCTGAGTCTAGTGGTGAGGGTGGGGGGAAGATCAGGATGATTGGAGATGCCCCCAGATGTTTGAGACAATCTGGATTAAGTCACTTGCCCAAGGTCACACAGCTAGCAAGTGTTAGAGGTGAAATTTGAACTCAGGTCCTCCCAACTTCAGGGCTATTATTCTAGCCACTGCACCACCTAGCTGTTCCAGGGGAGATCTATTTGGAACTATGTAGAACCACATAGGAAACAATGATTAAAAATCATACATCATCACAAATTTCCAAGGACAGCCAAGGAAGTTTCTCCCCTTCTTCATTTCAGTCTTCCAAAGTCCTTTCTAATTACTTAGGAATCCTGAATGGTGTTGGTAATCTTTCTTAAGGCCTTAGTATACATCTCATATCTCATTAGTGGGAATGACTTCTTCATATACAAAGAAATGTGTTAATGCAACAAAAGCCACTAATTGAATCAAAAATTGTCATATCAAACCAGGGCTGCAAAAAACGCCTCTCTTGGTGCTTCATCAAGCAAAGAACAAAGTGAGATCTTTACCTTCCATTTTCAAGGGGAGCCAGGGGATTTAACAATGTTAATGGTTGTCGTGCAGCTCGAGTCACACACACGGCGACAACTACACAGAGCTTAGCATCTTGAAATATGAAATATAGCTTCTATAAATAAAGCTAAGAGCTGTGTATTTCCTTTGAGCTGGCCATGAAACTTCCATTGACAGTGATGGCAGTTGCTTAAAAGGATGAGAGGTAGTACCATCTAGGGTGCTGAGAGAGGGATAGGAGCCTTTAAAAATGTTTTCTCACAATAGTTCAGGGAAACTGAATATATATACACATATACATATAAACACAACAGGTGCATACATACATGTATACATATACAAATATACATGTGTGTATTTATGCATGTATACATTTCTGGGCATATTTTTACACACATATATGTATATGTATATATATAAATTTTTTTCTTCTCCCTAATGAGGTCCCCTGAGGAAAGCTTAAAACTGGCTTGGGGTGGGGTACTGTTTAACCTCAGGGGCCTAATTCTCCAAAGACAGCAGTAGCTACCATTTGAGAATGAAAGCCAATTGTGTTCGTTTTGTTTCTGCTATGATAAATTCCACTTCTGCCATTGACCAGCTGTTTGAGAACCTCAGAGAAGTCACTTACTCTCTCTGAGACTCAGTCTCTTCACCTATAAAATGAAAAGTTTGGATTAGATGACCTCTGTGTCCCCTTCTATCTCTAAATCTGTAATTCCATATGTGACCTTGGACAAGAGACTTCACTACTCTGGGCCTCAGTTTCCTCTCTGTCAAATGAAGGCTTGGACTAAATGGTCTTTGAGATTGCTTCTCGGGGCAGCTAGGTGGCGCAGTGGATAGAGCACCGGCCCTGGAGTCAGGAGAACCTGAGTTCAAATCCGGCCTCAGACACTTGACACTTACTAGCTGTGTGACCCTGGGCAAGTCACTTAACCCCAATTGCCTCACTAAAAAAAAATTAATAAATCAGGGGCAGCTAGGTGGCACAGTGGATAGAGCACCGGCCCTGGAGTCAGGAGGACCTGAGTTCAAATCCGGCCTCAGACACTTAACACTTATTAGCTGTGTGTCCCTGGGCAAGTCACTTAACCCCAATTGCCTCACTAAAGTATATATCTATATATTGAGATTGCTTCTAGCTCTAAATGTACAACTTAACAGTACTTAATCCAGATGTGAATAAATACCCTTTCTGGGCAACATGATTTTGGGAAGGACACTGACTCTTAATGGGTATAGTGGCATGAGCCAAGTAAATCATAAATCCTGAATTATTGCTGGAAGTTTTCCCATTTCATACCCTAGAATATGAACCTGGACATTTAGCGCTCGATCTTTTACTGGCTGACATTATTCTCTTTTTTTCTTGAATGTTAGTATTATCTCTTCAGTCTGACTATAGGCTCAAGGGCAAGAACTCTGCCTACTGTGTGTTTTGTATTCTCCTCTAGTTCCTAGCTAGATACCGGGTGAGGCATTAGTGCATCGTAGGAAAGAAATTAAAATTGTGCCCCCTGTGTGTTGCTGTCTCCTACAAAGCTTTGAGCCTGTAACATGCAACTTGTGCAACTTAATTTATTACAAAATAAATCCTGCAAGGCTCTGGAGAATGGGATTCTCAATCATTGGTAATATGTGCATTTATAAAAACTAAGACTAAGTTGCAGGTCCGGAGCCAAACTACATTGGTAGAGGGTGTATGCTCACTACGAGTTCCTTTTTTGGATGAGATCACAGATCTAATATGAAACAACAAAAACATCTCATTAATTAATGTCCCTTTCTGCTCCCTTACCCCTCCTGGAGTTCAGTACCCTGGGTAGTTGACTACATTACCTACTACCTATTACCTAGCACAGGCAGCTGTTGATTGAGCCAGTTTTTATTCCATAATCTCAGAGTTAGAAGGAACCTCTGAAGCCATCTGACCTAAGCCATATTTATGTTTAAATCACCTCTATGACATATCTAGTAAGTGGTATTCCAACTTTTGCTTATGCCAACCTTCCCTCCTCCCCCACGCCAAGATACAATATAGGATTTTTTAAATAAAGAAAATTATAATTTTTTCTTGAGACAGAGGCTTTTTAAGTGCCCATGGGTTAAGGATGCAGTGGAGAATGAGTTGTGAAACCAGGGTTAAACAATGATAAGGCTTATAGTATGGTTAATAGGAAGGCGTTAATGAACTAGATGGTCTTAAATCCATTCCCATGAGGCCAGTTGGGAGGAAAAGCATAATGGTTCAAATATTCACTGAGGAAATGAAATTGTCAGCAAGATGGAACTAGGAAAGGCCCTATATCCATAGGGAGCTCAATCCCCACTGTTTGGAGAATGGCCCAATAAAGAGACTGCTTGGGCCATTAAATAGCAACATGGTGCTCTTGAAGATATGGCGCAAGATCCATGAATGGAGAACTTGAGTGTCTTCAGATGGCAAGATGATTCCTCTTGGGATTCATTCAAATCACAGCAAGGTTTAAGAGAAAAGCAAAAAGGGAAGACAAACCTCGAATACTTTCAAAGCTTGCCTCTGAATTAGTCAAGAGAGGAAGCATCTTTAAATAAACAAAACATCAGAATTATTTTCCTGCCTTCTTTTGTCTGTTCTTTCCAGCTCATTGTAATATTTTTCAATTGTTATTGACCACGTCCAACCTTCTGTGGTCCAGGAAGGCTTCAGGGTGGTTGAGATTTGTCCTGGAGAATCCTCTCTAATGTCTTGCAGGAAAGAATCCCCACTACCCTGCTGACAAATAGAGGTCTCAGACCTGTAGTTTCAGCTTCTCAGTTGAAGATTATTTGACCTGGTATTTTCTACCAGTTACTCCAATTGTTCTTTCAATTTCTTTGGAGAATACAATCTTATTAGATTGAGAATCTTCTCTCCCTTGCTGGGTGAAAGTGCTGTTTTGCTATGAAGGAATGAGGAACACCAAGTTATTCCCAAAAGGGCTGGCAGAAATGTGGTCCCCTCTCATCCAAAGGAAATGGGGCTGGAATGCTTTTTGCTGAGAATTATTTTGGAGAGAGAAGGCAGATCATCTGAACTGTACACAGATGGTCCCTAATGCGATCTCCACCAACAAGCAGGGAACGGCATTTTTTTGCCATTGACAAAGTCGACTAACTCCAGATTTGAGTATAACTCAGTTTCACAGCTGCCCAATTCCTCCAGGGGTTGGGTTATTTATAGAGGAAATCTTCTTAAATTCTGCCTGCTGGGCCTCACTCTGGGTCAAGCCACAATGGCTAGAAGGAACAGTCCAGCATCACAGAAAGAGGACTTGACTTGCACAGGCACCCTGAATTCAATTCCTACTTCAGACATTTAACTAGTGCATAATTACAGTCTAGTCATTTTACCTCTCAAAGCCTCAGTTTCCCCATCTGTAAAATGGAAACCATCACATTTGCACTCTCTGTCTCACTGGGATGTAGTGTGGAAAACATTTCACAAAACCAAAAGTACCTTAGAAGTCAGAGTTGTTGCTGTGATACCTGGAAAATGTAGCTTGGGAAATTGACTCAGAATTAAAGGTAAAAAAATCCCAGACAAAAACAGGCCCTACCTCTTAGACACAGCCCAGCCCTTGCATATTGCCTATCCCTTCTGCCTCCCCTCTGTCACCAGACCACATGCTACACTCCCCTTGCCCCAGGTTATCACGGACAAGGGATATGAATACATCCAATTAATTCAAACATAATGATGGTCAATCATTTTTGTTTGTTTGTTTTTGTTTTGTTTTGTTTTGTTTGGCAGGGCTATGGGGGTTAAGTGACTTGCCCAGGGTCACACAGCTAGTACGTGTCAAGTGTCTGAGGCCGGATTTGAACTCAGGTCCTCCTGAATCCAGGGCCAGTGCTTTATCCACTGCGCCACCTAGCTGCCCCAATGGTCAATCATTTTTAACCAACCTGTCATATAGTTAGTCAATAAGCATTTATTAAGAACCTACTATGTGCCAGGCACTGTGCTAAGCATAAAGAAAGGCAAAAGCCAGTTCCTGCTCTCAAGGAGCTCACAGTCTAATTAGAGGAGGCAACATGCCAACAATTATGTACAAACAAGATATAAATTGGAGCTAATCACCAGAGTGAAGGCACTAGAATTAAAGAGGAGCAGGAAAGTCTTCTTGTAGAAGGCAAGATTTTAGTGGGGACTTAATGGAAGCCAAGGAAGCCAGGAGGCAAAGATGAGGTGGGGAGAGAAGTCCAGGCATGGGGGACAGCCAACAAACATGCCCAGAACCAGAAGGAATAGCAAGGAAGCCAGTGTCACTAAATCACAAGAGTACATGGAGGGGAGTGTGATGCACGAAAACTGGAAAGGTGTGGGTCGAAGTGGGTATGGGAAGACGATGGCACCTCAGCAGGAATAGGGAAGTTAAAAGGAGGGTTTGGGGGTCAAATAACGACTTCAGTTTTAGACATGTTGAGTTTAAGATGTGTAATAGTACATCTGGTTAGGGATGTCCAATAGGTAGCTGGAGATGCATGGGGGTCAGGAGAGAGGTTAGAGCTAGATAAGTAGATTTTAGAATTATCAGCAAAAACATGATAATTGAATCCATGGGAGCTGATGGAACATCAAATTAAATAGTATACATAGAGAAGAGAAGGGGGCCCGAGGCAGAGCCCTGTGGATTCTCTTATTTAGTGGGTGTAATCTGGATGAATATCCAGCAAAGGAGACCCAACTGACAGGTAGCCGGAGAACTAAGAATGAATGAGTAGTGTCGCAGAAACACACAAAGAAGAGAATATCAAGAAGAAGGGGGCAATTGACAGTGTCAAAAGGTGCACTGGGGTCAAGGAGAGTGAGAACTGAGAAAAGGCCAATGGATTTGGCAATTAAGAGATCGTTGGTAACTTTGGATAGAGAAGCTTCAGTAGAGTGATGAGGTTAGAAGCCAGACATACAGAGAGTTAAGAAGAGAGCAAGAAGAAAGGAAAATGGAGGCACTGATTGTAGATGACTTTCTCAAGAAATTTAACCACAAAAAGGAAGAGAGCTATGAGATGAATAGGGGAGATATAGGCATGTGTCTGAGTAATAGGGAAGCAGCCAGTAGACAGGGAGAGTTTGAACAGAGGAGAGTGAGAATGCAAAGAGAACAATCTACAGAATATAAGAGGGGAAAGGATCACTTGCACACCTAGAAGGTGTTTGTCTTGATAGGGAAAAGGGCCATCTATTCATGTAAAACAAGGTTGAAAGAGCATAGTAGGGAAAGGCATCTGAGTGATAGGAGATGAAGAGGAGGGGAGAAGACAGAGCATTCAGCGAATGACTTCATTTTTTGGGTGAAATATGAGGTAAAATTCTCAGCTGAGGGGGTGGGGGAAGGAAGAGCCATGGGAGGTTTGAGGAAGGATGAAAAGTTTTTAAAAAGACAGTATAGTGCATGAGATAGTGTGCCAATTAGGGAAGTGCAAAAGGATTGTTTTTGCAGCAGTGAGGTCCCAATTGAGAATATGTAACATAAATTTGTAGTAGATTTAATCAGCATGGTTTTGAGATTTTTTCCAGCTTCATTCCCTAGTACATAAGTAAGAGAAAAGGCAGTGGATGGTGGGAATAAGCTAGGGATGAGATTTAGCAGGACAAGATCTTTGATGGGATAGAGAAAACTGATACAAGAGAATGGTGCAGAGGTGAGCTTGTTTACCACAGGGCAAACATGGGGAAGCAAGGAGACTATAGTCAGTGCAAGGGGGATGATCTGGAAAGAAACTATAGTCAGTGGAAGGGTGATGTTCTATGAAAGAACTGAGGTACTGAAGGATTGGTAGTCATGGTGAAGATGGGGTTGTAAGGCAAAGAGAGAAAGATGGAACAACAGATTGTGATCAGAAAAGGCAATTTCAGGGTTAAACATGGAAATGGTTCATTTGTGAGTGATAGCAATATCAAGGTTATGACCATCTCTGTGTATAGCTGAGGTGAGGTGGAAAAGTAGGTCAGAGGAAATAAGGAATTTGAGTAACTAGAAGGTTAGGGTAGGGCTTCTTCAGTATTTTCCACTCATGACCCCTTTTCACCTGAGAAATTTCTACACAACCCTGGGTATATGGGTATATAAAATAGGTATACATACACTTTTGCTCTTGCCAAATGTTTTTGATCCCCCACATTCAGTTATGTACCCACAAAAAGGGTTGTGACCCACAGTTTAAGAAGCTCCAGGTTAGAGTTTTGAGGAATGTCTCCTAATATGAGGCAAGGAACTAGAGAGACTATAATACTATGAGCCAAGTGCTAAAGTTATTCAGGAAATAAGGGGAACATCCTGCAAGTCAACAGATAAGTTACCAGACTTTTGATTGGGTGGTAGATAGGAATTGAATGAATTTCAAAGGCAGAGAGGTGATGGTGGTGGAAGGTGAGTTTTAAAGTGGCAATGGGAAGCAAGGGGTATTCTAAACTCTCCACCTCAACCAGTGAGTAAAGGGGAAATGTTGGTGTTTATCCTTCATTCTCTTTTTTGTGGGGTAATGAAGATTAAGTGACTTGCCCAGGGTCACACAGCTAGTAAGTATCAATGTTTGAGGCCATATTTGAACTCAGGTCCTCCTGTTTCCAGGGCCAATACTTTATCCACAGCACCACCTAGCTGTCCCCTATCCTTCATTCTCAAAGAGGAACATGACATTAGGGTGACATGAAATGCACTGAAATTGGATTTAAGGGAGGGAGGGCTATGCAAAGTCACTTGCCTCACTCTATCCTCTAGAGCCATCTGAGTCCAGTGGCAAGTTATGCATCAGGCCAACTAGAGATGGCTCTAGATGTTTAAGGCAATTGGGATTAAGAGACTTGCCCAGGGTCACACAGCTAGTAAGTGTCTGAGGTGAGATTTGAACTCGGGTCCTCCCAAATTCAGGGCCAGTTCTCTATCCACTGCACCGTCTAGCTGCCTCCAGGTGGGGATGAGTGAAAGTGCAACAAATAGTGGTAAGAGTGGTGAGGGAGGCTATAATCAGGAGGGAGTAGTATATCAGTAGAAGGAAAGGGAAAGGAAAAGGAAAAGTTTTCAGATGAAATCTAGTTTGTTATCTATGGAGCAGGCCTTGCAGAGAGCACAGAGGAGAGGACTGGGAGATTTACAGTGGGACCTTGCTGGGACTGGGTTGAAGGGATGAGAATAAGGGAACAGTGAGTAGGAAGCAGAGAATGAAGTTTGAATAATGACAGCTGGAGATTAAGAATCATTGAGAATGAGAAGGTATGACAATATGGAATTTTGTTAATTATTGCTGAATGAGATCAAATGATAACTCAAATGAGTGATCAATGGAGGTAGAGTCCTCTTAGGGTATTAAGAGGTAGCTCATGAGAGGAGACTAGTGGGAGAAGTGGATAGAATGGCTTTACTATCTCTGTTTCTTGAAATTAGGAAGGGTTCCATGCAAGCAGAAAAAGATCAGCCAAGGAGGCTGGCAGGAGAAGGAATAGAAATTAGTTATTTATGTAGAGAGATTCAAACATGGTGTCTACCCACTGTAAATATTTTAAAAATATTTTTAACAGAAGGTAAAAAAAAATTGAAAGAATCCACCTATCACCTCCTGAAAAAGTCCCCAAAAGGAAATCTCCCAGGAATATTATAACCAAATTCCAGAGCTCCCAGGTAAAGGAAAAAGTATTGCAAGCTGCCAAAAAGAAAGAATTCAAGTACTGCGGATCCCCAGTCAGGATAGCACAAGATCTAGCAGCTTCTACATTAAAGGATCAAGAGTATGAAATATGATATTCCAGAGGGCAAATGAATTGGGATTATAACCAAGAATTACCTATCCTCTTTCAGAGGAAAAAATGGGACTTCAATGAAAAAGAGGACTTTCAGATATTCATGATGAAAAGACCTAAACTAAATGGAAAATTTAACTTTCAAATACAAGACCCTAGAGAAACATAACAAGTTGGAGTTAGGTGACATGCCTGGGGTTGTGCAGTGCGTGAGTGTCTGAAGCTGGATTGGGGCAGGAGTCCTCCTGAGTCCAGGGTGGATGCTTTGTCCACTGGTGTCACCTAGCTGCCCCACGATGACATCTTTAGGGTAAAATTGAAGGGCGAGAGGAATTCACTGGGGGAGCAGGAAGGGGAGAGGTAGCATGGGGTGAAATCCCACATGAAAGAAACAGGAAAGGGCTTATGGAATGGGGGAAGAGATGGGGGAAGGAGCAGGGCAGTAAATGAATTTTACATTCATGAGAATAGGTTCAAAGTCCTTAATCTCATAAGAGTTGGCTCAAGGAGGGATTAACACACACACACACACACACACACACACACACACACACAATTGGGTGGAGTAATCTATTTAAACTGGGCAGTAAATGAGCCTAACACTCATCAGAATTGGCTCAAGGAGGGAATAACATAAACACTCAATTGGGTGGAGTAATCAATCTAACCTTGCAGGAAAATAAGAGGGGAAGGGGATAAAGAGGGAGAGGCAAAAGAAGGGAGGGCAGATTGGGGGAGCGGGTAGTCAGAAGCAAATCCCTTTTGAAGAGGGATAGGGTGAAAGAAGATAGATAATAGAATAAATATCATGGGGAAGGGAATAGGATAGAGGGAAACAGTTAACACTAGTAATTGTGAAAAAGAGAAAAGTGGGGGAAATTGTACAAAATATTTACAGCAACTCTTTGTGGTGGCTAAGAATTGGAAATAAAAGGAATGTCCACCAATTGGGGAATGACTGAAGAAGCTGTGCTATATTATTGTAATGGATTATTATTGTGTTATAAGAAATGACAAGCAGGATGATTCCAGAAAAACCTGGAAAGACTCATATGAACTGATGTATAGTGCAGTGAGCAAAACCGGGAGGACATTGTGCACAGTGACAGCAGTATTATTCTATGAGTAATTGTGAATGACTTAACTACTCTCAGCAATACAATGATCTAAGATAATTCCAAGGGACTAATGATGAAACATAATATCCACTTTCAGAGAAACAACTGATATTGATTGAACACAGACTTAAAAAAAAAGAGCACTTGTGGATTGTACATATATAACCTATACCAGGAGGGAGAAACATTTGGAACTCTTAAATCTTATGAAAAAGAATGTTGAATACTACCTTTTATATGTAACTGGAAAAAATAAAATAAATATTTGTTGTAAAATATTTTTTTAACAATAATCCAATTTTATTTAATCAAGTTAAATGTAAATCCACTAAGGGTAAGGACTATATTTTGGTTTTTAATCTTTGTAGGACCCAATCAAAATTAGTATTTATTAAGCACTTATTATATGCTAAACACTGTGCTAAGTACTGGGAAACAAAGACAAAGTAAAACAATCCCTGTCCTCTGGGAACTTAAATTCTAAAGGCAATACATACATAAAGAGGTATGTAAAATGTACATCTTAGAGAAGGCAGCACTAGTAGCTGGGAAAAATGGGAAAGATCTCATGCAGAAGGTGGCAATCCAGTTGAGTCATGAAGGAAGCCAGGGATTCTAAGGGGGAAAGGGAAGAATAGGATATAAGCATTTACAGAGTGCCTACTATGTGCTAAGGTCATTTTATATGATCTTGTTTGATCCTCACAACAGCCTTGGGAAGTAGGTGCTATTATTATTTTTATTTTACAGATGAAGAAACCGAGGCCAACAGGTTAAGTGACTCACCCAGAGTCACTCAGCTAGGAAGTGTCTGAGGCCAGATTTGAAGCCATGTCTTCCCAACTCCAGCCCAAGAGCTTTCTCCACTATAGCAGCTAGCTTCTAAGAAGCAGAGATGAGGAAGGAGAACATTTCAGGCATTGAGGATTGGCTCCTGCTGAATCCCTAGCACCTTGTATCACACCAAGTGTCTATAAAGTGCCCACTGAAGTAAATTAAAAACAAATGTGAGGACCTTATTTCCCATAATCTGCAAGAATAAATATGCTCAAGAAAGGTTAATAAACTCACATGGGTAATTAAGGGAATTTAGGTATGTTTATGTCAAGTTATTAAACAGTATTAAGGGAAATGACCCTATTTAAAAAGTGACCCCTCCCAAATGTTAGGAGAGCCCTCTGATTCCATGCAATGTGATACTTTTCCTTATGAACTTATTTTTTAATGCTTTGATATATATCTCTTTTTTCTGCTTTATTTTCCGTTTCAAATTCTCTCCCTCCCCCTCCTCCCCTCAGTGAGAAGGCAAAACAAAGCCCATTAGAAATACATATAGTTGTCCAAAATAAACTCCTACATTACCCCTGTCCAAAAAGAAAGAAAAGAAAGGAAGAAAATAACATAGGCTTTGATCTTCACTATGAGTCCATCAGCCCTCTGTCTGGAGGCAGATAGCATGTTTCATCATGAGTCCTTTGGCATTGTGGTGAGTCATTGTATTGATCAGACTCCCTACATCTTTCAGATTTGATAATGTGACATTTCTTTAAAGATGGATTTCTGCTAGCAAGGAAAGTGGACAGACCACTTCAATGTGCAGACAGAGCCTATAAAACAGGGAACAGAGAGATGGAGATGTGACTATTTAGTTCCATTTGTGAGGAAGCACATAGTCCTATGAGGAAAGGAACTAGTGACATTTGCTTAAAGTATTTTCTTTATATCCATTTCATTCTTTTGAGGTTTCTAGCAGGTTAGTTGGGCAGTGGGTGAGAGATCAGCCTCTTATCTAGTAGTTTCATTTCTCATAGAAGTCTCTGTTCTCCCTCAGGCCCTACCTAAGAGTAAATCAGGAAGTTTCTGACAAATCATGCTGCCCCAAGAACATACCACCTCAGCTACTGCTCCCTTAGAGCATAGCAAAAACAAAAACAACAAAACAAAACAAAACTGAATTAGTGGAAAGAATGGTACTATTTGTGCTGAAATATCACTTAATAATGAATATTCCAATCTATCCCAGAAAGGAAACAACAGAAGATACCCTATTGAGTTCTAGACCTAAGGCTACCAGAAAATCTAGCACTGTACCCCACTAGACCAGGTGGAACAGTGGAAAGAACATTAGATTTGGAGCCAAGGGGACCCAGGTTTGAATACTACTTCTATAACTTCCTACCTGGATGACATTTGACAAATCACTTTATCACTTAACTCTTACAAAGTCATTTTCCATCCTATGTAAAATAAGATGTTCAGACTAGAGGGTCTCTGAGGCCCCTTCCAGCGTTATGATTTTAGACATTTCACTTTACCTCCATGGGTCTCAGTTTTCCCATTTGTAAAAAGAGGGGGGTGGATTAGATGACCTCTAAGGTCCCTTTGAACCTAAATCTATTGTCTTATGATTCTCAATATTTCCTGCTCCATGTTATGACAGTTTATGGAATGTGTCACATCTAATCAACTTAATTATCTTGAGTCCACATTGACTGCTGTGATTAAAGGCCATCTGATTTGATCCTTAAGATGGTAGAAAATTCCTACAGGACTCTGAGAAATAGTTTAATAAAGTGACTCTTCTGAAATGCACTAGGGGGCAGGCAATGGAGCTGAAGACAGGCAACTAACACAACTTTACAGAATAAGTGCATTATCCCAGTGACTTCCAAAAAGAAGAAAGACAAAACTCCCCACTAGCCAAATCTTCATTTGGTTCTGAAACTCGAACTTGTGTGTTTCTTATAGCAGGGACCCGTATACCACCATTGGTTATAAAAGGAGACATCCACGGTCATCGTACAAGGCAGTCAACCCTGAAGGAACTCGGGATTCCCAGTGGACTAAGTTGCTGAAGGGCTTGGTTATTGTCTCCTCCTCTCTCAGAATGGAACAGAACGATTAGCTATAGATGCTTGTATACCATTTAGCAACGTGGGGCTTTCCAATCTGCCTTGTGTCAGTGCCTTTTACAGCTGTTTAGCTATACGAGAAGATACTATGCTCCCCTGGGGGGGGGGGATTGAGATGTTTTGTATGTGAAAAGGAAATTTTTTTTTTAATGGGGACTGGCTTCTATCTCCGGCCCTCATGCAGACTATATGGAAAATGCAGACACCATTAGAAATAAACATGACATTAAGAGTCACCAACATGAAAATAAAATTAAAAAAAAGAAACCCTCTGTGATAATGAAAAGGTCAGTGCTCAGAAAGGTTACTCAACAGAGGCTCTGTGGAAACTTGGCAGCTCATGGAGCCCAGGACCACAATGCTCATCTGGACCAGTGGGCTGCCTTAGGGCCTTCTGATGCTGTGGTTGAATATGCTCTCAGCAAGGCATGGAAGGCCCAGTAGGCTCCCTCCACCCCCCAACCCCAGGGCAGGACAATAGCCTTTATTTGGGGATTCATTTTGTTAATCTGTCCCACACTGCTTCCCATTGTCGACTCTGGGCTTATTTATTTTTTTCAGAAATGGATCTGACAGTGGCTTCAGCCAACACCGACTGTTCCAGATAATTCTGTTTGAATGGGCGGCCCAGAGATGCTTATTATTGACGCTGGCCCACAGAGTACAGAACAGCAGCTTCAAACACATCCTTGGAGGTTGCCTTCCAATTGTGTTTTTGCAGTTACTGGCCCTGCCTTCTTTGTCTCTAAAGCGGACAGGACAGGTGAGTGGTGGACTCTAGTTGGTCCTCCCCCGGCAACCATTGTTTGATGCTAGAACACAGACCAAGACTAGCTGTGTTGATTGAGCCTAGGTCCCTTCACTGAGTCTCAGTTTATTCCCACAAAGCAGTTAGGAGAACTAAGGCAACTGTTCAGAGAAGTTAGAGCCCCAAGTGCCTTTTTTTCTTTTGGGAAGAGAGCCTGGAAAAAATCTGTAAGATCTATTCCATTCTTTTCAGGTAAAAGCCAAATGATGCTCTAAGAGCCCTGATGGGGAAATACTGTCACAGGGAGCAGTTGATACTTACAACCCATATAACTTTGAGCAAGCCACTCAGCCTCCTTGGACTTCAGTTCCCTCCTCAGTAAAAATGACACAGTTGTATTCAATGCCCTCCAACGTTCCTTCCAGCTCTAAATTTATGAGCCTATATGTGACCTTGTACAAGTCAATTCACCTAACACAACCTCAGTTTCCTCATTGTGGAATGAGGTGATTAGACTAAATGGCCTCTAGGTTTCCTTGTAGCTCCAGATTTAGGATCCTATGATATTCTAAGGGCTTAAGGATTGTGATCAGGTAAATTTGTTAAACCATAGCTAGCAATTTTGACCCTGAAGAAATTCATTTGGGGGTGGCATAGGGGGAGGATGTATAGATAACCCAGAGCATGACAATAAGTAGCAGGGAGGAGCAGGCCAAAGAGGAGCTTACCTGGTGTGTGGCCAGGTGAGGAAGCTCATACCATCTGCTACTTTCTTATTTTAGCTAATTATTCCTGCTGACTTGGTGCTAAATTTGGCTATGTTGACACAGCAGAAGGTGTTCAAGTACTATTAGTGTTTATCTGATCTCAGTACACTGGGGCAAAACTTGATCACCTTGTCCTAGTCACAGCTCTGCTGGTCAGAACCTTTGTTTTCAATTCTAAGCCACACAGAGGCTGCAAATGCTGAAAGCTTCTGACAATGAAGGGAATTAGAAGCCACAGTATACACAGCTCTGGCAACAGGTATAATTAAAATCCTCAGCTAAGAGCATTTTTAGTTAGCAAGTGGGGTCGTATTTATTCTCTTATACCCACAGCTTCAGAGCTCAAGCTAGGATGGGGCAGGAGATTTTGCAGAAGCTTCAAGAGCTAGGGCTTCTTTTCAACACCTGGGATCTTCCAGGTGAGTTCTAATTAGGGTATATAAAAAATAGCGTTTAAACAATTTTAGTCACTAATTAATTTAAGCCAGCCAGCAGGGTACCTATCCATGGCAAGGTAGTTCAATTTCTTTAAATTCTTTTAATAACACTGCAGTTGGGTGGCATTCTTATGGAGATAACTTTCTAATTCATATTGATGTTTTAATCAAGAGTTCTATTTTTGATCAAAGACATAGACATAACTGTCAAGATCATATGGATTTGGGGCTTCTCATTCACTATTGATTCCAGAAAGCTGAATCTCAAAAACTGGGTACATCATCACCTAGTGGCATTTTCTGAAATTGCAGGCACAGTTACAAAATAAAATGATTCCGTTTCTAGTGGGCATGACTTCCAAATGCAATCTTATCTCAATGACAAATGTCTCAATCCTAAATGCCTAAACAATGGGTACTCTAGACATGGTTCCCTTCATTACACACATGCTATTTTTTGATACATTTGGTAAATAACCTTAACTCACCATTTTGTTAAAATGTAGAAGCAACTCAATGACTGACCATTTTCTCAAGGTTATTTTTTGGGGGGGCTTTTTCCCTAGTTTCTGTTGTTGGTTGATGTTTGCTGAAGGAGTCCTGTCAAGAAACCTTTCAGGATTCATAATCAACTATATACTTTTCAATGAACTGGCTATGAATTAAAAGAACCACATATTCTATGAAACTTACTATATTGAGTCTGTAAGATGAATAACATGTATTTGTGCCTTCAAATAGTTACAGAATGGTATCATAGGGTGTTGCCTAGGTCACTGATGACCTTGACAGGATTTTGGAAAGCACAGAGAGAAAGAGACCTCTAGAAATTATCTAGTCCATCTCCCAGCTTTTAGCCAGTATTCATGGGTATTTTTTAATATATTCTTCATGCTTCCGGTTTCATACATAAATGGTCTTGGATGCTCTGAGTAGAATTTCTCCTCAAGCTTTCCATAATTTTGTTTCCTTCACTGTAAAACCCACTATTTTAAAGGTCAATATTGGACTTAACTTCTTTCAGAAATCAACACTAGAGTAATATGAAAATGCTCTAAATCACTATTGACTAGAGAAATGCAAATCAAAACAACTCTGAGATACCAAATCACACCTGGCTAAGATGAAAAAAGTAAAATGAGGAATCCTGTAGGGGATGTAAACAAATAGGAACACTAATGTGTTCTAGAGAACAATTTGGAACTATGTCCAAAGGGTTCTAAGACTACAAATACCCCTTGATCCAGTAATACTACTACTAGGTCTATATTCCAAAGACATCAAAGAAAACAAAAAGGACCTATGTATACAAAATGTTTATAACAGCTCTTTTTCTGGTGGCAAAGAATTGGAAATTTAGGGATAGTAATCAATTGAGAATGGCTGAACAAATTGTAGTATATGCTTGTGATGAAATAGTATTGTACTAAGGGGCAGCTAGATGGCCCAGTGGTTAAAGCACCGACCCTGGCTTCAGGAGTACCTGAGTTCAAATCCGGCCTCAAACACTTGACACTTACTAGCTGTTTGACCCTGGGCAAGTCACTTAACCCCTACTGCCTGAAAAAATGAAAAAATAAAATAAATAAATAGTATTGTACAATAAAATGACAAATAGGATGGTTTCAGAAAAACCTGTGAATACTTATATGAACTGATGCAAAGCAAGTGAGTAGAACCAGGAGAATATTATACACAGTAACAGCAATATTGTAAGGATGATCAGCTATGAAAAATTTAGCTACTCTGATCAAGACAATGAGCCAAGACAATTCCAAAGGATCAATGATGAAAAATGCCATCCACTTCCAGAGAGAGAACTAATTACCTGATTGCAGATTAAAGCATACTTTAAAAAATAAGCTATTTCTCTTGGCTTGTGTATTTTATTTTGCAACATGGCTAATATAGAATTATATTTTGCATGATTTCAGATGTAGAATATCATATTGCTAACTATCTCAAGGGGTAGGAAAGGGGCAGGAGGGAGGGAAAAAATTTGAAACTCATAATTAAAAAAATTAAATGTTAAAAACATTTTACAAGTAATTGGGAAATATATGAGAAAATAAAAATATATTTTGAAATAATATAAAATAAAATATAAAAAATAATAAAAAATAAAAATAAACTCTCTTCCTCACCTGTAAGATTTTACAAATTGAATTTATATTCTAAACAAGTGTTGACCTTGGCTTCTACATCTCTCTATTTGCCAAAGGGAATCAGTACTTGCTGATTAAAGTAGTTTCTAAGTTCTTTTTTAAAAACTCTTTTTCACCTTTAAAGCTTTTTAACCACAAAATCCCACTCTGATAACTCATCATGGCATGGAAGTGCCTTTCAGTTCTAGAAGGCTCTATCTGTAGAACCCAAATTCAGTCAGGTTCTCCCATGATGGACAGGGCCAAAGTACACTACCTTTATTTTATAATGACCAGTCTCATTGTCAGTAAATTCTTTGGTCAAGGCAACCTATGAAACAAGGCAACATACAAAATAGAGATTCCTTTCTGAATTAATGGTACTACTAAGAACAAAGATACTTTGTTTTGGATGATCTTTAAATATTAACAACTATTTCAACTTGAGTTCCTTGTCCAGTGACCAATGGACAGACTATTAAAAGAACTGTGTCATATCAGTCTTATCATTCTCATTATAAATGAGATCAGAGGGCAAAAGGAAGCTGTTATCACAAAGGGAAGGATGGCTTATAGGTTCTTGTTTGAGAAGCAAATAAAAGAGTTAGGAGTTGATTTTATTATGCATCTAAATGTAGGAAGCATCACTTCACAGACCACTTTATCATCTTATTGCATACATTAGCAAAAAGCCAACTGTGAAGATATTGCAAATTATTGCCAATATCTTCTGGAGAGAATAAAAAATAGAGAAATTTTATGAAGCATTTGTTAAGATACTTCTAATTAAATCAACATATACCACAATATAGGATGACTTCAATGTAAAGGTAGTCACAGGGAAGAGCACCTAGGTTGCTCAGTGGATAGAGTGCCTAACTTGGAGTGCCTCAGACACTTTCTCAAAGAAGAAAGTCAAGAGGTATTGGACACAAACATTGGATAATATCACAGAAATGGAATTGATCATTATTTTAATGGGCAGAAAATGACCAGATACCAATGTATCATTTCCTAATCAACTTTCAGTGTATAACTGACTTCTTAGAACAAAGATCAAAATCAGTAGCAAATCAGAAGAATAAAAATGAGAAGATATGTCATGCAATTAAATCGTCTCCCCATCTTAACCTACTTAAATGAGTTACTGATGCTGAAAAGTAGAAGATGGATAAAGGAACAGAGGATGACAAACCTAGGGGAGTTTAACTAATGTAAATCAATGGCCATGAAATAAACATGCTCACTCAAATGCCTTCTATAAAATGATGGTGTGCTTTCTATGAAATTATACTTTTAATTCTTTTTCAGGCCACAACTAAATTATTATGCTTTCTTCTCAATAGCATGCTCGCATAAATTCAAAACCTACAGTCATTGTAAAGAGAAGCACATTAATTTCTTCATAGGTGGATATTTGACTCTAAATGGCAAAACCAGATTGCCCAATGAGGCCTTGGGGGAAATGGAACACCAAGACCATTCTATGTACACAAATGATGTCAATATTGGAATGAAATATGAATTTGTAACTAAAATAAATGTTCTAACTTGTTGAATCATGAAGAATATAATTAGCACAACCAATGGACCTCAAGGAACATCTTGTGTGCAGTGCCTCTTTGTGACCATAGAATGGCAAGTTTACTTCACAGACTGAAATCAGTGAGATACAGATGTGGTGTGGAGGTGACCTTGGGTTCTCAAAGACTATGCCAAAGTAACCTGAACTCTAGCAATGTCTACCAAGCTGGAAAGACTTCAAGTCATGTCTCAGATTGATGTTATATGTTTCTATTGTCCAATGACCAGCCTAGCTACTGATAAAGAAGTTAATCACTAGGACATAGGCCACTAGATAAGAGATTCTTTGACCATGGTGTCCCAGTAAACAAAGGAAAATAGAGAATTATCCTCAGTTTTTTTGTGTGTCCCTGGCAAATAATTTGAAAAGGGGGAAGGTAATATCAAGAATTACAATTTCTAGAGCAAAACAGAAATTCAATTTTCACCTCACTCTCAATGTAAGCTTTTTGCCCTACCACCATGGAATTCTACATCTGCAGAAAGAATGGAACCTATAATGCCCTTCATTCTGAGCTCCTTCTTGTATTTTGACTTCAGGTAAAGATCCTATATCGAAACAGATACATCATGGCTATGAATCTACCACCAAAAGTGGCACATACCATGGAAATTTATTAAGTCAGATGAATAAAAGACAAATTTGGGGTGTGGGGATGGCAGAAGAAATGGGAAACACAAAAAAACTAGAGCATAGTATAGGTTGAAGTTCATTCTTCAGTCCCTGTAAATGCTGATGAAGTTTTAGTTTAAGTGTAAAAAGTGATTTTAAAAGTTTAGTTTCTTGGTTTTGTTTTTAATATAAAGATTGGCAAAATACAAAAAAGAACAATGCCTAAGTGGAATTTACAACATCATGCAAACAGCTATGGCTTTTATTTTATGCAGCCTGCCCAACAAAACCTGACATTTATGCTGCATTTCAGCACTTTTTTGTAGGTCAGAATCTAGAAAGGTATGGGATTGGTTCTGAAGCCATCTTATCTTGTGAAGGCTAGAGGTCTCTGTACTGGAGAAGACTATAGTTTAAAACAACATCATCAACACAGTTGCATGCTTCCTCCCCTTCCTTTCTCTCCCTGCAGGCTACAGATTATGGACTTGCATGTTCTCAGTTGATCTTGATTAGAAATGTGTGAATGGTAAATTATTCCATTCAGTTCTCATTCCTGATGAACAGTGAATTAGTCTAACGACATTTATAATTTTATTCATTTATTATTTGAGAATGATTAGAAGTGAGTAGCTATTAAGGAGCCTCTCACAGGTTGCAAAAATTATATAATTTTATTTTGTTTATTTTCCAGTGTAATTGCCTCAGGAGTATCTCCACACTCATCCTGACAGACATTTCTATCCCATCTTCCATGTCTCCTCATCTTTCCACTCACACAACCACCACCTTAGGTCAGACTTAAATCATCTCTCATCCTGACTATTATAATAGCCTCTTAATTGCTCCCCTTGCATTTCATCTCTCCCCTCTTCAATCTACCTTTCACAAAGCTGCCAAAGTGATTTTCTTAAAGCACAGGTCTGCCCATGTCAACCTCCTCTCTCCCACCCCCAACTCGAGACACTCCAGTGGCTCCATATCACCTCTAGGATGAAATACAAACACCTCTGTCATTTAAAACCCTTTTCAATCTGACGGTAACTCTCCTTTCCAATATTATATACTTCACTCTCTTGCACACACTCTGTGGACAGAGTTCCTTGCTCTTCCTTCTACACATTATTTCACCTCCCATCCCTGTGCCTTTTACAAAGGTTGTTCTCTGTGTCTGGAATGCACTCTCAATCTATTTCCTAAAAGCCCTAGTTTCCTTCAAAGTTCAGCCCAGTTCCTACCTCCTACATGAGTATTTTCCTGATTATCTCCCCCTCATAACCTCTTTCAAATTCCCTTGCTTACTTTGTTTACATATGGTATATTCGTATATGTTGTACATGGTTTCCCCACAAGAATGGGAGGGGCTTTTATTAGTATCCCCAACACCTAGGACAGTCTCCCAGGACTTAGTGGCTGCTTAATTGATGTTTGCTGATTATTCAGTTGATCCATCATCATATGTACTAGTAAGATTTTCTCAGTGCAGGTGTGACCTCAATCTAGAAGTGACAAGGTATAACTACAGATGTGAAAGAGAATTTATCTCACTGTTGAAGCTTAGTGGCAACTACTGATTTCATATCAGCACTTGTACAAGAAACAGTGTCAAAGATAATCAAAAAGCAGTTTTCTGTACCAGATCCTGTGCTAAGGAATTGGGATGCAAAAAAAGACAAAACACAGCCCCTACTCTTAAGAAGCTCACAGTCAAGTAGGGGATACAACATCCATATATATGGAAGGCACTAGCAAGGGCAGGGATGGGGATGGTAAGAGAAGGGATTGAGAATGGCTGCCCATAGAAGATGAGATCTGAGATGAGTTCTGAAGGAAGAAAGGAAAGCCACAAAGGTGGAGAATAAGTGGGAAACCATTCCAGGAATAGGAGATGGCAAGTGAAAAGTTACCGAGTTGGGAGATGGAGTGTCATGTGTGAGAAAGAATAAGAAGGCTTGTATAGCTGCATTGAAGAGTTCAAGGGAGGATATAAGAAGACTGGACATGGAGGAAGGTGCCAGATTATGAAGGATTTTAAAAGCCAGAGGGTTTTATATTTGACACTGAGGGTGACAAGAAGCCACTGGAGTGGATTGGAGGGAAAAGTGACATGGTTGAGTAACTGTGCTTGAGGAAATTCCCTTCAACAGCTCAGTAGAGGATGGACTAGAGTAGGAAGAAACTTGAATGGAAGCCGATCAACCAGCAGGATATGGTAATAGTCCAGACATAAGATGATGAGGGTCTACATCAGGGTGGTGGCAGTTTCAGAAAGGAGAAGGGGGTATATACAAGAAATGCTACAAAGGGAGAAATGACAGGACTTGACTTGGGTATGGGGGGATGTAAGAGTGGAGTTGAGGATGACACCTAGTTTGTGAACCTGGAAGACTGTGAGTATGGTAGTGATCTCTACAGTAATAAGGAGGAGAAGAAGATGGGAGATAATGAGTTCTGTTCTAGACATGCTCAGTTTGAAATGTCTACATGATATTCAAGATATCCAAGAGTCAGTTGGTTATGTAAAACTGGAGATCAAAGGAGATATTATGGCTCAATAAATAGATCTAGGTATCATTTACATAGAGATTATAATGGAACCAATGAGATCAGTAAGCAAGATATTACGAGAGAGAGAGAAGGGAAGACGGCCCAGGACACACTCTTGAGAAACATCCATAGTTAGTGGTCATGGCCAGGATAAAGATCAAGCAAAAGAGACTGAGTAGTAAAAAGGTAAAAGGAGAACCAGGAGAGAGGAGTGTCATGAAAACTAAAGGAGGAGAGAGAATAAGAAGAAGAGGGTCATCAACAATGTCAAAGGTTACAGAGAGATCAAGAAAGATCAGGACTGAGAAAGGCCATTGATTAGACCCGGTAATCAAGACAGCATTGGTAACTCTGGATAAGGCAATTTCTGTTGAATTATGAAGCTAAACTGTAGAGGATTTAGAAGGGAGCAAGAGGAAGTAGAAGCACCAATTACAGATAGCTTTCTCAAAGGAGACCAGCCACAGGAAGGAGAGACACATGATGATAGATTGCTGGGATGACAGGATCAAGTGAAGTGCTTTGGGGTTTTGTTATTTTTTAGAATGAGGGAAATATGAGTGTTTTTGTACTCAGTACACAAGTAGCCAGTAGAGAGGAAGACATTGCAAGGATGCAAGAGGGCACAATCTGTTGGAGAAGACAGGATAGATCAAGGATGTATATAAAGAGGGTTGCCTTGGCAAGAAGAGCCACTTCTCCCTATGAGACAAGGGCAAAGGAGATAATGGCAGAAGAGTGATGAGAGATGAGGAAGAGGGGAGAAAATGGAGCTCTTAACAAATGACCTTGGGGTTTTTTTCCAGTGAAGATGAGGCCCTGAGCTGAGAGGGTAGGGAGAGGGAGTAAGCTTAAGGAAGGATTAAAAAAGTTTTGAGTTGGCACCATGGTGATTAGGATAATGAATCGATTAGGAAGATACAAAAAATATTGGCTTGCTGCATTGGCATTAAGGGCACTCTTACAATTATGTAACATAAATTTGTAGTGGATATGAGTCAGTACAGTTTCATAACTTTTCCCAGTTCTATCAGCAGAAATGAATAGGTGTTGGATGATGGGAGCAATCCAAGGGTTTAAGCTATAATTAGTGACACCATAAGAAGGGTGAGGGATTGGCATGTGGAGATTTGTAGAATTGAGTTGGTTCCCCAAGGAGGATGGGGGAGGGGCCAGGATGGAAGGGAGAAGGCAGAGAGAGAAGGGAAGGGTAAGTAGAGGAAAGAGAAGGAGGGGAGAGGAGGGACAAGAGAGGAACAGCTAGAGGAAAGGAAAGAGAACTGCAGTAGTAATACATTGGGGATAAGTTTTCATTAGCAGATGATTTCCCTTCCTCACTCAACAGCAGCTATACCTGGATGCTGGTGACCTGGTATGAGAACTTTATTATGCTTCTGGGGGGAGGTTAATTGCTATTGGGCAGAAAATATATGCTCCACCACCAGAATACTCAAGGACCATGTGACTCAATGAGTCTAGTGTGTGCCATGCTGGGGTACCACTCCTCATTATCTGGTAGTGTGGGTTCAGATAGGCCTTGTTTTGTTTAACCATCCCCAAGGGAAAACAAGGGTCACACTGGCCTTTGTCTTTCTGCTGACAGGGTGAAGGAACAAGATTGCTAGATAGGTCAATGAGATTATAAGGATGAAGAATGAAGAATCTTGGCTCCAGACTATGCCAAGTCATTTCTTGTCTCAGGGGGTAGCTCTGAGGTCCCTATTATCTCTCCTCTTTGCATATGACATTCAGATAATACATATATATGCTCATAGTACCATACAATTTTTAACAACTTGTAAATTCAAGTCTTCCCATGTTTAGACTTCTAAATTCTGTTGAAAACTAGCCAGTTCCTTTCATTTGTCCCTGTCAGAGACTTCCATATCAGATAGTGAGTGCCAAGCACAAGGAATATCCCAACTTTATTTGCTCAGTTCCCTGAGAAATGCACAAATGGGCAACTAATCCACATGTGGAAGCTTGGAAAAAAACTCATGTTCACAACAGAGGAAAACAATCAGCAAGTTACTTTGATTTTGGAATTAAGAACATGTGTTAGATGACATTAAAAAAGCTTGCTGATGTGAACTGATCCAACCATTCTGGAGACCAGTTTGGAACTATGCCCAAAGGGCTATAAAGCTGTGCATACCCCTTTGACCCAGCAATACCACTATTAGGTCTTTTTCCCAAAGAGATCATAAAAAAGGGAAAATGACTCACATGTACAAAAATATTTATAGCTACTCTTTTTGTGGTGGCAAGGAATTGGAAATTGAGGGGTTGCCCATCAATTGGGGAATGGCTGAACAAGTTGTGGTATATGAATGTAATGGAATACTATTGTGCTTGTAAAAAATTAATTGTTATTTGAGGTTTTTATGCCTCGGCGCCCACTGGCCTGGGGCTCCACAAACCGCAGGGTGCTCCACCCACTGGTTGTAGCCGTTGCCATGGTGCTGGTACCTCACTTCATCACCACTCACCGAAGCCTACATGGTCCTGGCAAAATTATAATGATTGGAAGCCTAGTGAGGGCAGTCATGTGACTGTCAGAGCAGCCATCCAATTGGCTGGGGCTGTGGGGTTTCTGGGATTGGGGGGAGGAGAATTCGCCATTCCAGCTAGACACTGGAAGGGGACAGGAGCTATGCTGTGTATTCTCAGCTGATTCCTGGGCGGTGGTATTTCTTCAAGTTGCATAATTTCCCTTTCCCCATTTTATTTCCTTTCCCTTGATCCTACTGATCCTGTTTGTGTTTTTTTTTCAAGTTTGTTCTTGTTAAAATAAATCCTATTCTGTTTTGAGGGAGGCTGCCGCTCTCCTTCTATGCCCCAATATTGTGGCAAGCCGCTTAGCTAACACTCCCCAATTAAAAATTGGTCTCCATATGCTGTAATAAATGCTGAGGGGGCAAATTTCAGAGAAACCTGGAAGGACTTTCATGAACTGATGCTGAGTGAGATGAGCAGAACCAGGAGAACACTGTACATAGTATCGACAACATTGTGTGTTAATCAACTGTGATAGAGTTGACTCTTCTCAGCAACTCAATGGTCCAAGATAGTTCCAAAGGACTCATGATGGAAAATACTCTCCAAATCCAGGAAAAAAAAGTACTGTGGAATCTAGATGCAGATAGAATCATACTGTTTCTATTGGGGTTTTTGTTGTTGTTGTTTTTCTTTTTTGAGGGTTTTCCTTTTTGCTCTGATTCTTCTCTCATAACATGACTAATACAGAAATAAGTTTAATGTGATTGTACATATATAACCTATATCAGATTACTTGCTGTCTTGGGGGGAGGAGGGGAGAAAAATTTGAAACTAGAAATCTTATAAAAACAAATGTTGAAAACAACAACAAAAAAAAAGCTTGCTGAGCCTTTGAGTCCTGAGTTCGATAGGACACTGAAAGCTTGACCTGGCCAACATATAAACTCTCACTAACATGGTGGAAAACACCAAATCAACTGGGCCAATATCAACTGAGGTCTGGACTAAACTTTCAATCCTTTTTGGGTGGGTTAATTGGAAGAGCTGCAACTTGATGCTCCCATGATACCTAGGGAAACTTGCTTCCTTGGCTCTGTCAATTAAGAGTATTTTCAAGCAGGCATAAGATGATACCAACTGTACCTGGGGCCTGATAACAAAGCTACCTCTTACACACTGACTCCCAATATTCAAGATAGTGGTTTTTAAACAAACAAGTTCTTTCTATCATTTTCAGTCTCATCTCCCCCTACAATTAACTTCAAATGTTAATTCCCTGGTGGAATCAACTTAAAGGACACTCATTTCCATGGCAACAAATTGGAATGCATAGGGGATATTTCTAACTTGGGCTAGGAAACAGGGATCTGAAAGAACGGATGGGAAAGAAATTCAGTGGAGGCATAGGGAGTCCTGGGTGAAAAGCTGGCCCTGTGACTAGCTTCTCTGAATTTCTTTGAATCATAGCATATTTCCAGGTTGGAAGCAACCTCAAAAGTTGCCTCTCCCTACCACCCCTCAAAAATGAAAAAATTAAAACACACCCACTCAACAAGTGGTCAGACACCTTTTGCCTGAAGACCACCAGGGAAGGGGATCTCAATAGTCATTCAAATTCCTGACTTCCTTGGCTGGGAAATGGAGATAGTGGCACATGTAAAATGCTATATAAGAGGAAGCTACTATTATTTTCATTATTAATGTTATTAATTAACTACCCTCTTTCTCTGAAAGGCATTTGCATATGTGAAGTGCTCAGTGATATTCAAAGACTAATAAGCTTGCTCTTTTAAAAAAGGCATCTTCAACAGGACTATTAGGATACCATAAAATACTAACCACAAACATAATTTTTTGTAATAGTCAATTTTCTCCCAGCTTTACTCCCTGAGAAAGTTAACTGTCAGAGGGCCAAACTCAAGGGCCTGCTAGTTGTGTTACAAAAACATTCATTTTAGAAATAATTGTTCCCGTTCTTATTATTGTCTTCTGTATTCATAACTGTTGGGAGCAGGCAGTTTGTTTAATTTTGTCACTTGTTTCCCACGATGAATGAATTCCTTCCTTGTGGACAAGTGGGGGCTATTCAGAGGAGAGCCTTTATTCATTTCCGAGTGCGCCATCTGCTGGGTGGTCCTCAAAAGACAGACCAAGGTTCACAGTGATTTCTATAGAGTAACTTGGCTGTAGTTTGCCAGCTGACGTATTATTGCACAAGTATGAATAATCTGAGCTCTAATTTATATGATATGAACACTTATTTCTCCCATTAATAATTAGCTGTAGCCATTACTAGATATAACTTTGCACTTTTAGTTTGGGGCAAAGTAAACTGGCATATGCAAGGAAAACTATTAAAACAATAAAAAACGACCCATCTTGTCATTTTTTAAAGAAACCTTTAATTAGCCACTCAATTTATACCCAATGTGAGAGAAATAGGTCTTGCAAAAATGCTGGGAGCACCCTGAGCACCCTGCTCCCATTGGTTTTTATGCACCTCTAAATTATTGTCCAAAGAATTCATGGGATCATTGATTTAGAGCTAAAAGGAACCTCACAGGCTGTCTATTTAGTCCAGTCCCCTCATTTTACAGAGGAGGAAACTGAGGTGCAGAGAGTTAAAGTGCATTTCTCAAGGTCACATATAGAATCCCAAGTCTAGTGCTGGCAGGGACATTATAGGACATGTAGTCCAAATCCCCAAGTGTATAGGTGAAGAAACCTAGGCCAATGGAGATGATATGACTTGTCTGGATAGCATCTGAGGAAGATTTCAACCCAAATCTTCCTGATTCTTGAGTTCAGCACTTTATCTGCTGTGTCCTGCTTCCTCTAATTCATTTAAACAGAATGTAATTTAGCCAAGATCACCTATATCTCTCAAATTCTAGACAAGGAGAATGAGGTAAAATAATGATAATTATTTCCATTTCTATAGTGCTTTAGTATTTAGACAACACTTTCCTCCCAAAAGCCCTGTGGGGCAGTCAGGACAAACAGAAACCAAGCAAGGTTAAGAGATGGGAGTGATTGGCCCACTATGCCATAACCGATAGGTATCTAACCCTAGCCAGAGAATCTCTAGTTTGGCAGATGGTAGGCCTCAGAGCCCTGAGCAGAAGGGAACAAAACAGTGAAAGCATATTTTGGTCCTAGGTTTTGGCTTCCTTTGAGAAGTTTCTTAAAACAACAAGCAGCTCATAAGCTTGCTTGCTGACACAATGTATAGAGCCTGGACTTAGAATCAGGAAGATCTAAGTTCAATTCCTGCCTTGGATACTTAGCTAGTTATGCCATGAGCTGTGGGCAAGTCACTTAAGAACACCTATGGTCTGAGATCATTGTAAGGCCTGAATGAGATAACCCATACAAAGTGCATTGCAAATCTTAGGGCAATATAGAAATGCTTCTGCTATTTTTGTTGTTATAATTATTATTAAGAATAGTATTAGCACACCTAGCTAATAGTCTTTGTTTTAGCTTTTCCTTTCAATGACTATCTGGGAAGGCTTGGTCCCTTCTGATGGAAGTGTCACCCTGGCCTATGGTACCTCTCTCCTATGCACTTTCCAAATTATCACCTTTATGGGATAGGACACAAATCAAGGAATGATCATTTGTCTAATAATTAAATTGTGGGGAGATTTCCCCTGTTTAAACCTTAATCTCACATGTAGTTTGTGTTCTTCTTTGGCCCCCTCTACCACACACTGGAATCCCTTACATAATCAATGTGTATCTATGGTGCAGTTATGCTCTTAGTGCCCTGCCTCACTTAAATCCAATTCACTGCAAGTCATGACCACCTCCCAGAGTCATGGTCCTCTTTGAAAACAAAGGACAAATGACAACAATGTTCTTAGTAGGAATTTTGGATAAAGCAAAGAAGATATTAGAGCAGACTGAGCTCTGGCCCTGGAATCTAGGGAGCTAAGTTCGAAGGGAATCTCTGTCACTCATTTCCTGTCAGACGCATGTGTGCTGGCAAACTTTTAACATCTTGTTCTCCGAGGGAAAAGTTGAACACGTGACAGATTTTAAAATGGTAATCCAAGTAGCATTCTCTCCAGCATTTTAAGTCTAGACAAACAACCAAACAGTAAGTCAAGCCTTAATTTGTAGCATCTGCCAGTTTCTGCTCATGAGCCAGTTTGAGCTAGCTCCAGCATACCCCTGCTTCCCAGCTGAATTTGGCCTCTGACCTCAGTGTCTCCTTTTATAAAATGGGGAGGAAGTTGTATTATGTGATCTCTAAGTGTACAAATTGCTTCTACTGTGTTTTCTTAATCACAGCTTTTCTTTTGTTGATGGCAATTACTAGGTCAGGAGGGTGATCTGTAACTCTAACCCTGTTCCTAAGGCAAAACATGATCTGTTTTATAGCAGGGTTTTTCATATAGTAGGCACATCATCAATGTTGCTGAATTAGGTTCAGTGGAATTGCCAAACCTTCCAGGAATATGCTGTAGTCATAAGTAGGACCTCCATAATCTAAATCCTACCTCTTCAATTGAATTTTTTTTCTTTTTTTTCTTTTTTTTTTTTTTGGCAATTGGGGTTAAGTGACTTGCCCAGGGTCACACAGCTAGTAAGTGTTAAGTATCTGAGGCCAGATTTGAACTCAGGTCCTCCTGAATCCAGGGCCAGTGCTCTATCCACTGAGCCACCTAGCCGCCTCCTTCAATTGAATTTTAAGCTCTTTGAGGGTAGGAGCCCATTCCTCTTTGGATCCCTGTTACCTAGCCCAGGGCATTGCATACAGTAGGTACTCAATAAATATTTGTTTACAGTGCTGCTGATAACAAGGACAAGGAAAATATCTGGAATGAGTGGGACAAATGGTCTAGTTTCTAATAAAACCTTAACAGGGGCTATTAGAAATCACTTCTTGATACTAGGAACAATCATGTAGACATTGCCATTTTCTAAACTTGAATGGACACTTAATTGTACCTGTTTTTTTTCTTTTTTTCTGGCAACTCTCATTTTACGTGAAATGATAATTACCCATCATCTCAGTGCTTTCGGCAACTGCCCCAAGCAATAACCTGGTTTCAATTTCCTACTCAGAGTACCTTCAAACTTAACCTTCACTTGCATTAATATCCATGAAACAAAAAGTTCACTTGCTTTGTTATTTTTTTAAAACCAGGAAAAATAATAAAAAGACATTCCTTACTCAGCAAATCTATTTACAGATTAAAAACAAAGATAAATTATAGCTCCTGTCCACCCTGATTTTCATAAATTATGGGTCCAAGAGCTTTTGCTACACTTGACCCCCTTTCCCATTTTAACCCAAGTTGGTTGACCCTAGAGTGATGGATCTTTCCACAGCACCCCAATATCTTATCTCTGTCAGCTATAATTTTATTGATATCTCCCACAGTATTCCACTTCCCTCACTTTCTTGTTCTTCTGATGTAGGCAAGGTTCTCTCTCTCTCTCTCTCTCTCTCTCTCTCTCTCTCTCTCTCTCTCTCTCTCTTCCCCCTCTCTCTTCCTTCTTTCCTTCCTTTTTTTTTTTCAGGGCAATGAGGGTTAAGTGACTTGCCCAGGGTTATACAGCTACTAAGTGTCAAGTGTCTGAGGCTGGATTTGAACTCGGGTCCTCCTGAATCCAGGGCTGGTGCTTTATCCACTGTGCTCCCTAGTTGTCCCCCTTACTTTCAATTATTCAAAGAGCTGTCCCACGAAAGGAAACACATTCTATATGACACTAGTAGATAGAACTAGGACTACTGAGTAGAAAATATGGCATATTGATATAAAAATTAGGCCAATGTTACTATTAATTGGATCTATCAAAAAACTACCACCACCATAATAGACTATCTGGTGAATTTCTCTCTCACTGGAGGTATTTAAGCAGATGCTGGATGGCCACATATTGCGGATATTGTTAAGGGGGCTCATCAATCCTGTAGGAAGGAGGAAGCTAGTCGACTTTTAAGGCCCTCTCTGATCCTAAAATTTTACACATCTTTGACCATGGTAGAGCAAGCCAGGCTTGTCTTACCTTCATCTTTTGTTAACAGGATAATGGCACCTAGCTCCAAAGAAGTTGACCCATTGTTGTGGTCTTCTGGCAAGGATCATCAAAATGCTATATTGTACAAAAGACATTTAGGTTTGGCTATATAAGCAGCTTTATTTCTGAAGGGAAAGAGTTTTTATCTACCTTCCAGCAGCTGCTGGTTCCTCTGTTATATATGCATTACCTTAGTCAGGTGCTTCTATTTATACTCATAAGATCTAGGCTCAAATGGGGAAACACTATGTGCTCTGGAATCCTAGAACTCAATTTCAAATCCTGCCCCTTATGCTTACTTAACCTAGGTGACCTTGGGCAAGTCACTTCCCCTCCCTGAGCTTCAGTTACCTCCTCTATAAAAGGAGGGGATTGAACAAGGAGGCCTACAAGGTCTATTCCAGTTCAAAATCTATGATCCTATAAAGAGGAATATATTAAAAAACTGGACCTGAAGCAAAAAAGCCATCATTACTATTATGGTCCTTTTGTTTTTTTGCAGGCAATGAGGGTTAAGTGACTTGCCCAGGGTGACACAGCTAGTAAGTGTCAAGTGTCTGAGGCCGGATTTGAACTCAGATACTCTTGAATCCAGGGCCGGTGCTTTAACCACTGTGCCATCTAGCTGCCCTATTATGGTCCTTCTTAGTACTGGTACAGCATGTCTATTCTCCATTTGCTTAGCCTGGTTCCTTAAGTTTTCACAAATTTCTTGGTTCCTGGCTCATGGAATTTTAACTACCAGGAGACTTTGGAAAGATGGTAGAGCAATGTCTAAACCTCACTCCTATCCATCAGCTCAGAGCAGCAAGAAATGTGCCAAATGAAGTAAAAGAACAAAAAGCAATACAGAAGGGATAAACAATAATTCATCACAAGAAAAACTTCACAAAAAAAACAACCAAAGAAGATAAAGAACATAAGCAAACAACCAAAATGAGGCCCAAATACAAGGAATAAAAATCATGGAGGTTAAAAAATTCCAAAAACCTCAGAAGAGAATGAATATATCACCACAATGAGATGCCCAGAAATAATAATGCGACAACCAAAAGTTTCTCTAGGGTGAATCAGATCAGTAACGGAACTGATTAAGAAACAAGGATGGAAACGAGAGTGACTTGTCCAAGATTATGGATGTAGAAAGTAGCAGAGCCAAGATTAAAAATTAAGTCCTTGAAGTAAAAAAAAAAAGATAGAGGTCTGGGGGTGGGGGAATAGGTTATACCGGGCCATCCTCAATCTCTTTTTTTAACAATGTTTCTAGGCCAATAGATCAGGAGACTAGTCTAGACATAGATTCTCTAGATTTTTAGCAAAATAACAGATGAGATCTGTTATGTGGACAAGATGGAGAGATATGAGCTCAATAATAGCACATTCCAGTGAATTCCAAACTGGTTGAATGGCCAGATTCAAAGGGAAGTCATCAATGGGTGGGTGTCAACCTCGAAGGAAGACTCTAATAGAGCTCGCCAGAGATCTGTGCTTGGCCCTGTGCTGTTTAACATTCTTATCAACAACTTGGATAAAGGAACAGATGACACGCTTATCAAATTTGCAGATGACACAAAGCTAGAAGGAATAGCTAACATACTGAATGACAGCATCAGAATTCAAAAAGATCTTGACAGGCCAGAACATTTAGTTGAACCTAATAAGATGAAATTTAACAGGGACAAATGTAAAGCCTTACATGTATATCTAAGATATCAACTTCAAAAATTCCAGATGGGGGAGGCGTGACTAGAGATCAGAAAAATATCTGGGGGTTGTGGTGGTTTGTAAGTTCAGTATGAGTTAAAAGAGTGATGTGATAACTGAGGAACTTAAGGTACTTTTAGACTGTATTAAGAAAAGTATGGTGTCCAGGACAAGAAAGGTGATGGCGGTCCTATTGGACTCTGCCCTGGTCAGATCACATCTGGAGTATCATGTACAGTTCTTGGCAGGCTTTGGGAAAGACAATGTGATAGATTGGAAAGTACAAAAAAGGAGCAAAATGAGGGTGGGGAAAGGTCTTGAGATTCTGTTATAGGGAGATTAGATGAAAAAATTCAGGGCATTTAGCCTTGAGAATAGAACAGGGTTGGGGGCGGGGGGAGGGGGGGAAAGAAAATGACAGACAAGATTACCATCTTAAAATGCTGGAAAGGTTTCCATGTGGAAGATAAATTAGAACCAGAAGCAATTGGTATCATGTGCAAGGAAGCAAATGTAGGCTTCAGTTAGGAGTGGGGGAATCCCAATAAGCAGAGCTATTAAAAAGTACAATGGCTGTCTCAGAAGGTATAGGGTTCTCCCCTCATTTGAAGCCTTCATGTAAAGTTTGATCATTTGTTTGCAAAATTGTAGAGTGGCTTCTTTCTAAGGTATATTTTGGATTAGATGATTTCTGGAGCCCCTCTCAGATCAGAGGTTCTGTGGTAATGGAGAGCAGTCTACTTTCCTCACCCTCTCTCCCTGTACCCCTCTCCCTTCTTTCCTCTGCCCCCTCCCACACTCATGGATCTCTCCACTCACTACACGCCTACCCACTCCAAAACGACAGCTATACCACTTCCACTGTCGAAACTCATGACTTCCCAAGCATTCAGACACCAACTAGCGTCGATTCCATGCTCCTTCCTGTCCCTTGCCCAGTCCACATTCCCATCCCCACCACGACCAACAACAGTGCCAAGGTACCTTCTTCTCTTAAATGTTAAGGCTTGGGAACCAGCTGCTGATCTCATTGCCTGATGCCTGGGGATAAAACTCTGCCTTTAGAAGAACTATTCTTTAGCAATACTCCTTTGTGTGCAGGAGTGATTGGAGGCAGGGAGGCCAATTAGGAACCTATTTCACTAGACTAGACAAGGTGAAAAGTAATGAGAGCCTAAACTAGAACAGGAGCAGTGGGGATGGAATAAAAGCTGACAAATGGCAGAAATTGAGGAGGTTTAAGATGTATGGAGTTCTTTACATGCATTCATTATCTAGTTTGATGCTAACAATTTTTTGCCAATGTGTAATAGGTATTATTACCATTCTCATCTGGCTGTTAAGAAAACTGAGGCTCAGAAAAGTGATAATCCAGTAGCCACAGGTGGAAAGAGAAATTTTAACCCCACTCTCCTTCTCCAAGTCCAGCACTTTGCCCACAATGCAATGCCACCTCTAGGAAGGTGCAGTCCAAGCAAAACTAGCATTCAGAGACTTAAGCTTTAATTCCCATTCTGCTAGTAACTCATTGAGTGATCTAGGGAAAGTCATTGCACACACCTAAGTCTCAGTTTTCACATTTGTAAAATGACAGAATTGGACTAGATGGATTCAGACATTGCTTCCAGGTCTAACACTCTGTGGTTCTATAAGACTTGATAATACTTGATGTCAGATTGACAGTGACAAGGGAAAGGAAGATGTCAGTTGGATCAGAGATTTAATAATTCAATCAATTAACATTTGTTAAGCACCTACTATGTGTCAGTCACTGTGCTAGCATTGGAAGGGACATCAGAGGTCACATAGTTCAACCCTTTCATTTTACAGAGAGAGAAACTGAGGCCCAGGATGGAGGGAAGTGACTTGTCTAATGTTATAAATAGTATCCAAACATCTAGAGCTGGGAAAGATCCTCTCAGACGCCATCTACTCCGGGCCCCTTATTTTAAAGAAGAGGAAATGGAGGCCCAAGGAGTTGAAGTGACTTGTCAAAGGTTAGACAAGTGAGAGAGGTGGTAGATAGATTTAGGTCCCTAGACTATAAGGCCCAGTTACCTCCCAAAGTTTCAAGCTTGCATGATAGATAGTGTGAAAAGTAACAAACAAGAAGTCCAGGAGGGAAAACTGGTTTGAGGTAGGAGGTGAGAGCAGAGAGATTGTGATTGTATTTCAAATAGATTGGGGTTGAGATGCTAAAGAGTGGAGCTCAAGAGCAAGACAGAGGACACAGATTTGGAAGTGCCAACACAGGATGGTATATGTTTGTGAATGTGTGCATGTAAATATACGGCTAAAGACTATAAAGTGGCAAATGTCCACAGCAGGGAAGAATATTTAGCAAATCAGGGCTCCATTTATATTTCTACTGTGAAGGATAATCATGTGTTAGCTTAAGTAAGACTCCTGTGAAAGTAGACACTGGGTATGGGGCCCTGCTGAGAAAAGCAAGACAATAGAAATTTAAATATCTTCTCATTTCCTTTGAGCACTGGCTTGAATGCTTGTAACTTACACAGACTATCCACCTCCAAATGAAACAGTGCTTACCAAGGACACTTAGGGTCCTGCTTATTTTACCCTCTTTTGTCAGGTCAAATCAACACATCGGCTAATTGGCTTTCCCTGCTGCAGATTTAGATGAGTGATCAAGCTTTACCCAGGCTGGAGGGACATTACTTAGAGAGACTGTAGTGAGGCAAATGTATTTGTTCATTGCCACATTCTTGGTAGTGGTTGGAATCAGGAAATGAGCGATATCAGTATTTGATTTTCCTTCCTGTACATATGTCCCTGTGTCACCAACATTCAGATCTCTGCCAGGAATAAACACATGGCTAACACCGTATGGAGATTGTGCCACTGTTGAAAAGAACTCCATCTTAATTAATGAGTTCGTATTCTTTTCTCTGCCCCTTTTTCCAACCTCCTTCTAGTTGAGAGGGTGCATAGTTCACTTGGTTGCATCCAAATGTCCACGGCATATGCCCACCCAGTCATCCCATGCCTTTTAGAGAATTTAGAGAGGTTCTGGAAGGGTTGGCTATAGAGAATGGGGTGGCAGCCACCTCTTAGTCCTGTCACCTGCTCTCACCCCAGGGAGCTCAGTTTCTGGTGAATGATACTATGGAAATAGGACATAGAAAACCCACAAAAATAGAAGGCAGAGAGATGCCTTCTGTTGGTTATTTCCAGTTTACAGAGCCATGCAGGAGTCCCTTGCTAACATGATTTTAGGCAAACACGATATTTGGAATGGGGCTCCATCTTTTAATCAAATTAAAAAATATGTTGGATGCCTTTTGCTTTTTAGATAATGCTCCAGCATGCATTTTGCACTCTCCAAATGAGCAAAAACAATTTAAAATATCTAGTCCTAAAATGATCCTTCCCCAGATAATGGCAGCCTGCTTTTTTTCCTTTACATTTTGGCTTGTTAACAGTTTTTCCTAGCACTCCAGTCAATGGAGAAGACGCAGGCAATGAACAGGTTGTATTTTTCCCCAACACATACAAAAACATTAAGTATTTTGTACTTGATCATTTGGGAAGGCTTCTCACCTCCAAGTATGTTGGCATTGATAAAAAAACCATGAGGGTAAACTGTAAACATTTGGATGTATGTTTAGACAACATAAAAATCTGTGCCAAAGATTTAATTCGCTTAATTGACCACCTGAAAATGTATTGTTGTTGTTGTTGTTGTTGTTGTTGAATGCCATGGCTCTGTTTTGAAGGTCATAACAATAGCTCTTTATCAACTATGTAGCTCAGTATCAACAACACTATGTGATGATCAACTGTGCTAGACTTAACTCTTCTCAGCAATACAATGGTCCAAGAGAATTCCAAAGGACCCATGATAGAAAATGCGCTCCACATCCACAAAAAAAGAACTGTGGAATCTAGATGCAGATTGAACCATACTGTTTCTACTTTTTTTTTTCTTTGTTGAGGTTTTTCCCTTGTGTTCTGATTCTTTCACAACATGACTAATGGAGAAATATGTTTAATGTGATTGTACATATATAACCTATATCAGATTGCTTTCCATCTTGGGGAGGGGGTAGGGAGGGGAGGGAGGGAGAAAAATTTGGAACTCAAAATTTTATGAAAACAAATGGTGAAAACTTTCTCTACATGTAACTAGAAAATAATAAAATACTTTTATAAAAAAGAAATAAAATATAGAAACACATATTAAAAAGCCCAAATCCTGAAAAAAATATTTGTGTAGCATTGGAAGATTCATTTAACCTTCTTGGGTTTTAGTTTCCTCCTGTATACAATGAGGGAGTTGGGCTAAATGGCTTCTGAGGTCCCTTCCATCTAATAATAATAATAATAATAATATTAATAATAATAATAACTAGCATTTATATGGTGCTTTAAGTTGTAACTTTGTAAAAAGTGCTTTAAAATATAGCTAGATCTAGGATCCCAATAGTAACCTTGGGCAAGTCTCTGCCCTTCTCCTGTGTAAAATGAGGGGGTTGGACCAGATAGCCTCTGAGGGCCTTCCAGATCTGGACTTCTGCTCCTATGATATCTGAAAGATCCTTTCTTTACTGGCCAAACTGCCAAAGCATTACTACCTGCAGTTCATGGTAAAAGAAACTTAGGGCCAATGGAAGTCAAACTCAATTTATTCTTCCATTAAATAAGGGCTTTATAGTGATCCTATGACCTATTCAAGGTCACACATACTATCTAAGGAATATGGAGAACTCCAAGCCAGGTCTTGGTCTCCCATGCTGTCGCCAATATTTTACTTGGCAGAGGTATTAGGGAAAGTACATTCCAAAACACAGTTACATAACCTAGCTGCTTAAACTGTGGGGTACAACCTCATATGGAGTCAAGTCACTGAATGTAGGGGTTGTGAACAATTTGGCAACAAAGGTTATGTCTACCTATTTTATATACCTATATACCTGGGGTCGAGTAAAAATTCCTTATGGGGGGAGGAACAAAAAGGGGTCTCGCATGGAAAAAGTTTAAGAAGCCCTGTTCTATAACATGGAACTATGACTTTAGCTACCAAATCCAATCTAGTGCCTGCTAGTTAGAATACTTATGGGAAAGCTAATCATTAATTGAAGGCCAGCCAGAGTCTCGTTAATATTGGGCTTTAATTTCTTCTTGTAACTTATGTTTGAAGACTTTGGGAGGAAGCAGGCAGGCTGGGTAATCAGGGGTTAATTTACAAAAATAGAGAGGTGCAGGAGGTCACATGCTCTGGTAATACCAGATGTCTAAGGCCTCTATGACTACTGGTTATCAGTCTCTCTGATCCCCTCCTAATCTATGGAATGAATTGGACCTCAGTGTTTCTCTGATTCCACCAGGTTCTGCTTTCCAGTGTTTTTGACTTTGGCTTGGCAATCTGACTCACACCATTCCTCATCTCACTTCCTGTTTGCTGAGCCTTCTTTGCCTTCCATATAGATCTCTGTGTTTCTGACCCCATCTTGTGACAGTTCATTTGGGAGCATTCTTGATCCTGATTCTTACTGTTCTTGTCACAGTACCTCAGCAGGAAGGGTCCATATTCCTTCCCCTAATACTGTTAGATAATTAAACTCTGTTCATCATCTTCAAAGGTGCTCTCACTAAACCTTGCAGAATCACAAAATCTCAGAGGAAGAAGAAACCTCCTTGCCCCACCCCTTAGAATATCTCTAGTTTCAAAAATCCAGCTTGTAATACACCTGACCTACACAACAGTGTAACAAAGAGGAAAGAGCATAGAGCTATGGTTTTTAAAGGGACCTGACAAATTGGTGCCTTTCCAGAGGCTAGTACTTAGGATGGTGAGAAGTCAGGGAACTCATATAGAATAATGGTTCAAGGAACTAGGGATGATTAACTATTGGCTTTTTACTGGGCAACTTGACATAATTACAAAACAAGTCAGTGCAACCAACAACATTCCTGCATCACAGTTAAGTCCTCAAAATATCACCTCTTATCTACAGTTAAAAGAAATCCTGGTGAGTAGCAGGGACCCTTAATGACAGCCCTACAGTGCTTTGCACATAAAAGAAATTTAATAAATGTTTGTTGAATTGCATTGAATTTAACAGCTGTAAAATTTGTCTCTATGGGCTGTACTAGTGACTTCCAGCTTTGAAACAAAAGAAGCTACAAAGGTACAGTTATGGCCACATGATGTTCAACATGTTGATGAAATCTTTTCAGTCAGTTCTCCTGTGTAGAGGCTGTGATTAGCTCTAATCAGGGTTCAGAAAATCAGTAGATTATGCTGGCGTTGACACTGCTATATCCTACTAAAGCTGCAAAAGTGAGATGTCTGCCTTGGGGTAGAGAGAGCAAGGTCCAAATTAGAAAATGAGCAAGCATAAACCACAAATGCCATGCTGGCTTGGTATAAGCATGTCTTCAGAGTGCTGGGATCCAAGTGGCTGAGATAAGCAGCAATACTAGTTGTAGCAGCAGAGATTCAGGTGAAGAGGAAGTCAGTACCAAATGATGAGGTAAAATACAGGGGTGATGGGGAAATGGCCATTAATTTGGGTTGGCATGTCTCCCCAAAGCTTTATTTTTCTTTTGGCAGTTTGTGTTCCCCACCCCCAGCATCTCACCGTGTCCACTTACCCCTCTTATCTCAGCCACATATGATGGACCATGAGCTCAGAAAATTGCATCTGTGCTCAACTGTCTTCATTAGGAAGCACTAGCACATCCAACCAGTACTGGACCTGGTAGGCTCCATGCTGGTCTTTACTCATCTGTTCTGAAGGTTAATTGTTGGGCTGATATTTTTCAAAATAGAACAAATCTCCTCTTTCTCACAGCAAGAGCCACTGGGCGGGGGGGGGGGGGGCAACTAAATATATGAACTAATAGGATTTCAAACATCCAAACCCTAACCATTTTTAAGGACCAACTCAAATGCCACCCACTGCATGTACTTTAACTAATCCTTCCAGTGTGAAGTAATCACTCCCTCCTCTGAGCTCCAATTGCACTTTGTTTATACCTCTCTTATTGCCTCTGTTGCATTCTGCCTTATATTATAGTTATTTGTGTACATGTCTTATCTCCCCTACTAGACTCTAAGTGTCAGCAGCAGGCAGAGAAGAAAAGCATTAGACCCCAGGGCTACATAGGGAGGCAGCATCTGGCAATCTTGCTCCTGCAGGGGTAGTAATTAACCATGGGCTATTTAAAGATGAGCTTCATAGCTAATCTTGCTAGATTGGCCAATGTCATTCTGCAACAACAGAGCTGTACTGCACAAAGAGGTGGGAGAGTGGTAAGTGATATCTGTCATAGTAGTTACTGGGGGTACTGAGTCCCACAGTTGTGCAGAGATTCTGGGTGGTATCCCATGACTTGAAAGTATGTCCAAGGGATGTGTCTCATGTTACACATGGGTGTTCCCAGTAGCTATGGCTGCAACATCACTTATTTGGGGTCGTGGAGGTAATCATCGGGAAAGTTCGGCCAAGTAGGTACTAGAGCAATCAGACAGACAAGCGCCCTCATGCTCATCTGCCTGTTGCAGGTCTGATGCTCCAGACTGAGACCCTGCCTATCACCTTGAGGGCTCATGCACTCTAGGAATCTTGGCTTCTGACAGTCAGCTCTTTGAGGACATGGGTTATTTCTTCAATCAATCAATCAATATTATTTGCCTATTATGTACCAGGCACTAGAGATACAAAAAATGAATGGATCCCTGACCTCAAGGAGCTTACATTTTAGAGAGGGAGATAAAATAAAATATATCAGTGTATGCATGGTATAAGCAAAATAGAGACAAGGTGATTTTGGTGGGGAGGGTGATAGCAGCTAGGCTAATTATGAAAAAAAACTTCAGGTAGAAAGTGGCACCTGAATCTTGAAGAAAATGTAGAATTCTAATAGGGAGAGGTGACAACACATTCCAAGCATGAGGGACAGCCAGGATAAAGTCATGAAGATAGGAAATGGCATGCTTTGAGTAAGATACAGCTAATTTGGTTGGACCATCAAATTTGTCAAGGATAAAATGCTGGAAAGGTATCACAACATCATAGAATCTCAAAGTCAGCAGCTATTTGGTCCCAACTGTACTCAAAAGAATTCCCACAAATTAGATTGGGAGCAGGTCAAGAAGGATTTTAAGGACAGAGTTTATATTTGATCTTAGAGGTAACAGGGTAATTTCATATTCATCTTTGTGTCTACAACAGGATCTCCCATATGCTATGCACTAAGCAAAGACTTAATGAATGAGTGCATGAATGTAACAGATTAAGAGAAGAAGCCTTTTTTAAAGTATAATCTACTAATTCCCCAATAAGGTGATGGGCATTAGCCCATCAATAGACATTAAATACATAAAAGGGGATTTAATCTCTCACTAATGGAATTTCAAAAGAAATGCATCTAAAAACTCATGCCACTTGGACAGATTTACTAATTCTATATTTAAAAAACACAATAACAAGAGCTTTTAATGTATTTACTTATGTTTAAAAGATGATTTTGACTCCAACTTAGGCAAATATGTATAACAACAACTTGTGCTACAATGTGACTGTAATCATAATCTATATTTTTAAAATGATCACCTATTAGGAAAAAGTATTAGTCTTATTTGTTGAAAAGAGAAATGATACCCCTCAGAGTTATCATGGAAAATTGGGCAGAGTGCTTGGGATCAGAAAGACTCAAGTTCCTAGAAAGCAGGACGCAGTTTAAAAAAAAAAAAACCATAGGCTTGGGGCAGCTAGGTGGTGCAGTGGATAGAGCACTGGCCCTGGAGTCAAGAGTACCTGGGTTCAAATGCGGCCTCAGGCACTTAACACTTACTAGCTGTGTGACCCTGGGCAAGTCACTTAACCCCAATTGCCTCACTAAAAAAAAAAAAAAAAAAAAACATAGGCTCTAAAGGGACAGGACCTTCCTGACTTCAAATTCTGCTTCTGATACTTAGTATTTCTGTGACTTTGGGTAAATTACTTCATCTTCCTGAACCTCACCACGTTATGCCTCAGTTTCCTTCTCCACAAAATGAGGTTGGATTAGATAGTCAACTTCCAGCTCTATCATCCAACATGTAACTGTGAGAAAGTTACACAGGCCTCAATTCTCTCATTAGTAAAATCAGGAAATTGGACTAGATTTGTCTCTGGGATCCCTTCTAGATTTAGATAGATCTGGAATCCTTTGAGCAAATCTCTTCAAATTCCTGAGTTCTGCGTTCCTTCTCTATAAAAGTGAGGCAGTTGGACTACATAGCATCAGAGGTCTCTTGTAGCTCTGTGACTGATTCTATGACTTATGATTCTTGATGGAACTATGATGCAATAATTCAAAGGCTTCATCAAACTAATTCAACATTGCCACTTGCAACACCAATCAGTTTCCTTTCCAAATCTGAGGAACAAAAGTAAGTTTGTCTTTATTTGAATCTATCTTGCTATCTATAGAGTAGCATTTCACTCAAAGAACATAACCAAAAATGGAAGTTTCCTTTCAAAGGACACTTCTCTCTCTCTCTCTCTCTCTCTCTCTCACACACACACACACACACACACACCAGGATTTGCCTACAAATCAAAATATATGGAGAAATGAGCAAGAAGAAGCCTGACTGGTTTCTTAAAACATAGGAAAACACATGAGATAGGCCAGTAAAGACATACGCCCTTACAGATTTGACAAACTCACCTTTTGGCATCTACTTATTTCAAGATTCCACTAACGTGAGAATCCCTTACACCCTGAAAATTACCACAGCATCTACACTTTAGTAGCTCTTGTAAGAGCTACTGCAACTAGAAAAAAAATCATCACCTGGTGGCCAACCTTTTGGCAGTGGACCTTTATGAATACAGCTTGGCACTGAGTGTTGTAAAACTTGAGCAAAATTTAGCTACGATGCTTGGGGCACATTCTCTGTCTGCAAATCTGGGCCAAAAGAATTCTTTGTAGTTAGGATGTGATGGAATTTTCTGAAGAATTACTGAATCATGAAGTTAATTAATTTCTAAAATGTAGCCATCCATGGTCATTGAAAACTCATTTTTCTTTTACATGGAATTAAAATTTCAGGAGACTAAGAGTGGGGAGCTGAATGAATTAACACATTACCATGAATATAGGAAGGATGTGTGTGTGGTTGTGTGTGATGTGTATGTGGGTATGTGGTATGTGTGGTATGTGTGTTTGCGGGTGTGTTGTGTGCGTGATGTGTATTGGAGAGGTTGTGTGGGTGTTTTGTGTATGTGATGTGTAATGAGGGGGTTGTGTGGGTGTGTGGTATTGTGATATGTATGTGGGAGGGTGGGGGTGGTTTGTGTTTCTTTGTTTAAAGAGCTAAGACTTGGGCCTAACGGGGTCCAACTTTATTCCATTCCATTTTGGTTCAAATTTTCCTCCCTCCCTCCCTCCCTCCCTCCCCCCCCTCTTTGATCAGTGATATCTCCTTCCGGTGATAGCTCCCTTTTATGAATTTGCTACCAAAGATGCATCACTTATTTATCCATTCCAAATAGGCTTGTTTCAAAGAGCCAGAATAAAAAGAAATTAAGGCAGGAAGCATTCCTTGATGATCATGCACTTCTGAAGTTCTGATATAAATACAACACAACGCCTTCCCAGTGCCATTTTTTAATCTAAACTGATATATTAAAATGGAATAACTATCTTTGCTTGAATATACAGGAAGACACACAGCTTAGCCATAGAGCAATAGGATTTTTCTAGCTTAATGTCTCTAGCTTAATGTCCTGCTCCCCATCTCTTTTCCTTTAATAACAATTCTCTGGCATAATGACACTGGCACCTATTACCTACAAAAAAGCTTTTTTGAAAATCTGTATAAAATTGAATCGGTCAGGGCTTACAAATGTAAATATGTAATCAAAACGGAAAAGAATTCTAAGGAACCTCTACTCAGCAAATGACAGATTTACACCAGAGGTCTTGGGGATCAGTAACATAGTAAAGGGACAGGTAGGAGGTGGAATCACCATTAGTCTATTGGCATAGCTCTGTTAGAACTTGGAATCTAGAGAAATGCCCAGTCAGGAACTTCAGTCCTTTGAGCCCACCCTACAGTACTTGCACAAGAAGCCCTCTGCAATATTCCCAACAAGTGATCATCCAGCTAGCTTTCACTCGATGACTTCTCCCTTTCCTCCTCAGGGTCAAAGAGGAACTCAGGATCTTTACAAGGTAGCCAACTCCAGCTCTGATATTCCCACTGATTTAGATGATTTTTCTTACTTCAATATTCATCTGCCTCTTTGGAGCTTCTACGTACTGCTTCTAGTCCTGCCACTGAGGCCTGGGGAGCAAGCAGAGCAAGCCCAAATGCCTCCTCCATATGATAGCCCTTTATGTCCCCCCAGAAGTCTCTTCTCAAAGTCATACAGCCCAAGTTACTTAGCCTAATGCTCAAGAGGTATGACCTCCAGAACTTTAACCATCCTGCTTGTCCTTCTCTATGGGCTCTCCAGCTTATCAGTGTCCTTTCTCAAGTGTGCTGTCCACCTCCTTTGCAAAGATGGGAAATAACAAATAGAACATTTTCATGTATTGTCAGAATCAGTTGATCTGTTGGTTAGTTTTGCTGAACCACTTCATTTTTCTCTTTTTTATTGTTACTTAAAGCTCTTGTTTTCCCTCTGTGATTACTCCCAATTTACCCTGGATATAGCTTATATGTACCTAGTTATTTGCATGTTTTCTCCTGCATTGGAATTTGAGCTTCTTGATGGCAGGGAATGAATTTCTGCCTTTCTCAGTATTTCTGGAAAAAGGCTTATACATAGTAAGCACTTGATGATGCTGTCGTTGGTGGTGGTGTTCAGTCGTTTAGTCACGTCCAATTCTTCTTGACCCAGTAGATCGTATCACACCAATACTATCAATGGAATTTTCTTGACAAAGATACTAGAGTGGTTTGCCATTTCCTTCTCTGGTGGATTAAGGCACACAGAGATAAAGTGACTTTCCCAGGGTCACACATCTAGTGTCTGAGGCCAAATTTGAACTCAAGTCTTCATGATCCCAGGCCCAATGCTCCATCTACTGCAGCACCATTTAGCTACCATCAATGTTGTAATTAATAACTCTCAATAATGCAGTAATGCTAATTGACTTGCCTTTGTTCTAGACAGTGTCTCTCTGGGTTATATATGGAAATGAAGGCTACTTTTTAAATTGTGATTTTTTTTGTCCCTACATGGAGTGCTGAGCACTGAACACAACAGTGTATGTAGAGTCAGACCAAGGCAGAGCATAGTGGAGCAATGATGCCCTTGCTAATTCTCAGTATCTGAAGCTTACCTTCTCTTTCTCAGCTGCCAGACCACATTGTTGACTCATTTCAAGCTTTTAGTTCACAAAACCCCACCAATCTTTTTCAGACAAATTACTGTTCCTCTTTTGAATGTGGAAAGTTTATTTTCTGAACCCAAGTTCTTGAGCCTCTTATCCATATTACATTTCATTGCATCAGATTTGTTGTAGTCTGTCGGGATCTAATTGGATGCTGACTCTGTCATCCTACATATCAGCCATCCCTCTCAATTTTTTGTCATCATTCAGTGTGATAACCATTCCAGCTTTACATTGTGCAAAGCAATTGTTTTCAAAAAGGGAGAGGAGGGAGACAGGGAGAGAGGAAAAGAGAGGGGAAGGGAAGAGATATCCTGCCTTTAGAGTCAGAGGATTGGGACTCCCATTCTGGATTTACCAATGATTAGTTGTGTGATATTGGGCAAATCATCAGACTGGGTTAGATGAGAAGACTTCAAAGGCCTAATCAAGTTCTAAGTCCTATGAGCCTGCGAGGATCGTAGGCTCCTAAACTGGGGACAGAAGTAGAGATGGTAGGCAGCAGAAAGGAGGTAGAGATAAGGCTGGCATTCCAAAGGACAGACTTTGCCCACAGCTCTACTTTGGGACAACCCTGGTCATCAAGAATCATCTAAGTCAGTCAAGTAAAGGGCAAAGCCCAACTAGATCTCCATCCTTATTCTTAAATTATGAAAGGAAGGCAACAAAGCCAGAAGGGTCTCAAGAGAGTTGGTATCTCAGAGGCTTCTACTGACTTTCATAGCATTACCAAGTTCTTAAAGCTATCTCCCCTCCAACCCCCACCATAATCCAATTTAGATGAGCAATGCCCAGGAAAGGAATCCAAAGACTGTTATTAGTTAGACTAACAGAAATAGTCTATAATGGAGAAATACTAGATACTTGGGGCAGCTGACACAGTGGATGGAGCGGCTGTCTTAGAGTCAGGAAGACTCCTCTTCCTGAGTTCAAATCTGGCCCCAGACACTTACTGTGTGACCCTGGGCAAGTCACTTCCCACTGTTTGCCTCAGTTTCCTAATTCATAAAATGAGCTGGAGAAGGTGACAAACCACTCCGGTATCTTTCCTAAGAATATAGCCCAAAATGGGTCACTAAGAGTTGGCCATGAGTGAAAATGCCTAAAGAACAACAAGAACAAGAATACTAGTATTTCTCAAACAGTTTTTCTTTAGAAGCTACTATTAGTCACTATGTCTGGAACATTTCAGTAACAAAGGAAGGGAAGAAAACATAAAGATACAGACTGTTCCAAAGATTGAGGAGCAGCTCTAATAAATGAATAGAGCACTATGAACCTGGAGTCGGAAACATAATTCAAAAGCAAATCACAGCATCTCAGCCTCATTTTTCACCTTACTGGGATTTTGTGAGGATCAAAGGAAAAAATATGTGTAACATGTTTTGCAAACATTAAAGTATTACACAATGTTGGTCGTCGTCATCATCATCATCGTTGTTGTTGTTGTTGTTGAAATGATATATAAAACACTGCACTGATAGTTGGGGAGAGGAATAATATCCATGTAATTGTGTTATGATGTAACTCTACCTCTTTTCATGAATGATTCATGCTAGTACGTCTCATCTCCTTATCAGAAAACAAGCTTCTTGAGGACAAGGGCCTTGTGATTATGCATTTGGGACCACTGAAGAATGCTATGCACACAGAAAGAATTAATGGATGAAAAGGCATTTATTAATGGACTTCTATGTGCAAAGCACTGGGGATAGAGATTGAAAAGCAAAACAGAAGGCACTCAATAATGTAAGTGCTTAATAAACGCTTCATTCATTTATTCAATCAGGGAAATGATATAATCAGGAAAATAACATAGGTCAAGTGTATTGATTTCACCAAAGCATCTGGCATAATCTGTCTCATTTTATCTTTGTCAGTTAGATGGCTAAAGGCATTCTGGATAATGATACTGTTAGGTGAGTTGGCAGCTGGACACAAAACATACCTAAAAGGTTGGTAATTAGTGGCTTCCAAAAGAATCTCTCCAATGGTATCTATGTTAAAACTGTAACTTGTTCTGGTCCCCTGACCACTTCTTCCCCCTTCTAATTAGTACAGTAAGTTTACAAGTAGCCAGTATAAATGAACAAGAGCAGGAGGTAAGATTGCAAAAGGGAACCAAGAAGTCACTTACAAACTCAAAGGAGAACAATTCAAAAACTGTAGCACATATTAACCAAAAACAACATCCTGAGATGATGTGCTAAATCAGGGACAACTTTCGAGGTTTCGCTGTCAGGGCCTTTTGGTTCTATGACATGCCAATCTTAGACAAATTCCAGACACCCTTAGTAAGAGGGGCAAACCACCAAATGTTGCCGCTATCCTGGAGATGACATGGATATGTTAATAAACTAATCCCAAAGTGGCACAGATAAGAGTTAAGCTGTCACCCAGCAAAACCATATCAAAAATTAGATCTCAAACACCTGCCCCTCCCCAAGCACTCTTATATCTCCTAAGGGTGCATGTTGCTTGAGAACTCTTAACTCTGATCTACTATTTTAAAAAGTGACTCTTCCCCTACCTCTTTTCTTCTTCATGCTGCTTCTCTACTTCCTCTTCCCCATCCCCACGCTGTCTGCTGCTACACCCCCTCTTTGTGTTGCTTACCTTTGTGTGCCTTTTGCCCCTGCACCCTCTGCCTTGCTAAAGTATGAATGAAACCTTACTCCCCATGGTGATCCTTCCTGATAAATACCCAAAGAACTGGGTGTGCCTGCCTCCATTACATGATTCCATAAATTAATTAGCAATTCAGTAGCCTATCAATTAATGAAGTCAGCAAACACTTAGTGCCCAGTTTAAATATACAAGGTAATTCCATAGGTGCTAAGAAGATAAGCCATGATTAAGAAAGGGCTTCTACCCTCAACAGAGCTTATAACAACAATATTACTTTCCTATATTCAATTATATTTACTGTCATAAATGACATTTATATAGCTCTTTAAAGTTTGCAAAACACTTTATGTATATGATCTTATTTGTGTCTCCCCAAAGGCCTGGAGGGAGATATTATAAGTATTATTAGTCTTATTTTACAACTGGGGAAACTGAACCTTAAAAGGGTTAAGTGATTTACCCATAACCAGTAACTATCAGAGGTGGGATTTAAATACGAGATAGCTAGATGGTGCCATAGAGAGAACTTGGGTTTTAAGAGGCAGGAAGATCTGAGTTTAAACCCAGCTTTAGAGGGGTCTGAGGATGTGAGGGCAAGGCTTAAGATCTGCTATGTTGATTTCCCCATTAATGCCAGGTCAAGCCTTTAGGCGGCTGGGTGACACAATGGATAAAGCACTGAGCCTGGATTCAGGAAAGACCTGAATTCAAATCCGGGCCAGATGCTTATTAGCTGTGTGACCCTGGACAATTCACTTAACTTGTGTTTTCCCCAGTTTCTTCATCTGTAAAAAGGAGATAATAATAGCACCTACTCATAGGGTTGTTCTGAAGATAAAATGAGACCATGTGAGTTGTTAGCTATTATTCCTGACTCCTGATGCCAGTAGGTGAATATAGACATGTATATCCATAACTAGAATAAAAGCCAGAAAGTATTTTAAGTAATTTACTAATTATTTATTTATTACTAATTATTTAATTAATTTACTAATAATCACATAGAAGAACCATCAGTGTTTCAAGGAGGGAAAAGTATTTTCTGATCTGGGAAGACTCCATGGAGGAGGCAGTATTTGAAGTGGACATAAAATAATGGAATATGTTTCAACAGATAATGTTGGGGTTGGAAGATAGTCATTCTAGGTGATGACGTGTTTCTTATCTATTTTGGATCATCGACTTAATTGTGATCTTTGCTAGTGATTAAATCCTAGAGTTACACATGTAAAGAGCATTTGTTGAGCTCAATTGGCCTTGACCCTTACAAACAACAAAAAAAATGAAGCATGACCTTTGATAGATGGTAGCTAACACTTGAGGTGATTATAGAGGTGCCCTTTCCAAGAGTCAGGAAGAAATATTTCACAATGCCTACTATGGGGTAAGGAAGGCATTATATAAAGAACTGTCAACTTCCAAAAAGAGGACCTCTTTTAAAATTAGAATCAGCAGGGGGCAGAACCAAGATGGCAGAGAGAAGCCAGGAACTTGCCTGAGCTCTCCTGCACTTCCCTCGAAAACAACATTAAATCAAGCCTCTAAACAGATTCTGAAACGACAAAACCTACAAAAAGACAGAGAAACACAATCTTCCAACTTGAGGTAAGTTAGAAAACATCAAGAAAGGTTGGTCTCACTCAGGTGAAAGGGGGAGCACAGTGCAGCTCAGCACAGCACAGCATGAAGGGGGTCTGGGCAAATCAGCAGGAAGTTCTTGGCCATAGTGGAGCAAATGAGGCCCCTTGATCCTGGCTCAGCAAGCTGGTGGCACACAGGGCCAGTTGTGAGATCCACCAGTACCATCTGAGAGGGCCACTCACGTGGCAGGCGCAACTGGGTTTGACCATCCCAGTACCTGGAGCAAGCACAGAGAGCAAGCAAGCCCAGGGCTGTGAGGAATCTACAAGCCATAGAGGCCTCAGATTAGAAAGCCAATGACACAGCCCCTATTCCCCAGCACAAGAAGCTTAAAACACTGACCCTTGTGCCCAGGAGCAGATCTCAACTTTAAAAAAAAAATAAGCTGCTATATGAGTAAGAAACAGAAGAGGACTCTTAGCATTGAGAGCTTCTGTGTCAATAGGGAAGAACTAAACACAAACTCAGGTGAGGGCAATACTCTCAAATTGCCTACATGTGAAGCCTCAAGAGGGAAGATGAATTGGTCTCAAGACCAAAAAGCCTTCTTAGAAGAACACAAAAAGGATATTAAAAATCAATTGAGGGGTAGCTAGTTGGCGCAGTGGATAAAGCACCAGCCCTGGATTCAGGAGTCCCTGAGTTCAAATCTGGCCTCAGACACTTGACACTTACTAGCTGTGTGACCCTGGTCAAGTCAATTAACCCCCATTGCCCGCAAAAAACAAACAAAAAATCAATTGAGGGGCAGCTAGGTGGTACAGTGGATAGAGCACTGGCCCTGGACTCAGGAGGACCTGAGTTCAAATCTGACCCCAGACACTTAACACTTACTAGCTGTGTGACCCTGGGCAAGTCACTTAACCCCAATTGCCTCACCAAAAAAATCAATTGAGAGAGGTAGAAGAAAAATGGGGAGAGAAATGAAAGCAACGCAAGAAAATTATTTTTAAAAAAGAATTAGCAGCTTGGAAAAGGAAGCACAAAGATTGATTGAAGAAAACAATCCCTTAAAAAATTAACTTGGTCAAATGGAAAACAAGGTGCAAAAAGTTACTGAAGAAAACAATGCCTTAAAAATTCGAATTGGACAGATGGAAACTAATGACTCCATGAAACACCAGGAATCAGTCAAACAGAATCAAAAGAATGACAAAAATAGAAGAAAATGTGAAATACCTCATTGGAAAGATAACTGACCTGGAAAATAGATCCAGGAGAGACAATTTGAGAATTATTGGACTTCCTTAAAGCCATGATCAAAAAAAGAGTCTAGATACCATATTCCAGGAAATTATCAAGGAGAACTATCCTGATATTATAGAATCTGAGGATAGAATCACCACTGAAAGAATCCACCAATCACCTCCTGAAAGAGACCCCAAAACCAGGCAGAGCAAAACACAGAGGAAGAAAATTATAGACCAATTTCCCTAATGAATATTGATGCTAAAATCTTAAATATTAGCAAGGAGATTACAGCAAGTGATCACCAGGACAAGACACTATGATGAGGTGGGATTTATACCAGGAATGCAAGGCTGGTTCAACATTAGGAAAACTATTAACATAATCAACCACATCAATAAGAAAACTAACCAAAATCATATGATTATCTCAATAGCTGCAGAGAAAGCTTTTGACAAAATACAGCACCCATTCATAATAAAAACACTAGAGAGCTTAGGAATAGGTGGAACTTTCCTTAAAATAATAAGCAATATCTACCTAAAACCAGCAGCAAGCATTATATGTAATGGAGATAAGTTAGAGGCCTTTCCAATAAGATGAGAGGTGAAACAGGGATGTCCATTATCACCTCTATTATTCAATATTATTCAATAGAAATGTTAACCTTAGCAATCAGAGAAGAAAGGGGAATTAAAGGAATTAGAATAGGCAACGAGGAAACAATTAAAAACTTTAGCAAAGTTGTAAGATATAAAATAAATCCACATAAATAATAAGCATTTCTATACATGACCAAGAAAGTCCTGAAGCAAGAGATAAGGAAGCGAAACTTCATTTAAAGTACTGGTAGACAATATAAAATACTTGGAAGTCTACTTGTCAAGACAAACCCAGGAACTCTATGAACACAATTACAAAAAACTTTTTCACACAAATCAAATCAGATCTAAATAATTGGAAAAATATCAATTGCTCATGGATAGGCCGAGATAATATAATAAAAACGACAATTCTACCTAAATTAATTTACTTATTCAGTGCCATAACAATCAGACTACCTAAAATTATTTTATAGTGCTAGAAAAAATAATAACAAAATTCATTACGAAAAACAAAAGGTCAAGAATATCAAGGGAACTAATAAAAAAAATGCACAGGAAGGTAGGCTAGTTCTACCAAATCTGAAGCTTTACTATAAAGTGGCAGTCATCAAAACTATTTGGTACTGGCTAAGAAATAGAATGGAATATCAATGGAATAGGTTTGGTACAGGAGCCACAGTAGTAAATGACTTTAGTAACGTATTGTTTGATAAACCCAAGGACTCCAGCTTCTGGGATAGGAACTCAGTATTGGACAAAAGCTGCTGGGAAAACTGTTAGATAGTATGGCAGAAACCAGGTATGGACCAACATCTTACACTTTATACTAAAATAAGTTCAAAATGGGTACATGATTTGGACACAAAGGGTAATACCATAGGTAAATTAGGAGAGGAAGGAATAGTTTACCTCTCAGATTTATGTAAACGAGAACAGTTTATGACCAAACAAGAGATAGAGAATAGTATGAAATGCAAAATGGATGATTTTGATTACATGAAATTTAAAAGTTTTGGTACAAACAGAAGCAATGCATCCAAAATTAGAAGGGAGGCAGAAAGCTGGGAAAAAATTTATAGTCAGTATTTCTGATAAAGGCCTCATTTCTAAAATATATCGGGAACTAAATCAAATTTATAAGAATCCAAGTCATTCCCCAATTGAGAAAATGTCAAAGGATATGAACAGGCAGTTTTTTGATGAAGAAATCAAAGCTATTGCCATATGAAAAAATGCTCTAAATCACTATTGATTAGAGAAATGCAAATTAAAACAACTCTGAGGTACCACCTGACACCTATCAGATTGGCCAATATGACAAAAAAGGAAAATAATAAATGTTGGAGAAGCTGTGGAAAAATTGGAACACTTAATGCATTGTTGGTGGAGCTGTGAACTTATCCAACCATTCTGGAGAACAATTTGGAACTATGCCCAAAGCTGTGTATACCCTTTGACCCAGTAATACCACTATTGGGTCTTTTTCCCAAAGAGATCAAAAAAGGGAAAAGGACCCACATGTACAAAAATATTTATAGCTACTCTTTTGTGGTGGCAAGGAATTGGAAATTGAGGGGTTGCTCATCAATTGGGAAATGGCTGAACAAGTTGTAGTATATGAATGTAATGGAATACTATTGTGCTGTAAGAAAAGATGAGCAGGCGAATTTCAGAGAAACTTGGAAGGACTTAAATGAACTGATGCTGAGTGAGATGAGCAGAACCAGGAGAACACTGTACATAGTATCAACAACATTGTGTGTTAATCAACTGTGATAGAGTTGACTCTTCTCAGCAACTCAATGGTCCAAGATAGTTCCAAAGGACTCATGATGGAAAATACTCTCCAAATCTAGAAAAAAAAAGAGCTATGGAATCTAGACGAAGATTGAAACATACTATTTCTATTGTTTTTTGAGGTTTTCCCTTTTTGCTCTGATTCTTCTTTTACAGCATGACTAATGCAGAAATATGTTTAATGTGATTGTACATATATAACCTATATCAGATTGCTGGCTGTCTTGGGGAGCGGGGAGGGAAGCAAGGGAGGGAGAAAAATTTGAAACTAGAAATCTTATAAAAACAAATGTTGAAAACTATCTCTACATGTAACTGGAAAATAATAAAATACTTTTATGCAAAAAAATTAGTCAGCAGACTCATGTTTTAATCCTGGTTCCCACACTTCCTAGCTGTTGGATATCAGTTTTCTAGCCTGTAAAATTGGGATTATTATACCTGCAGTATCTGCCTCACAGGATCATTGGGAAGAAATTCCTTAGAACACTGTAGAAATGGAGTTATTCTTCTCACTACAAGGGAATCCATACCAAAGTTCACTCTGGAATGGATGTCCAGGTTGGGTGGCAACATCTCATAGTGCTCTGAGTCCTGTCACTGAGGTTGTGATCTCAGGCAAGTGAAAACCATTTCATACCCTAGTTTTTGATGCTTTTATTACTTATCTTGGGGAAGCTGGGTGAAACAGTGGACAGAATGCTGGGCCTGGAGTCAAGAGGAGCTGAGCTCAAATTTGGCCTCAGACACTTACTAGCTGTGTGATTCTGGGCAAGTCACTTCACCCCGTTTGCCTTAGTTTCCACATTTGCAAAATGAGCTGGAGAAAGAAATGGCAAACCATTCCAGTATCTTTGCCAAGAAAATCCCAAATGGGATCACAAAGAGTTGGACACAACAGAAACAATTCCGTATCTTTGCTCACACCAGTCCCCTCCCATTGGGGGTATCCCTCGTGCAGTGAAGGTGAATGAGAAGACTCTGGAAGAGACTAGGACACTCTTCAGGAAGCTGACCAAGAATTGAATTGAATTGAATCCGTAGTCAATTTGCCAAATTCGCTTATAATTTAATGTAAAACCAATTAGGCTAAAAAATTGTTTTAATTAAAAAAAAAAACAATTAGGCTTGTAAAGAGGAGTTTGTCCACTACTTTAAGGAGATGGAGGGGAAAGGCAGTGAGGCACAAGTCACAGGGCCAGCTAGCAAAGAAAGAAGTATACTTCTTCCTGTGAGATGGAAGGGACAAAGAAGAGTATGGAGCAATTTTAAGGAATTGTGGACAAGGTTAAAGGAGCTTATGTCGGTTGACCTGATTCTCAATAAATTAAGAGATTCAAGATACCATATATTTAGTCCTTTTCTAGTCAACATTCTCATCAAGGAATTAGATGAAGATGTAGAAAAGATACATATTAAATCTGCAAATGACACAAAACTAATATGATAATTAACATGAGAAATAATAGAATCATGAGTCAAAATTATCTTGACAGGCTGGAACATTAAGCTGAAACTAACAAGATCAATGTAGTGAGCTCTTGGGGGAAAAAGGTTTATTAATGCCTTAAGGTTTTTACATCACAATCACTTCCAAAGAGGCCTTCTCTACTACCCTCCCCAATATATCCTTCCTAGTAACAAAGGAAAAAAAGGAAAAGATGTTAAAACCATCAGACACATAGACTAAAAGTGTATGTAACATGATATACCCACAGATTGCCATATTTTCTTTTTTTCCCTTTTTTTTTTTTTGCAGGGCAATGGGGGTTAAGTGACTTGCCCAGGGTCACACAGCTAGTAAGTGTCAAGTGTCTGAGACTGGATTTGAACTCAGGTACTCCTGAATCCAGGGGTGGTGCTTTATCGACTGCGCCACCTAGCTGCCCCCAACTGCCATATTTTCGATGAAGGGCAGCACGTACTCATGGTTGGAAGTCACAGGAAGGTAGATTGTTTCAATAGAAGAGACATTTCTGGCAATTGGATTGACTAGCCACAGAAAAGGCTGTTTTGTGAGGCGAGTTCCTCCACATAGGAAATGTTTGGACAGAATCTGAATGACCAAATGTCAGAGATGATCTGGGACAGTTCTCCACATTGATGGCTTCATGATCTCTGAGGTTCTTTCCCACTCTAAAGTTTGGTAATTGTTTATTCCAGATTACTTTCTGTATTGAATGTGCCTAAATATGTCCATATATCAAACAATTTCTAAATCTCTGCCATCCTTCCTCATATAGTTTAATGAAGGATGTAATAAATCCATACACAAGTAAGTTGATCCGTTCAGGTGAAGACCACAGAAGATGTCTGGTTCTAATATATAAACTGGGATAAGCAGTCAATTTTGCCAACCAGAACAAAAATACTTTACATTATAAATCCATATTTGTAAGTTGAATTTATTTGACCCTCTGAGCTATACATTTCGTTTCCTGAGTCTCACATTTACAGTTTATCAATCTACAGAGAGCTCAAATCACTTGGAAAACATTGCTCTAATGAGCTTTTAATTAAATTATAACTGAATATGGCATATTGACTATGTATATGTCTTATTCGATGTACCATACAGTTACCTTCCTGGGCAACCTCTGCAATATCATGTAGTCTTTTTCTTGACTTTTCTTATGTGCCTTCATAGTATAAGGGATACTGTCTATGGACTTGGAGGGAAGCCTTCAAAAAAAGGCTCTCATTTGTGCAAGATCATAAAGTCAGTGGTAGCCCTTAAATCATCAAAAAACCTCTTCCTCCAAATTAGATCCTGTTGGTGATAGGATTCAGGTTGGTAAAATGGAAAGAGCACTGCCTCTGGAGTCAGAGAAGCTGGGTTCAAATACTAAGATGTTTACTTAACCTGTGACCCTAGTTAAGTACATTCACCTCCTTGTGCCTCTATTTCCTCATCTGTAAAATGAGAAGGTTGGAATAGATGGCCTTTAGGACCCCTTCCACTTCCCCTTCCCTCAGTAGGAACCATTCATGCTTCCAGATTTCTTCTGCATTTACAAGGACCAATGCCAATTATCTTGGATAAATGTTCACGAGCACTACTAACAAGGCTAAAACATTAATAAATACCATTAAGATCCAACCATTCTGGAGAGCGATTTGAAACTATGCCCAAAGGGCTATGGGACTGTGCATGCCCTTTGACTCAGTAATACCACTACTAGGTCTGTATCTCAAAGAGATCATGAAAAAGGGAAAATGACCCACATGTACAAAAATATTTATAGCATATTTGTGGTGGCAAAGAGTTGGAAATCGAGAGAATGTCCATCAATTGGGGAATGACTGAAGAAGTTGTGGTATATGAATGTAATGGAATATTATTGTGCTATAAGAAATGATGAGCAGACAGATTTCAGAAAAACCTGGAAAGACTTAAGTGGACTGATGCAGAGTCAAGTAAGCAGAACCAGGAGAACACTATACGCAGTAACAGCAACAAAGGTATGATGATCAACTGTGACAAACTTAGCTCTTCTCACCAAGACAGTTTCAAAGGACTCATGAGGGAAAATGTTCTCTACATCCAGAAAAAAGAACTGTGGATTCTGAATGTTGATCTAACCATACTATTTCTACTTTTGTTTTTGTTTTTTGAGATTTTTACCTTTTGTTCTGATTCTTTTTTTTCCACAACATGTCTAATTGCAGAAACTTTTAATGTGATTGTATATATGTAACCTAGATCAGATTGCTGTCTGTCTTGGGGAGCAGGGAGGAAAGGGAGGGAGGGTGAAAATTTTGAAACTAGAAATCTTATAAAAACAAATGTTGAAAACGATCTCTACATGTAACTGGAAAATAATAAAATACTTTTATGATAAAAAGGATACACATAAAAATCAATAGATAGATAGATAGATACAGGCAGATAAATGCCAGTAAGAAGTGACTAATTTAACTATAATAAAAACTGATCAAAATGTGCCACTATCATTCTAATTTTTTTAAAAGCCTTGAGACAAAAACCAAGACTTTGTAGGAGTGTTTGCTATCTGTTGGGATGCTCAGTAAAGGACAGTCCCCTCCAGTGAACTCTTGCTTTCCCGACACTTTGGATGTAACAACCCTGCCAGGGTGTGAAACTGCTTCCCCAGCACATGTTTTCACCTCATTGACATTTTCTTCCTCTAGGGACCTGGCCTGAGAAGAGTTGGTAATCAAAAGTTTGCTGGCACTTCCTTTCAAATTCAACGTACTTATTCACATAATTGAACAGACATTTCATTGCCAAAACGAGGGGAAGGAGAAATGATGTGAGTAAATTGCTACTAGAGCAACCCCTTGAGGACACTGAATAGCAAGCCTGAAGGTGCATTTCCCCACTGGCATAGCCTCTAAAAGCATGTAATATTTGGCGAGGGCTTTGCCATTCTTCCATTATTGTTTGCAAGGGGGGAAGGGGTGTTTTTTTTTTTAATACGCTCTCACAGAAACATCCCTGTTCAACCCCACAAATTATAAAAACCAAGGAGAAATAAAAATAATTCATCATCATCATCAACAACCACCCAACTGCACTGCTGAGATCATCTACAATTAGCACTTTTGGGTTAAAGCATTGATGTTCTATTTAAAATGCAAATATCTGAAGGAGGTAATGAGCCATTATCATCCATTAACACCATAGCTCCAATGAGTTGTTCAGAATAGCAGGCCATTCACCTAGCAACAGGAGAAAGAGGAAGAAGGTCCCTTCCACTAATGATGTAAGGTGCATTAAGTCCCTTCCATCCCCCCCCCACACCCCTCCATCCCAAATAAATATTTCTGGACCACGCAGTTATTTTGCTATTGTCTGTACTTGGGCTAAAGTATTGTCCCTCTGATAAAATACAAATATCTTGAGAAGAATACAGCGTGAAACCCTTCATCACACATCAGTGAATAAATTAGCATAAATTAGTTTCTCAGATGCCTTTCTAACTTGACAACTGGCTGAGAACATGGCCCTTTGGGAATGGAACTCAGGACACCAATGGGTTTGCGTGAGTGGGAATGGCTGGGAGCACAGAACTCTATTCTGGAATGGAAGGAGTGGTGGGGAGCTGCAGAGGGGGCCCTGGGCAGTTGGGACATGAAGGTACTATCATGTGCTCAAGGGGTAATCAACACAAAGGGGACGGACAAAAGGCTACTGATAATCAAAGCTGCCAAGTTCACAATTTTACTCTGTGCCTGCCTTATTCAAAATGCCTATTTCCAACCACAGCATCAGGAGGCAATGGTGTAGGAAAAGGCATATTATGAAGAACAGGGGGAAATGAGAGAAGAGAAGAGGTGCAAATTGTGCATAGTAGGTATGCACACCTCTCTGTTTCTTCCAATCTAATTGAAAGTAACTTTTAATTGATTTTAAAAATGTAACTGGAGAGTGGTAAGGCTAGCGAGTATTAAAATAAGCTTCTGTAAGCACTATAATAAGGGAAGAACAGAAGGGAAGCATGGAGCAGATAAAATGTGTCAGGAACAACTATGTCTATCAAGAAATAGCCTTTCACGAGAAGGGAGGGTCATCATAGTCTCTGGCAGATGATTAGGCTGGCTGCAACCTTATCTCCTTGGACCTGGTTGGGCTATTTGCAGGGTGGGGATCTCACCCAGGAAAGTCTCTTCCATTGCAGGCTTCATTGGCTGGAGCTCTTGGGGAGGTTCCCTTCTGCTGATACTTCTGTGTTTGTTCCCTTTTTGCTCATGGGCTAGGACTTAGGGGGACAGTGTTGTGACTGTGCCTTCTTATCCTGGGAATCTGACAATCACAGGCTGAGAGCTTGAAGGGACTTTTGAGATCTTCCAGTCCAGCCTCCTACTTTTTTTTTAGAGGAGGAAACTGAAACCTACAGAGGGGCAGGTAGGTGGCACGGTGGATAGTCTGCCAGGCCTGGAATCAGGAAGACCTGAGTTCAAATATTACTGATTTGAATCAATATGCTTATTATTATATACTTATTTAATATACTTATACAGATATTTATTAGCTGTATTGCTCTGTGTAAGGCACATCTTTCTGCTCCCGTTTCCTCATCTGGAAAATGGCAGTAATAATAGCACTTACCTCCCAGGGATGTTGTGAAAATTAATAAAGATATTTGTAAAGCACTCAGCACAGTACATGACACATAGTAGGCACTATATAAATGTCACTTATTATTTTTATTTTTGTTATTCTTATTTCCCAAGTCACACAGAGGATATATGTTAGAGCTAGGGTTCGAATGCTGGTCCTCTAAATCCGAATGCCACACTCTTTCCACATCAGCACACTGCCATAGGAAGAAAAATAGTAGTAGAGAGAACCAGAATTTCTGAATATCCAATTGCCGACAAAAGAAACACCAGTAAAAACTCATAGTTTCTGATGTTTCTATGCATATCCACAAAGCATAAGAAAAGAAAATTAGAGATCGTCATAAGAGGATGCAAAAATCAACATTGCTACAATTCAGTGGAAGGGACACAAAGCAGATATGGCCCTGGGGGGGATTATTCAAAAGAGACAGGATAGGTAAAGGGATTTGGGGAGCAGCAGCATCTACCAGGAAGATATAACTATGTAAGAAGATCCATGAGATCCAGGAATGGTGGCAAAACAAGATGAAGAGCATCTGAGTAAGGATCAATAGAAAGAGAAACACAAAAGTCACTTTTATGGGTGGTTATTGTAGACGACCTGTGTAGAAGGAAGAACCAAAGAAGGAATTCAAGAAGCAGTTCCCAAAATTGGGCCACACATATAATAATGGTGATACAGGACTTTCTCTCTGGACATCATCTGGATTGTTCTCTGTCAAAAGCATAACACCTGATATATTCTTGTCTTTTTTTTTTCTCCTTCAAGTCTTTACAAAGTTTTGGTTTGTAACATTTATAATGCCATTTTAGGAGCTTCAAGATAATAGTCATTCAACAAATATTTATATAAAAACCTAACATGTTGGGTACAGCTAGGTGGTGCAGTGGATAAAGCACCAGCCCTGGATTCAGGAGGACCTGAGTTCAAATCCAGCCTCAGTCACTTGACACTAGCTGTGTGGACCTGGGCAAGTCACTTAACTCTCATTGTCCTGCAAAAACAAAAACCTAACATGTCAGATTTCTCAAATGGAAAATGAAAAAGGACAAAGTGCTTTCTAGGTATTTGGTTTTTGATAAATTCTTAGCTTAACAATAATTTCATTCTTGAAAAGGTGAAGGCAGAAGGGAAGGAGGCATCTCTCTTTGGACAAGATTTTCACTAACTAGATATGACTGGTTGGAATCGTAGACTCTGTGATATAGAGAGGTAAGCCAGATAAAGTTTGAAGTGGAGCCTAGGTTTTGGAAGAGATTACAGAGTTCAGAGAAGGCACAGGTAGAAATTTTGTGGCCTAAAGTTCCTTGGGGGAAGTTGGCCCAAAAGGGATGTGAAACTATTAATAATATAATTCTGAATCCACAAACATATGCAGAATTCTGATAGGGAATTAAAAAAAAGATGTCTAAAGAGAATAATGTGAGTGCACAGGGAATCCATTGACCAGTTTAAATTTTTTAAAGACATATAACAGATAGTAGCAAGGGCAGGTAGCAGAATACAAAAGCACAGTATGAGGCTGGTAATAAATAGGGCTTTGTAAAAGCTGAGTTGAGAGCATGAAGAAAATCAAAGAAGGGATGGGATCATGGCTTGGGTGGGAATGCAGGGGAGATGGGAGGACCAAGAAAAGGCCAAATTCTTCAGCTGTTAAATTTTCTTATGTTTTCTCTGTAAAAGAAAATAATCTTCAGGCTGAGAAGAATAGTACTATAATGTCTAAGATGGAGATGGAACCCAATATAAGCAAGGAAGGGGATAGAGATGCTGAGCCTCTCTGAGTGAATTGGAGTCACTGAGCTCAAATTAATTCTATTCCAGGGCAGGACAATCACCTCAGGGGACTGTTTCAGAAGGGAAATTCCAAGAGCAAAAGCAGGATTTGGAGGTGATATCATTCAGCTTTTCTGAAAATGAACTCCTCTGTGGCACCATGTTGTGAGTTCGCTTTTAAAGAAGTGAACTTCTCTTTTTCTTTATCGTGCCTATAAATATGGACATCTACAATCTTCCACAAATGCCAAAGACACTCAAACTGAGATTAAACTTGTACTCAGACAGCTCCAGGCAAGTCAGATTCAGTGGGACCCTACAAAATGTTTCTCTACTCTTTCAACCTCAGCAACTAATGTCTAAGGTTCAAATGCCCTTCTCTTCCCTTCCTTTTTCCCCTCCCTTCCCAATAACATTGGCCTTCAGTTCTGTAGAACCTCTATTTTCCTCCATCCTTTAAAGATCACCAACAGTGATTTCAGCAATCACATCGGCCAGTTCTTGACACCTAGGTGGTTCAATGGATAGAGTGCCGGACTAGGAATCAGGACGTTGTGTACTTGAATCTTCCCTCAAATAGTTACTAGCAATGTGACCCTGGGTAAATCACTCACTGTTATATTTTCTTTCTCTGTAAAATGGAGATAATGGCACCTAACTCAAATTCAATAACGTATATAAAGTGATTAGCAAACCTGAAAGCACTATAAAAATGCTGGTTATTAGGATTATGACAATTATTGTTTTGGTTCCTTAAGGATGTAGTTCAGCTGTGTCTTGTGAATCAAATTATCAAGGACTGATAGATGCTCTCATCATATCTTCCTACTTCTCTCGAACTATGACACACTATCGTCCATTTTTGCTTTGTTTTCATTTTGCTCTCCTTTGTCTTAATCATTCTATCATGATATCATCCCTTTTTTCCAATATAACTTTGTAAAGATCCCTTCAAAATAGTTTACCTCTCAGATCTATGGAGAGAAGAATTTATGACCAAACAAGAGATAGAAAGTATTATGAAATCCAAAATATATGATTTTATTACATTAAATTTAAAAAGTTTTCTATAAACAGAATCAATGCAGCCTAAATTAGAAGGGAAGCAGAAAGCTGCAAAACATTTTTACAGTCAGTGTTTCTGATAAAGGCCTCATTTCTAAAATATATAGGGAACTAAATCAAATTTATAAGAATGAGTCATTCCCCAATTGAGAAATGGTCAAAGTATATGAACAGGGAGTTTTTAGATGAAGAAATCAAAGCTATCTATTACCATATGAAAAATACTCTAAATCACTATTGATTAGAGAAATGCAAATAAAAAGAACGCTGAGATACCACCTGACATCTATCAGATTGGCTAATATAACAAAAAAAGAAAATAATAATGTTGGAGAAGCTTTGGAAAAATTGGAACACTAATGCATTGTTGGTGGAGCTGTGAACTGATCCAACCATTCTAGAGAGCAATCTGGAACTATGCCCAAAAGGCTATGGAGCTTTGACCCAGTGATACAACTACTAGGTCTGTATCCCAAAGAGATCATAAAAAAGGGGAAAGGACACACATGTATAAACATATTTATAGCAGCTTTCTTTGTGGTGGCAAAGCATTGGAAATCTAAGGCATGTCCATCAATTACAGAATGAGTGAACAAGTTATGGTATATGAATGTAATGGAATACTATTGTGCTAAAAGAAATGATGAACAGACAGATTTCAGAAAAACCTGGAAAGACTTAAGTGGACTGATGTTGAGTGAAGTGAGCAGAACCAGGAGAACATTGTATACAGCAACAGCAGCATTGTGAAATGATCGACTGTGACAGACTTACCTCTTCTCACCAATATAATGATCCAAGACAATTCTGAAGAACTCATGTTGGAAAATGTTCTCCACATCCAGAAAAAAAGAACTGTGGAATCTGAATGTAGATTGAATCATATTATATCTACTTTTTTTTTCTTTTTTGAGGTTTTTCCCTTTTATTCTCACTCTTCTTTCACAACATGACTAATGCAGAAATATGTTTAATGTGATTTTACATATATAACCTATATCAGATTACTTTCTCTCTTGGGGAGGAGGGAGGGAGAAAAATTTGGAACTCAAAATCTTATAAAAGCAAATGTTGAAAACTACCTTTTTACATGTAACTGGAAAATAAGAAAATATTTTTTATGATAAAAAGAGCCCTTTAAGTCAGCTACCATGGTACCCTTAAGTCTTCTCAGCAGTGGCTGAGTTGGATCTCAAGGCACATACCAAATAGTGGGCATTTTCTTCTATTGGTTTTACAACAACAAAATCATGTCCCCCAGGGATATGTGATCTTACCATAAATAAAAGAAAAGGAAATGTCATCTTGATTTTCCATTTCTATTTGTTATCATAGCACTTTCAGTAGGTTTTTTTGCTTGTTTACAAGTCAAAGTATTTTTTTTCCTCATTGAATCCCAAGTTCAACTTGATACCTGAATAAACAAGCTGAGATCCCTTTGCCTTTGAACATATCACCATCCATTATCAACAATAGCTGTTTGCTTGAAAAGAGCTTAGCAGGCTATAGAACTGCCTATGATGGTGTAGGACCTGTTAGGGGCAGAGACAATTTTCCTTCCTCTGATGCCAAGAGAATGAAAAATGCTGCCAGAGAACCTCGGGAAGATAATGGCCAATAGTCACCCCCAGTATTTACAAAAGCATCCACTAGTCCAAGTTTCCAAAGGCTTTTCCTGGTCCCAAACAGCTGTGTCATAAAATTGAGACTGAAAGAATTATTATATTAGAGATGGTGACCATTTGTGTGCAGGCTCCAGATAGAACTGGCAATAAGAATTTAGATTAGGCCTAAGCCAATGAGCTCGTAATCGCAGAAGTTAATTACCAAGAGAAGTTCCTTGCATCCTAAATCTCCAGCTGGAACCAACCTTAAGGATCATCTAGGCCAAGTTCATTTTACTACTGAGGAAACTGAAGTCCACCCAGAGATTTTAAGTAACTTTGTCCCAGGTCACGCAGGTAATAAGTGGTAGGGCATGGGGTACTTGGCTCTATATTCAGATTTTTACAGTTGTGGAAACTCTTGGCCTTTTTATGGTATTGGTTGCGGGGAGGGGGATGACAATGAGTCTAGAAGATGTCTTAACATTCCATACAATTCTAGGATTCTAGTCTAGGTAATCTAATCCCTAACTGGTGGAGGTTAAAAAAGAAAAAGAAAAGGTGGGGCAAAGCATTAGTACCCTGAAGACACTTGGAATCAAATTGCTTTAACAGGGAAGAGAATGCAGATTGTTTTCTCTACCTTTGAACATTAGACCTGGACCACTGAGGAGTTAGCTGTTCTCTTATGTGAAATGTTTGTAACCTGACAGTGTCTAAACATTTGATTTTGGAATACATTGATGATTTACTTATGACATTTAACAGAACTGAAGCATCAGTTTCCTGTTGCATAGAGTTCCTTCTCAAACCCTGCCAGGTGGTTAAGACTTTGGGGACACAGAACTTTAGTCCTGATTTATCAGCAGTTTGCCTTGCTTTCCAACAGAACCACAGAAATTCAGAGTTAGAGGGGACCTTAGTGCCCACCTAGTTTAACTCACATGTGAACCAGAATCCCCTCTACAACATTCCCAGCAAGCAGTGGCCCAGTGTCTGTTTGAAGGTTAACTATTTGACTTCTGAAGCAGTGAAGAGGCTGTTTTCCTTCCATTAGATGTGAAGGAGTCATCACTTTACAATAATAATTCCACCATCTTCGACAAAGAAGATTAATCATTCTTCCATGTTTCATCCCATATTTCATTTAAAATACTAATTAATGAATAAAAATGCACTTATTAAGCACTTACTGTGTTCTAAACAATGGGAATATAAAAACAAAAGCAAAGATAGTCCCAGTCCATAAAGAACTTATATTCCAACGGGGGATACAACACACCAAGGGGAATTAGTGGTGGCCATGAAGATTTCATGGATGGGGAGGAGGACAGACTGATAGCCCAACTAGAAACAATATGGTAGAGTTGATTTAATCATGGTGAATGGCTCCAGAACTGGAGGAGGGGGTGGGGATCCTTCACTGTTTGCCCTTTTTTCACTTGAGTATGGCCACATAGTCTTCATTCCATATTTGTGAAGATGATCTTTGGAAGCCCAGTGTTGAACTTTTCACTGATCCCTCTTCTATTTGCTATCATTTGAATATCCTGGTCTATTGATATATTCTGGGCTCATATGGTTCAAAGAAAACTAAACAGTCCCATTTTCCCTTCTCATCAAGGTGACAGGCAGTAGTCATTAGGAGCAGATGGAATAGAATCCACTAACAATTCCTACCATTTACATTGCCCATTATGATTTGCAATAGGCCTCACAACACATTAACTTATTGGGGGTTCTTCTATACTAGGGCAAGCAGTAAAAGTCAAAAGTAGTTAACAATCATGCTGGAGAAGTTTCCTTTAAACTGAATTTCTTGGTCAATACCATAGGATCATAAATCTAGGGTTCAAAGGGAATTCAGAAGCCATCTATTCTAACTCCCCCATTTTACAGTTGAGGAAACAGAAGTCATGGGGAGGCAAGTGATTTGGCCAATATCACACATAGGGTCACAGATGTAGAGTTAGAAAAGACCTTGGGAGCCATCTAGTTCAACCCCCTCATTTTACAGAAGAGGAAATTGAAGCCCAGTGAGGTGAAGTGATTTTAAGGTCATTTATATGATCATAATGCTAGGCCTAGAAGAGTCCTCTCATGCCATCTAGTCCCATCTCCCAATTTTACATGAGAAATCTGAAGTGAAAGAAGGTTGAATGACTTGCCCAAGGTAACACAATTAAGAATTATGAGGGGTAATATTTGGACCTGAGTTTTCTGACTCCAGGGTCATATTATGGCAAGCTACTGACAAATTATATATTTAACCATGTGAAGCTTCACTTTAAGAGAAGGGATAGGTGGGGTAATGAGCAGGGGGCAAAGTGCCAATCTTAGCCACATAGTCTTGTGATTTGAAGAAGTTTAAGCTCTAGTAAGGCTGGTGTTCTTCCTTTAAATTCTCTAATTTCTGTCTCTGGGGCCCCTAATAAAACTTTAAATAATTACCTGCCCAGATTGGGACTGTAGCCTTTGCCACACAGTGAAGCCAAAGAGAAATAGCCCATGTTTGCTGAGCAAAAAGTCTTACTCCATTCAATTTTGAGAATGAGAACATGGCCTCATCCATTGTTTCAGGAATCCCACCATTTAGTTCCTTTCCTCAAAGTCACAGCAAGAAATAACATTTGAGAAGTTTAAGGGGTGAAAGCAAAGGGCAGAAAATTCCACTGGCTAGTGGTTCTTACTCCCAAGAAAATATTAGCATATAATTGTTACTATTTATATTTGATTTTTTGATAATATGATTTGTTCTCATTCTTCTCCAGGTTGCACTGCTGACTTATCCCCACAGGACTTTCTCTTCATTCCACCACCTTTCCCCATCCCCATACTGGCCAGAGACCTCAATGATACACCCCCTTTCAGCTCCCTTTTTACCAGTGTGCTTAATAGAGTTTTATGTCCTCTTTCCTAAGATCAACTGACTAACACACTCTCTGTTTCTGTCTCACACAGACTCACACACACTCACATTCTCTCTCTCACACACACTCATACACTCTCACATTCTCTCTCTTACACACACATACACACACACGAGTAAGTCTTACATGTAAAATTCTAACTTCTAATCCATTGTTTTTCCTAATGGAAATGAGAAAATAGGCAGCCAAAAATAAAGGAAAACCTCATTAAACAGGAAAGAAAAACATGATTCAAAGTCCGAATTATTGAGTGACCATTACCTAAAGGTGTGTTTCCCCAAAGAGAAATATATGGGGACTGAATCTACCAAAATGAAACTGAAGATAATTTTCTGAAACATTATATTTCCATTGCTAACCAGATCTTTAAAAAAAAGTTCACAGAATTTAAATGGGAAGAAGAGAAAAAAATGTATCTTTTCCAAGCTCTCTGCTCATTCAAGAGTGCATAGATGGGGTAGCTGGGTGGCACAGTGGATAGAGCACTGGCCCTGGAGTCAGGAGGACCTGAGTTCAAACCTGGCCTCAGACACTTGACACTTACTAGCTGTGTGACCCTGGGCAAGTCACTTAACCCCAATTGCCTCACAAAAAAATGCATAGATGGATCTAAATGGATTTGCAAAATAAATCATTGATTTGAATCATGACCAGGTTGTTAGTGATAAGAAATAATTTCCTACTGATTGACATATATTTCCAATGGGTGCATCTTTAAATCACCCATGGATTTTGAAATAGTATGTTAATTCAAACAACATTTATTATGCACTAATTGTGTGTAGATCACTGTGATTAAGAGTAAAAGTTACAAAGATATATAACACAGCCATTTCAGTCCTCATGGAGCATGTAGTGCAGTAAAGATATAAGTCAAAAACAATACCCCATATTGCATGATCAGTGCATGAAGGTAACCATTAAGTCTTTTTAATAGCAAGCTCCAGGGTTTAAATGAAGAAGGATTTGAGCGAGAACTACTATGTAACCTGGCTGAAAGGCATGTAACTCTTGGGGCACAAGGAGAACTCATTCTCAGAGCTGGCAGCATTGGGGAGCCATTACATCACACAAGTCTTCCCATCTTTTTCTAAATTTCTCATATTTGTCATATTTTATAAAATAACAATATTCCATTACATTCTTATAGCCTTTTGTTCACCTATTCCCTGTCAATGTGTACACGCTTGAATATAGTTATTGATGTAGGGAGTTCCAGATGGAAAATGACTACCAGTCCAGAGATACTGTACCTTCTGTGCAACACAGAGTCTTAGAGAGTTGCCTGGAGCACTGAGAAGTTATGTGACTTAACCAGGGTCACACAGCCTATATCTGACAGAAATAGGACTTGAATTCAGGTATTCTTTTTTTTTTTTAAGTGAGGCAATTGGGGTTAAGTGACTTGCCCAGGGTCACACAGCTAGTGAGTGTTAAGTGTCTGAGGCCAGATTTGAACTCGGGTCCTCCTGAATCCAGGGCCGGTGCTCTATCCACTGCACCACCTAGCTGCCCTGAATTCAGGTATTCTTGACTCCCAAGCCAGGCACTGGATCAAAGGATCATATATTTAGAGCTGGAAGGGACTTCAGAGGTCATCTAGTCCAACCACTTTGTTTTACAGATGAAGAAACTGAAGCTCCAAAAGGTCTAGTGACTTGCCCAAGGTCACACAGGTAGTGAGAGACAGAAGTAGGACTTTAGCTCAGGATCTCAGACTCCAAATGCTGGGCTAATTTCCATTGTCCGTTATCCACCATGCCATAGCTGCATCCCTTTTTCATGTGGTTGTTAATCATTTCCAGTTCTTTTGAAAAGTGTCTCAAACAATGAATAATATGAGGAATTCAGGTTCAAGGGCAGTTTGTTGTTGTTGCTGTTGTTGTTATTATGGAAGGAGAAGAGGAAATGTGAATTATGGGTACATTACCTTGTTTTTAGGGATATGGGAAGGGGCCAGTGAAAAGGGAAAGACTGGAGATGCATTAGAGAAAGGAAAGAGTCACTGACCAATATCCTTGAAGTATGAGAGGATGGAATCTAGATAACAGCATTAGCAAAGACAAGAACTACCCCCTTCTTCTGAGGAGGGAAAAAGGAGAAAATAGCTAATGAAATGCAAAAGTTCTTAGGGTAGGTAGAGATTTGGAAGAAATTTTCCATGGCTTCCATCTTCTATGTGAAATAGGAGGCAGTCATCTACATGATTAATAATCAATCAGTCAGTAAGTATTTATTAAGCACCTAATATGTGTCAGGGCCTGTGTGAGGTGCTGAGGAAACAAAAATGAAATAGTCACTCCCCACAGAGTGCTTACATTCCATCTGGAGTGACAGTGGGACACAGCAAATACCAAATGTATACAAATTTGTTGGTAGAGGAGAGAGAGAGAATTGAGAGAGACAGATGAAGAAATTAAAAGGGAGAATGAGGGAGAGAGAGAAGAAAGGGGGGATAGGAAGAGAAAGGAAAGGGAGATCTGTGAGTCTTCTGCATAGAAGTGATAAATCCATGGGAACTGATGTGGTCATCAAATTTGAGATACCTATGGGATATTCAATTTGAAATATCCAACAGTCACATGCAAATGTATGAGAATTTCAGGTGAGAGATTAGAACAGAATATATGGATTATATATGGGGATAGATTGCAAGTATAGGCTTCTCTTTAGAACATCTGCTTCAGGAAATAAAATAAGGAATCAATGTACATTTCCTATCATATAGTGACTCACCAATCAACATGCATTTTTAAACACTATGTATTTTAACCCTTACTACTTTGAGGTGTTACAGGGAATAGAGTGCCAGGCCTATATTCAGAAAGAACTAAGTTCAAATTTGGCCTCAGATACTTACTAGCTGTGTGGCCCTGGGCAAGTCACTTCTCCCTGTTTGTCTAAGTTTCCTCATGTATAAAATCATCTGGAGGATGAAATGGCAAATCATTCCTTTATCTTTGTCAAGAAAATTCCAAATGGGGGTCACAAAGAGTCCGACATGACTGAAACAATTGAATAGCAAATGTTCCAGGTACTGTGTTACAGCTGACACTCTAATGGGGGTGGCAAGATAAAGAAATCAAAACATACAAAGATAAATACAGAAGAAACAAGGTATTCTTAAAGGGGAGGGCACTAGCTGGCAGGGGTAGGCAGGAAAGTAATTTTGGAGGAGGCAGGGCATAATCGGAAGCCAAGGATTCTATGAGTCAGAGATTAAAAGGAGGGCATTCCATGCACAAAGAGCCAGTACAAAAGCACTGAGATGGGAAATGGAATGTCATGTTCAAGAGAAAGCAAATATTCCACAAAGGGTAGACTATAGGGTATATGAAGGAGAGCCAAATACTGGGACACTAGCAAGGAAAGAAGGAGCCAGGTTGTGAAGAGATTAAAATGACAAAGGACCTACTATTTGATTCCAAAGGTAATAGGGAACCACTGAGGTTTATTGAGTAGGAGGAATAGCATGGCTTTAGGAAAAGACTCAAATTTTAGGTTAAAAAAAGGAAATTATAAGATTTGACAAATGATTGGATCCATGAGGTAAATTAAAGGAGTAGAGAATGACACTGAGGATGTGAACTTAGATGACTGGAAATATCATGGTGCTCTCAACAGTTTTAAGAAAGTTAAGAAGGGAGGGTCCCTTGTGAAGGGAATAGGACAAAAGTTCTGTTTGGGGCATAACGATTTGAGATGCCAACAGGAAATCCATTTTAAAATTTCCAACAGGAAGTTGATGATGCAGGACTGGAGAGAGGTTGGGGTTGAATATATATATATATCTAGGAATCATCTGCATAGAGATGGCCATTGCCCATGGGAGATGAGATCACTGAGTGAGAGACTGTAGAGAAAAGAGAATAGGGCCAAGCTCCCTAAGGACACCCACAATCAGTGGTCTTGACACAAACCAAAAAAATAAACCATCTTAGCAGGAATTGTTAGTTTGGAGAAACATGGGAGAGCAGAGTTATGAAAATCCAGAAAGAGGAGAGTATCCAGGAGAAGGTGACCCACAGGGTCAAGAAGGAGGAAGATGAAGAAGACATTACATTTGGTAATGAAGAAATCAATGGAATCTTTAAAGTGAGCACTTTCAATTGAAAAATGAAGTCCAAAGCAAGATTGCCAAGGGTTTAGAAGAGAGTGAGAAGTGGGGGCACTGAGTGTAGATGGCTTTTTAAGGGAGTTTAAATGAGAGGGAACGAGAGTTATAGGCCGATAGCTGATGAACACAGAAGGTTATGGTATATATGTTTTCATATAGTTTTTATAGGTTTTTGGTTTGTATGTAAAAGGGAAGAAGCTAATAGGGAGAGATCGAAGATTGGAGAAAGTGGGGATGGTGATCTGCTGAAAAAGATAGGTGAGTATGAGATCAAAGGCTCACATAGAAGGGTTGGTCTTGCCAAGCAGAAGGTCTGGTTCATCATTGGAGACTAGAATGAAAAATAAATAGTGATAGGGCATGTAAGTGGCTTTTGATATGAGAAGAGGGAACTTACAGTGAATAGCGTCATGATGGGGGGGGGGGTTAAGTCCTCAGAAAAAAGGGTGAATGTAAGGAAGGGGTATGAGAGGCTTAAGGAGAAAAGAGCTACCTGCTTTGGTGAGTGGGATTGGGAATCATTTAGGGAGGATTAGTAAGATTACTTTGCCATGGTGAGGGCCCAGTTGAGATTAGCTGGCATAAATTTGTGGTGTCCCAGTTGGCACAGTTTCATGATTTCCTCTAGCTCCATTTAGCAGTATCTGAGTAGGAGAAAAGAAAGCAGATGCTGGTATACAACCATGAATTTAGTTTGATGAGGTGGGGATGATGATAGGACAAGGGATTTAAGTAAAGACTATAGGGTAGGGTTGAATTGCTTCACTGAGGGATCAAGATTGGGAAGAGAAGAGACTGGATAGAGTAGGGGCAGTGTTCTGGGAGAGTACTGAGGGGTGGAGATCATGGTGAGGATAAATAATTTAGGAGGACTAGGCACAGTGATATACCGGTAAATGTTCAACAAATTGTTCTCTGACAAAAAAATGTACATAGGACACATTTTTAATTTTAATCTGCATTACCATTTTCTCCATCACTCTCTTATACCCAGACAATCAACCAAACTGTAAACCAGGCCCTGATCTGTAGCTTTTCTAATTCCCAAGGTGTAAGTACTCACACTGAACATGTAAAAACTGGCTCTCAAGAGCTGATCCAAGTTGGCTTCAGCACTCTGCTAAGTGAAGCATAGGAGGAGATGGAAAGATAAAAGGTTATCATCAGATAAAAGGAATTCAGAACTCATGAACATGGAAGTAGAACCACCTGTGGGTGAGAGCAAGTTTAAGGGTATGATCAACCAATCCTTTAGGATCATAGGAGTTAGTGCTCAAAGCACTCATAGAGAAGACCTAGTTCATTTCCATCATTTTATTTTTTTATTTTTTGGCAGGGCAATGAGGGTTAAGTGACTTTCCCAAGGTCACACAGCTAGTAAGTGTCAAGTGGCTGAGGCTGGATTTGAATTCAGGTCCTCCTGAATCCAGTGCTGGTGCTTTATCCACAGCAGTGCCCCCTAGCTTCCCCTGATCAACCAATCCTGTTTCTAGCAGAGGTAGAGTAGAGGAGTTGGTCACGAGAGATGAACAGATTGAGGAACTGGAATTTAGGGGTATTTGACATCTGACTCTGCCTTTGAATTCATTACATGCCATGTGGTTCTTCTTTTTGAATCATTTTGGTAAAAGCCAGCATTTATTCCTTGGCCTCTAGTCAGAAAGCACAAGCTAGCACCAAAATGGATTAGAAGCCACTGTAAGGTTATTGACCAGTGCCAGTCTTGAAACTGTTTCAGGGGCTCAACTTGAGAGCTCACTACTTCAATGGATGCATCTGGGCTACTTGTTATGTGCAACTAAGTCACAGTCTACGAGACTACAGGGCTCATTGCTGCTCTGACGAAATGTGTTGCCTTCAAGAAGTCACTGAAGTCCTGCCCTTTGATATTGCTTATCGGGGGAATGGTGAAGTCATTTATTTTTATTCCTCAGTTGAATGTCTTTCAGTACATGGTGGAAACTGATGCCTGTCAAAGGCTTACTCATCTCCAGATAAAAGCCACAACTGCAGAGCCAGGCTCCTTGTTCTAATAACCTATGCTCTATCAAAATGCAAATTGACCAAAAACACCTCAACTAGGGGACAATGAATCACAAAAGGATTCACCTAAGGGTCTCTTTAAATAGTGAGTCGCCCACTTGCTTCCAAGATATTATTTGGTTCATTGAATTGAAATTTATTTCAGCAACACAACTGTGGTGTGTGAGAGAGGAAGGGAATCCATTATAATGGAAAGAAAAACAAGCCTGGAGTCAGGAAACTAACCCAGTACTATCCTTTCCTAGTTGAGGAATATTAGGTAGTCCCTTGTACTCTCAGGGTTTTTTAATCTGTCAAATGAGAATCACAAGCTTTGTCTTCTCTGCCAGGGTTGTTGACCAATAAGAGCTATTAGAAATAGCTCCACTAAAGTAAACTGCATGCACTGGTGGGGCGAGGCTGTCTGTGTGTGCAGTTTTCTTATAAATACCCCATTAATGAAAAAAACTTAGAAAGATGATGGACAGAAAGACATTAAATGCACAGATCTCCTGACACAATTACCCCCCAAAACAACAATAAAACAACGCCTGGAGCAGCAAAACCCACAAAAAGATGGGGTGCTATTATTTTCCATCCAAAGACAGCTTAGAGGGGGCTGTGCTAGGCTGTAAGAAGAGTCCAACCCTTGAAATGGTGCCAACACAGTCCCCAGGCTGGCTGCACCAGAGAAACTTACCCCTGAACCTCCAGATGAACTGCAGCATCAGCATCTTCTGTAACTAAGCTTATGGTCCGTGAGAGGGCTGAATTGGCTGGCTGGGTGGGTGGGGGAGGTAGAAATACAAGGGTGTCTGCAGGAACTAAGGAGGAATTTGGCTATCCCACCCCAGCAGAGAACCAGGAAGAAATCTTGAGCAGCGTGAGGCCCAGGTGGGGGATGGGTGCAGGCTTGACAAAGCTAAGAACCACAGCACAAAAACTTTTGCTGGCTGGTTAATTAGCAAGTTGTCTTGAGGTTATCCTCAGACCAGAGGACAAGCTTATCCGGGGGAATGGGAAGAGAACAACCTGCCCTCCCTCAAACCAAAACACCTGATACTCTCTGAAGCTTGGGACAGTGTATTTTGGAAGCAGGGCCCCACTGTAAGAGTGAGGTAAAAGTCAAGTAAAAGACAGCAAGAGGAGCAAGCAAAGAAATTTGAGAATTATAGAAAGTTTCTTTAGCAACAAGGAAGATCGAGGTACACCCTCAGAAGAGGATAACAACCTCAGGGCCCTTACATCCAAAGCTTCCAAGAAAAATATGAACACTTCCATGGAAGTGTTCAAAAGGGACTTTGAAGAGAAAGTAGGAGAGATAGAAGGAAGATTTAGAGAGGTGGAGGGAAGAATGGAAAGAAAAATGAGAGTGATGAAGGAGAGTCATGAGAGAAGTCAACAGGCAAATGGAAAAGGAGATACAAAGCTCTCAGAAAAAAATAATTGCCTAAGAATTACAACTGAACAAATGGAAGCTAGTGATTTATGAGAAACCAAGACACAGTAAAGCAAATCCAAATGAATAAAAATAGAGGGCAATATGAAATATCTCCTTGGAAAAACAACTGACCTGGAAAATAGATCCAGGAGAGATATTTTGAAAATCATTGGACTACCTGAAAACGATGACCAAAATAAGAGTTTAGACAGCATCTTCCAAGAAACTGTCAGGGAAAATTGCCTTGATATTCTAAAAGCAGAAGGTAAAATAGAAATTGAAAGAATCCACCCATCACCTCCTGAAAGAGATCCCAAAAGGAAAACCTCCAGGAACATTATAGCCAAATTCCAAAGCTCCCAGGTCAAGGAGAAAATATTGCAAGCAGTTAGAAAAAAGGAATTCAAATATTATGGAGCTACAGTGAGGATAACACAAGATCTAGCAAAATCTACATTAAAGGACCAGAGGGCATGGAATATGATATTACAGAGGGCAAAGGAACTGGGACAACAGCCAAGACTCACCTACCTAGCAAAACTGATTATAGTCTTTCAGAGGAAAAATTGGGACTTTAATGAAAGAGAAGACTTTCAGGCATTTGTGATAAAAAGACCTGAACTGAATAGAAAAATTGACTTTCAAATAAAAGACCCTAGAGAAGCATAAAAAGGTAAACAGGAAAAATAAATCATGAGGGATAGTAAAAGATTAAACTGTTTACATTCCTACATGAGAAGATAATACTTCTACCACATATGAACTTTCTCAGTATTAGGGCAGCTGAAAGGAATACACTTAGAGGACACAGGTCTGCACTGAATATGAATGGATATCTGTAAAGCATTTATTTTTTGTTTATCCTTGTTTTTTTGTGGGGCATGCAGGGTGGGGTAGCTTATGTCTGGGCCAGATTTGGGCCCGGGGCCTCCGGGGTCCAGGTCTGGTGCTTTGTCTACTGTGCCACCTAGCTAACCCATGATGACATCTTTAAAATAAAGTTAAGGGGTAAGAGGAATTCACTGGAAGAAAGGGAAAGGGAGAGGCAGACTGGGGAAAAGTAGCTCACAGAAAAGAAACAAGAAAAAGCTTATGGAGGGGAGAAGAGGGGGAAGGAGTGTGGGAGTGAGTGAACCTTACTATCATCAGAATTGGCTCAAAGAAAGGATAACATACATACTCAAGTGGGTATAGTAATATATTTTGCCCTGAGGGAAAGTGGGAGGGGAAGGAGATAAGGGAGGAGGGAGAGAAGAGGGGAAGGAGGGAAAGGCAGATTGAGGGAAGGAACAGTACAAAGCAAAACACTTTTGAGAAAGGTGAAGATTTTCTGCATAACTGCACGTGTATGACATATTGAATTGCTTGATTTCATAGGGAGAGTTGAGAAGGGAGAAAGGAAGAAAACTTAGAACACAGAATTAGCTCAAAGACCATAATCTCATCAGAGGGGGCTTAAGGAGGGAATAACATACACACTCAATTGGGAGGAGTAATCTATCTAACCCTGCAAGAAAGTAGGAGGGGAAGAGGAAAAGAATGGAAGGGTGAAAGAATGGAGGGCAGAGCTGGGGAGAGGACAGTCAGAAGCAAAACACTTTTGAGGAGGAATAGGGTAAAAGAAGATAGAAATAGAGTAAATATCATGGGAAGGGAATACGATGGAGGGAAACAGTTATGATGATTGATTATAATGGCAAAACATATGGTACCTACTCTGCTGGGCTATTGTGAAGAAAATTCTTTGTCAAGTTTAAGGTCCTATATAAAAGTTATGATGAACAGGATGCTATCTGAAAAACCTGGAAAGACCCACAAGAACTGAAGCAGAGAGAAATGTACTGTATACAAAATAACAGCAATAGTGTAAGATGATCTGCTGTGAAGGATGTGGTTATTTTCAGCAATGCAATGATCCAATATAACTCTTAAGGACTTATGAAAATTGCAATCCATCTACAGAGAAAGAACTGATGGTATCTGAAAACAGATTGAAGCATAATTTTTTGACAGTTCCTTAATCTGAAGGTTTTTTATCTGTTTTCTCTCACAACCTAATGTGGAGATGTTTTCCATGACTACTCATGTATAACTTATATTGAATTGCTTGAGTTCTTGGGAATGGAGGGTGGGAAGGGAGAGAGGAAGAGAAGTTGGAGGACAAAAGTTTTTAAAAATTGATGTCAAAATTTGTTTTTACATGTAATTTGGAAAATGAAATTCTAAACAGAAAAAAGAAAGATGACGGACATGATGGATGTCTCTAGGTATGGGATTTTTTGTTCTGTCATTTTTCAGTTGTGACTGACTCTTCATGACAGTTTTCTTTTCTTGGCAGAGATACTGGAATGGTTTGCCATTTCCTTCTCCAGCTCATTTTGCTGCTGAGGAAACGGAGGCAAACAGGGTGAAGTGACTTGCCCAAGGTCACACAACTAAGTGTCTGAGGCCAGATTCAAACTCAGGAAGAGGAATGTTCCTGACTCCAGGCCCAGTACTCTATCTCCTGAACTATCTAATCCAATCCTTTCATTTGACAGATGAGGAAACTGAGATTTAAATTACTTGCCCAATTCCATTTGAAATACTTATTTTGATTTGTTTGATTTCTGAGACAGTGTTCTTTCTATTGTACCTGTTTGAAGGACTGCCACATAGAAGATAATGAGATTCATTCTGCTTGGCCCCTGAGGGTAAAAACTAGATGAAAGTTGCAAAGAAGCAGATTTAAGAAAAACTCACTAAGATGAGAGCAGTCAGATAATAGGTTCCCCCCTCCCATTGGGACTCCTCATGCAAAGGCTGGACATCTACTTGTTGGGAATGTTATTGGAGGGGATTCTTTCCCCCCCCCCCCAATATAGAGCAAATTCCATGGTGTCAGAGGTCCTTTCTGGCTCTAGAACTATAACCCTCTCTCATCTGGGTCTTAGTTTCCTGTGTAAATTGAGGGAGTGGGAGGATTAAATGATCTTTTAGGTAGATAACATTGCTATTATACTAGCTATATACAGGATAAATAGGAAGTGAATAAGAGAGACACAATAATGACATCAATCAGTCAAAGGATACGGAGAGTTTTGTAACTTCTCTTGGATTATTCCAAAGTGTTTTCCAGAATGGGTTGCCTAGTTGTCCTCTTCAACAACAGGAAATTGATATGCCTGTCTACCCGAAGGATCTTAAACAATGAATTTTACCACCTTTGCATGAACAAGCCACTCGATCTCTTGCCTTCCTATAGAAAGTGGGATTTTAGGTGGGTCTTGTAGGAAGCCAGAAGGCAGAGATGAGGAGGAAGAACATTCTAGGCCTTGGAGACAGGCAATGAAAATGACCAAAGCCAAGAGATCGAGTGGCTTGTTCATGCAATAGTAAGGATGCTAGAGGCACTAGATTGAAGAATATGATGTGGGGCAAGTAGGAGAGGGCTAGGTTATTAAGTGCTTTGAATGGGAAGGAGAGCATTTTGTATCTGATTCTGGAGTTTACCAGGTTGGGGGGATGGGACTGGAGAGGGGTTTGACATAAGCAGAGCTGTATTTTTTTTAAAAATCACTTTGGTAGTTGACCCAGGAGAGAATCTTGTGGGTGCAACTATTTAAAGGGTATGATCTAGATGAGGATTAAGTAAAGGAGACAGAGATGGAACAGTCAGATAGGTAGGAAGAGAATCAAAAGAGATGGGTGTCCCAAAAACCTAAAGTCAAAAGGGTATCGAGGAAGAGAGAGTGATCAAGTGTCAAAGGCTGCAGAGCAATTGAGAAAATGCCACTGGATTTGGCAATTAAGCAAGCTGGAAAATGTGGAAAAAGCAGTTTAGGTTGGAATGATGAGGTCACAAGCCAGACTGTAAGAAGAAAGCAAGAGAAAAGAAATTATAGATGGCCTTTTCCTGGAGCTTTGCCACAAAACGCAGGCCATAATATATGTCACTAAAAGTCCCTTCCAGCTCTCAATCTACGACACTATCAGTATCATACACCTTTACCGAGCATATCAGCTAGACAATGGGCACCCTAAAGAAGGCTTAAGTGGTGCCTGTGGGCACTAACTTCTTTTCAGTTAAACTCTCAATTCCATTATCCCAATGACTGATTCCCACATAACCATTGTGAATGTACATGCAGTGAATGTAATCTAGTTACTACAAACAATGATTGGCCTGAGGTATCACCTCACGTCCATCACATTAGCAAAGATGGTAAAATTCATTGTTTAAGATCCTTCGGGTAGACAGGCATATCAATTTCCTGTTGTTGAAGAGGACAACTAGGCAACCCATTCTGGAAAACACTTTGGAATAATCCAAGAGAAGTTACAAAACTCTCCGTATCCTTTGACTGATTGATGTCATTATTGACATCATACCCCGAGGAAATTACTGACAGTATAAAAAATCCTTAAATCTGAAAATATTCCCAATAGTGTTATTTGTCATAATGGAAAGCTGGAAACAAAAGGGGTACCCAATAATGGAATTACTGTTCAAGTCAATGGTTAAACCAATTGTAGCATATGGATATAATGGAATATGAAGATGAATATGATGAAATTCAGGAAACATGGGAAGATTTGTACAAATGATGTGCAATGAAGAAAACAGCACTAAAGGAACAACAGAATCAAAGACTACAATGATAGTCCGACTATATCCCAAACTCTAATTCCATAACAATGTTAGCACCATTCTACAAAAGTTAAAGCACATATCTTTCATCTCCCTTAATAGCTAATAAACTATAAAAGTAGAAAGTGACAGATACTCTCAGTTGCAATTTCTACAGCATTGTGTGGCTTAACTTGTTTAGGGAGATTTATTGTTGAAGAGTGGTTGATCTTGGGTGTTTGGGAAACGTATGTTGAGTCAAAACATATAAGTGTGTATGAATGCACATATACATGTATGTATGTCTGTATATGTTTAAAATAAAGGAAATCAACAAGGAAAACTTTCTGCAGTTTCTGTATATCCACTTGGGATCAAATTAATAGTCACATGTGGAATTCAATGTTATTATGGCTTTATTATGGTCATTCTCCAGCACTCCAATAAGCAATCTGATAAAAATTTTGTCCTGTTGGTAGATGGCTGTCTCATCAGCAAGCCCAGCACATCAATTCTCATTTATAGCACTAATCTGGCCTTCCACTTAAGTAGAGCTACTAAAATAGACATATTCCATTTAATGTATGAAACTAACATCCAAGTAAGATAACATGCAAATGTAGGAAGCCATTATCATCCCACTTGGTCCCACCTTACACAGCAAGTTCCATCTATAATTACTTAAACAATGGTTAAATATATCCAACGATCTACATACATATGATGTGACTGATTTCCTTCTGTACATCACCATTAGCATGTGACCAGTTAGTTGCAAGTGGGGCCAGTAGTCACTTCTCTCTAGGCACAGAACTTTTGATTGGTGTCTCCAAAGGTTTCAACTTTCTTTTACTGAACTTCCAGAACCACATCTTACTTATATTCAAAGTACCATAGAACTATCATAACATAGAATGACTTTATTGTCATACATAGCAATCTTACCCTTCAGTGGCTGCACCCGGAGAACATTGTATAAAGACCAGACTACCTTGGATGCTAGTCAATTTCAGAAGTGGTTTACCAGACTCTGAAAGTGGTATCTCAAAAAGAGCTAGGCATCAAGTAGTCCTTGAGATCCCAATTTCCACATTGAGAACAATAGTGGGTGTTGACATAGGGCTTTAAGATTGGCAAAGTGAAACACATTCATGGACATTACATCTCACAACAAATAACTGAGATAGGAACTGCCTGTATCTCCATTTCATAGAGTAGGAAACTAGGTCAGAGAGCATAATGGTCAAGGTCACGCAGCTCCTGAATACCAAAGGTGGCATCTGAACTCCAATACATTTATCATCAGCCCCTCCCCACCCTGCCCCCTACACACACACACACACACACACACACACACACACACACACACACACACACACACTTCATTCATTTTCCTGATCCCACCACTTGTCCCAAGATAGACCCAATCAAATAGAGGGTGAAGACCAATTGTGTGGATTAAAGATTACCAATAGTTAATTCCTCTTCCCATTACCTTTCTACTGTTACTGGTTGGTTCTAGGGGTGGGATTTCTCAATGGAATTGTTGTTAGGACATAAGTGGTCCAACATTTTAATGCCTTACTCCCCCAGTTTAATAGCCCATGATATACATATCCACAAACCTGCCACAGACAAAAGCATGAAATTTAGTGTCCAAGGGAACTCTCTTTTTTCCTCTAGTGAGCAATATATTTCTGTTTCTGTTTGACTTGTTAACAATGGTGAAATACCTTTCACTTCGACTCCTTCCCTATCACAATTTCTATCTCATATTTTTTGTCAAATCCATATTAAACAAAATTATGAATATAAAGTAATCTCATCAATATTTACAATGAACAATATAGGAAAAGTTTAGAAAGCATAACTTTTGCTGAGAGACAGTGTCTCCTAGTGGAGAGAGAGCCAGCCTTGGAGAAAGGATGACCTGCCTCTGACAAGTGCTAACTATGTGTGACCCTGAGTAAGTCACTTACCCATCAGAGCCTTAGGCAATTCTCTAAGACTATAAGTTATGGAGCATTTGCTATTCTGTATTGGTAGAAGGGGTTATCTCACTCAAGAGTTCCCTATGCCAATAAAATTAGGGTTCTGGACCTCAAAATAACAACAATCAACAATCACCACAATAAGCACTACCACACTTATGCCAACCTATTCTTTCCTTTCATTTGAAAGCATGATTCAGGTATCCTTTGGGCCGTGTATGAGAGAAATTCTTTGCACAAACATCCTTACACTTACAAATATTTTATGGTCTCCTATTACAATTAATTACTTAATTAAGTTTCTAAAACCCCCTACACTAGCACTGGCAGAAGATAAAATGAGGAGGCAACTGAAAATTTATAATATCAAGTTTTATAAACTATAAATGTCAAAATCAAAGGACTACTCTAATCCATAATTCAAATAGTCTAGAATTTCATGAAGGTTTTTATTTTCCTTCTTGTGATTGAAACTATCAATTCTTCCCCACTGCCTATCCCCCTAATTCTTCACACTCCATACCACCCCCACGGAGTCAGAAACCTAATACTTTTTTTAAGGCATTTGTAATAGGAAGACCATCCAATAAGCACTAACTCCTTAGAATATGTGCAATATGATATGTCTTCCGCTCATCCATGTGGATGGTTAGTGAGCTTACTTCAATGAAATGAATGATAGAATCTCTTTCTTTTTACCTAATTCAGATAAAGTGCTGGTATCCTCTGACAATTTCCTGAACACTTTTTTGTGTGGTAAGAAGAACCTTTTAATTGGCCTGTGAGTATGCATACAAATGGTTCAAACAAAGAAACTTTCTCTCTGATGAAAAATAAGGCAATAATTGCTGTGTACCTCCAGGTGGATGAAGAGGTGATCGTAAAGTTCTTCCAAGGCTAGTTTATCTCCTCACCAGTTGCCATGGGCCCATGAATACATGGCGCTATTATTTCTTTTGTCTATTATGGGCAGTTAGGTGGCACAGTAGATACAGGACCAGGCTAGAATTAGGGAGATGAGTTCAAATTTGGCCTCCAACACTGACTAGCTGTGTGACCCGGGGCAAATCACTTAACCTCTATTTGCCTCAGTTTCATCATGTGTAAAATGGAGATAATAGCACCTACCTCCTAGGGATATCATGAAGAACAAATGAGATAATAATTATAAAGCACTTAGCATAGTGCCTGGCACACAGTAAATGTTATACAAACATTAGCTATTATTTTTGTTCATTTCTGATCATTTGTGAATGGGTAACAAAGACTGAAGAGAACTAGTATGTTTTTTTTTTTATTTTATTTTCAGAAGGTTAGAAGAATCACCAAAGGTCTGTTAAGCAACTGGAACCAACCCCGAAGAGTGACCTGCTTGATCCAGCCTACAGGTGAATTACTCAGCAGTTTAGCCAGTATAGCCTGCATATAAGGGAACAACCTTTTCATCAGCTATGCCACTCCCAGAAGTGAACTTTGATGGGCACTCCTTGAACTACTCTCTAGGTCAGGAAGTAGGGGCAGCTAGGTGATTCAATGGATAGAGGACTGGTCCTGAAGTTAGTTGGGAAGGCCTAAGTTCAAATATCACCTCAGACACTCAACCCCAATTGCCTTAAACATCTGGGGCCATCTCTAGTCATCCTGATGTATATCTTGCCACTGGACTCAGATGGCTCTGGAAGAGAGAGTGAGGTGGGTGACTTTGCACAGCCCTGCCTCACTTAAATCCAATTCATGGCAAGTCATGATAAAACCCCAATGTCATGGTCCTCTTTGAGAATGAAGGACAAACAACAACAAGGTCAGTAAGTACCTCATCCTTGGGTTTGGAATTGGAGGATATTTTATAGCAACCACTTTAAATTTAAATCTCAAGAACCAAGAACTAAGTGGGTGTATCAAAGGGAGAATAGGCCCCACTATGCCCTGGTTTTTGTGCATTGGTCCTTGTCAATTCCTTGCTCAATGTCCTTCATAATATCTAATTAATATTAATTGGCTATTTGATATTGATGAGATGTAAACTGGTAAACTTGTATGGGGGTGGGGGGAGGGAAACATATCGAATAAAAGCTTCCTAACTATAATATTTGAAGAATTCCCAGCCCTAATGGATTGCCTCTTGAACCTTGAGGGGAAAAGAATTAGCCCTGGTCTAGGTATCTGACCACTCATGTGACTGGGATCAGGAAAGTGAGCCCATAGCTAAGTGCTACATGCTTAGCTTTTAGGTACTGATTCATGTAAGTTTTTCTCCAACTCCCTGCCCCAATATGAATGTTGGCTCATTGAGGGCAAGGACTGTTCTTGTTTTTGTCTTTGTGTTCCCAGCACTTAACATAGAGGTAAACATGTAAGGAATGCTTGGTAATTAAGGTATTTACAATCGGAAACTCACCAAGAAAGAAGAAAAAAGTACTTTCCAAATCAGATTTACTTCTAACACCAGTGCACACATAGTCGAACAGTACACTCACACATATCCCTATGAATCATCCCTGTAATCTGTTAGGTAGCTCATTCTGGTTGAGAGAACACACACCCCTAGCTTTGCAGACTTTCAGATTATTTCTGCCATCAGCTACCATATGAAAAGCAAGTTCTGTTCTCAATTTTCCGAAGTTTTCCTGATTCTGGAATATACCTTGAGAATATATAGCCATAAAAATCTTGGGCATAGCATCTATTTCCTTCTTTCTCCTGCCACATTTGTGATTTGTCCCTTGGAAACAAAGCTGGGCAGCTCTCCTCCATTATGGCCAGAAAACTCTTAGCTAAAATTCAGAGAATCTGGTTTCCCTCAATGTCCTGTTTGTTTCATGCCTGTAAAAGAGCAAATGAAATGACCCAGCCCGTGGGCACATGGCGCCCATTCCAGCAGTCATTTGGCACCCTTTCCTCATGCACAGTCCTCTAATGGGCTTCCCTTTGGCTTGATCCTAGATGGGTTCTTGCCTTGCACTCTAACGCTGAGTACTCTTTGTGGGAGGGGACAGGAGGCTGTCGAGCTCAGACAGCCAGGAAAGGCTACCAGCCAATTTCTGCTATGGGTTGTTTCCAGCTGCTACATCTGCATTGATAACTGTTGGTTTCCAATAGTTGTCTCCTGGTGCATCTATCAGTCTGTATCTGACATTGGCCAGGGATGAGTTCCACCAGCTTCCCTCCTCTATTAGTCTTTAATACAGGCCTGAGTTCTTTTCTGCTGGACTCCCTCTTCATTTACCACAGGGATATTGACAGAAAGAGACACTGTCTACCAATAACATAATCCAATAAAATATTGAAGCAATTCAGAACAAACCAATCCTAAAGCACTAACAAGGTAGCAAGTTCCCCATCATATGAGCTATTCATACAAAGGCTAGTGACCATTTGTTGGGCATACTGTAGACAGAATCATGCTTTGTGTGAGTGTTGTATCAGATGACTGCTGAACACCCTTCTAAAGTCAGAGCCTAGCATTTTTGCAGCAGAAGTACTTTCAATTTACATGAAAAGTCGTTAAAATGTTCATAGAGAACTTTCAGGAATAAGAAATAAGTCCATGCTTCTGTTTCATTTCTCTATTCTGTCCATAAAATTACAAAAACACAGAATCTCAGACTTGGAATGGATCTCAATCAATCAATAAGTGCCTACTCTTTCAACCCAACAATAACACTACTAGGCCTGTACCCCCAAAGAGATCAAAGAAAAGGGGAAAGGACCCACATTTACAAAAATATTTATAGAAGCTCTTTTTGTGGTGGCAGAGAATTGGAAATCAAGGAGATGCTCAACTGGGGAACAGCCGAACAAGTTGTGGTATATGATTGTGATGGAATACTATTATGCTATAATAAATGATGAGCAGCATGGTTTCAGAAAAACCTGGGAAGATTTATATGAACTCATGCAAAGCGAAGTGAGCCGAACCAGGAGAACACAGTACCTAGTAGCAGTAATATTACATAATGATCAATTGTGACTTAGATACTCTGATCAAGTAATATTGATCCAAAACAATTAATTCTAAATGACCCATAATGAAAAATGCTATCCACCAGCAGAGACAGAAATGATGAACTCTGAGTGTAGATTGAAGCATGCTTTTTAAAACTTTCTTTATTTTTCTTGTATTTTTTTGCAATGACTAATATGGAAATATGTTTTGCGTGACTGCACATGTATAACTGATATCAAATAGTTTGCTTTCTCAAGAAAAGGAGAGGAATAAAAGGGAGGGAGAGAGTTTAAAACTCACTTAAAAATGATGGTTTAAATTGTTTTTACATGTAAATGGGAAATATTTAATGAAATAAATAAAAATAATTTTAAAATAAGTGCCTATTATATGTTAGACATGAGGCACACAAAGACAAAGGTTAAACAATCTCCTGTTTTCAAGGAAATTACATTCTATTGGAGGAAGGGGCAGAAACAACAGCATATACATGCACATATAATATACATACAGAATATAGCCCAAGTACAAAGCCATTTAAGGCTGGGAAGGTGGACTCAGAGCTGAAGAATCAGGGATCATTTAGCAGGTGCTTCTTATTCTGAGTTTTGAAAGAAACAAGGGATTCTGAGAAACAAAAGTAAGGAGGGAGTGCATTGGACATAGGGGAAAAGTCACTGCAAAGGCACAGCAGTGGGAAATGAGGTTTCTATTGTGAGGAATGGAAAGGAGATCTCCCAGCTGGGCAGTGAAGGATTAAAGCTCTAATCCCAGGTCCTTTAATTCTAAAACCAGCACATCATTCTCTACACTGCACTGACGCTCCAGTAAACCTAGTGGTTTATGCAGTTAACAGATTGCTATCCTCATTAGGAGCTGTGGGCTTTCTCAAATCAATAATAAAAACCCAATGCCTTGCTTTGGGAACAGAGGAGTGCAGAGAAACACAATATATCACTTTCTCCAGGACAGAAACACACACACACACACACACACACATACACACACACACACACACACACACCCCTCCGATATGCTAAAAAAGAAATCTCTTGATGGGTAGTGCAATCATCAGAAATCAATCCAATTGACAAGCATTTATTAAATACCTACTATATGCTAAGCATGGGACTATGTACTGGGGATACAAATGGAAAAGTGCCTGCACTCAGAAGCTTACCTTCTACAAGAGCATGGATTCTTAACCCTTTTTGTGCCATGGACCCCTTGGACAGTCTGGTGCAGCCTATGTCCCCCTTCTCAGAAAAAGGCTTTTAAATGCAGAAAATAAAATACACAGGGTTACAATAGAAACCAATTATATTGGAATGCAGTGATCCACCCATTTTTCTAAAGTTCCTGGGCCCCAGGTTAAGTATTCTTATACTAATCTTATACTAAGATAAATAAGAATGGGAGACATAGTGATGAAGATGGAAGAGTGGGGGTGGAGTGGAGCACTAACAACTGGAACAATCAGGAAAAAAACTGCTTGAAGGAGGGAGCCCTTGGACTGAGTATTTAAGGGAGCTAACTGGCAAAAGTAAGGAAGAAGAGCTTTTCATGCATGTGGGACAGCTGTACAAATCACAGGGGCCAAAGATGGAATATAATGCATGGGAAGTGGTAAGTTGACCAATTTGAATGGAACATAGAGTGGGATTTTTTGTCTTCTTTTTAGGGGGGTTGTTTGGAGGCAATGGGTGTTAAATGACTTGTCCAGGGTCGCACAGCTAGTATCTGAGATCACATTTGAACTCGAGTCCTCCTGACGCTGGGGCCAGTACTGTATCCATTGCATTACCTAGCTTCCTCCAACATCAAGTGTTTGAGGTGAAGTAATGCATAAATGGCATGACCTAGCCTACAAAGGTAGGGTCAAGTTGTATTGTGAAGGGGTATAACCCCTGGTGTGCTGGAGTCATCTCATAATGGCTCAAGAGCCACATGGATATATAGATTTAGGAGTTGTTGGCTTCTAAGTCTAGAACTGGAAGAGACTTCAGAGGCCATCTTGCCTAATCACTTAATTTTCCAATTAATGAGCATTTATTTAGCACTATGTGTGAGGACTTATGCTGAGATACAGAAGGTGCAGCAATTTACCTAAGGGTCACACCTAGAGGGGGAAGGGAACTCAGAGGTCATCTATCTAATCCCTCTCATTTTACGGAGGAGGAAACTGAGGCCACCAGAGTCCAAGTGACTTGTCCAAGATTACACATAGGACCCTAGGTCTAGAACTGGAAGGGACTTCAGAGGCCATCTAGCACAACACCCTCATTTTATAGAGAAGGAAATGCTTCTGCAAGATGTGGATAAAGGAGAAAGAAGGGGAGAAAGGAAAAGAAGAATAAGAGCAAAGAGGAGGAGAAGAGCTAGCATTTATATAGTGGCCATTGCATACCAAGTGCTTTATGGATATTATCTCATATAATTCTCACAACAATCCTGGGATGTAGGTGGTAACAGGGGTTAAATGACTTGCTCAGGATCACAAGTGTTTGAAGCTACATTTGAACTCAGCTCTTCCTGATTCTAGGCCCAGTGCTCTCTCCTCTGTGCCACCTGGCTGCCTAGTGTCAAAAATGGGATATGAATCAAGGCCCTTTAACTCCAGAGAAAGTGCATAATTAAGTCTATGGGACCTGATGAACTTGTCAAGGAAGACTATTGTACAAAAAGAAATGAACCAGTAAAGCAACCTTGGGATACATCCAGTCATTTAGGATGAGAAATGGATGGTAATCCCAGCACCTAGCAGAGTACCTGACATATAACAGGTGCTTAATAAATGCTTATTGACTGACTGGCTTGTTGATTGATTTTATGAAGAACTAGGACAAAGCAGTGTCACAAGAACCTAGGGAGGAAAGAGTATCTGGACAAAGCAAGTGACCAACAGTGTCAAGTGCTCCCAACAGGTCAAGAAGGATGAGGACCAAGAAAGGGTCATTGGATTTGGCATTAAAGGATTATTGGTGCCATTGGACAGAGCAGTTTCAATCAACTTTAGAGGACAGAAACTAAGATTGCAAGGAGATGAGTCAGAAGTAAGAGGATTTTTACTAGGAATTGGGCTGTGAAAGAAGGAGAGACTGATGAGAACTCAAGAAGTTAAGATCAAGGGAAAGTTCTTTTAGGATAGGGAATATCTATGCTGTTTTATAGGAAACCAAGAAGGAACCAGCAGACAAGGAGAGGTTGGAAATTAGATAGAGGGAAGAAAGAATAAGAGGGACAAGCCCTTGGAGGGGTTGGGATGTAATGGGATATACAGGTTGAAGGGTTAGTGTGAGCCAGAAGAAGGATCACCTCTTCAGAGACAGAAGCAGAGGAGGAAAGAATGGGGGATGATGCTAAGGTGATTTGAATTGTGAAACTGGGGGGAAGGGGCAGCTCATGATCAATGTTCTCAATGCTTGTTTCATGGAAGTAGAAGACATGGTTCTCTGCTCAGGAGAGGAAGAGAGATAGTAATTGGTGGGATAAGAAGGTTTAGAACGGCAATTCGGCACAACATGACAGAGATCCAAAAAGGGAAGAGTCAATGAATTATCTTGTAGCACTGAGGGCCCATTTGAGATTCGATGACATATATTGGCAGTGAGCCCAGTTACTATCATTGTGTCAGCCCCCCCCCTCCAGCTACTTTAAGCAGCCCAGGGACAGAAAAGTTGGATGAGGAGAGCAATTCAGGAATGAAATCTAAAGAAGTGGGATTAGGGATCAACGGTTGACAGTGTAAAACTGAATTAGTTACTGAAGGGTTGAGATCTAGAAGTGAAGCCAGAGTAGAGGTTATGAGTTCAAGAAGGATAAAGCAAAAGACCTGGTTGGAATCAGGAAAGTCTGGATGGATAGGAGTTTATAGTCAGATTTAAGAATTTCAGTTATAGATTGTGGAGGCCAAATGCTTGCGGCTGATGATGGGTTCAAGATTGTAAAAACATATATGTAACTGAGGTGGAATGGGGGTACAAATCATAGTTTAGGAAGGTGACCAACTGAGAAGCAAGGTTAGGTGAGGGGATAACATGTGAGATGAGGCCTCAAATATAAGGATACGTTTTGGGGTAGAGAAGAAGTTGGTAAGCCAATGAGTTCATGAAGGAAGGAGGCCAGCAGCCAGAGCTCAAAGAAAAGTTTGTTTAAAGAAAATCAAAAGAGAATTCCATAGGGAAGAGGGGTAAAGAGGAAAGGTAGAAGGATGGGACATGAAAGGGTACCAGGCACCATCTCCAAATTTGCTGATCCTTGATGGATGTTATTAAATTCAATGAACACTTATTAAGAACCTACTATATGCATGCATTACACTGATCAAGGTACTGGGGACACACAAAGACAAAATGGCAATAGTCCCTGTCCTCAAGTTGCTTATGTTATCTGTGACAAACACATCACAAAGAGTAGAAACTGTCTGGTCCTAAGAAAAATGAACAAGACATGCTCTGCCTTTTCACCAGGTTTAAAATGTAGCTTTAGAAATAATTGGAGGTGTGTAATGAACTCCCAGATCAGCCCAGGCCCAATCACTCAGTGTCTGGCTGAGGTTCTTCAGAGAGGCAGCCTATTTTCCAACGCAATCATGCATTCTAATGGAATTATTTGGAGGGAGGGGGGAAGTAAATGGAAAGCCGGTGGGCAAGATAACTTTTAGAATTTAAATGAACTCAAGCTTTCAAGCTTCTAAAAGTCCTGTCATAGTTCATCAACTGGAACATTTGTGTCAAAAGCTATATGTTTTAACTAACTTGACAAGAGGAGAAATAATAGGAAGGTATGGCCCTGGGTTTGATAAGAAGGAATGAAGAGGGGGTGCATTGGAAGGGAAGTATGAGGTTTGAGCCTTCTTTCTTTCTCCTCTGATTCCATTGTAGAGTGAGAGGCTTTTTACTGATATTAGGAAAATGATAAAATCTTTCCTAATTAAAGTCTCTACCATCACTTAGTTATTCTCTGGGCAACATCTCCTCTGGACTGCAAGGTAGCATTTAGAAAAGGCTAGGATTTTTTTTTAAGTATTTAGAATGGGCTATTTCAAAAAAGGGCCTCTTTCTTATAGTTCAGATAATAGGACTTCAAATTGGAAGGGATCTTAGAAACCGTCAAGTTCAATTCTGTCATTTCACAGATGAAGAAGCTAAGACCCAGAGAGGTTAAGTGACTTACTTAAAATGACACAGTTAGTAAGTGACAGAGCTGGGATTCAGGTATTCTGACTCTACAACCAGAGCTCCTTTTAGTATGCCACACCTGATCTCTCTGTGTACCTTTAGGTATCTTTGCTTTGGGTATTTCATCTCTTCATGGACCATCCTTTAGTTCAAGGTATATTAGAATAATCTATTTTCCTCACAAATGAAATGGAAAGTCCTAACAATAGCTTTCACCTGAGTTATAGTTGAAATTGGTTACCTAGAGCCACACAATGCCAAGGGTAGAGAGATTCAGTGGCCCCAAGAAAGTATTGGATTCCACTGCTCACCTGAGCTGACACTATTGAACACTTGAATCTTGTTCCTCCATAGGCTTCCTTAAGCCCATGCTGCTTTCTCCATTTCTTAGTATCTCTTGTCTCAACTCTCTTTCTTTTCCCATCCTCTAACACTGGGTATTCCCCAAAGCTCAGTTCTTGGGCCCTTGCTCTTTTTTCTACACTGATTCCCACTAAGAATTCAAATATTTTCATAGCATCAATCTCACCTCTATGTGGAGCTCCTAAATCTATATATTCTTGCTTCTAATCTTCAGTTTTTCACCAACTGCCTACTAGCAGACCAAAGCTTCTTAAACTGTGGGTCAAGACCCATAGTGGGTAACATAACTGAATGTGCAGGTCATGAAAAATTTGGCAACAATAAAAGGCTATGGAAACCTATTTCATATACCTATACACCCTTGCTTTGCATTAAAATTTCTTGGGAGAAAAGGGGTCATGAGTGGAAAAAGTTTAAGAAGCCTTACACCACTTGAATGTTTCATCATCATTTCAAACTTAAGAAGTCAGAAACCAACTCATTTCTCCCTACTTGCACCCCCAAAACCCCCCACCCAAGTCCCTCTCCCCAATTTCTGTCAGTGGCATCATTATTCTCTTAATCTTTACAGTTTGAAATCTGAATCATGTTTGACTCATTCTTTTCCTTTATCTCATATCAAGTAGGGACTGGACTTCTGATTTCATTAGTAGATGGTAGTGTCAGGTGAGTAAATTCCTTCTATCAATGCAGATGTGCAAATTCCCTATAACTTTTAACTTTAGTGACTTTGAGAAATTAAGTGACTTGCCCAGGGTTATATGGCTAGTGAGTGTCAGAATTTCTGAGACCAACTCTATTAATTCCACATTGTTTCTCTCTCTCTCTCTCTCTCTCTCTCTCTCTCTCTCTCTCTCTCTCTCTCTCAACAAATCACTCATTCTATTCTACCAGTTCTTTTCTTGAAATGTACCTCCCATATGTTCCATCCTCTTTCTATTCCTACTATTCCATGCTAACCTAGACCCTCTTCACCTATACCTGGAAACCAATGGAGTCACCTAGCTGGTCTTCTTGCTTCCAATCTCTTTCCCACGCCATTCTGCTCTGATTGTCACTATGAAACTGATCATCAACAAATACTAATTCAATCATGTCACTCTATTTATTGGAAGCCATCACTGGCTGACAATCACCTACAACATAAAATTTATATTCCTCATCCTGATATTCAGTATTCACCTCCCTGGTCCCACCTTACCCACCTTACTATGGATGATGAGTTTATTCTGGACATGGTAAGATTAAGGTGAAGGTAGAACATCTAGGAAGATAGAATCAGAAGGCACATGGAAACTGAGAGGGAAGGCAAAAATGGAGATATAAAATGAGTGAGTGAAAATAGATGGCAATTCATTTCAGCACAAAATCGCTGATCCCATATGTATCTACCTGCACCAAAGCAGATTTTGGAAAGAGTGTCTGATTGGAATGGTTGCCTGCTCATTTCAGGCACCAGTGGATACTTCTTTGCACTTCCAACTCTGCCTAGTGGTGGCCAGGTAGTCCAAAAGGTAGAGTGCTAAGAAATTAAATACATTTTTGTAAAAAAATCAGTGTGGACTACTGGAGTTAAAAATGCAGAATCAGAAAGGTGGCACTTTCCATTTGTTTTTCCAGACACTGCCTCTAGATGAGTTTAATCTTCGCTGCAGGCTATGAATATGCTTACTTTATGCCTCTGTTTATGTCCATTATTCAATTCACTACAAATATGTCCCACTCCATAGAAGAGTATGCTACCTTCCCATTTTTATAGTCTATTGGGTCTGGCTTAAAATTTAGAACAATATTTCACTATAACAAAAGCACCAGGAAAATTACCGCAGTAAATTACTGCTCCTCTACAATGAAATTTATTGGGAGCTTCTGGGTGTAAACTACATTAATTTGGGTTGTGAAGAAAATGAGCTTAATAGGGTGTTTCCTTCAGAAAATGACAGAATTCACTGGGAAGATAATTAATTTCATAACAGGCATAAGTATTTGGTAGATTTTTCTCCTTCCCTCAATCCTTGGTTCAAATTCTTCCAACTTATTCCAGGTTTTAAATACCTATAGCTTTAGGAAAGATTGGCAAAGTTCACCATTCTTGCCATGTTATTTACCGACAGGCTGTTACTGGGCTTTCTGCAACCCAAATCTACCAGGGGCCAATAGAGCCCTTGGCTGGGAGTGGGGGGATGGGAGAAATGAGGCACATTGGGAAAAATCTTAGTGCAATAAGTATAGGAGTAGGTGTTCTACTCCCCAGCCCAACTAATCATAGCATGATCACATTTCTCAGTCGAATCAATTAATAAAAAGTAAATTGGCTGTGAATGAGTTCTTAATTAATGTGAAAATACTGGGGCTTTGTGTGTCATTGGACAAAAGCAGATATTGCCACACAGGAAATATTTTGTGTTTTGTTGAAGAGCTGTAGCTATGCCATGCAGGCTGTTGATAGAAGGACAAGTCAGTCCAGGAATTCAGACATTCCAGCAGCAGGCTAGTTGAGAGGTGTTCAAATCCCCAAAAGTATTGTGGAGATAGAATTGTCTGAGGGGTAGAGCAAAGGAATGGATGATCTCATCACCAACAGAGATAGCTGGTGGCACAATGAATAGAGCCTGGAGTCAGAAAGATCTAAGTTCAAATGTGGTCTCAGGCATTTATTAGCAGTGTGACTCTGGGAAACTCAATTAACCTCTGTTTGCCTCAGTTTCTTCAACTGTAAAATGGGGATAATAACAGCACCTACCTCACAGGATTGTTGTGAAGGCTGAATAACATAATATTTAAAAACATGCTTAGTACAGAGCCTAGCACATAGCAGGCATTTTATAAATACTTATTCCCCTTCCTCCACTGTCCAGGTAATGACTTTGTAAACTTTGAAATGTTAGAAGATTCAGAGCTCTCTACTATCAATTGTTGGTAGCAATGTACCAGGAACAGAAATAGCTGGTGGCAACGTCAACATCGGGAGCTAAGAAATCCACCAAGTTCAAATTAGACACAAGCAGGAAGTGCAGTCCTTGAGGGAAGAGAGAAGTCCACTCTATATAGACTTTACAAAGATACGTGCCTTTAGAATTCAGCAGAGTGCTGTGCCTAAAGGGAAGATCATGACTCTACAAAGGGATAAAATAATTCCCATCAACCAGCATTTGTGAGTAAACTATCCTTCTTCCACATTTTTTAAACCTGTGCCTTGTTACCATTTCACTGCAGGTTTGAGCCTATTCTTCTCAGGGATAATGAGTGTGTGAGGGGAAAGTATGCACCTAGTTTTTGGGGGGAATTAGTTTTGTAACAATTGCCCTACTATGTCTGCTTAAGAAATAGCCTTTTTAAAAAGCCAACTAATTATGGATGTTAACCAGTGGAAACACACTGGTAGGGGCTCATGAATAACAATATCATACATTTCTAGCACCTAGGATCCTAAAGGTTGTTTTGCTCTTCATTCTGACCATGACAACAGGGTGCTATCATGAGTTGAAATGAATTGGATTTAAGTGAAAGAGGGCTGTGCAAAGTTACCAGCCTCACTCTCTCCTCCAGAGCCATCTAGGTCCAGTGGCAAGATATATATCAGGATAACTGGAGATAGCTCTGGATGTTTAAGGCAATTTGGGGCTAAGTGATTTGACCAGAGTCACACAGCTATTAAGTGTCTGAGGTGAGATTTGAACTCAGATCCTCCCAACTTCAGGGCCAGTGTTCTATCCAGTGCACCACCTAGCTGCTCTACGATCCTAAAGGGAATAGTAGTGAGGCACCCTCCATGGACCCAGCTCACCAATTACAGAGGGAGTTGGTGAAGTGTTTCATCAGAAAAATGAAATAAATGCAGTGTAGACTGAAAACAATCAAGCGCACATAAATTCTTGACTAAGTACAAACACACAGATCTATCAACAAAGATTTCTATGTGATACAAATAAATTTCTTAAACAATAATCTTAAAATAGGACACAAAGTAATTCCTGAAAAGAAGATGACAATGTATTATTAATTGAGACCTATCCTAATACCAATGAAGTCTGCCATAGTCATCTGAGAAAAGTAGATGAATCAAAGAATGCTCTTTGACTCACCAGGAAGGAGAAGCAGAATAGAGAAAGCTCTATCCCCCTGCTCAACCCAAGGGTAAAGAACAAAGAGCAAGGTGAAGAAAAAGACTCCAGAATTTTTTTGGTGAAACTTCTTTTCTTATTCTTGGTCAAGTAAGACAACACATTCCCAGTCATGCTTCTTTTCGCTAGGCTCTAACTCTGCTTCTCAGTTCCTCCCCCAAGTGAGAAGCAATATCTCATCTATATTCTAAGCTCTTTTAGACAACAAAAAATCCTGTTCCAATCAAGTAGTAAGTTTTGAGTAAAGGAGGTTCTCCCCTGTCAAGAAAGAGAAATATGTCCCTTTAATTCATTACCAGTTGAGGACCATTTCTTCTTAAATTCTATCATATCAGTATTGATTACTGTTCAGTTATTTCAGTCATGTCACTATTCGGAGTTTGCTTGGCAAAGATACTGCAGTCATTTGCCATTTCCTTCTCTAGTTCATTTTACAGATGTGAAAGCTGAGGCAAATAGGGTTAAGTGACTTACCCAGTGTCACACAGCTAATTAGTGTCTGAGGCAGGGTTTGAACTCACAAAGATGGGTCTTTCTGACTCCAGGCTGGCTCTCTATGCATTGCAGTGCCATCTAGGTGCCTACATCAGTATTGGTAGGTTGATGATATCTATCATCATGCTTATGACACTATGAAACAGCAGGCAAACTCTTTATTTACTAGTAGACAAATTGATAACAATCTTAAGACATTATGTTAATAGCCAGGTCCTAATTATCTGATCTTTCTGGACTTGATTTACATTTCCATTTCCTGATTGGGCTAGAATTCCAATATTCCAATTACTGTTCAATTTGTTTTTAAACACAGAATCTGCAACCTTATCCAATGTCTAGCAGTGTCTAGCATAATGCCCTGCCCATAGTGGGTGCTTAAGAAGGGTTTATTAATTTGCAATTCTACATTTCTAGTGTCTTTGAACAAAGGAAAGTAATTTCAGATAGTCTATGGAATGGAAAAGTGCATCTTAAACTTTTCATATATGCCAAGCACTAAGAATAATAACAGAAAACTAAAACACTGCCTCCTCAATTTTTTTTTTCTTTTCCAGGGCAATGGGGGTTAAGTGACTTGCCCAGGGTCACACAGCTAGTAATTGTCAAGTGTCTGTATCCAGATTTGAACTGAGGTCCTCCTGAATCCAAGGCCAGTGCTTTATCTACTGCTCCACCTAGCTGCCCCCCTCCAATTTTTGAAAAGATATTTTGCAGTCATAGTCAACTGGACATCTCTTTAACTTTGTAAACATCTATTCTAAGAGGTACTAATTTGGATCGTTTTAAGCGTACAAATTCTAGGTTAAACATTAGTATAAGCTTTATGGCTGGACATCAAATAGGGAGGGACTATGCTTTGATTTGATACTACAATTCTAAGTGCTAGATTCTATTTCAAGGACACTCTTTGAACCTGAACAGAGATGCTAAAATATTAAAATATTACCTAAACCTGGCTTTTTTCTAAGAAATTCAAACTAAATATCATGAGTGAATTGATACATTGATATTTCTGTAAACCTTTGATCTTATTGATGTGGGTATACCTTCTGAAGGTGCAAATCACAATGCATCTAGTTCTTTTCTTACTGTGTAAGTATTGATTATCCATAGAGGATATACCCAAGTGCTAGGGGCCTTAGACTAGATTTACTGTTATAGGGGCAACAACAGAGCACATAGGCAATTTTCAATTGCCTTGCTTTCACTATACAGCTGGCTTCCTTTTTTCCCCATCACACTCATCATACTTTTTTTTTGGAGGGCAGATATAATCTTTAATGCTCCTTCTACAACATTCATTCTTCATGGGCTGTGGCATTCCATGCTTGCAGCAATAGTGAATGATCAGAAGAATATTAGTATTAAATAGAAGGGCTTTTGTTTCACTGAGAAGCTCATGATCATTGAAAGTACTGTACAAGGGCAGCTAGGTGGCGCAGTGGATAGATCACCGGCCTTGGAGTTAGGAGTACCTGAGTTCAAATCCGGCCTCAGACACTTAACACTTACTAGCTGTGTGACCCTGGGCAAGTCACTTAGCCCCAATTGCCTCACTAAAAACAAAGTACTGTACAGTTTCTCAAAATACAGCCTAGCCTACCTTCATTCTCCTATTTAATTATCATTATTTTTTTTTTTTTGGTGAGGCAATTGGGGTTAAGTGACTTGCCCAGGGTCACACAGCTAGTAAGTGTTAAGTGTCTGAGGCCTGATTTGAACTCAGGTGCTCCTTAATCCAGGGCCAGTGCTTTATCCACTATGCCACCTAGCTGCCCCCTCCTATTTAATTCTAAAGTCTCCTATTAAACTTAAGTCACTGTCTGAAGTGATTGCTCAATATTAATATAGTGATGGACAAGCTTTATGGGGTTGTCTCTCCAACTACATATAACAGCATGGACGATTGGCATTCTCTATCTATGTTCCACCCCGACCCCTAATTAGATCAAAATCTTTTGAATGATTTTGAATTTCATTTGTTGGAGAGCCTTTAAGTCACTTTTTTAGTACACTAATTAAAATGACTTCTTTCCATAGTCAAATAATAAGTGTATGGAATCTTGCATTCTCTCAAGTCTTTAGTCAACTCTGGGATTTCAAAGACGCAGTCTGATTCCTAATATCATACATATAACATTACCTGTTCTTCTCTTACACCGTGATCAAAAATTTCTGAAGATATAAATGTAAAGATTCTTTCCATAAAGATTTTGCAGAGACATGAGAGTAGGCAATTGTTTCAGTAGTCATTGATGTTCTCCATCACTTCTTTTTGGGGGGACTAATAACATGCAAAATTATTTCCAAGTGTCTGATATGCTTCTCTCTTTTCGATATCTCGAGAAATGATCCCTCGGTACTATCAAAAGTATACTGCCTCTGAGACAAGACATTCTCTGTGTCTATTTGGGCTAGGCCAATGGATCTTTTCATCTTATTTTTCTTGCAGTGCTATTTCTATGTCCTCATCCAATCCATCAGGGATTCTGTTAGAGTCCAGATATGCTAGCTCCATTGTCACTGATAAAGAATTGATCAAAATCTTGTCACTTCCTTTCCATGTTTTGTTTGTCATCCTTAAGTGTTCTCAGAATGATCTGGATTAATTGGGTTTCTTGCCAAGCTTTCTATAAACTTGTTTTTTCTCTTTGCTGCAGTTCATTCTTTTATGAGATGATACTACTAATGATCTTTTACTGTCTTCCTCTTTAAGATTTGGAAGCAAGCTGATATTCTGAATCACTTTTGTCTTTGTTAGATCTTACTCATAGACAAGAACAATTGTCTGTTGCCTAATTTTCTAGATCTTGTTGAGAAAACTGTTTGACTGTTACATTTACTTTGGAAATAATGATAGTCTATGTTGATATCTATTACTTTAGCCATTTCCCATGTTTTTGTCTTTTTTAAAAAAATAAACAAGTATGACTAGCTACAAATAGTTGATTCAAAAATTTTCTTCACATTTTAAACAATTTTCTATCTAATGCACCATGTCCAGTGCCTCAGAATTTTTTACTTAAAGCATTTCTGATACATAGATGTGGTGCTTCTGTGTAGTCCACAAAACTTTGACTTCTTTAATTTCTTACTGCGGGACCATATTTTCCAATATATTTTTCACTATCCATCTCTAGGCTCACCATTGCATTGAAATTGCCAGGCATCAAAGTATATGTTGATTTAATTTGAAAGGTCTTAATGATTTCTTCATAGAATTTCCTTACCTTCTCATCTTCTGCAACAGATGTTGGCATATAAGCTATAATTATTTTCATGGTGATTTTTTTGCAAATGTGTGCATCATATGTACAGCAACATGATATGGCAAAATATCCCATGAAATGATGTTTTTGTTGCCTTGTAAAGCTTGATAAAAACCAACTCTATCAATTCCCTTATTTGCTTCTCCAAATAGGACCTGTCAGCAAATCTTCCTTTTAACTGAAACTTCCCTTTGTGTTCTGATTTTGTTTCTAATGAGAATAGAAATATTAATATATTCAGATCTTCCAGTAACATGCCTATTAGTCACTTGCCAAGGATATCACATTTAGATGACCAAGAAGTTAATGTGTATTAGATTGCCTATAAACTGGGTAATACTTAGCATTGCCTTCCCCCTTGTCTGTCTCTCTGAAGAAGTCTGGGGGTGGGGTGGGGCACAAGATTGAGGGTTATGTTTTATTTCTCTTCATTTCCTGGGATGCCATGATCAAAGCATTTGTCACCTAATGGCCAGTTTACATTGCTAAGTAAACACATTTTCATCTATTAATAATCTAAAATATTCTGCATTAGAAGTAGCATGGTTTAGTGCATAGAATGCTGTGTTTAGTCAATTCAATCCAAGAATTCAGAAGTCATAAGAGCTGAATTGAAATGATCTGGCATTTAATAGCTGTGTGACCCTGTACAAGTAACTTAGCCTCCATTTGCCTCAGGCAATATCATGGGACAGCTACTAAATCACAGAGAGCTTACATTCTATGTTTACTGATATAATTTCCATAGTGGAACTTTTCCATTTAACAAAATCAGACATCCTTTGTATAGCTGCATATGATGGCCCATAAGAAAAGCAGAACCTACCACCTGAATAGAAAATTCATTTTAAGGATTTTAATATAAGCTAAAGAATATTTTATTTGAGTGTGGAATTGAGCTAGGATTGGTCTTTAGGCATGCCATCTGTTAGCTTGCTATTGGGACTATTCAGCCGGCATGGTATCGATGAGAATGAGATGCTAAGAAGCAAAATGTTGTGTTCTTGGTCTCTCCTCATCCCATTTCTGACTTCCTCAATACATGGTGGATATTGACCAAATATAGAATTGATGTTAGAATTATCTAATTAATTTCAACACCAGCCATCGTTCTGACATTAGCTATATTGTGCACACATGGATGACTTCATCTTGGAATAGGTTGGGGGGATTGTTTTGTTCTGGATTTTTTTGCATTTTCTTGGAAAGTGCATCACAGACTGCAAAGAAGGAAAGCAGTGGTTGTGATATCATCTCTTGTTTTTTTTAGTGACACATGCATTAGATTTTGCAAAACAGCCCTAGGTAGCAGGAGGATGTCCCAAAGAGAGTACTCTCCCCAAACCCAAACTGTCCACCTTTCATTAGCCAAACATCAAGTCATTCCATGTTAAAGTTTTAACATGGCTATGTTAATTCCTACCCATGCCTAGAGGCCAGGCATCAGTAGGTTTATATGCGTAGGTGTGTTTGCCTCCAGGTAAGTTGTTGAAAATCACTGAAAAGCAGGGCAGTTTCTGTGAGAACAGGCATTAACCTGCAGGAACCTTGCAGAAAGAATTATATTTTAAAATACCAGCAAGTTCCCACCTCTCCTAAGAATCATCATCATATTTTATTTCTTCCATGCCCCTGATATCATAAGAAAGCAGTATGGTTCACAATATAATCACCATCCCCTTTTTCCCCCCAAAATGCTTTGATTCTTAGAAAGTCTTATGCTATAGGAAAAAACGATGGCCAGGTAAGCTATAAATAGCAAGAGGCTATTATCTGACTGGCGAGGGTTGCTTTTCTTGCACAGATAGCAGGATATCTTACATAGTGATGAACAGCTTAAACACATGCTTAACATTGCAAATGACTTGCCTTTTGCTAGTTCTGACACTCTTCACTATGTGAAGACATTCTCATCGTTTTGAAAAAGTTATTGTTTCCTCCTCAAAGGGCATGACCATCTCTCATTAGTTCTGGCTCAGGAAAATATTCCTTGGCTTTCTCTAGCTCCATATTCTCCGTTTTGATTGGCACCAATAGAGCCGTTTCTCCTAGCTATTGGAGGAGTGCAAACCCTTCCCCAGACCTCAGAGGGAGAAGAGAGGGCAGTAAAATCCTCAATCTTTCTGGGATAAAATTCCCCAGGTGCAGGGCCCATACTCTTTCCAAGCATGAAGCATAGGCCAAGACTCTCCCACTGCCTTGGTTACTCCAAATTGATGATGTATGGGTTAAGAACTGGGGCATTCAAGTTCTAATTGTTGGCATGCCAGCAATTTATCATATGGTCTAAGCCTCAATTTCAGAGTCTGCCAAATGGGAGGAAGAATATTCCATAGCACTTTGTGTTGCTGTTATGAGGATAAAATAATCTAATATTCACGTTTGGATATTGTTCTTAATGTTTAAATATATATTTATATATGCATACATTTATACCTGCATATGTATACATGTATCTATGATTATAGACATTTATAGGGATAAACATACATACATGCATGTATGCATATATACACACATGTGCTTTGAAAACATGAAGAACAGTGTCCAAATGTATAATCAATGATCATGTCTTATAAAGTGAGAAAATATTTGTGAAGCACTTTGCCAAACTCAAAGTATAAAATGCTAGTTTGAGAGCTCAGCTGTCTCCCATTCCCTTTAGACCAATCAGCTACATTGCTGCCAGGTGGGTGGCTGCTGAAACTGATGACTCACAGGTTGTATAACTTAGTGAATGTTAAGAGCCAAAGGTACTCCAGGATGCTTTAGAAGAAAAGCACCAGGCCTGGGTCCAGGATGGCAACCAGCTGATAGGCATTGGAAGAGCCTACAAGAAGAAGCTCAGAGGCAGCAAGGTATAAATGGAGAAGGCACTAAGTCTGGACTAAAAGGACCTGGGTTCAAAGCATACTTGTGTGACCTTGGACCACTCAAAATATCCCTGAACGTCAGTGCTTCCATCTTTAAGATGAGGTGGCTGGACTAACTGGCCTCTGCTAGGAGGACCCTCCTAACAACCCTGTTTTGGTTTTAGTGGGATGTTGCCATTATTCAACAACGTGGACCCAGTGCTGACTCAGCTTCTAGTGCTAATTCTGATTGGAAGGATGGATAGAATGACAGCATGTTGAGAGCAAGGAGGGTTTCTTTTTTGTTTTTGTATTATCAGCACCTAGCACCAGACCTGGACAGTGCAGGTGCTTAATAAACATCTGTAGACTGATTGGGCACTTAGATTACTTAGATTAGACACTTTGTTTGGTCACTCAAGCCCCAAGCACTAATCCAACTTCAGACATTTCCTAGCTCTGTGACCCTTGACAAGTCATTTAACATCTGCATGCCTAAATTTCCTTATTTGCAAAGATGGATTATAATGACCCCTACCTCCCAGGGTTGTTGTGAGGATCAGATGAAATAATATTTGTAAAGTGTTTTGCAAACTTTAAAGTGGCAATGAAATTACAGGTTCATTTTCTCTGTTTGAACTGACTTCCAAAGATTGACCTCAGTTTTTGAGAGAGACCTCAGAGCTGAAATTCTGAGACAAATTCCAAAGGTGAAATATATTATAATTATTTCAAATGAATGCAGAGAGACAGAGACCAAGAGAGACAGAGACTGAGACTGAGTGGCACAGAGAGAGAGACAGACACAGACAAACACTGGTACTCGGCTACAAGAGAATAAAATAAAGTCAGTTAAATTTACCCAGAGCTAACTCTTTTGACTTTTGACTCTCCAAGGCAGATGTTTTATAAGCCCCTCTTACTTGGCCCCATTCTATGAACCACAGTCTTTAGCCGCATTGGAAAATTAGTTTAAACTGCTTGGCTATGAGGTTACGGTTAACTAGCTTGCACCTGGATTCACCAACACTGCTAGATTAACAAAGGAGACTGACAGTACAATAACTGTCATTATCAGTGTAAAATCAGGCAGCCAGCATGGTGCAAATTATCCATATGAAAAGGAAAGTGAGAGTGCTTTTCTGAGGAAGACACTCCATATACTCATTATAGTTTCATTGTATGTCATTTTAAAGTCATCAAATAAAAGCATTAGCATTCACTTACCTGAAGGGAAGAAGCATGGGGAAATTTCAGCTAAGTTCCAAAATGGTCAGTTTCACTTGGGGAACATTGAGACCCAGCCACAGTAATTGGGGGGGAAAAGTAATTCTTCCAAGTACCCGATCAGGCACCAAATGAAAGGTAATACAATTATTTTAAATTAAGACAGGGAGGAAAAGAGAGACCAACAGACTTTAGCACTAAAACACCAAGCCTGAGGGGAATAAATGCTAGCCAAGCCCCATCTCCCTCCCGCAAGAGAAGCGGCCAAACTTCTTGTAAAAGATATTCACAGCTGATACTTTTACTTTCTGATTACCCACAACATACACTCCTTAACCCCTTACCTTTCACCTGCAACTGCCCTCTCAGCCTTCTGCCTAATGATTTTCTAAGAGCTGATTCCACAGGCCCTTTTCCTCACTGTTCATCATCCTTCACCTGGCTACATCAATGCCTGCATCCTCCTTAAGAAGAACTAACATTCCTATTGATATGTAAAGATATATAAAGCACTTTTCTCTTACAGAGCAGTTCTTCCGAACTACAAATCCCAGGATGCCAGGCAGCACTCAATTCCCTTATTACAAATGGAGGTCTCACTGAATTGCCGAACTTGAGAGCTGAAAGAGCCCTCAGCTGCCATTTTGTCCAACCCACAACCAAAAGAAATCCTTGTCATTTCATCCCTGCCAAGTGACCACCTAGCCTCTGTCTTGGAGGTATCCCACCATCCCTAAGGACAGCCCATTCCACTTTCCACCAGCTTTGATTGTTAGGAAAGGTTGGTGTTGGTTGCTTGCTTGCTTCCCTGACCTCAAGCCAAAATCTGGTCCCCTCTGTATCTTTTCTTCTCCAGGCCAAATATCCCCAGTTCCTTCGAACAGTCCTCATGTGATATAGATATAGACTCAACAATCTCTACCATCCTGGTTGTCCTCCTCTGGGTGCTTGCCAGATTATCAATGTCCTTCTTAAACTAAGGTGCCTAGAACTGAACATCAGATAGGGTCTGGCTGGGACAGAGCACTGCATATCTGTAATCTCCTTATTCCTGGAAGCCATGCTTCCCTTAATGCAGCCCAAGGGCTTCTTTGGCCTCCACATTACACTGCTGATTCATGCTCTATAGAGCCTGAAGTCCACTTAAACCCCCAGATCTAAATTGATTTTAAAAAAAAATCCAAGTGTTGATTTTACATTGATCCATATGCATTTCTTCTTTTGAGATTTATCGCAATACCCTGTTCTGTCAAGATCTTTTTGGAACATGATTCTTCCATCCAGTCAGTTATTCCTATCAGTCTTGTATCATCTAAAAATTTGATAAGCATTCCATACATATCTTTCAAGACTTATCATCCCCATTTTCCAGATTAGTATAGTATATCCTCTTTCTTGCCTTCTTTCTCTTCCTCACACACAGTGCTCTATTTCTCATCTCTAGGTCTTTGCACTACTTGTGCACCCCATTCCAAGAACAACATCCCCTCACCCCTAAGTCTTAGAATCCTTGGATTACTTTAAGACTCCTTTCAAGCAGACTCTTTCACATGAGGAAGTCTTTTCTAACCCCTTTGGTTCCTAGTGCCTTTTCTACCCCTCTCATTACTTTGTATTTATTCTGAATATATTTTGTATGTGCTTATAGATTTTCTTCTTTGTGTTTCCAGTGCTTATCATAGAACCAAGCAAATAGTACGTGTTTAATAAATGCCAGTGTCAGAGCCAAGAGTTGAATGAATGAACAAATGAGAAAGCATATAAATCCAAGTGCAAATGTAGACCACAGTCCCTGCTGTCAGGCATCTCACATTCTAATTCTACTGGTATACATTAGTGAGGGATGTTTTGGTTTAGAAAGTTATAGGAATGTTGTAGGGATTAAAAGGGTTAGTTAATTAGTTCAGGGTTAGAAAGTTATGGTGGTATTTTGGTATAGAAATTTATGGAGAGTAGAACCATGGAGGAGTATAGCAAAAAAAAAAAAAAAAACAAAACCTTTCTAAGAGACACCATTTCTAATAGAAGTATTATGATTCCAAAACTGAAAGTGAAGCAAGGTAACAAGTGAGAAGACCAGGGAGTAGTTAATCCTGGCTAGGGCCACCAAGATGGAGTCTATCTTATCAGGAACTCGCTAATCAGGCAGGACCAGTATTCTGTAATTGAAAAAGTTATGTCCTCTATGGCATGGTCTTGGGTCCATGTTAAGCAGATGGCTAGTGAGTAAAGACTCAAACCCAGGTTCAAATTGCAATCATGCTTTCTCTCCTTCCTCTGCTTCCAAAAATTTGCTTCATCCTAGTTCTGCTTCTACCTTTCTATCTACAACTTCTCCATCTCTACATGAGCTTGTCATCTCCTTCCCAACCCTTTGATGTGGGTGTTAGTCAAAATTCTGTTCTTGATTTCCTTCTCATTCCTTCTAATTATAGCTACGATGAGAAGGGATAGATGAAAATAATACAAATAGAAGAACTATACAAAAACAGAGACAGATCTTGCCTTCAAAGAGCTTACATTCTACTCCCTCCAGTTACTTCTTCACATTGCTCCCCCGTTAATTCTCTAACTATGCCAATTTAATCATGTGATACTTATTATATTCAAAAACTTTCTTGAGTCTTGGTTGCCTTTATTAAACTTCATACCCCTTAGCCTGGCATTCAAAGTCCAAAACAGACCAAGGACTTGAACCTGGGTTTGTTAGTCATTCAAGGTAGCTGATGTTGTTGTTCAGTCCTTTCAGTTGTATCTGACTCTCTGTGACCCCATTTGAGGTTTTCTTGGCAAAGATAGTGAAATGATTTACCATTTCTTTCTCCAGATCATTTAACAGATCAGGAAACTGAGGCAAACAGGGTTAAGGGATTTGCCCAGGATCACACAGCTAAGTAGGTGTCTGAGGCTGGAATTGAACTCAGATCTTTCTGATTTCAGGCCTAGCACTCTATCTGCTGCAGCCCCACCTAGCTGTCATTCTAGTTAGGTAAAACTGCTTTTTCCTTGAACTCTAGAGGCAATGGAATCTTCATCTTGGAAACAGTGGCTACAGCATCTGGAGAGACATCTACAGGTGCAGAATACTGTACAAACTCTCCGATAGAGTTGATGTGTTGGATGGCTTTGGGGAACTGCTTTTTTCTCTTTTTTATTATTTGTTATAAGGGACAACTTACTAATTAAATTTGGAAATAAAGGTAATGTAAAATTTGAAAAATAAAACTTTTTTTTTAAAATCAGAAGAGCTGTGTTCAAATTCTGCCTCTGATATATAACCTCAGGCAAGTCAGCTTTGCTCACTGAACATCATTTTATTCATTTATCAAAATGAGGGACCTGGACTATGTGGCCTCTCAGGTCCCTTCCAGTTTGAGATTTATGATCCTATGTGTTACTTTCCACCTTAAGATTTATGATCCTCTGACCTATAAATGTGCTTCCAAACAGAATAAAAAGATTGAGAATCTTGGGCCTTGGAGAAAAGAGTTAAAGAATTTAGGATTGGTTTACTTTTTAAAAAGTCGAATAAAGGGAGATTTTGTGGTGAGTCAGATTTGCTTTTATTTTTATTTTTTCATTTTCATTATTGTATTTTACTTTCTATCACATTTATTTGTGAATATATCTCCCCTCTCCTCCCTAGTGAGCTAACCTTTGTGACAAGGAATAAAAAAGAAAGACTTTTTAAAAAGAGCTCAACAAAAATAACCAACACAGCTACTGTCTGGCCCTATATGCAATGTTGCATACCCATAGGCCTGCACCTCTGCAAATAAGGAAAGGAAGCACATTCTCCTGTTTCTCCCTTGGGGATAGCATTGATTATTGTAATTACCCCAAATTCAGTTTCTTTTGTGTGGTGGGGGAAGAAGCAAAGGTCTTTCCATTTGTTTTGATCGAGATATTGTGAATGCTGTTTTTTGGCTCTGTTCCTTCAGCATCACTTCATACCAGTCTTCCTATATTATTCTGAATCCTTCCAAATAGGATTGCTCCTGATGCAACCAGCATGAAATTCATCCAAGCAGCACAATTTGTTTAGGTATTCTCCAACTGATGGACCAAAAGTAAAAACCCTCTCAGGTCCATGACCCCTCTCCCCGCAGTGGTCCCCATTTGAGCTGGCCATGGGACAGAGTTACTCTGGATAACATTTGGAGAATGAGTAAAACAAACAATCCTTACTCCTGTATACTAGGTAGACTGTAGGTTCTGACTGACACAGGCTCTGGACCCTATCTCTGACCACCTGGGCTAGGACCTGGAACTTGCCATATTCCCTCCTGCTATCCTTATCTCTTTCTGTTTCTTAAAACAACTTATCTTTTGGTTTTATATAGCCTTCATTTATAAATATAGCACTTTCCATCCCTTCCCCAGTGAGCAATCACTTATAACAAATGATATTTTTAAAACAGAGAAAAGTCAGTTCAGCGAAATCAAGCAACATACCACCCAAGGCCAACTGTATATGCAATATGTTAGACTCATAGTCCTCCACTTCTGCAAAGAACAGGAGGAGGGCCATATTTTCAACTCCTTTCCAGGAAGAAGATCCTTTGTCCTTATAATTGTAATGCACTCACTTTAAGTATCAGTTTTCTTTCTTGGATCCTTATCTAATGTCACGCAGTCTAACCATAGGTGGCCCACAGGGTTCTGCCCTGCAGCTTTTCTCTTCTCTCTCTGTAAGACTTCAGTTGGTAATCTCATCAATCCCCATGGATTTCATGACCATCTCTATGCTGTTCTTCAAATCTATTTACCTTGCCCTAACCTCTCTGCTGACCTCTAACCTCCATTCTCCAACTGCTTCTCAGACAACTGAAACTTGATGTCCAGTAGACATATTAAATTCAACATGTCCAAAATGGAACTCATTATCTTTCCCCCTAAACTCTTCCCCCTATCCTAACTTCCCTGTCACTGTCAAGGACAACACCATCCTTCTATTTTCTCAGGCTCACATCCCAGGAGTTATCCTGCATTCCTCACTATATCTCACCCCCACCCCCATATCTGGTCTGTTCCCAAGAGTTGTCGATTTCACCTTTGCAGCATGTCTTGAATACACTCCCTTTTTCTCCTCTGACGCTGCCACCACCCTGGTACAGGCTTTCGTCACCTCAGGCATGAACAACTACAGTAGCTTCCTGGTGTAGCAGCCTGTCTCGGGTCTCTCGCCATTCTGACCTATCCTCCATCCAGCTACCAAAATGATTTTCCTAATATGTAGGTCTGACCATGTCACCCCATCCCCAAACTCAATAAACTCCAGTGGGCTACCTATCACCTCCACAATCAAATATGAATTTCTCTGGCACTCAAAGTCCTTTATTACCTAGCCCTCTCCTCCTCTTGCAGTCTTCTTACACCTTACTCCCTGACACATACTCAGTAATCCAGTGACATTGGCCTCCTTGCAGTTCCTCAAACAAGAAACTCCATCTCTTAGCTCTGGCCCATTTTCTCAGGCTGTTTCCCATGCCTGGAATGCTCTCCCTCCTCATCTACAGTTACTGACTTCCCTGGATTTCCTTTAAATCCAAACTAAAATCTCATCTTTTTCTACAAGCAACCTTTCCCAATTCCTCTTAATTCTGGTGCTTTCCCTCTTTAAATGATTTCCTGTTTTCCCTGTATGGAGTTTGTACATATTTGTTTGCTTATTGTCTGACCAAATTTCATCTTTTGGATACTTTCTTATCCCAATTTTGGAGCCACCAGGTATACTGTTTCCTCAGTTCCCCTTATTTCCCTTTTCATCATTTCATACATTCCTATTCATCTTTGATTATGTTGCAGTCATAATTCATTACATCTATGTAGGTGGTGAGTATTCACTGTTTTCAAGGGATAAAAGGTTCATGCAGTTCTCTGTGGGGAAAAGTAAGGAACCAAATGTCCTTATATTCTTTCCAGCTGTGGGATTTCCTAATATAAAGTTTCAAGTTTTTATAGATGTCTTTTGTTTCTTTGAGCCTCCAAGGAGCTGTAATTTTATGAAAGGGTGGAGTTAGAGATCCCTATGCCTTTTAATAGATGGACCTTTGAGTATTGCTCAACATACAGCCAACCTGGTGATAAGCTTCTCTGAAACTCCTTAGGCTCAGGCTCAAACAATAATCACTGGGCCCATGTCAGGTGCATTCTTTGGAGCATGGTAGAACCAAAAGGTTTGAGAACCCAGCTTCACCTTTACACAACCATGAAACATCTTATGTTGGCCAACAATCCAATAACAGTCAAGCAAAACTCTTGGAGCTTCAGAAAATGCTGCTAATTTTTTTAAAACTTCCTCCAAATTGGAGAATTTCTTGCAATACCCCCTGGGAATTTGCCAAAGGCTATTAGGGACGCTCTGTCACAACATACCCTTAACATATCATTTGCATCGGTTATACTGCCATTTAGTGTGCAGCCTTGATGCAGCATGAGAGCAAATCTACTCTTTTTGTTCTATTTTAAATTTCCCCCAGTAGATTCATTAAATAATTCAGACGGGATGATACCAAGAAACGTGGTACTTAATAGCTAAAAACAATTTCACAAGCCTCAGTTCCTCTGGTATAATTAATTTTTTACTTCCTTGCATAATATCACATATTTAATTTTTGAATAATTCAGTATTACAACTCCCTGTCAAAATGTCCAAACCAATTTGGAAGACAACAACGACAGCACAAGAAAAGACTCTTCAGGTTCCTGTGCAGAGAGAAACTTGGATATTGCAGTTTAGAAAAAGAGCTACAAGAGTAGGTAGAGCCAAAAAGGGGTCACCAGAGGTACAGTAGAGCCTTCCTAATTCCAAATACCCCTAATATGCAATATTCCTGAGAGAACTTGGGTAAGAGTTTTCCTTTCTGCTGGCAACAAAGTAAGTATTTGCTAAATAAATGAGTACTGTAAACAAGATCACAGGAGAAGTATTGAACCTCATTAAGATAATACAGAGTTTCTAAATGCTTCTGAAATATCACTTAGATCATAGGGGTCCTACATATAGAGCTGAAAAGGGCCTCAGAAGTCATGGAGTCCAAGCCCCTTATTTTACAGTTGAGGAAACTGAGGCCCATAGAGGAAAAGTAACTATTCCAAGGTCACACAGCACAGAACCAGGATTGGAACTCAGGTATTCCAACTCTAAATCTAGTAATCTTTCCACTGTACCATTTGTACCATGCACAAATCACTCTTATCTATCTATCTATCTATCTATCTATCTATATATATATACATTCAAAACTGTATTTTTTAAAGGTCCAGAATGTAGATGTTGCCATTCATTGATATCAATAAATGAATTTTATTTACTTCATTTTTTGGCATAATTATATTGTAGCTCAGTGTGAAGACTTTTTTTTTTTTTTAGCGAAGTAGGCTTTTGTTCCAAGAAAACCCTCTACTTACAATTTAAGGAACAATTCAGCAAAAGGTTTGATTTCACCCATAATTACAAGTCAAGGCAGGAGAAACATCCAATGGTCCACAGGGAAAGGAAGTCTCCATGGAACAGGTGGCCTTTTGAATATGAGCTATTTCCCAGAAGTATTTATAGTGTATACAGAAAACACTCAGCCATGCTGATTTCACAACCCACTGGCCTTAGAGACAGTTTGTTGTGTTTTAAGGGAAGGAACAGAGACATTCTAATCTGCTAATCTGTCATTATCTCTGGGTACCAAGACTGGATGGACTCTATTTTTCTTTTTGTTAGCTTTGTTCAAATTCCTGCTTAAGGAAAGCAAAACACAGGAACGATATGGGGCTGCCTGTTGAAATGGAGGCTTGTTCCAAAATGTCATTAGTCAAGGCATGAAAGGGAAAATACAATACAAACACAAGGTCAAAAGTGATCAATCTGGGACTAGAAGTGAGATTTTTGGATTCGAATCCAGCACTCTTTTCCTTCTTTCTTACTGAGATAACAATCTTGAAGCAGGTGGCTCATCTCCACAACTGAACTGTAATCTTCTTAAAGGAAGAAGGAAACTTATATTTCTCTTGTAAGTCCCACCACCCTTTCCCTTGGCCTAGTGCAGGGCTAGATACACGGTACAAGGTGGGTAAAGGAGCAAGATAGATCTTCTCTCATACTCTTTTCCTAGAATCATAGGGTTGGAAGTCTTTCTGCCGCCATAAGATCAATTGAAAATACCTTGCATTTTTTCGTTATTATGGATAACATTGGTAGATTCCAACTAGTTCTCTATTTCCCTATAGTGGAAGTCTGTTAGGTTTCGATTTTTTCTGAGGGTGATTATGTAACCTTGTCAGCAACTCCAATTTATCCAGATGTCCAATTAGTTGAATATGACAGCCAATGGCAGCCTGTGCTATCGCCATCACAAATCCTAATCCCAGTACTGATAGTGTTTTTCCAGCAAATGGTCCCAAGGCCTACGTCATTAATTACACTTTGACAATAGCTTGATAATCTGCTTTCCCAGGAGGCAAGAGCATGTACTTTTTGGACCACAAACATAAAGTGCCCTGTATCCTTGTGAAAGCAACCAAATCATCCTTAGAATGTTTGCTACAAATGTGGTCATCTGAAATGAGACAATCATCAATGTGCTTTTCCACACTTTTATTTTTAAATTGCTGTGAAAGTGAGAAAAGTGACTGTAAAAAAGACCCCACCAGGGGTCCCCTACTTATTTCCTTCCAACAACTTTTGTATCAAATTTTCTCAGTTTACTAGTAACAAGCTGATTTTCCCCTTAAACGGCAGCATCTCAAACTTGATTTTCAGGAGGCAATATCTATGCTCTTCCTGTTCTCTTTGAATGTAATGTGAATTCAAGTTGCTATTTCCAGGACACAGTTGATAGTTTTGCTGACTATGTGCCCAATCAGGAAGACATTTCCCCACCTCTGCCCCACAGTAGGATTAATACTACCATCAATAAAGCCAGTGGATAGAACTCAACAATAGATGCCTGTGCAGAAAAGGTATCCTTCCAGTTGGATGAAGGCAGTCTTCCTGTCACTCAGCAGTTACGAAGAGGAACTAGTCACAAATTCTCTTGACAATGTCATATTCCATTACCATTTTCTTTTGAGGGTCTTACTAAAAGAGACAACACAGACTCCTTTGTCTAGAAATGGAACATAAATGTTTCTCCTTTTGATTGCTTATACAGATTATCATTGACTTTTCAAAGACTGCTAGTCAATCCTAATTTACTAATTAAATCTGGTCTTTCCTAGGCTCCTAGATTTAAAGGTTGAAGAGGACACTTAGCTCAACCTCCTCATTTTATGGATCAAGAGACTGAGGCACATGAAAGTAAAATAATTTGCCTAGGATTACACAGGCAGCAACTGCCAAAGATAGGATTTGAATCCAGGTCCTTAGACTCCAAATCGTAGGCTCTTTTCAGGCTCATCAAGCCTGTTGATTGTGTAAAAATGCCCCAAAGTAACTGCGGAGTCTAATATGGCCTTTTCCCTCCTCCTTCACTTAGAATTATCACCTGATCGATTATGGTAAACAGATCCATTACCATTCTCAATAATAACAGCCCAGTGTGAATAAGTGGAGAAGAGTTGGGTTGAGGTGTATGCAGCTCCACAGCAGGTCCAACATTTTATGACCCACCTCACACTCCACCAATCACCCTGGGCAATAAATATTTCAGGATATATGGGGGCAAAACCTCCTCTCTGCTTCAATCCAGATGATGATGGAGAGAACACAGGCAAGGAAATGAAAATATTTATCTTGACAAATTTGTCTTCAACTGCAATATTTGACTCTGAGGAGGCTATACTTTCCCCTTCTCCTGCTCACATACTGCTTATTAGCATTAAAGAGAGTGGAGCCTGGGAAAGAAAGAAAGGATATGTTTCCCTGAATGGACAGACTTTGGAAGAATGGAGTCATCACTGTGCATTTGCAATATAATGGGCTTTTTGGACATGGGAACCTTTTCGATGTGTGCCTTTCTCCTCCTGTGAGATTCTTGACATTTCCATCCTAGTGGGGCTTATCTCTTTTTAATTTTTTTTTTGGGGGGGGCTTCTCTTTATTTGTTTCTCACTTACCTAGGAAGCTGTCTAGGGAGAAAAATAAGGAATGAATGAAATTAGAAGACCTGAAGAGTTTAAGTGACAAGTGGATGGCTGGAACCATTAGGAAAACTTGCCCATGTAAAGTGGGATTAACTCCATAGAAACATCTACTTCATGAATCATTAGAGTGGCAGAATCAAATCTCCTCAAAGTCTCAAGGCTGTTAGAACTTTTCAAAAAGCAAATTCAATAAAGAGGCATACAAACAGAGTACTGTCCTGATGTCTATGTTCTATTGACAAGTCATTCTACTTGTTTACTTGCAAATGGTAACTTCCCTACAAAAAAAGTAATTCAGGCTCCCTACATTTCATGGGGTAAAGAAAAAGGATGGGAAAATATGTGAGCTCAACACTCAGGTGGAAGCCCCAAATCTTTTCATTCTGGAGTCTTTTATCTCTTTCTTCCTTTGCTTGGCAGGGACTAAAACCTGTTTCATGTCGTCAGCAGAGACTAACCTACCTCCACCTCTTTTCTTTCCATTGTAGCAAGAACCAGGCCTTGCTAGAGGTCTAATAAGCTTGGTGGGGCCATCCGCCATCTCTTTATTAGCCCCAGGCCCATATGCACACTTTGAGCCAGGGGACCAAGCTACTGTTACCTGATGTCACAAATGGAAACGAGAAAGAGGCCCCAAGAAAATTGCATCATTTATTCTATTTCCTTTCATTTTGCTGCCATTAACACAGCTAGCAGAATGAGACAGCACTAGACAAACCTATCAAAATAGCAGGCCACTAAATCGCCCTGAAACTTTTCATAACAATCCTGGACTTTTAGAAAATACATCTTGAAAACAACCTCTCTTACAAGCGGAAAATGTCCTTTCAGATCTCCCTGTGAAATAAGTATTTCAAATTCCTATTTTACAGATAAGAGACCTAATGCCCTAATTGCTGACTTCTACCTTGCTATAAGAGAGCCGAGGTTCTTGAAACATACCTAGGGATGGCCCTATGCCAGCAGCAGGGAATGTAGTGCCTATGTGGTGTGATTTAAGAAGTATATACCCTTAGTCACAGTTTGGAGTTAGGTATTGAAGGCCCCTGTTAAATGACTGTTCCTTCTTCTTTTGGAGGAGTAATGATAATATTAGCAGCAAATAAGTATTTATTATGTTCTTATTATGTGCCTGGGCTAAGCTTTGGGGACATAAGCAATTATTTAACAAGTATTTATTAATTGCCTACTTAAATTCAACATGTTCAAATTGGAATTCTTCACCTTTTCCCGAAACCTTCCCTTCTTCCAAATTCCCCTATTACCACTGAGGGCACGATCAACCTCCTAGTCACTCAGGCTGAAAACTGTGGCATCATCCTTGATTCCTCAACTCTCTCTGGCTCGCCAAACCTACACCACTGCAAAGGCCTATCAATTTTACCTTCATATCATCTCTCATATAAGCCCCCTTCTCTCCTCAGACACTGCCATGTATCATGACTGGATGATTGCAATGGCCTGCTGGGGGATCTTCTTGCCTTCAAGTCTCTTCCCAATCCAATCTAGCCTTCACTCAACTATCTATGCTATCTTCCTAAAGTGAAGGACTGACCATGTCACTCCATTATTTGCTAAACTCCAGTGGTTCCCTAATACTTCCAGGATCAAATATAATGTCCTCTGTTTGGCATTTGAGGTCCTTTATAACATGCCCGTTCCCTCTCCTTCCAGTATTCTAACACCTAACTCCCTTCTATGTACAGTCTGATCCAGTGGCACTGGCCTCCTTGCTCTTCCTCGAACAAGAAACTCCATTTCCACACTGAGCATTTTCCCCCATGCCTGGAATACCTTCCCTTCCTCAATTCCTCCTTCAGAATTCTTTCAAGTTTTAGCTAAAATCTCACCTTCTCTTAGAAGCCTCTTCCAGTCCCTGTTAATGCCAGTGACTTCCCTCTGAGATGACTTTCAATTTATCATCTATCATCTATCATCTATCTATCTACCACATTGTTGTTTACATGTTGTCTCCCCATGAGAATATGAGCTCCCTGAGGGCATGGACTGTTTTGGTTCCTCTTTGTATCCCCGACACTTAGCACGGTGCCTGAAACTTGGAGAATGTTTAATAAATTGTTTATTTGTGCTGTGCTAGGTGCTAGAAATACAAGTACAAAAAGTATAACAATTCCTACTGGCAAGGAGTTTACATTCTGAGGGAGGGGAATGAACAGTAGGGTAGAAGAAGAAGAGGGAGAAGAGAGGGGATGTCTAATAAATACTTGCTCAGTTGAATATAAGACTCTCTAGATGTAGAAATGCATGTGTATACATGTTACGGTCAACTTTTGATTATGTGTAGGGAAGGGGACTAGACCTGTGAATTCACTGCTCTCAGGAATTCCCAAGTGAGCAAATTCCCCCCCCCCCCTACTAACATAAGTGAGTACCTTCTCTGGAACTCAGAATATGAGAGAATTGCCTGGGGAGCTAAGAGGTTAAAAGACTTGCCCTGGGCAGCACAGTCAACATGTGTCAGAAGCAGGAGAAGACCCCATGTCTTTCTGGCTTCAAGGCCAGTTCTCTATTTAGTCTACCAAGCTGCATCTTATATTATCTACAAACAATTTAAATCATCCCTCTGGTGGATTATCTGGGGGGAAATCTTACTTTCATACTCTTATTGACATCATCATCTACTCTCCTTCATTCTGTATTTTATCGACTTAAACGGGGTCTTTGTTCAGTCTAGCCTAGCAGGAACTGGAAAAGGAGGACTCTTAAGGACTCTGCTTCAGGGAATATATCAGACAGCAAGCTAATTAGCTCTCTGCCTCCAGGAACTGGGTGAATCAGCCTGTTTGGGGGAAGCCAAAGTTGGGCATTAAATTAGTGCTTTGCAGAAATGGGACCATTGGTATAGGTTTATCTGACATTGAAAGACAAGAGGAGAGAAGGGAAGGAGTTGAGCAGGGGAAGCTCAATGAGGAGACCAAGTAGCTCTATTTCCTTCCTGTGTCACCAGCTTCCTATAGGATATTCCCAACTGTATGTCCAGTAGGCATCTTCAGCTCAACGTGTCCCAAACAGAAATTGTGATCTCCCATTCCCCTACCAAACCTACCCATCTTTCAAACTTCCCTATTTCTTTTCAGAGTACCACTGTTCTTCTAGTTGTAACATCAGTTTCATCCCTAGCTCTTCTCTCCCCCTCCCCCTTGCCCAATCAACGTGCCAAGTCTTGTGGATTAAACTTTCACAATCCATCTCACATCTATCCCCTTTTCTTTGCTCACCCAGACACACAACCTTACTTCAGTCCCTCATTTCCTGGACTATTGTTAATTGGTTTCCCTTGTCTCTAGGCTTTCACTTCTCTGATCCATATTCCACACTGTTCATATGTGACCATGCCACTTCCTTGCTCCAAATGCTTTAGTGCTTCCCTCTGGATTCTGGGATCAAATATAAACTTCATTATTTGCCAATTAAAACCCTTGAGCCAGGGTTCAGCCTATCTTTCTAGCCTGATTTCACATCCATTTCCTTTCTTCACTGTATATTTCAGACAAACTAGCTTTTTCTTTTCTGTTTCCTAAGCACAACATTCTGGCTCTGTTCTCCATGCCTTTCCACAGGCTGTATACCATGCCTGGGATGTTCTCCCTCCTCACTTACATCTCTTTGAATCCCTATATTCCTACATAGCTCAATATGAACATCACCTCCTACCTAAGCCCTTCCCAGATTAACCAAGTTGTTCTTACCTCAATCAGAAATTCTCTCCTATTTCTATAGTGTAATGAGGAAGGGAGACCAGTGACTGTGCACAGCATGCTTAGCTGATGCAATTCCCCATGTGAAAGAGGCTGCTTAGCCTGCTTCTAGAATACAATGATGATGTATCATGGAAGGCCCTTCTTCCTGATTAATGAACGTTTAGACATTCTGTAACAGGCTCCAGCCACATGGGGAAGAGATGGACTATTGCTGACTTGCTGAGTTGGTATGTTCAAGAGGCACTTAACCAGGTCAATAAAGAGCCCTGTTCTTCCTTGTTTCTGCCTGGGTGCTAGTTGGGTGAAAGAAATAATGCAGTAGATCTCTAGATGGGGAGAGGCCTTGGACCCTCTCCATCTGGAGCCATCATGTGGCCCTTGAATATCAGACTCTGTCCTTTGTCTCTTTGCTTCTGTTGTCTTGTGCTTTCAAGTGAGGGAGTAGTGGAGAAAGGTATAACCTTATAAGCTTTGAAAGGTCAGAATGATGAGCCACCTGAGATCCAGGAGCTGGAGTCCAATGCTGAGATTCTATGGAAGCCAGACAAAGAGGAGTTAAGTCCTGAGCAACCTGTTTAACCTAGACAAGAGGAAGGTATAGTGATTTATCCACTGCTTATTTGGAAGTGAACTTTGTGGGGCCACATGATATATAGAAGATGTTTTAAGTTGGACCCCATTCTTCCTATAGACAAAGGGAAGAAGTTCTGCTTAGGCATCAAGGAAAAATCCTTTGTAATTTCTGTTCTTCCCATAGCTTCACAGTAAATATAATTTTGTAAATGTAAATTGATGTTAGTTGGTTAAACTGGGATACTAATCACTAGGGTGCTAATTGCTGATGATTAACATCAAGGTGAATACCTTAGAACCAAGGCTCAAGCTAAAAGCATTATAAATACAGCTAGCTTATGGTTAATGCAAGTTTAAATAATATGAACTTTAATTTCATGCAAATCGTAAAATAATATCAAGTCTCATTTAATATGAGACAAAATTCCATTAAAGCAATAGGTGTGAGCTAGTTGGGGGTTTTAACACATTACTCCATCATCAACCTTGCTGACAAAGGTCTACGTTATCAAAGCTATGGTTTCTCCAGTAACTATATATGGTGGGATAATTGGACTCTAAGGAAAGCTGAGCCCCACAGAATCAACGCTTTGGAATTATGGGACTGGAGAAGACTTCTGAGAGTCCCTTGGACAGCCAGGAGTTCAAATCAGTCAATACTTAAAGAAATTAATTCAGGCTACTCACTGGAAGGTCAAATACTGACAGCAAAGCTTAGGTACTCTGGCCACATAATGAGAAGACAGGATGCATTGGAAAAGACCCTGATGTTAGAAAAGACTGAAGGAAAAAGAAGAAGGGGACAGCAGACGATGAGATGGATCCATAGTATCTTGGAAGGAAGGAAGATGAACTTAGACTTCAAGAGATAGTGGAAGATAGAAGGGTCTGGCGTGCTAGGGTCCATGGGGTCATGAAGAGTCAGACATGACTGAACAACATTGACAATCTAGACTTATGCATTGTGACATGTGGATATTTGTTGCTATGTACCATCTTCTCAACAGTTTTGTGTTAAAAAGAGCCCTTAGCAAATATACAAGAGGAAGAATACTTCCAATGGAAACACTGCCAGTGCAAAACAAGAAGAGGCTTGTTTTGCGTTAGAACAAAAACTTCACGTAATCAAATGTCATGAACATGGTTAGAGTAACAAAAATAGGACAAGATGCCAGAATGTCGGAATCTATAGTTAGGGAATATTATGAAACCTACAAGTAAAATAAAAAAGATCCTCTTTTGTGGTTTACGCACAACTAAAAGGAATAGAATTGTTACCATGATAGAAAAAGAGAGGATCTTTTAGCTATATTGAAGATTGCAATCAAAAGTGCATTCATCTGAGGGCGGCCATTCAGACAAAAACTTCAGGTTTAGTTAAAGCAGTGGAAAAAATGAAATGAAGTGGATAGTGAACACAATTTTACTCCAAGTGTTGGTTGTGTCGATCACTTTGAAAAAATCAAGTTCAATCGCATCATGTTAAAATTATTGGAGACCCTGTCAATGTAGATGAGGGCATAACAGCTAAACATCCTGACATTTGAAGAAAATAATAAATGAAGGTGGATACATTGAGCAACAAATTTCTTATGAGGATGAAACAGATTTGTTCTGGGAAAGAATGCCTTACAGATCTCACATTTCTATGGAAACAAACAAACCAACCTACCAAAACTCAACCTAGATTAAAAATTGTATATTTATTTATTTTGGGGGGGTGAGGCAGTTGGGGTTAAGTGACTTGCCCAGGGTCACACAGCTAGTAAGTGTTAAGTATCTGAGGCCGGATTTGAACTCAGGTCCTCCTGAATCCAGGGCTGGTGCTCTATCCACTGTGCCACCTAGCTGCCCCTAGATTAAAAATTTTTAAACATCACCTAATACCTTTTTTGGAGGTAATAGAGAAAGAAGAGGATTTGAAATTAAAACCATTACTTGTTTATTGGTTTCAAAATCCTCATACTCTAAGTGGCTACAACCATCAATTGCTTCCAGTTTGTTTTTTCTTTTTTGCAGGGCAATGAGGGTTAAGTGACTTGCCCAGGGTCACACAGCTAATAAGTGTCAAGTGTCTAAAGGCTGGATTTGAACTCAGGTCCTCCTGAATCCAGGGCCAATGCTTTATCCACTGTGCCACATAGCTGCCCCTGAAGACTGGGTTTTTTGGTTGGTTTTGTTTTTTTGTTTTTTGTTTTTTGTTTTTTTTTTAGTTATTTCAGCCCGGCAGAAACAATAGCACCTTTAAAGCATTCCTGATTTTAGATAATTCCTCAGGTCGTCCAACTACACTTGGTTCAATGTGTGAAAATGTGAACATGTGAATTCCCAAAGATGTAGATGAATCTCTCTGCACCTACAAGTGTATTTTTGAAGATTTAAAAAAAGAAGACAGTTCAGTCTAGCTGCGAACATATTTTAAATTATAATAACAATAATTTCATCATATAATTAGTGTAGGCTTATCTTTAGGTAAGATATTCAGTAATATTTTTAAAATTTCCTTTTTATAACTATTCTATTAATTTGTAAAAAAAAACAACTTGAGTCAGAAATACACTAATAAACAGATAAAATCATTAAAATTTTTTTCATTGCATATTTCCATTGCGCTAGAACCAATTACTATATATAACATATAATTATAACTTTAAATAGTATAAATTCAAATAACGTGATCATTTCATGGGATTCATTTTCAAACTAATTGGGACCTAGCTGTGCTTCCCAATCCCTCAAGGGTATCCCTAAAACTCTGAGGAAAGATGTAGCCATCGTTAGTGATCCAGTTTGTCTGTGAAAATGAAAGTTAAGGTGATGTTCCTCAGAACTTCTAAGGGCTATATTAGTACATATTGTGTATTTATTTATATGTGTATATATTATGTCCCTGGATAGAATGTAAAATCCTTGATGGTAGGAACTCTGTGTGTGTATGATTTTGTGAACAAACATACATACAATTGTGGGTATTGGGTCAATGTATTTCTAGCTCTCAGCACAGTGACAAGTACGTAACAAATTCTTAATAAATGCCTACTGATTGATTGATGTAGGTTATTTTGTTTGAGGTATTGGCCATCTTCTAAATAGGCACACCTATATTTAAATGTAAGCAAAACAAAATAAAGGACAAATCTAAGCCAGATCCAATATGATATCTCCATATGTTATATGCTTTATACTACTACATTCCCTTTCCTTACTGCAGATGAAGAGTAATAAATGCTCACATTTATATGTTTTAAGCTTTGCAAAGTTATTTGCAGACATCATACCTGATCCTCATAGCAACCACCCTGTTAATTAAATTCTCTTACTATTCTCACTTTATAGATGAGAAAGGCAGCATTCTATAGTGAATAAAAATATGGTCTCAAAGCTAGGAAGACCTTGCTTCAAGTTCTCCCTCTGACAAATCCTGGTTATGGTGAGTCATTCTAGCTTCCCAGGACCCTCTAAGACCAGAAGTTGCTTAGAAGGTTAGTTACCTGCTTTGGTATAGGGAGTTTCCTATCCTGGAAATTCTGTTAATCAATGAAATCATGGGTCCAGATCCAATCCCTATTTTGATCCTATTTTAGAGATGAGAAAGCTGAGACTTGGGCACTGTGCTAACATTAGTTATTAATCCTTGGTTTCAAGGCTGTGTTGCACAGTGGATAAAGTGCTGAATCTGGAGTCAGGAAGTCTTGGATTCAAATCCCACCTCAAATATTAATTATGAGACCCTGGGCTAGTCACTTACCTACTCCAATTCTCATGAACTGAATTAAATCAAATAGATCCAAGGAGCAGAACATCTGCTGCATAGTGGTGTGATTCTAGATTATCATTCAATTCAACAAACTTGCATTAAGTGCCTATTCATTATATGCAAGTTCTCTTTGTTATACAATGAAATTCATGGCAGCTTATATTTCCTTAGTGCTTTATTATTACAAAGGGCTGACACATATCTTAGCTCATTGGATCTTCATAACAACAGCCTGAAATAGTGCTAACATTATTATCCCCACTTCCCAGAAGAAAAAAAATGGGGTTCAAAGAGATCCAATGACTTGCTCCAGGTTCCATAGCAGAACCCAAACTGGAATTCTCCTCTTCTCAGTCCAAAGTCCTTTTCCATGCTGTCTCACATTAAGCTCTGTGCCATAGCTCATAAATGCACTGAAGGAGAAACATTAATCATTTAAAAAAGATGTTGTTTTATGGTCTCTTGCTAAGGACAACAATGGAGGGAGAGGAACGGTTGCCCTATAGAAGACTGGCTTTCAGTGGTTACCTTTATATGTGCCTCTGCTGTCTTAGTTAGCAGCCACTTCGTTAGCCCATTAATGGTCTGGAACGAACTAACAAACCAGCAGTTAATTGCAGGGAATTATTGGTTTCTTGGGGATTCTCACTGAAATACATTCAAAAAGATTGGGGCTCCCAGATAACTTAGTATATCTCCAGAACTAGAAGGGGATGTCCTCTATTTATGGGGAGCAACATTAAGTTTGACCCAGTTGTTCTGAATTACACATATGAGCTAATAGTTCAATAATCGTGTTGCTGGGATGGGAGCTGAGATTCAAAGTCCGGTCTTCCTTGACTTCATGTTCAGAGTTGTTTTACAGCTCACCACAAGAAGCATGGAAAGTAGAAGAGTCAGAATTGTGTTATACAAGTGGACTAATATCGCCCCTCCCAGGTGATACTCCTAGCTTAATAATAATGATAGTTTAATAATTATTATCGTAATGTTTTATGATAATTATCTTAGTGGTTGATGATAATTGTTGAATAATGATGTTTCTATAATCATATTTTAGTAATAATAATGTTTTTTAAAAAACAGATGTAGCTCTCATCTTATCTAAGCTGTTACAGGACATTAAGCAGTTGATCATGGGGAAGAAATTGAATAAGTCTCAAAAAATTTTCCAGAATATTTACTTTTTCATTTGGTTTTACACACTAGAGGGAGTGTATCTTATCTAGATAAAGTATATGTGGCCATGTGATCATCGACTTAACCAATGTCAAAGATGTGGTCACATCCCCCAAACATCAAGAGGGAATTTCAGCACCGATGAGGACAAAATTGCATTCAAGTACTATTATAAATTAGATAAGGTGACATTTGTGTTTGACACTGGCCTTTTCAAAAGAAGAGTGTTACTGAGATTTCATAGCCCTCAGGGAGGAGAGTAATATCAATTTCCTTTTATAATGGAGTTTTTACTGTCATATTGTACTCTAGGTGGGTCAGTGCAGTCTAATGAAAATAAATAGTTCTCTCCCTTCTTGAGAGAGGTGGGAGACTATGGGTGTGGAACACTACATATAATGTGAACTACTGGACACAGTAAGGGCTTAGTAAGTGTTGTTCTGCTTTCACTTTTAAAATGCATGGTGTTTGATTTGGTTGATATGTTGTTTAGTTTTACTGAACTGCTTAATTTTTCTTTCTTTCTTATAATGTCTTTGTGGAGGAGAGAGGAAGGATGCCACAAGAAATGCTGTTGTTCAGTTGTTTCAGTCATGTCAGATTCTTAATGGCCCCATTGGGGGTTTTCTTGGCAGAGATACTGGAGTGGTTTTCCATTTCCTTCTCCAGTTCATCTTATAAATGAGGAAACTCAGACAAACAGGGTTAAGTGACTTATCCAGGGTCACACTGCTAGCAAGTGTCTGAGGCCGTTTTTGAACTCAGGTATTCTTGATTCCAAGCTCAACACTCTACAACACTCTATCCACCTAGCTTCCCCTTCCTAAGAAATCAAGGTGATGCAAAAACAATAGACATCAAAGTTTGAATGAAAAAAAATGAAAGCCCTTGGCTTGGAATCAAGAGAGACCTGGGTTCAAATTCTGCCACAAACGATAGCATTAGCTCTGTGATGGGTTGTGTTGCTTACCCTTCCTAAGTCTCCATTTCTTCATTCTCCCTCCCAGGGCTGACATGAGGAGCAGACAAGATCATGCATGCAGAGTGCTTTATAAACCTTAAAGTGCTGTCTAAATGTTGGCTGTGATCACCATGGCTTCTGGCTCCATAGGGTGCGTGTTACTAGGATGTTTTGCTGATCTCCTTGAGCTCAGTGAGAGGGAGGTGGGAATTCAGACTTGCTTGCAGAGCTCTATTCTGCTGGATTTATACCAAGGCCTGCCCTTGGGATATAGCCAGAATGGGCCACCATGACTTCACTTCTTTCAGAGTGTCACAAGATCCCATGCCAGTAGCCTCTCATCCAATATCAATGGAGGGGGTTTGCTCTTTCAACAGGTTATAACGGATAAAGAATAAAAGAATTGGAAGCATCTTCAGCTAACAATTTGATTTGGAGTGGTCAGAATAGAGCTCTGACCAATAACCAAACACATAAACATCAGAATCTAGAGATTCATAACCATATAAAAAACAATCAAAGGTTATAATGACTTGGTATTTCACTGCATAGGCAGAAATTCCAAAATGCAAAGTCAGTTTAATCACTAGAATATAGGTAATAGTAGAGTTGTTTAGTATTATACTATGCCATGAATCCTTACCCTTGAAAAGGAAAGTGAAGATATTGAGCTGATATCTCTGCTAGATGGTTAGGTTCATAGATTTAAAGTTGAAAGGGATCTCAGAAGCCATGCACTCTAATCTTCTCATTTTACAGATGTGGAAACTGAGGGAGCTTAAGTGATTTGTCCAAGGTAACTTTATTTTTTCTTTTCTTTTTTCTTTTTTGTAGGTCAATGAGGGTTAAGTGACTTGCCTAGGGTCACACAGCTAGTAAGTGTCAAGTGTCTACGGTCAGATTTGAACTCAGGTCCTCCTGAATCCTGGGCCGGTATTTTATCCACTGGGCCACCTAGCTGCCCCTTAAAACTTATGTTTTTTAGAAATTATGTATATTGCAAAGCATCTTTTTTGGGCGGTGGGGCAATGAGGGTTAAGTGACTTGCCCAGGATCACACAGCTAGTAAGTGTCAAGTGTCTGAGACCAGATTTGACCTCAGGTCCTCCGGAATCCAGGGCCAGTGCTCTATCCACTGCACCATATAGCTGCCCCCATCCAAGGTAATTTTAAACCCAGATCTTATTGATTTAATCACTCATCCTAATGATTAAATTAATGTTACATGTTGAATTGCCATCTCTGCAGTAAAATACAAAATCCTCATAATGGTACAAATCCCAGGGCTTACTCTAATGTCCCACACTGCTATAAGCTATAAAATGAGTGGCTTACCCTCTCAGACCCATGTAGGCATGGACTAGGTCCAGTCTTGGGAGTATCTCCCAAAATCATTTTCAGGAGGTTTAGACAATTTTCTAGAAAGCTGTGTGCAGGAATTCCTCCCTCACAGATGGCCATGATTCCTTCTTCACATTTGCCATCTTGAGTTAAGAACTTATATTTCTAATACTCTAAATCCAGGACCATGAATTTGGTGTCCAGTAATTCTTCTCTCAGGCCACACAGAAGAGATCACATGAAGCTCTCATGTTCCTCTATCCCAAGACAGCCATTATTAGGTCCCTGCTAGAGAAGGGGTAATATGAAAAGAAGCCTCTTTTCTAAGACCCAAGTTTGCATTTATCTCTATCTTAGGTCTGTCATCCCAAAAGGAAAATGGAAGAGAGGGAAAAATCCCAATCTGTGCTTGGAGATTCCTTTTTTTATAAACCGATGCAAAGGAATGACTTCTCCCACAACAATCAATCAATGCTAGTCAATCAACTATCATTTATTAAGCTTTGACTGTGTGCCAGGAGGAGGCAGCTAGGTGGCTTAGTTGATAGAGCACTAGGCTGGAAGTCAGGAAGATCTGAGTTCAAATTTTTCCTCAGGGACTTACTTGCTGTGTGACCCTGAGCAAGTCAGTTAACCTCTGTTTACCTTAAACCACTAGAGAAAGAAATGGCAAACCACTCCAGTATCTTTGCCACGAAAACCCCATGGACAGCATAGGCATGCTATTATGCACGGGGTCATGAAGAGTTGACACAACTGAACAACAATGATACATGTGTCAGGACCATTATCTATAACATCCCATTCCTAAGCAACCCATCCCCAATCACTGAGGCCCATTTGCCAGAAGGTGCTAAGATATACACCTACATCCTCCATAAGAAGAGCCAATCAAATTCTAAAAGGATTGTTGCCCTGTAAACTCAGAAACCTTCTATTACTGTTTTTTTATCAATACCTGTACTGTGTCTTATGCTTTCCAAAATGCTTACATCATCTCATAAGAGATGGAAATGCTCTTATGGTGCACACTACAATCTTTCTATGACTCTGAAGTCAAGGGTGTTCCTCAAGGTACACAGAGATTAAGTGACTTCCCAAGTTAACAGAGAGTTTTGAACCCAAATCTTTCTGGATTCAGCCAAGTGCTCTATTCACCATGGCATGATACCTGGATAAGTGGATAGAGTATGGAAAGGAGAGTTAGGAAAACCTAAGTTCAAATTTTTTTCAGATACTTCTGACCCTAAGCAATTCATTTAACATCTACCACCACCAGCTTCTTCTTCTATAAAATGGCATATTAACACCTACCTCATAGGGCTGTTATGAGGCTCAAATGAGATGATATATGTAAAACTCTTTGAAAATTTTAGTGCTGTATAGATGTTATTAAAAGTGATAACAATAATTACCAAAGCAGCTAGGTAGCTCAGTGGATAGAGCACAGGGCCTAGGTTCAGAAAGATCAGAGTTGACATTTGGTCTTAGATACTTACAAGCTGTGGGATCCTGGGCAAATCACTTAAACCTTAGTTTCCTCGTCTATAAAATGGGAATAACCATACCACTTACCTTGCAGGGTTGTTGTGAGGATCAAATTGAAATATTGGTAAAAAGTGCTTAGCACAGTACCTGGAACATAGTAGACTATATAGAAACGTTCATGCCCTTCCTTTTTCCAGTAACAGTAGTAGTAATAGTACTAATGGCGGTGCTGGTAGTGGCAGGAGGAAGAGGAGGAGGAGGAAAAGAAAGGGTTCTAATGGTCTTTACAGGAGTATTCAGGGTGATTCTAATTGGGTATTGGGGCAAAGTCTTCCAATTATTTCTTCATCTATCCATAAGATCTCTGATTTGATAAATGCAAAAAGCTCTTAAGAAACACTTCATGAATTGCTTTGGCCAAAACTAGTCATCAACTGGTTGCTAAGCTGGCAACAAGCCTCCCCAACCTTAGCTCGGTTGGTGGTGGGAGTACAGACACATAGCTTGTCCCTGGGCCTGTACTCAATTCCTTTCCAAGCTTGGGAGGATGGGAGGATCTGCCAAGCCATATGTTCCATTGGCAGAGCCTTCAAGGACCCAGGATCACCTCCATGCCATGAGAAGATAAGATTATTTTAAAGGAGGCTAAAATTATTTATGTAAAAAAATCTTCCTTTTGAAAAAGTCAAGGGCCATAAATCACATATGTTTCCCATGTTTGTGTCTCTCTATGCATTTTCCCTACATGTATTCACTTTTCCCATTGACGGTCTATGTATTTCTGGAAAAGTGTGCCCCAGGTCTGTGTATCAGTGTAGGGGATGGCTTGTTTTGTTGCTACTTTGCTTACTGTGTTGTTTCATTAAATGATTTTGATTTGAAGGGGGATAAGAGACAAATGATCATCCACATTGATCCTGACATGATACTTGTTATGATATATATGTATATAAAACATATATGCATATATATACATGTATGTGTATATTTATGTATCTATTCTAAAGAGGTCTTTTAAGCTTTTGTTCTCGTGTTTAACAAGTGACAACATAATACAGTAGGTAGAAGACCAGCCTCAGAGTTTAGGAGGACCTGTGTTCAAAGCCTACTTCTGAATCATACTGGCAATGTGAGCATGACCAAGTCACAATCTCTCTAATACTATAAATTACAGGTAAGTTACCAATTCACATCACTGGAGAGATTTTTCACACTGGGAGTTCCCCACACTAATAAAATTCTAAGTCTATACCCTCTGTCCTCCAAAACGAAATAAAACAAAACAAAAAAACTTGGGATTTGCTGATGGGCCTTGCTTGTTAAGATGTAAATTTATTAATACAATTCTGCCTTTCTTGAAGGTTGAATATTTTCTGAACCGAGTGGCATGTATCTCTTTCATTTCGTTGCCTAACCTACTTCAGGTTAGAGGCTATGCCTGTGTCCACAAGATGCCCAATAGGCCAGTCAATTTAGGGGGTTAAGGGTTGAACAAAGTAAAAGAAAAATGGGATATTGTGAGACAAAAGAACTGCTTAATTTCATGACTTTCAGCTTTCTTCAAGACACTATATGAGGATTATTCAGCAAACTATTTGTAAAGTACTTAACACAGTGCCTAGCACATAGTAGTCACTATATAAATATTAGTTATTATTATTATTAGTATTTCAATATCATAGATGCAAGTGTTGGCAAATAGTGGTAGTGGACAATAGCATATCTATTTATTAGTCATGTTGACAGCTCTATCAGCAACTCTAAACATTTAAGAGAATCAAGTTTTTCTGCCTTCTTTAGAGAAGCTAGTGCACATAGATAGACAGTATTATGCCATTTCACAGGCCTACATTTCCCAGCAGGTTGCAAGGAATGGTCAACATCTTAATGTAGTTATACTTATAATCACATACTATAAACCATCTCTCATAGGAGAATTCCAGACATACTTTATATTCATAAATTTGCTCATTATTCTTTTCTGGGACAGATATTATCCTTATTATTTCATGATAATTGTTATCTAGATATTTCTAAAAATGGTCTCTCAGTTCTCTAGTTAAAAGGTCTGAATATTTATGATATTCTAGGATGGGGTTTCTTTCAAAAGATATTTCTTCCCCACCCCCACCCCCCAGCAAGTTCCATGATAGTATGGAACTCTGGCATCCTATTTTGGTCTAGACCTGGGATTTGATTCAAGTAGGTAACTTCTGGTGAGGAATCCCCTCCTAGAGATTCAGAATGACAATTGTTCTCCAATTTATAGTTTTAGAGAATTCTATACATGTTGACATGCAATTAATTAATGGCAAATGTCCTTCCCATTTAGAATACTGATCTACAAAACCACCAAAGGATCATCATGGTAAGAAGGTGTATTTGGGTGGAATTTTAAAAAATCAATATAATTGCATCTGATTTCAAAGAGCTCTTCCACCTGGGCCTGTTATAAAGGTAATGATCCTTCATTTATAATTCATGAATTTTGGAGACCGGTAGATAGTGGAGTTTTTGGACATCTTTAATAGGCCATAAAAAAGTTTCCCAGGAATATAACCTCTCCAGCTATGGCACTGACTCGAAATTCAACATTCAATAGAAGAACCCCACCAATGTTTTCAAGGAGAATACCACCCTCCTAAAATGGGCCATTCGTAGGTTTTTCCAAGACATTGAGAGGAAAAAGACAAAATACCTTTAAGTAGATAAATCAGATGAAAAATCTAAGTCCTCAACATACAATATGGAAGAAAGGTTAAACAAATGTTTATGTGATCCAAGGTCAACATTAGAAATAAGATATGAAAACTCTAAGGGAAATGAATATCACCTTAAAAACTTTTCAGCATAAAGCTTCATCCTCACACCACCACCTCCCAAGTACCTAGAAGAAAGGAAAAGTCCATAAACTAAGCAATGTTTCCCATCTCTTCCTCTAATCTCCCGACCTCAAGAGGACATCTGTGGTATTCACATGCTTTGAGATTTTCAGAAAGGTCAGCATTGTCCTATCCATGGTGCCTAATTCTTTTCAAATTCATGACTTAGTGGGAAATGACAGAAATATCAGACTAAGTACAGAAACCTACCTGACACAATGGAAGGAAAACAAATGAAAAGTTTGGACCAACTCCTCATGCAATATACACTAGTGGCCATGAAAAGGAAACAACAGATTAACTGGCGACAGAACTTTGAATATACTAAGTCACATTTGCTTACTGTACAGGACACAATTTATGGCAATCCGCTCAGCAAAAGCCATTACAATAGTGTTCCTAAACAAGCAGAACAGCTGTTTCTGTAATTGCAAAATGGCTAATTTTTACTAATTTGGGCTATGGGTTCATAGATGGGCACCAGCTGCAGCTCTGCCAGCTGCAGCCGAATGCTAAGTGCCCACCTCTGCACAGGCAGATGGAAGGAGAGACTGGCTCACTCCAGAGCACGAAGCCTCTTTTCTTTTTCCAAGAAATATCCTGAAGGTCATTAACAATGAAGGTTCCCCAAGGTCCCCTTTCACTCAGGGAATGGTGGCTAATCGACACAAGATCTCCAGGAGTCAGCCCCAGGATGGTCACGGAGCAAGCAGCCGCTGAGCTGTAGGAATGAAAGAGGATGGTGAAAAGCACTTCCTACCTGGTACAAGTTGCTACTTCCCTTCACAGCCTGGAACCCTAGACGTTGGCTCTTCTGCTTAATTGCTGAGATAACACAAATTTCTCTAGTAAGAAGTGGAGGAAAAAAAAAAAGAAAAAAAGGTCCTATTGGTTGCTGCTTTCTGCTTTAAAAGGTTACTCAAATGCTTCTCTCTCTCTCTCTCTCTCTCTCTCTCTCTCTCTCTCTCTCTCTCTCTCTCTCTCTCTCTCTCTCTCTCTCTCTCTATTTATTTTCTCTCCCTCCCAGAAGAGCAGTTTAGAGGGAGAGTAACGGAGTGTTTATCCTGGCTCAGAGGATGCACGCTTGGGCGATAACTGCTTGCTCCCTGCAGTATAGCTGGTATGATGTGATGTGCATACTAAAGCAGATTGCATTAGGCAAGGCTTAGCCAGCCAGTTTCCCAGTCTCCACCTTCTCCATCACAGAGCAGGAAACTGGAGTACTGTACTGACACGAGACACGAGATGCAGCTCGATGTCTAAATAACTGCATTCACGGGGAAAGGGGGTTGAGAATTTATTTCCATCCAAGTCGAAGACGTTTGCTTCCTTCCCTTTCTACCTAGACTGCCGTATGGTAGAAATGCAAGTACTGTCTACTTCTCCCTAAGTGTTTCTCTGATGTAGCAATGATTTTTGCATGAGAATACTCACTCTTGCTTGCTTGGTACATCATGTGAATTGGGTGAAACCAAGCTTTTGAATTTTTTGTCACTAACTCTCCTACCAAGTGGAGCCTAATAAGAATGGGGGCCCCAACACAGGCACATGCCTAGACAGAGACTTACTAGAGAATCAAAATGCAAAATAGTCAGGTACATCTCTGGGGAAATTCATCAGGAACCAGATTATTACAAACAAAAACAGAACATCGCTGTGGGAGTGTTAAAAAAAAAAAGCTCCCCATTTGTCCGTCACCTAAGGTGACTTTAAAAAAAATATATAATAGTTCCTATTAGAAAACTAGCTATCAAATCAACAGAGATTTTAAAAAAATAAAGTAACTAACACCAGTGTTTAAAAATACATACAGCCTGCAGGACTGCAAATATTGAACTCCTCAGAAATATTTTAATATGGATTACAGGGTGCTTAACCTAACCTTATTTGGTTAAATATATCTGTTTCCACACAAATATGGAGAGTTATACGAAAACTGAATATGAAGAACTTAAAATCCCACTGTGTGCAACGGATGAAACCTATAAAGGTTGTTGAGCTCTTCAGTTATAATTACATTGACTAATTTCAGTGACTTTTCCCAAAAGTTCCTCTTCTATTCCCCCAAGCCCTCCTCTCTCATTACAATTACTCTGCTCAGGTCAGAGCCTAATGCTCTGTCTTCCCCTTGCTCTTGTGACTGATTGATGACTTCAACAGCTCTTTGAAGTCTCTGTTGAGAATGAGATGATCACCCTGAGTCTAATTAAATTCATTAGCAAAGCTACTCAGAAGAGAGAAAATTATCCCAGAGTCCTCTTTTCAGTTTTGGCATCCCTTCCACCATGATGTCAAAGCCTGGTAAGTGGAACTTCATCCATCACCAGCGATAAAACTCCATTTCATTAACTTGGAGCTTTTAGTGCCCAGATCCCATCCATCTTCCCCCAGACCGGTACGGTGTAGCGTATACGATGTACACATATTAAATAATGAAATTAGATGTACAGCCCTTGGACTTCAAGAACATTGATAGATTTCCAATTCTTTTCATTCTTTTACAATGTATCCATTTATCAATGTTGGAGAGCACTCCATTAGGCAGACACTAACTGGGTAACAGCCCCATTTACATTAGCCACATCCAGTTCCAGTATTAGCCTCAGCATAACAACAATAAACTTCAGAGCTTTTTAGAGTCTCCAACCCTGTTCTTCCTCTCAAAGTCACCCCCTATTCAACCTCAAGAACTAAAAATTTCTCAGAAGGTAAAGTTTTGCCTCCTATAATGGCTTGGTCCATCTGGCTAAGTATGAGCATGGGCGGATGCTATCACTAGGTAAGAAATTCCCAGTTGGATCATAACAAGTGATTGACAAGAGACTTCTTAAATGCTAAAATGGCAATATGTGTATGTGAAAAGATAATACAAAACATATAGATACATAGATAAATACATAGATACATAGATACACACATAAAGAATTTAAGTGGTTACTATGTACTAGGTGCCAAGGATACAAGCAAAAAAAAAAAGTTATTGACCTCAAATACTTCATATTTTAATGGGAGAAGATAACATGTGATCTAAAAAGCTCTGGGATGGGGTACTATGATGAAGGCACTCACATGGGGTGGGGAGAGAGGGGCAAGGTGGTGAAATAGTTATGGAAAGTCACAATCATGGCCAGGTTAAAAGTGAGCATGACTTGAAGCAGTATCCCATCCTGGGGTCCAAAGGGCTATGGTAGGCAACACACTGGAGTAACACACTTCTTCCCCATGCCCCAGGGTCTGCTGACTTCCAATCTCCATGAACTTTCTGCCAGACACATGGCTACTGGAGCAACAAAGAGCAACCGAACCTCTTTGGTCTCTCTCATAAATACCACACTTAGCTAGCTTTCACTTGGCTGCTTTAAAATGTTCACACTTCATGGAAAGAAGCTAGAGTTAATACTGAGTAAAGGACTCCTAAATTTTATTTCTAGATCATAGGTTTGCATAGAGTATGGGCTAGATATGTGGGCACCACAGAGGAGCATCCCCATTGACACTTGGGCATACAGACAGACCTATGTTCTACATTGGCTGATGTACAATATAGAATGGTTAGCTTTTCTGATGAGTTCTGATGGGGAAATTTAGGCTTACAAAGGCTCACTGGTTTTTCTGAACTCATATAGCTTCTTGGTAATAAAACTGGGATGAGAAATTGGCATGCAGGTTCATTATATAACACCATGTTGTCTCTCAGACCTATTCCATGATCTCATCATCTCTTGCCTGGTCTATTGCAACAACCTCCTAGTTTGTCTTCCTGACTCTAATCTCACCCCTTCCAATCAATTCTCCTCATAGCTGTCAAATAAACAATCCCAAGAAACAAATCTGATCATGTCACCCACCTATTCAAAGATTTCAATAGTTCCCTATTTCCTCTATAATAAAATGCTAATGCCTCATGTCAGGTCAACAGGCACTAACAAGCCCCTATTATTCAGCCTAGCATTTAAATTCTTCTACAAAAAATTCTTCTACAGTCTGGCTCCTGATGACTTATATTATCTCTATCTATGTATTCTCCATTCCAATTAATCTGCCCTAATAGCTGTTGTCCATAGATATGTCATTTTATCTAGAAGTGCACAAAGCTCAGCACTTACATCAAGTAGGCTGAAAGAATGAACAAACTAAAAAAAATAGGATTCTATCACAAAAAGCTACTTGAGTGATAGGGATGTTTAATATACAAATCCAGAAGAAGAAAATGACTCCAAAAACATTAACAAGTTAAGTGTCAAATAAAAACACAGCTTGGGCATAAATTCTATTAGAATTCCTAGAAGAGATCAAGTATTTTTTTTCAGAATTTAAAATGTTTTTTATAAACAAAATGAGATAATTGGAGGAAAAATTTGGAAATGAAATGAGAGTTATGAAAGAATTGGAAAAGGAATTAATTTCTTGCCAAAAGATGTACAAAATCTTGCTCAAACAACAAAATCCCTGAAAATTAGAATGAACCAAATAGAAACAAATGACTCCATAAGACAATGAGAAATATTAAAATCATAAGGATGAAAAACAGAAGTAAATGCCAGATATCTAATAGCAAAATCAACTGGCATGAATCAATGAGAAAAAAAATTAATAATAACTAGACTACCTGAAAGTCACAACTGAAAAAGAGACTGTATACCATATTTCAAGAAATAATAAAAGAAAACATCCCAGATGTCTCAGAGTAAGAAGACAAAATAGACATTGAAAGAATCCATCATTCACCTCCTAAAAGAAACTCAAAAATGAAAACTCACAGGTACATGCTAGCAAAAATCTGGAGATTCCAAGTAAAAGGAAAAATACTTTAAGCAGTCAGAAAGAAAGAATTCAAGTACCTAAGAGTCATAGTTAGGATCACACATGATTTTGCAGCCATTTCTATGAAGTAGCAGAGAACTTAGAATATAATATCACAGGAAGCAAAAGATATAGTCTTATAGCCAAAAATAACTTACTGAGTGAAACCAAGCACAATCCTATCAAGGAAAGAAATGGACTTTTAATATAAAGAGAGAATTTAGAAGCATGCCTGATGAAAAGACCAGAACTGAATAGAAACTTCGAAGTTCAAACACAGGAGTTAAGAGAAACATAAAAAGGTAAATACAAGTGAACAATGATAAAGGACTACATAAAATAAACTACTTACACTTTAATAAGAAGAGATGATACATGAGTCCACTCTGAGCCCTAACATTATCAGAAGTCATATAAGAAGTCTAATTAGACAGAAGAACTGGGAGTGATTCTGTTGTATCTTGATAATCTTAAAAGAATGGAAAGAGAAGGAAACAGGGATAGGGATAGCAGGGAAAAGAAGGTTAGCGGAAATTATCTCACATAATGGGCACTTGCATGTGCCTATACAAAGTCTATACAATTAAGGAGGAAGTGGGGAGAGTCTGACACTTCAACCTTACACTCATCTAAATTGGTCATAGGAGGGTAGACCACACACATACACACACACACACACACAATTGGTTACAGAAATATTTCACTCAATAAGGAAATGGTAAGGAAATAGGAGAAGGGAGAAGGAGGATCAGAAGGAGTATAGATTAAGAGAAAAATCAATCCCAAGCAAAACAAACTCTAAGTAAAAATGCACATAAATATTTATAGCTCATTTTGAGGTGGTAAAGAATGAGAAACTGAAGGGGTACCCACCCATCAACTAGGGAATAGTTAAACAAGTTATGATATATAAGTATGATGGAATTTTATTGTGTAATGATAAGGGAATGGTTTCAGAAAAAAAAAAAACTTGGGAAAACTTATGTGAACTGCTGCATAGTAAAGTGAACAGAACCAGGAGAACAACTGGTAGATGAATAACAATATTGTAAAGGGACTCTGATCTGACACACACCATCTCCTGTTTCTCCTTCAGGGCTTCTTAAACTTTATCCACTCATGCTCCCTTTTCATCCAAGAAATTTTTACATGACCTGAGGTATATAGGCATATAAAATAGGTAGACATAACCTTTTACTGTTGCCGAATTTTTCTTGACTCCCATGTTTAGTTAGCAACCCACAGTTTAAGAAGCTTTGTTCTAGAGGGCATGTTAAAACATGCTACCCATCTCCTGACAGAGAGGTCAAAGACTCAGAATGTAGAATGAGATGCATATTTTTCTTTTCTTTTTGACATGGCTAATGTGGAAATTTGTTTTGCTTGGTTTGCTCATACATACAGAGGATTTGTTTATCTTTTGTTCTCAATTTGGGAAGAGAGAGAAAAGTCAAATTAATGCTGATTGAAAAAAATAAAATTATGTTATTTTAAAGAAAAAACAAACATTTATCAAGTGCTTACTTTGTGCCAAGAACTGTGACAAGTGCTGGGGATACAAACAGAAAAGCAGGCCAGTCTCTGCTCTCATGGAACCTTTAGAGAGGATTCAACATATATCGGAGGGCTCAGCTTTAGGATAGTTGGCAAGGCCCATGTACAGGTACAAGACAAATGGTAATATGATTTCTATAGCATAAATTCATTGACAAAACAAAATCCATTTCTGGTGGACAAGCTCCAAGGACTTTGGTGAAAAGAATTTTCTTCTCTGGGTCTTTAGTATTTGTGTCTGCCAAGGATGGAGGGACTGTAGCAGTTGCATGGCTTTGTCCCTATGCTGGGTTATGTCTTTATAGGAGCTGTTGCTCCCCTTGATAAGGGCTATGAGGCTGGGGTCTTGGAGTAAGGGGTAGGGTCGCTGTTGGGCACAGGGTTGTAGGCTGCCTCCACTGGGGTTTGAGGGAAGATGGTAATTGAGGTAGTGCCCAGTCTGGCACACACCATCCCATGTTTCCCCCCGGGGCATATTATTGCTTCAGCTAGACTGACTTGCCTGCCAATCCTAGGTCATACAAGATACAACCATTGGCTTTATCTTACCTACTTGCTTCCTGAGCATTGATTAAGGTTATTACTTCTTTGTCTCTCAGCACCTCCTCAAACCTCTTTATAGCTTGACTATGATCCTGGCTATGATCCTTATTTTTGACCTATTTCAGGCTGATGGACAACTCCAATCTCAGTAACCCAACATCCCCAAAGGATCAGATCAACACTACTTCATGACTGTACCATTAGTTGACTTTCTTTTGGAACGCAAACTTACTGGTCTGGGATTGTACGAAGAACAACCTGACTCCAACAATAAGGCTGCTCCGACAATTGGTGACTCTCGGATCTTGGTTTTTTACTTTTCCTGAGAAGTTAATGTTAACTAACAGTAGAATTCAAGAAATACATTGCTGATAACTTGGTACTTTCTTTGCATACTAAATATGATTTAGTTACAAGTCAAATCTCAATGCTTTTAACTTGCACAATGTAGAGTCACAGGCCATGAGTTCAAATCCCAAATTAGGTTCTTTTTTAATTATGAAAGTATTTTATTATTTTCCAGTTACATGTAGAGATAGTTTTCAACATTTGTTTTTATAAGATTTCTAGTTTCAAACTTTTCTCCTCCCTCCTCTCCTTCCCCTCCCTCCCCCCTCCCCAAGACAGCAAGTAATCTGATATAGGTTTTATATATATATATATATATATATATATATATATATATATATATACATATATATATATATATACACTTACAATTGCATCAAACATATTTCTGCATTAGTCATGTTATAAGAGAAGAATCAGAGCAAAAAGGAAAAACCTCAAGAAAGAAAAATAACAGCACCAAAAACAAAAGAAAGAGTATAGTTCAATCTGCATCCATATTCCACAGTTCTTTTTTTCTGGATTTGGAGAACCTTTTCCATCATGAGTCCCCAAATTAGGTTCTTCATCTGTAAAATGAGAGGACTGGACTAGATGGCTTACAAAGTCCTGTCAAGCTCTATGACCTATGACCCAGGATGTAAAAGTTTATATTTAAGTAAAAATGTACTCCAATATGTATTTTTCAAGGTAAGAAATTTGTTAAAAGAGTGGAATATCTGAGAGATTTTTAAAAGGTATATATATTAAATTCAAAATGTTCTTTCAATTAAGAATAGCTTTAAAAACATCCAGTTTTACGTCAGACTGTCACCAATAGTCACCAAAAAGGCTAGCAGTGTAGAAAATAAAATATAAAAAGGAAACAGCCTGTCGCAGATATTAATACAGCCTGTTATTCTTCCGATTCCGTGACAGACGTGCGTTCTGAGTGAAATAGAAGTAACATTTGGCTGCCAAAAAAATCTTTAGAGGCAGCTCTGCCAACAGCCATTACATATTAACATTGACAATGGCTGATGTTCATTGTGCAAACATTCTCCTTGTGCTCCCAGTCAGAGCCAAGAGGGAGTTTATGGCTTCAATAAAATTGGGTGGCAACCGCAGAATCAGGGTTTTATAGACCCATCTATGAAAGCCCTTGGTACTCCTGGAATGGCTCTAGGGAAACATCTGTCAGTCTCAACAAATACAACAGCTGAGACAGAGTTGAGATAATTCTGGGTACTTATTGGTGAGACTTAACTAATTCAAAAAAGAATACCAAAAACTTGGCCATTCCAGCAGAACAAGCAGAAAAACAAAAAAATAAACCAACAAAAATTACATATCTAAACTTTATAAGCAACCACAACCCACACAGTCCATGCATCCACTACTCCCATTTTTTAAGTGAAAAGGAAGAAGGAAGCAAGATATGAATTTACTTAGGATTTATACTCTACAAAGATTTGAGGCAGTTTGCAAGGTTAAACTCAGTCTGGACTATCCAAGATTAAAAGAGAGCAGCTGAAATCAGCCTACTCCAGGTGAGCGCTGAAATTGGTTCTGGATTTCCTGACACCAAGACACAACAGATAAAGTGCTTGGCTTGGAGTCAAGACACATGGACTAAGATGCTACTGGCTTTGTGATCATAGGCAAGCTACTTTAAGTCTTTGGGTCTCAGTGTCCAAGTCTGTGAAGTGGAAATAATAATACTATTCATCATGGACATGATTTTGTGGGAAGCATTTTGTAAACCTCAAAGCACCATACACATGTAAGTTATTGTTGTTGTTGGCTTTTCCCCCTTCTTTTCTCCTTGCTTTTGCATAATCTGTCCACCATGCCTAGAATGCAGACCTAGAGTGGCTAAATCATTTTTCTCCCTCCTCACTATAATATCTTAGAATCTCCACCCTCCTTCTGAGTTCATCTCTAGTGCTCTCTCCTACCCGAGATCTTTCAAGATCCCCCCAGATACTCGGTCCCCTTCACCCCCCTTTTTTTACTTCATAAGGCAAATGTCTAAAACATCTACCTACATCTGCTCCTCAACGACAGGGATTATTTTGTTTCTGTATTTGTATCACCAGTGCTAGCACATAGTGTGAGCTTAATTAATGCTTGTTGATTGATTTTCTGAGGAAGAAAAGAAAAGGAGACAAATTCAACTTCCAAGGGGAAAAAAACTTAATTAACTTAATAACTTAACAAGGTTACTTCTAGTAACTTAATTCAGGGAGAAATTTATAGCACAGACCTTACGTTGTACAAGGGGCAATCAACAACATAGTGGTAATGACTTCAACTCCACTTTGTGAAAAGACACAGCCTTGGTTTAGGGAAAGTAGGGATGGGGGCTGGGCCTGTGATTTCCTTGGCAGAAGACATTACCTCTACCAATGCAGAATGCCATCTCCTCTACAACTTATAATCTTAGAGATTTGATATAAATACTGCACAATTATTCAGTCATTCATTCAATAAGTTTTTATGAAGTACCTGCCATTTGTACCACTCTACTGGGAAGATAGCAGCAAAATCAAACGAGAGAAAAATAGCATTCTTCTTTCCTCTCATGTTCCTCAAAGCCTCAATTGCCAGTTCGACCCACCAAGAAAGGAAGCAACATCTAATCTTGATAAGGGTCAGGAACATAGATACCTTTCAGAGTTCCCCAAAGTCTGACCAGTATTCTTAGGTACAACTAGCTGGAACACTCAAAGACTGAACACAACTCCCATCTCACTGATGGAGCCAGAGCCCAGCGTGTGCATCAGTGAAATATTCTATTATAGTATTTAATAAAAGACTGATCACCTAGCAGGGCCCTTTACAATATTTCCCTCACAAAATTTAATAGTTCTTATAATTCATACGATGGCTCTTGAAAGGAATGAGTGGAGAATTGTAGCAACTTTCTTCTGCCTACCTTCAGCCTTATTTCTCCCTTTCACTAACACCCCCTCCACGACCCCCACCCCACCCCCCTCCACCCAGTCCTTTCTAAACTCCTTGAAAGTGAAACTGTGGTTTCGCTTGCTTTCTCTTTTAGCTTCCTCTTGGTACTGGATTCCATCCCTGCCACTCCTTGGGATCTGCCCTCTATAACACTATTGACCCATTTTTCTTTCAAAGACTCTCAACTGAGCCTAAAAGCCCTCTCCCTCCAGGCAAGTTTCTCCAATTAATCCAGGGACACATCTCATCTTCCCAACATGCAGAGGTACCAAGTGTTCACCAAGTTTTCTCTCTCTTTAGCAAGAAAAAATGTTATATATACGGTGCTTTTAAAGTTTGCAAATTGCTCCATATATGTTACCTCATCTGAACTTCTCAACCACCCTGGGAAGTGGGTACTATATGACTCATTATTCCTATTTTATAGATGAGGAAACTGGGATTCAGGGAGTTAGTCATTGGCCCAAGGTCACAAAATTAGTAAAGGTCAGTGACAAGATGAGAACCAAGTTAACTACACCACAATCTGTATGTACAGCTGAAACAAACATCAATGCAATATAACAAGCATTTATTAAACACCTACTATAGCATTCTATTTAAATATTTACTTTAAATTTATAATATTTATGACACGATATTTATTTCTCCTAGAGAGACACTATAAAAAGTAACCACCAGGGGCAGCTAGGTAGAGTAGTGGATAAAGCACCAGCCCAGGATTCAGGAGGACCTGAGTTCAAATCCGGCCTCAGAAACTTGACACTTAGTAGCTGTGTGACCCTGGGCAAGTCACTTAACCCCAATTGCCTCACAAAATAAGAAAAAGTAACCACCAAATATAACAATCAATCAATGAACATTTATTAAGTACCTACTATGTGCCAGGTCCCAGAGATTACAAGTAAAAAGAATGAACCAATTCCTACTATTATAGAATAATATTTTTGAGCTGGAAGGGACCTTAAAGGTGATTCTGTCCAACCCTCTAACTTGCCAGATGAGGAAACCAAGGCACAGAAAAGGTGAAGGACTTGTACAGAGTCACATATGTAATAAATATCAGCGGCAAGCTTTGAACTCAGGTCTTCTAACTCTAGAATCAGTATTCTTTCCACTGAATCACACTGCCTCCCTCAATCATAGGATCATAGGTTTAGAGCTTGAAAAATATTAGAGGCCACTAAGTCTAGCCCCGTTATTTTACACATCTGGAAACTGAGATAGACAGACGTTAATAAGATAGTAAGAATCTGATGGAGGATTTAAAATTAGGTTTCCCTAACTGCAATTACAGTATTCTATCAACTAAGCCACCTCTTTCAAGATATATATCTATATCTAGTAGACATATAGATATATATACACACACACATATATATACATACATACATATACATATATATTATATTGGAGGAGACAACTACATACATAAGTACATGTAAAATAAAAATAAAGAAAATCAATACAAATAAACATGAGGCTAATTGCTGGGTTTCTGTCATTTCTGTATTAATCTTGACTACCCTCAATGTTTTGTCCTTAGCAGGTCTTTAGGAAAAGGATGCTGCTGAGGCCACTTGACCATTGATGGTCTCTCTCCATATCTATTCAGTGCCTCAGAACAATTCTGCAATGGGGGTAGCTATGAGCATATACCAGAAATGTCCATTTCGTTAACTGAAAATGAATGGCCTAAGGGGGGAAATGGTATGTCCATGAATAGGAAGCAGTTTCCTTTGAATCTGCTTTTTTTCTTTTTTTTCCTCCATGAAAGAATAAGTGAAGTTATTCTTCAGGTGGAAAGAATGCTAGCCGGCTTTCTCTGCTGAGCTGAGCTTGGTCTCTCATTCAATTATTACCAACTTAGGGGGCATTCTCATAGCCTATTTCTATTTATTTGATTTTGTGATTGCCCTCCCAACCCCCATCCAGAGCACAAGTAGCATATGAATAGGTTGTTAAAGGGGATTTGAACCATAAAATATTTGAATTAATCAGGACCTTGGAGATTTTCTTGTCCAACTCTCTCATTTTACAAATGAGGACACTGGGGCTCAGATAAAGGAAGGGGCATAGCAGCATATATTTAGAGCTATATGGGACAGCAGAAGTCATCTAGTTCAACCCCCTCATTTCATAAAAGAAAGGATGGAGGCCCAGACATGTCAAGTGACTTGCACAAGATCACAAATGTACTGAGTAAAATTATTAGAACTCAGGTCCTGTGGCTGTTAATCCAGGACTCTTTTCCACTTCACAGTTCAGCCATCCCACAAGGGAATTATCCAAGGTCAGAGAGATGATAACACCAGAATCCAGGCCTTCTGACTCCTGTTCTGGGCCTCATTTTACTATATTCCAGCAATGAATGTGTGTAAATAAAATAATTTCCATTTTGAAAATTTCGTGATATCCATTGAAATAATTGGAGATAACTCTGGGATGTGCTTTTTTTTTTGCTTTGAATAGAATTTTATTTTTCAAAATATATGTAAAAACAAATTTTAACATCAATTTCTAAAAAAAACTTTATTTTCCAACTTCTCTTCCTCCCTCCATTCCCACCCCCCCACCTACAAGAACTCAAGCAATTCAAAATAAGTGATACATGAGTAGTCATGGAACTCTGGGATGTTCTTAAACTAGGACTGGGAATCACTGGATCCATTTGGATAGAGAAATATTGATAGTAAATCAGTTCCATCAGGGACTGATTGTTCATATTTCCTAAGGACTGATTTTTCTTAGTAGAATTACTCCTACCAGGTGCTCAATAAACGTTTGCTGAGTTGGTCTGAAGTCAACACTGGGATAGGATTAGGCCTCATACAGAAAGACAGTGGAGTTAGATTAGAAGGAAGTTGTATCACCTTTTTTTCTCTCCATATGCCCCACAACCCAAAATCACAAGAAATTTTCAGATATTCCCTGGTATTGAAACATTTTGGAAAATGAATCGCCTCCTCAGGGCAAACTGAAAAGAAAATGATTGGGCTCTTTTGCAAATAAAACAGGGCTGGGGGATCATGGAAATGGAAACTCTCAAAGAATCAGCCTCTTCCTTCTAAATTCACCTGCTTACAGAAATCCAGGTATCCAGATAAACAGTCTTGTCTATCTTTATTGACAGGTACCATTGGATCTCGGCAAATAGGACTTGCTCTGTGCATCAAAGGTAAATTCATGATGACATTAGACAGAAGGTCAGAAAGGACCTGGATCTCCCTCCGGAGGTTACCTACTCTATCCTAACTTTGACAATCCCATATCAAATTGTCAAAGAATGTCTGGTGAAAAAGAAATGCAAAGATACCTTGGATCAGGAAACAGAATAGAAAATCAAGGAAATAAAACTTAGAACTGTACAGCCCAAGTTGCACCTTAAAGCACTCTCCTATCTCACACTTGGGTTACTCTATATGCCCTGCCCTCTAGCCTTTACTCCCATCAATCAAAAACTTCACTGTATTTTATCACAGAGTTATCAATTCATTAGTCCTCTAGGGGACTTCTTATATATATGTATATGTATATCTATCTATTTATCTATACATATATATACTGACTTTTTTATCATAAAATATTTTATTATTTTCCGCTTACATGTAAAGATAGTTTTCAACATTTGCTTTTATAAGATTTTTAGTTCCAAATTTTTCTCCCTCCCTCCCTTTCCTCTTCCCTCCCCAAGACAGAAAGCAATCTGATATAGGTTACATATGTACAATCACATTGAACCTATTTCTGCATTAGTCAGGTTGTAAAACAATCAGAATAAAGGGGAAAACCTCAAAAAAAAAAAGAAAAAAAAAGTAGAAACTATGATTCAATCTGCATCCAGATTCCACAGTTCTTTTTATCTGGATTTGGAGAGTATTTTCCATCATGAGTCCTCTGGAATTGTCTTAGATCATTGTATCGCTGAGAAGAGCTAATTCTATCACAGTTGATCAGCAAACAATGTTGTGTTGTGACTTTTGAAAAACAAATTACAAAGAATTGGAAATGAAGGAGAGTCCCATTAATTGGGGGATGGCTGAACAGATGATGGCATATGAATGTATGGAATATTATTATAATGCAAGAAGGGACAAAAAGGGATGGCTTCAGTGAAACCTGGGAAGACTTTATGAATTGATGCAGAGGAAAATGAGAACCAGGAAAACAACTGATAAAATAGCAATATTGTAAAGAAAACAATTCTGAAATGCTTAAGAACTCTGATTACAATGACCAATCATGGTTCCAGAGGATTGATTATGAAGCACTCTATTCACCTCCTAACAAAGAAGTGATGGATTGAAAATGTAGAAGGAGACATGCATTTCTAGTCATAGCTGATGCAGAATTTTTTTTTGCTTCTATATGTATATTTGTTACAAGGGTTTTATCTTTTCTTTCTTTTTTTAATGTGTATAGTGCAGGTGGGAGGGATAGAAAATAAAAGCTCTTAAATTGAAAAATAAATTTTGAATGTTTTAAAAATTAATACAAAGATTTTCATTCTACTTTTTCAATAGTTCCTCTGCTATGGTATTACAGAACATTGTTTTTCAAAATTTGGTAGGACCCTTCAGAGCCTTTGAGAACCCAGAGTTATCCCTATGCCAAAATATTGGCATCAGACAAGGATTTGGATAGGGGACAGGGCAAGTGGACCATGATTTAACCTTTCCTTGTACCAATGAATATCTGTAACTGCATTATGCTATAATGTTTTCAGGAGCTATTCGTGTATTATGTATTGGCTCTCAATTAGCTGATGACCCTGAACTCCTGGGCTTAGTGACCAATTGTCTTTTTGCTCTGCTGTGACTTTAAACTGCCCTCAATATATGTTCCTATATCTTGTCTACATTAGCCAGCAAATGAGAGACAGTATGAGCACAAAAGGGTTCAGGGAGAAATGGATTTTCTCCATCTATCATATATTATAGCTTTAAAAGCAGGGAATGAAGAGAAAGTCTGGCCTCTTTGATCTGCCTGTTAGAATATTGAGTTTCATACTTCTCAGCAGGAAGCACCTATGTTCTAATCAGCTTCAGACTTCCTATGCAGAGCCAATCTCTTACTGTCATTTACATTCAGTTGTTTGGCCTCATGATAGCTTAATCTCTCTTATGGAGTGAAATACACAGGTTCTGTGACCACTGTTTTTCCTTCACAGACATTTTACATTTCTTTTTCTTTCTTTTTTGTGGGGCAATGAGGGTTAAGTGACTTGCCCAGGGTCACACAGCTAGTAAGTGTTGAGTGTCTGAGGTTGGATTTGAACTCAGGTCCTCCTGAATCCAGGGCCGGCTCTTTACCCACTACACCATCTAGCTGCCCCCTACATTTATTTTTCAAGGTATAGGACTGTGCACAGAATGGATAAGAATGACAAAAGCCTAACATTTAAATAAGTCTGGTGTTACTTAAGTAGAATCATGATTTTCTCACCAGTCATAAAGTACAGACAGAACTATGGTGGTCATAGCAATAACCAAACTGATCTAGCAATTAAATATTTAAAACAACAGCAGCAGCAACAACAACAACAACCGAAATAAAGGAAAGCTATAGATAAGAAATCTATTTTTAAAAAAAGAAATCTATTTGGCCAAATGTTTCTGTTTAAAATAGTGAATTGTCATCATATTGATACAGTGAAGAAGAAAACACTCAGTGATTGCTAGGTGTCATGGAAGCCAGATGACCATTTGGGTGACTGAATTTTCCATGATTGTTACTAATAATATTTTCTAATTCATCTTCCTTTGGAGGGTTGGTATCCATATAACATCAAGGGACATAGATGAAAGCACCCAGTACAGAGGGTAGATTTTTATAGGGTAGATTTATGGGAGGACATGGACAAGAGTGACAAAGGCTGAGATGGGTGGCAATCTGTACCACTGCATGGACTATCCACATTGATGAGCTCTACTGCAGCGTTCAGTTTCCTAGACTGTTGATGAAAATGTTACCAGAGGAAATATCAAAAGCCAAGATTTATACTTCATATGTATGGCATGTTAAAGTCAAGATGAATTACATCCATTGCCTCTGCCTGATAGACAGACACCCTGACAGTCCACAAATAAGTTTACTTTAATTCATTTTGATGGGACATTTTTACTGATAGACTTTGTGCACTGGTGTAGGGCTTAGGCTGCTGCTCCCAATTAAGAATGACATATAAGAAGAGACTCCCTAGATACGGAAATGCAACCCTCCTGGGATGGCTCTGATGGTAAATTAAAACCCAGTGAGTTGAGAACATTGATTTTTATTCCCTAGTCAACCCAAGAGTAATTTAAGAAATTAGAGCTATTTAAACATTTTGGCAAGAGGCTTTTTATTGCTCAAATAGTTCAATAAATGTTTAAAAAGTAAGAGTACTCTCTAGTTCAAAAAGATGATATGAAAGACCCCAAGTACCAGCCCAAATCACCTGTTTTTTTGCCAAGCTACTCCATGGTTAATAATAGAAGACCAGGAAAAAGAGGTAATAACAAGTCAGGATACATTATATGACTGCTACTGCTGCTTCTCTTGCTAGGCAGGGAAATATACTTATTGAATCATTGAAACCTCTACACTTTTTAAATGTGACAAAAGGAAATTGGTCCCAATGAGATGATATGATCTTATTTCCTTTCTTCCAAAGGACAAATCTGGACAGTCACATTGTGAACTAAAACACTTTTCAATGAAAATTCAGGGCCCAGTCTTAATTACAGCAAATCAATTTCATCTTCAAATAGAGATTCCTCTATTAACATGAAAATTTCTCGGGTGCCCCTGGGCTCCAAGCAGAAGCTGTATTCAATGACAAAACCTGATAGATGCTGAAGTCATATTTGTCCTTGAAAAAGTGGGCAAAGGTAGATAATGAGATATCTTTTATTAGCCCAGCTTATGGTACATAAGCTTTTTACATTGATTTTCTTAAATGCAAAATGGCCTGTTATAAACCATTGTAGTCTTGATCCTCCAGCTAACAGCCCACTGAAGCCAGAGGGACTTCTCTGTTCCTTGGCTCATTAGGAATGCTGGGCTGACCTTTGTTTAAACAGCAATACAAATGAGGAGAAAGAATAAACAGGTTAAGATCAACATTTGAACCAAATCATACAAATTAGACAAATTAGACTTTTTCTGTTTCAACTGAAAGAGAAGTTGTAAACTTTTAAAAATGTGTATGCATTAAGATCACTAAATAGAAATGTGATATAATGAGGCTTTGCCATGAAATGGTGCCATAATATAAAGTCTAAGAAATAATATGGAGTCTATGAATGTGTGTGTGTGTGTATGTGTGTGTGTGTGTGTGTGTGAGAGAGAGAGAGAGAGAGAGAGAGAGAGAGAGAGAGATTAGATAGATCAATAGAGACACAAATACCTGTGTGTGTGTGTGTATGCATACACAAGATAGATCAGTAGACAGGTAGATAAATTGTGAGGGAGAGAGAGAGGGAGGAAGAAAGAAAGAGAGAATGAGAGAAAGAAAGAAAAAAGAGAAAGATTGAAAGAAAGAGAAAGAAAGAACTAGAGAGAGAAAGAGAAAGAGATAAAGAAAGGAGAGAGAGAGAGAGAAAGAGAGACAGTTCAGTAGGTAGATGGATGGATGGATGGATGGATGAGTAGGTAAATTGATAAGTAGATAGGCAAATAGGTAGACAGACATTAGATACATACATACATGCATACCTATTTCACACATTTAAAAACATTAGTGGGGGGGGCGGCTAGGTGGCGCAGTGGATAAAGCACTGGCCCTGAATTCAGGAGTTCCTAAGTTCAAATCCGGCCTTAGACACTTGACACTTACTGGCTGTGTGACCCTGGGCAAGTCACTTAACCCCCATTGCCCCGCAAAAAAACCCAAAACATTCGTGGGGGGCAGCTAGATGGCGCAGTGGATAAAGTACTGGCCCTGAATTCAGGAGGACCTGAGTTCAAATCCGGCATCAGACACTTGACACTTACTAGCTGTGTGACCCTGGGCAAGTCACTTAACCGTCATTGCCCTGCAAAAAAAACCCAATTAGTGGGTTTCACCAGACCACCAAAGGGGTCCATGACATACCCCGCAAATGTTAAGAATCCCTGCCATCAATCACAAACATTTGCTTGTACTGCACTGATTTAGAAGCAACTTTGTATACTGGAAAGATCACAGTAAGCCCTGGCGTCAAGTCCTGCCTCTGATAAAACCTGACTGTGTGACCCTGGGCAGGTCACTTAACTTCTCAGTATTCCTAGGCAACTCCTTGGTTGTGCTGCAGAGCAGGTGCTGGAGCTGCAATGGTAGGAGTTTCCTCACCTGGAAGTTTTCTAAACCATTAAAACCACAAGCCCAGTGCCTATCCCGATGTGCCAGGCAGAAATTAAAGTCTAGTCTGCTTTATGTGGTAATGTAGAAATCTTCCAACATCCACAGATTTAGGATTCCTGCTTTCAGACATTTATCTGGGACTATATGTTTATACTGAACTATGGGGATTGAAAAGAAAAGGCTGGTGGTAGGGAGAAAGGAAATCGAATAACTCAAGTCAAAGGAACCTTCAACTTACAGTTCCCTTGATTTACAGGTTTGGAAAATGAGTCTAAGGAAGGCTAAATGAATTGTCCAAGGCAAGGTCTCACAACTAGTTAAATGGAAGAGACAGAATTTGAATCCAGGTTTCACAAACCCCAAGTAAGTGTTCCTTTCACCAGACCAAGAAGTCACTGGTCCCCTAGGGAGGACAAGGTACAAACATGCAGTATTGATTCCAAGGATTTTGCAAACTAGGTCCCAGAGTGGAGTGGCTGAAACATGAATTCACACATTGAGATTGTTTGATTGTGTTTGTGTGTGTGCGTGCACATGTGTGCCACACATGTATATGTGAGGGCTCTTGAAAGACAAATGCTTCATGATTAAGTTTCATTCACACATTAGTAGGAAATACTAAACATTTAGTACTTTTGGTAGGTCCAGGTGGAAGGATAGTGAAATTTTGAAAGGCCCTGGGGATCTGTTGTCTGTTGTTGTTGTTGTTGTGGTGGTGGTGGTCGTCATCGTCATTTGTTCACCTTTCTAGGGATCAGAGAGAAGATGTGGGAGGTGGGTTCAGAAATGGAGACTAGAAGAAAAAACACTGTGACACCAGGCAGGAAGACACTAGGAAGAAAACATTTGCTATAAGTCCCTGAAAGAATGTGAGGTCGGAGGATTCCTGTCCATTGAATTGAGGAAAATTTCAGAAGTGTTGCTTTCACAGTTCCTTCCTCTCCAAAAAGTGGAAAATGACCTTCTTCCTCACTCCCCATCCTGACCATGACCATGGAGCTTTGTACTGTGCCTCACAGGACTAGCACTGTAGGGATGCGGTTTGGCTCCCTTAAATGTCCCTTAGCTTCTCCCTTGGCTTTCCCAGTTAGCCAAAGATCCCTGAAATATTTTATTAGATGTAGACTAGTGCATCAGCCTAATGGTGTTAGTCTCCAATTATTACATTGGGCTTGGGGCATTTACATGGCACAATGGATAGAGAACTAGCTCTGAAATTGGGAGGCCCTGAGTTCAAATCCCACCTCAGACACTTACTAGCTTGTGATCCTGGGCAAGTCATTTAACCCCACTTGCCTTAAACATCTAGGGCCATATCTACTAATCCTGATACCTATCTTGGCATTGGACCCAGATGGCTCTGGAGGAGAGAGTGAGTCTGGTGACTTTGCACATCCCTCCCTTACTTAAATCCAAATCACTTCAAGTCATGGCATCACCTCAATGTCATGGTCCTCTTTGAGAAAGAAGGACAAATAATAACAACCTTGGGCTTATTCATTAGGAAATTGGGCAGCAGGACTTGACCAAAGAATCTCCAAATAAGAAAAAAACTATTAGCTTTAAAGCTAGAAAATTTTCATAAGCATCTTAAAATACTGAAAAGCAGCTTAAGAGGCTCTTTGTTTTGGGGAAAGAGGGAGGTAAAATCTTTTTTTTCTTCTACAAATAAAAAAAAACTAAGAAAAATGTTTTTTTTTACTAAGATCCCGGTTGCAACTGGTATAGAGTTGCTTAAATTAAATATTAAGACTATTTTTTTTTTGCTGGGCAATTGGGATTAAGTGACTTGCCCAGGGTCACACAGCTAGTAAGTGTTAAGTGTCTGAGGCCGGATTTGAACTCAGATACTCCTGAATCCAGGGCCGCTGCTCTATCCACTGTACCACCTAGCTGCCCCAAGACTAATTCTTTTTGATGACAACAAGCTTTAGCTTCCTCCAGTTCTACTTAGTTTCCTGATCTAGCACACTCTAGCTTATCCTGGTCTTTCTTCACCCCTATAAATGACCTGTGGATAGAAAGGAGAGAGAAGAAAAGGAAAAAATAAATACTTGTGTCTTATGTCTTCCATCTTCATCTTTATCACCAGTGTGAAAATGGAGGTACAGTTGAATATTTTTGGATCCTATTCAGTATCAAGGACCAAGGTATGTGCTATCAAGGAAACTCAGTCATTTCAGGCACTGTGTACACTAACCGATTTCTACAATTAAATTTGTTTTTTCTAAGCATCCACTGTGTACAGAGGTCTATGTCAAGCAGGTTAGAAATGCTCCATTTAGGGGGCAGCTAGGTGGTGCAGTGTATAAAGCACTAGCCCTGGATTCAGGAGTACCTGAGTTCAAATCCATCCTCAGACACTTGACTAGCTGTGTGATCCTGGGCAAGTCCCTTAACCCCCATAGCCCTGCAAAAAAAGAAAGAAAGAAATGCTCCATTTAAATAAGAAAATGTCCTGCCCTCTAGAACTTACAGTTTAATGGGGAGATAAGATGCAAATATATATATATATATATATACATATATATACACACATATATATATACATATATACACACACACATATATACATATATATGTGTATGTATATATGTAATTATGTATAAAATCCAGAGATACATGACATGCGCGAAAGAGAGAGGAACGAAATAAAATTCAGTGGAAGGAGCATGGGAAAAATGTCATTATTGACAAGGGGGAGCAGGGAAAGATTCATGGAGGAGATGGCATTTCAGTTGAGTCTTGCAAGCTGAATAGAAACTAATTGTAAATAGGGACCATTTAATTCCAGCTCTCACATCCATACATTGCTATTGGAAAACCATAGGTTTGACCATACAGACCTTTGTCAGAAAGGTTATATCTCTGCTTTTGATTGTGCTGTTCACATTTGCCATAGCTTTCTGTCCAAGGAGCAGGCATCTATTAACTTCATGGTTGCAATTGCCATCTGCAAGATCACTATCTTTGAGCAAAAGAATATAAAATCTGATACTGCTTCCATTTCTTCTCCCTCTGTTTGCTAGGAAGTGATGGGACCAGTTGCCATGTTCTTGATTTTTTTATGTTAAGCTTCAAGCCATATTTTGCACTCCTCTCTTCTACCCTCATGAAGAGGCTTCTTAATTCTTCTTCACTTTCTGTCATCAGAGTGGTATTGTCTATCATCTGCACATCTGAGATTGTTGATATTTCACCAGGCAACCTTAATTCTGGCTTTGGATTCATCCATGATGTATTCTGCATATGTTAAATAAATAAGGTGACAATATACAGCCTTGTCTTACTCCTTTTCTAATCTTAAACCAATCAGTTGTTCCATGTTCGGTTCTAACTGTTGCTTCTTGGCCCAAAAATAGGTTCCTCCAGAGATAAGTGAGATGATCAGGTACTCCAATCTCTTTGAGGTCTTGACACATTATGTTGTGATCTACACAGTCAGAGGCTTTTTAGTGTGGTCAATGAGGCAGAAGTTGTTGTTTGTCCCTCATCCTCAAAGGGGACCATGACATCCCGGGTGATATCATGACTTGTACTGAATCAGATTTTTAAGTGATGGGGGTTGTACAAGGTCACCAACCTCTCTCCTCCAGAGCCATCTGGGTCCAGTGGCAAGATGTATATCAGGATTACTGGATATGGCCCCAGATGTTTAAGGCCATTGGGGTTAAGAGACTTGCCCAGGATCACACAGCCAGTAAGTGTCTGAGGTGTGATTTGAACTCAGGTCCTCCCAACTTTAGAGTCAGTGCTCTTTCTACTGTGCCACCTAGCTTCCCCAAAGCAGAAATAGATGTTTTTTTTGGAACTCCCTTATTTTCTCCATAATCCAGCGAATGTTGTCAATTTGGTCTCTAGTTACTCTGCCTCTTCAAAAACCAGCCTACTCTTCCACTAATTCTCAGTTCACATATTGCTGAAGACTAGCTTGCAGAATCTTAAGCATAACCTTGCTGGTGTGTGAAATGAGTGCAGTTGTTCAGCAATGTGAACATTCTTTGGCATTGCTCTTCTTTGGGATTGGGATATAAACTGATCTTTTCTGATCCATTGGCCACTGTGGAGTTTTCCAAATTTGCTGCCTTATTGAGTGCAGCACTTCAATAGTATCATCTTTTAAGATTTTCAATAGCTCAGCTGGAATTCCATCACTTCCACTATCTTTATTATGATCATTGTTTCCTGAGACTCACTTAACTTCATTCTATAGGATATATGGCTCTAGATCAAAGCTTCTGAAACTGTGAGTCATGACCACTTATGGGGTCACGTAACTGAATGTGGGGGTCGCAAGAAATTTGGCAGTAAATATTTGATTTGTATACCTATTTTATATTCCTATACACCCAGGGTCCACACAAATTTCTCATCTAAAAAGGGGTTGTAAATGGAAAGAATTTAAGAAGCCCTCCTCTAGGTCAGTAACCACATCATTGGTACTCAATATATACTTATGGATCTATTAACTGAATGGATGAAGAGAAGTGAAGAAAGCATTCCAGGCACAGGGAGTCATGTGAACAAAGACATGGAGGTAGGAAAGAATAAGTTATGTTCCAGGGATAATTTGGCTGGAGCCAAACAAGATAGGCCAACCAAGAGAAAAGATAGTATCTAGTAGGAAAGGATGGAAAGAAATGTCAAATGTACTTAGAAGGTTATTATTTCTTAGAGGTTAAGAAATGGGGAACAGTACCAAATACAGTTATAAACGTGACAGAAAATTGTGTAGGGCCTTGAATGTCAGGTAAAAGGAGCTTATTAAACTTTATGTAATAGAGAGACATCAAGTATTTTTGAGATGAAGAAATTGAAAAGAAACAACTTTAGAGGAAAAGATAATAAACTTTATTTGGGACACATTGAGTTTGAAGTGCCTTTGGGTCATCTGGGTGGAGATGTCCAGGTAGTTGTAATTGCAGGTCTGGAGCTTAGAAGAGAACTCAGGCTTTTGGGATATAGATGTAGGAGTCATTTGCATAGAGGTAGTAGATAAAGTCATGAGAATGAATGAGGTTGCTGAGAGACAGAGAGAGATGGAGGTGGGGAGGGGAGAGAGAAAGGGAGGGTGAGAGAAGGGGGGAAGACACAGAGAAAAGGAGAGTGGGAGAAGGAGGGAGAGAGATGGAGAGGGAGAGGAAGAGGGAGAGGGAGAGCGGGAGAGCGAGAGAGAGTGAGAGAGCGCGAGGGAGAGTGAGAGAGAGCGAGTGAGAGCAAGAGGAGAGAGAGAGAGAGAGAGAGAGAGAACACACCAAGGACAGTATCTTGGAGGAAGATCCATCTTGAAAGAGTAGCAAGAAGTTGAGGAATCTGTAAAAGAGACCAAGAAGAACCAGAAAACCAAGAGCGTATAGTTGGTCCCCCTTAAACCAAGGGAGAAGAGAATATCTGAGAGGAGGGACTTGGCAATGCTGTTAAAGAGGAGTTGAAGAAGATAGAGCAGGAAAAAAGATCATGAGATTTAACAAGTAGGAGATCATTATTGAAACTAGAGATCACCAGAGATCTAGGATCACTAGAAATGTGGGGGTAGAAGGCAGATTTTTTTCTTATCTTTTGTTTTTACATCATCAGTATTTCCCATTATATCCCCTTTCCTTCCTCAGAAAGCCATTTATTATAACAAAGAATCTTTTGTTTAAAGAAAAAAAATAGTTTAACAAAATTAACCATCATATCAATAAATTCTGGAAATATATGGAGTGTTCAATACCCATTGGCCCCCACTTCTACAAAGAGGCTGAAGCCTTCTCAGATCTCTTCTTTGGGACCAAATGTAGCCATTATAATTTTGCAGCATTTGCTTTCTTTTTTTAATTGAATAAAATTTTATTTTCCAAAATATACGTAAAAACAAATTTTAACATCAATTTTAAAAAATTTTGTGTTCCAACTTCTCTTCCTTCTCCATTCCCACCCCCCACCCACTAGAACTCAAGCATTTCAAAATAAGTTATACATGAGTAATCATGGAAAATATTCCCACATTAGCTAGGTTGTGAGAGAAAACAGTCAAAAAACACCCAAAACTTCAGATTGAGGAATTGTCAAAGAGGAAAAAAAATTTTAAAAATGTGTTTCCATCTGTTTTTAGATACTATCAGTTCTTTCTCTGTAGATGGGTTGCCATTTTCATAAGTCCTTCAGGGTTATATTAGATCATTACCTTGCTGAAAATAACCACATGCTTCGCAGCAGATCATCTTACACTATTGCTGTTACTTTGTATACAGTACATTTCACTCTGCTTCAGTTCATGTAGGTCTTTCCAGGTTTTTCTGATAGTATCCTGTTCATCATAACCTATATAAAGTACCTTAAACTTGACAAAGAATTTTCTTCATATTAGCCCAGCAAAGTAGGCACCATACGTTTTGCCATTATAATCAATCATCATAACTATTTCCCTCCATCCTATTCCCTTCCCATGATATTTACTCTATTTTCTATCTTCTTTTGACCTATTCCTCCTCAAAAGTGTTTTACTTCTGACTGTCCCCTCCCCTACTATGCACTCCCTTTTTGTCACCCTTCCTTCCTTATCCTCTTACCCTCATACTTTCCTGTAGGGTTAAATAGATTACTCCTCCCAACTGGGTGTGAATGTTATTCCCTCCATGAGCCCACTCTTATGAGTTTAAGGTCTTTGAGCTAATTCTGTGTTCTAAATTTTCTTGCTCCCTCCCTCCTCAACCCTCCCTATGAAATCAAGCAATTCAATATGTCATACTTGTGCAGTTATGCAGAACATCTTCACCTTCCTCGAAAGTGTTTTGCTTTTTACTGCTCTCTCCCCCAATCTGCTCTTCCCTCTTTCCCCTCTCCCCCCCTCCCCCTTATCTCCCTCCCCTCACTCAGGGAGAATAAGTATAGCATTTGATTTCAGTGGTTTTATTGTTACTATTCTTTCCATTGACATTGTTGTAGTCATTGAGTCTTGGTTCTGCTTCCTTCACTTTTCATCAGTTCATTTAAGCCTCTTCATGCTTTTCTGAGTTTAACATACTATTTCTATTTATAGAGATCCAGCCTCAAAACCAGGATTTAATTCCTGCCTGGATCTCTACCTCTCAGTGTCCCCAGGCAACTCTCTAAGTCTCTAAGTTGCAGAGAAGGTGCTAACCTGCATTTGTGGAAGGAATTCATTCATTCAGGAAGTTTCCTATACCAGTGAGATCACAGGTCCAGTTTCTAGTTCTTTGAGCACAGTAACATTCCATGACACTCATGTCCTACAACTTGGGTTAGCCATTCCCTAATCAATCGATCTAAATGTTGTTTCCAGTTCTTTGCTACTACAAAAAAAAACACCCTGCTATGGGTGTTTTGATTTATATAGGGAGGTGGGGGAGAAGTATATTCTTAAGGGATTGAGGAGTGATTATGTGGTAGAAAAATGGTCATACCAGGTGCAGATATTTTTTAAAAAATAGCTAACCAGTGAAGGGGAGCAAGTGGTGTGAGCCAGTGGCTGGATGGAATAAAATGGTCAAGGGAAAGAGTCTTAATGACTGGGGAGATCTGACCATGTTTGTAAACAGATGGGAAGCAGCAAGGGAAGATGGAGAAGGACCAAAGACTCAGGTAAAGGGATTAGCTTTAATGAAGAATAATAGGGCTATCTCTCCTTTGATCAGAAGGAAAGGGGAAGACTGGCTGTTTCTGACTCATTTAGGTAATGGAGAAAGGGAATTAAAGAGCTCCCATTGGATTTCCTCAAACATCTTAATGATGTAGAGTCAAAATTATATGCTACAAGTATATGTTTGGGGCTCTGGGAAGATGCAGAATTACCAGTGAAGGGAATGAGACCAATAGTTCATAAGAGTAGAGCAGGATTTCTGAGCAGTAGTGAAGACCAAACTTAGGTTGTATGTGCAACAATGATTTGCCAGGGGGTAATAATAGCTCAATCCCATGATTTGCTCCAAATTTAGGTTTAGACTGAAAATGAGTGGGGTAGAGGGAAAGAATACTATGGTAGGAGAATGAAATGCTAAAATTCAAAATTTTGGAGGCAGAGTCCTAACTTACCTTTTTGTGCCTAGGGCAAGTGGCATGAAATGTAGGATAAAACACTGATAGAGGGGGAGTGGAAATGGACTACTAGCTTGCAGGCTGTAGCATTCACCTGGGGTGTGGCAGCTGAATTTGAGAGGTGGGGTTGAAATCCAACCATCTGGTAGGTTTCTATCTTAGCTAATTATTCTTGCTAACCGGAAGGTAAGCTCAGTTGATTCTAGGCTCCAGAATGACAATCTTTTTTCCCCCTTCCAATATCTGTGGATGGTTTCTGTTAATGGAATAAAGAGAACTAATATTTTATTGCCCGTCTTTGCATTCCTCAAATGATTCACCTTCCGTATGCTAGGGGCAGCACTGTGGTAAAATCTGATCCTGGCTTTTTTCCATCACAAGGCCAGAGTAAAATTCGTCAACTTCTTAGCAAATACTGGTGACAAAAGAGAACTGAGGCTCTACAGCCTTTGAGGGATGCAGCTGGAAGACAAGATCTTCTTTTGTGCATCTGTTCACACCAACCTTGCCAACAGATCCTCCTGAGGAATTGGAAACATTTAAAGCCATAGGAAAGCAACAAAATCTGTCTCCAGACTACAGAGAAAAACAGATCTCTCCTGCTTCTGCAGGTGACTACTTAGGTGTTCCAACAATGGCACTCAAGAGGCTCCTATTTCTCTGTCTTTATCCTCTCTCATATGACATCTTTCCACATAGAGGACACTAGGCAACAGGTTCCTCCCCATCCTCCTCCAGACAGAGCTTCCTCAAATTAGCCACCTCTTAAATGCTAGGATACTTCCAAAATAGTTTCAGAGAAAGAAAAGGAAAGAAAAGAAAAGAAAAACAAAAGAAATGCCTAGCTTTCCCGCTCACTGGTAAAGCTGCAGCATTCTGCAATCTCAAACCTCATGTGGGTTTCCTTTTTCCTGAACCACGGAAAAATAAAGCAGTGTCTACAACTTGCATTTCCACTTTAATTTTATATACTGCACTTGCCTCCGGCAGTTCTGTCTGCTAATTCCTTTAATAACAGTTCCTTCTGGTACCACATGCTACAGGTCATGGTTTCCTTTTTAAATCAGATTTTATTGCCCAAGAAGATACAGAACATCTATTCCTATCACTGTGGTGAGTGTGGGTAGCCTGGCTGGAGAAAACACGTTACTGCTGCCAGTCTTTCTCAGTGGTTATACCGCCAACTGGGCATGGATGCCTACTCACTTAAAGCACCAGGCTGTGGAAGGTGGAAGATTAGATCTTGCTCACCACCCCAAAATGCTTCCATCTTCCAGCCTTAAAGTGTAGGACTGTACCTGATTTGAATTGAAAATGATGAAATCAATAAGAAATGGGAAATTAAAGGCCTCAAATTTACACAAAAGAGCACACATCTAGTAAGAGTGAGTGACCTTAAGCCCTTTAGGGTATCCATAGGGCTGTTGGTATTTCTTGAGAGCTCTCTGGGGACAAAGTTTCATCTGGATACATTATAGAGGAGAGAAAAATCCATGTTTTTGTTTTTCTTGTTGTTTTTCCCGTGGCTGTCACTAACAGGGGAAAAAGGAAAAGCTATCAGTAAGTCAGGCAGCCCCTTTGGGAACTTATAATGTAATTCAGAGGTTCTTAATTCAGTAGTCCATCTCTGCCATGGTGGTTGTTTGTCTTTCCTTCTTCTTAAAGAGGACCACAACATTGGGGTGATGTCATGACTTGAAGTGAATTTGATTTAAGTGGGGGCGGGCTGTGCAAGATCACCAACCTCACTCTCTCCTCCAGAACCATCTGGATGCAGTGACAAGATATACATCAGGATGAATGGAGATAGCCCTGGATATTTAAAGCAATTGGGGTTAAGTGACTTGCCCAGTGTCACACAGCTAAAAGTGTCTGAGGTGAAATTTGAACTCAGATCCTCCCAACTTCAGGGCCAGTGCTCCATCCACTGTGCCACCTATCTGCCTCCAACCCTGTCATAAAACCTTCCTAACTACCCCATTCTGCAATCATTTGACTTCTTTCTAAATTAATCAATCTGGTCCTTAAATCTAATAACTGATTATATTTTATCTTGTTCTTCTTTTATAGTTACATATATGTACCATAAGACCTTGGGATGTAAACCTAGCCAACGATATCCTTTACTGAGAGTCCAATGAATATGAAGTTGTTTTTAATTAGATACATGGAAGTATATAAAATAGATTATCCTTATTTTTCCCTTGTAGAATGAGACAGTCAATGATAAAAAAGCATTCCTAAATCAGATTTTAGGAGATCCTTGAAATTTTTTTGGAAAATTCATTTTTTATATTTGTCTTTTTAACCTCTAAAGGTCTAAATTCTTTCCCACTGCATGTATATACATATACATGTGCATATATGTGTTTTCTAACTCAGATTTCAGAAGTATGTTCATATGCATGTACACTAACTTTGACTCTGTTTTTGCTTCCTCTTCTTCCAATTTCACTCTCCACATCTAGCCATTTGGAATGGTGCCACAGAGCCAGAAGAAGCCTGACTGGCCAGTGATGATGAGCATTTAGATCATTCCTTTTTTCTCAGCAGTCTGGAAATCTGCTGAACATTTTTTCCATCCATTTTTTAGATATCTACTAACTGACTAACATCAAGGGCAGCTTCATACTCCGTTTGGTATAAGGGCAGAGTCAGAGGAGGAAAAATGAGATTTCATTGCCTGGATTGTGAAAGCTTTCTTCCAATTTCCATACTATTGATGTGAAAGTCTAGCAAAGGAGCAACTCCCTTTGCCTCTGGCTTATAGGAGTCGGAAGAGGGGCTCAAATATTAACTCAATCAATAAAAATGTGTTAAGTATTTCCTAATGTGGCAGGCACCTTGCTAAGTACTGAGGATACAAAAAGAGGCAAAAGATAGTCCCTGCCCTCAAGAAGCTCACAATCTAATGAAAGAGATAAGAAAATATGCAAATAAATAGGATAATTAGGAAATAATTAAAAGAGAGAAGGCACTAGAAGTAAGAGGGGTTGGGAAAGGTTTCCTGTAGAAAGTGGGATTTTAATTGTGACTTAAATGAAGCAAGGGAAGCCAGTAAGTGAATATGAAGAGGAAGGGCATACAGGGAATGGGGAATAGCCAGAGAAAATGCCTTGTGTCTTGTCCATGAAAGAGCAAAGAGGCCAATGACACTGGATTTGAGAGTATAGGGTTTGGGGCGTAATGTGTAAGAAGACTGGAAAGGTAGGAGGGACTATGTTATGAAGGGCTTTGAATGCCAAGGAGAGATGTTGTATTTTTCCTGAAGGCTATACGGGGCCACTGAAATTTACTGAGTAAGTGGGAGTGACCTGTGCTTTAGGAAAATCACGTTAGTGGCTCAGTGGAGGATGGATTGGAGTTGGGAGAGACTTGAAGCAGGCAGCTATTGCAATAATCCAGGTGTGAGGTGGTGGGGGCCTGCACCGGAGTGGTAAAAGTGTCAGAAGAGATAAGGGGTTATATTTTGAAAGTTGATATCAGTAGGCCTTGGCAACAGCTTGAATATGGGGTGGGCTGACAGATAGTGAGGAATCCAAGATGACTTTTAGGTTATAAGCCTGAGGGACTGGTAGGATGGTGTTGCCTTCTACATTAATAGAGAAGGTAGAAGAAAGGGAGAGGGTTTAGAGGAAAGATAATGAGCTCCATTTTGAACATATTGAGTTTAATATGTCTACTGGACATCCAGTTCAAGATGTCTGAATGGGAGATGGAGATGCAAGATTGGAGGTCAGCAGAGACTTTGAGACAGAATAAGTAGATTTAAGAATCATTAGCATAGAGATGGCAATTGAATCCATGGGAGCTGATGGGATCATTTGGAATTTGGCTACAACATTACTTGGAGTTTTCCTTTTGGGGTCTCTTTCAGGAGGAGATTGGTGGATTCTTTCAAGGACAATTTTATCGTCTGATTCTATAATATCAGGGCAGTTCTCCTTGATAATTTTTTGGAATATGGTGTCTAGACTCTTTTTCTGATCATGGCTTTCAGGTAGTCCAATAATTCTCAAATTGTCTCTCCTGGATCTATTTTCCAGGTCAGTTGTCTTTCCAATGAGGTATTTCACATTTTCTTCTATTTTTTCATTCTTTTGATTCTGTTTGACTGATTCCTGATGTCTCATGGAGTCATTAGCTTCCATCTGTCCAATTCGAATTTTTGAGGCATTATTTTCTTCAGTAAGCTTTTGTACCTCCTTTTCCATTTAGCCAAATGAATATTTTAAGGAATTGCTTTCTTCAGTCAATCTTTGTGTTTCCTTTTCCAAGCTGTTGATTCTTTTTTCATAATTTTCTTGTCTTGCTTTCATTTCTCTCCCCATTTCTCTCAATTGATTTTTGAATTCCTTTTTGAGCTCTTCAAAGAAGGATCTTTGGTCTTGAGACCAATTCATCTTTCCTCTTGAAGCTTCACATGTAGGCAATTTCAGAGTATTGTCCTCATCTGAATTTGTGTTTAGCTCTTCCTTGTTGACACAGAAACTCTTCCTTTTCTGTTTCTTATCCATATTATAGCTTATTTTTTTAAAGCTGAGGTCTGCTCCTGGGGCACAAGGTTCACTGTTTCAAGCTTCTTGTGCTGGGGGATAGGGGCTATGTCACTGAATTTCTACTCTGAGGCCTCTATGGCTTGCAAATTCCTCACATCCCTGGGCTTGCTCCCTGTGCTTGCTCCAGGTGCTGGGATGGCCAGGCCTGGTCATGCCTGTCACATGAATGGCAGCCTTCCCTTTCAGCTGGTGCTGGTGGATCTCACAACTGGCCCCCTGAGCCAGAATCAAGGGGTTCAGTTGCTCTACTATGGCCAAGAGCTTCCTGCTGACTTGCCCATATCCCCTCCATGCTGTGCTGCACTGAGCTGTGCTGCGCTCCCCTTTTGCCTGAGTGAGACTGAACTTTCCTGAAGTCTTCTAAATTATTTCAAGTTGGAAGATTGTGTCTCTCTGTCTTTTTGTAGGTTCTGTAGTTTCAGAATCTGTTTAGAGGCTTGATTTAATGTTCTTTTTCAGGGAATTGCAGGAGAGCTCAGGCAACTTGCTGGCTTCTCTCCACCATCTTGGCTCTGCCTCCAGATGATGGGATCATCAAGTGAAGTAATAATAAGAAAGAAGATAAGAGGGCCCAAGACAGAACCCTGAGGGACACCTACAGTTAGAGATTGTGATCTGAATGAGGATCCAGCAAAGGAGACAGGGAAGGAGCAGTCAGATATAATGGAGGAGAACCAGGAGAGAGTGGTGCCCAGAGAAAAAAAGAGTATTAAGGAGGAATGGGTGATCAGCAGTGTCAGAGATGGAGGAGAATAAACACTGAGAGAAGACCATTGCATATGGAAACTAAGAGATCACTGATAAATTTGAAGAGAACAGTTGATATGGTCAGAAGCCTAACTGTGAGAGGTTAAGAAGAAAGTAAGAGAAGAGAAGGTAGAAGCACCTATAGTGGCTAGCCTTTTTGAAGAGCTTACCCACAAAAGGCAGAAGAGTTATGGGATGATACTGAGGATATAAGGATCAAGTGAAGGCTTTTTTTACTATGGGAAAGACATGGATATGTTCGAAGGGAGTAGAGGATGAACCAGTCAATAATGAGCAATTGAAAATAAGTGATAGAGTGGGGATAACAGAAGGGGCAATCTGCTGGAGGAGACAGGAAGGAGTAGGATCACTTGGACAGGTAGAGGAATTACCCTTGGTAAAGAGGAATGAAATAGGAATGAAGAAAGAGACAGTGGCCGAAAGCCTATGAGTACTATGAAATGGGGAAGAGGGGAGAAGAGAGAGCTCATGAGAAATGGCCTCCAGCTTTTCTGTAAAATAAGAGACAAGGTTCTCATCTGAGAGGGGGAGAGGAGAAGAAGCATGGGGAGTTTGAGGAGGGATGGAAAAGTTTGAAAAAGCCCCTGTGCAGGGGGGCAGCTAGGTGGCACAGTGGATAAAGCACTGGCCCTGGATTCATGAGGACCTGAGTTCAAATCTGGCCTCAGACACTTGACACTTACTAGCTGTGTGATCCTGGGCAAGTCACTTAGCCCTCATTGCCCCGCAAAAAAAAAAGAAAAAAAAAGAAAAAGCCTCTGTGCAAAGGGGGATAGTGAGTTGATAAGGCTACTAACAATTGCTGGGACTATGGGGAAGCCATTCCCCAGACCTCAATTTTCTGTAAAATGTTCATAAGATGAGGAGGCTAGCTTAGAAGATTTCCAAGGTCTCTCCCACCTGAAAAGCTTGTGATTTATATAGGGTAGGTAAAAAGTCATGAATAAGAACTCCTTTTTGTTTTTAATTCATAGCACCAGATACAGTACATATAGGAAATGAATTTACAATATGTGTAAAAAAATAAAATCTCCTAAATGGTGAAAAATAAAGAAAAAATAATTTTCAAAAATGTATTGAAACATCAGCCCCCTTCATGATTTCTTGGCCCACACTTTAGTTAAGAACTGAGGCATGCCTAAGAAAGATAACTTGTTACTGCTGGAGGTTTTTTTTGAAGACTCTGCAATATCTATATGCCATTAATATGCTGTGTATCACAAATAATAAGAATAATAGTGCTCCTGGAACACTAAGGTTTATAAAGCATTCTATATAAATTATCTAATTTGATCCTCACAATAACCCTGGGAAGGAGGTTTTATTATTATCTCCATTTTACAGATAAGAAACTAAAACTTAGAGAGATTAAGTGATTTACCCAGGATCACCTAGTTCATTCAATGGGACAGAATTTGAACTCAGGTCTTGCTGCTAGTCAAATCTATCACTCTATGTATTATAACATCTATCTCCTCCAAACCAACTATAACATCCTTAACAATCACAGATTACTTCAATTGGGCTAATTGGATCATTGTTAAACAAGCGTCCACTGCTAAATCTAGGGGAAAGAAATCTACACTACAGCTTTCTACCAGCAGTTGCCCAGGTGAAATGGACTATCATTGTTTTTCCAGACCTCTTAGTTAAAGCTCCCAATATGACCTCCGAGTTATTATAAGAAACCTGATATTTGACTGTGGAAGAAAAACAGAATGGAATCAATATAATCCAAATCAACTTGCTCTGACTTGTTTTCATTTCAAAAGATGAAAAAAAAGTTCTGCACGTGAGTAAAATGTTCCTCCCGTGTAACTGCTGAGTCACACGTGATGCCATCCCAGTCTGTTTACATTTTAGACTGAGCACACATGCGATGGCTGAGTCTCACCACAGCTTCTTCCCAGAGAGAGAGAGAGAGGGAGAAGACTTCTAAAATGTGCTTTTATCTCAGAAATATTTTGAGGAAAATAATTAGGCTGGAATGGAAATGGGTCTAAGTGTCCCCTCTATCTGAAGGAACTACAGGCTAATAAGAAGTCAAAGGACTCTCTGATCAAACATGATTACCACAGTTCTGTCCAGTGCCACCATTAGTACCCAGAGAATCTCAAACACACAACCTGAGAAGGGTCACAGGCAGGGGAAGAGTAGGCCGCATAGGGCTTTAGTCAATCCTCTGGGATCCCAGTCACTTTCTGGAGCTGAAAGTGACCATTTGGTAAAGCCCCTTGCTTTGATGGATGGGAACATCATTCCTTCTGGAAGATCTCATCTTCAGGAACAACAATGGAGACCATGAATAGTGTACTCTCTAGGCCATTCAGAAAAAGCACATTGTACTATGGATAGCACAGGGCGAGACAGAGAAGGGAGGTCATTCATGCAGTCAGTAGATAAGCATTCATTACCTTTTTACTATATACCAAGCACTATGCTAAGTATGGGGAAATACCAAAAAAGGCCCAAAAAAGTGCCTGCCCTCAAGAATCTTACATTTTAATGAGAGAGACAACATATAAATATTTATGCACATAAGAGATTTATATGCAGAATATGAAAGGTAATCTCAGAGGGAAGTAGGAAATACCAGAAAAGGTCCCCTAAAGGCTATAAGCTCATGAGTAGAAATAATTTCCTTCTTTGCACTTGAATCACTAGTACCTAGCACAGTGCCTGGCACCTAATAAGCACTCAATAAATACTTGTTGGTCAGTTGATTGATGGGGACAGTGGTAGGAGGCATTTCTAAATGCAAGGACACAACTTCATGACTCCTTTGATCCTTTAAGCCCAATGTCCCAACAGTTAGGGAGAAGCAGTGGTAACATGCCACCAGGCACCAAAGAGCAAGGGGTCTCAGTGACACATTAAACCCTTGTGCCACCATTCTGAGAGCCAACTACTAGGAGCTTTTGAATAATTATTTTATAACCAAGATTGTATATGCAAGGTTCTATTGCCACAGATAGGCCGTGCTTTCTCAAAACCTTTCCCTTCTTTAACACCATCTACTCGCAGAACTTTGACAAGTCACCTTTTCGCTGTGTCAGGGGGGAAAGAGGTGGTGTGGGGATCCTTAGGTATTCCTCTTTAAAGAATTACATCTCTCATATACAATCCAATTAGAAGCAAATGGTCTTTTATTTGGGCACTGTAAAAAGTGACCAAGAGGTGTTCTCATAAGATAAAAGTGAAGGTTTTGTCTTACCCCTCTGAATGGGGCAGGGTCCCCCTCCCCCCACCCTGGGATCCTTATGGAAGGGGGAGTGGGGAAAATTGGGTATTTTCATACTTTTCACTCCCCAGGCCCTCATCATCTCAAGGCTTAATAATGATCCAGCAGTTTAAAATCTGATTCTCATCAGCCCTTTACAACATATTTTCTTTTCTGATAAAGCCACCTGGCTGATGGAGATGAATGACTGCTTAGATAGGGCCTCTCTGGTTAGTCCACTCTGGTTCTGAGGCATGTGGATACCCCACTTGCCCCTCTTTCCACCCAAATGAAAACTTCAGCTTACATATCAGCTCCCCATTAGTGATTGGGGGGTGAAGTTAGTCATCTGGAAGGAATTAGCAGCCTCTAGTTGTGGGTACTCACTTCCTTAGTTGAGGAGGGAATAATGGTAAAGGGCCAAGATATTTTTCACCCCTATTCCTTAACCACATGCCCTGGTCCTTTCTTTTTCAGCCAGGCACCCTGGCAGTTTTCCCCAGATAACTCCAAGGTAAGGACACTGACCATTTAAGTTTCTTGTCTGTTCTGCTAATACTGTAACGATATTCTTAATGAGCTAAAGCTCTTAATTCCTGTAGAGAGCTGACCTGTGTTCCCATCCCTCTTCCCCGGAAAAAAAGAACAAAAACAAAACAAGAGAAGTAATGGCACAGATGGATGGACAGCCACAAAATAATTAATTTTGTGTTTGCCTCCAGTGTCCCTTCTCATTATCTATTGCTGTTTTTGTGCATTTCCCCTCTATTTTCTTCTTTCCCCTGTTTTGTAAAGCACTGCCCCTCCATCCACTAAGAGTAGGGTGAAGTGGGCAGAGGTGGATCAGCCTTGGTGGGGCCTTTGGTATTTTTCTATGGTTGGATTTATAAAGTAACTTGAAAAACCAAAAAAAAAGTGACCAAGAGGGAAGTCAAAGACTTCACCTCAAGGGGAGAAATGGCTTAGAGACAATATTCTCTGCTTTCTTTTTCTGCTAATGTCTTCCTGTAGACTCCTTGCAGAAGTATTTGTTCCTCACTGGGTTCAAAATCATTTTCTTCCTGTTGCTTTCCCCTCTCCATTTGCTCAGTGAGCCACATTGATTTCCCAGACAACACAGATTTTATACCTGGTCTCCTCATAGGGTATTTCCAGGAACAAGACATTCACGCCTCCTGCCTATCTACACCCCTCAGCCATAATAGACCCTAGCACCAGCCAGACAATCCTGCCACTTGCTACATGATCTCTGAGTTCAAATCTGGCCTCAGACACTTAACACTTACTAGCTGTGTGACCCTGGGCAAGTCACTTAACCCCAATTGCCTCAATAAAAAAAAAAGAATGCTGACTTGGTGAATGGGAGGACCTGGGTTCAAATCTTAGAGCTAATGCTTACTTGCTATGTGAATTTGGGCCTCAGTTTCCTCCTCTGTAAAATGAGGGGGTTGGACTAGCTGATCTCTAAACCTAAGACCCCATGACTCTGACCAGCTGTCTTAGGGCAGCTTTTCTGAATTCCGGTCACTTTAGGCTTTGCTCATATATGGTCCTCTCAAGTAAGCACACAGATGGTGGACTTGGAGGGAATGCTAGCATACCAGAGCTTTACCTTGCTTAGATGATGCCAGCACCAAGTTAACACATGGCTCACACCTGCTAACTGCCCACTATACCTTTAATAAATGCTCCCTGACTGATTAACTCCAGAGATCCAGATTCACTCATTGCCCATTACAATTTACTATGTACACTTATCCATAGTTGGGAAAAGACAAATCATTATTGAAACTTCCAATCCAAGTGAAATACAGTCATGGAAGTAGAATAGAGAGAGAATATACACTTTTATTTATTAGGAAGTGGTCCTGAGATGGTTGGGCAGCAGCTGTTATGACTGAGATTAAAAATAGAGTGTGATGTGGAAGACCATTTGAGTTAACCACAATTCATTTTTACGAGCACGTATATTTCATAAAATCCCACCATGAACACTGTTAATGTCAAATCATTGTCTATTTTCAGCTCCCTGGAATTGCCTTTCTTTTAATGTTATTGAGAGGCAATAGAGGTACAAATGTAAAATGCCTCACGATTGTGTTGTACTTGAGATGAAGAAAATTAACATCTGCCAGAAGCCCAACATGGCTATTGTTCGCTTCTGCTACTTGGCCTGTTATTGCTAGACTCTCAACATCAGCCTATTACAGCTGGGAATCGACACCCTGGCTCCAAAGATAAAGCAAAATATGTCAAACGCAAACCTGATGAGAGAAGTTTGGGAAAGATTAACTGCAAGTAGAAAAAAAAGAAGGCATTATTTCTGCTTTCCCTGAAGTTCTGAAGGCACTCTGTGAACACAATCCCAGCCCACCTTATGTCTCTCTGCCCTGTTTCACCTCACCAGCACTCTCCTATTGGAAACCTCTCAAATGAATCTCTGTCCCCAATCTTTTGGGAAGGAAATTCATTCAAGTTTTGAACCCATTCCCTGGGGCTGAGCAGTCTTGATTGGTGGCTGAGTGTGCAGTGCTTAGCCCACTCCAGGCTCAGAACAGACCATACTTAATATCCCATCCATCTATACAGTCCATCTTGCCATCTTACCAGCTGTAGCATGCACACTCCATCTCCCCCCACCCTTCTCACCTCTGTCCCTAGGCACAGTGATTAAATCCATACTGCCACTGCATCTGAAAAGGGTGTGAAAATGGACTTTCTATGGCTCCACGCACTAACCCTGTGACTTCACCCTTCATTGGCCACCAAGTGTGGCCATGAATGAATGAATGAATAAAATTTGCTTTCTTTCTTTTTTTGCGGGGCAATGAGGGTTAAGTGACTTGCCCAGGGTCACACAGCTAGTAAGTGTCAAGTGTCTGAGCTTGGATTTGAACTCAGGTCCTCCTGAATCCAGGGCTGGTGTTTTATCTACTGCACCACCTAGCTGCCCCCTAAAGTTTGCTTTCTTACTAAGTGTTAGGCACCATCCTGAGTGCCAGTGATACAAATGAAAACGTCAGACAACGTTTACCCTCAAGGAGCTTGCCTTGGGGGCCAAGGAGGGGGACCACAGATTGTCTGACTTCTGCATTTCATTCATGTATTCATTTTTCCTATGCACACTTTCAGGATGCAAAAAACAAACAAAAGGGAAAAAAACCCCAAAACCAAAAAAACCCCAGCACTCCAAAGGGTTTTGAATAGACAAATTGTGGACCAAGTTGGAAAGATTGACCAAGTTGAAATATTTTGAAAGAAAAAAGACAGATAAATAAGATACCTGATGCTTTCTCTCTATAACAGACTACAACTAAGGGAAGTGCTTTGCTCCAAGTATAAGTAGGCATTTATCCACATAATTTCTTTCAAAAGCTTTAGATCAAACTCATGACATATTAGCAAGGATTGCATATCTATGGGTTTGAATAAGAGAAGAGCTCTAGCAAGTCCACTAGGCTTTATTTGATTATTTTAGTCATATTAAAAAATGCTTTTTCCACTCATTTACTCCTATACACACATGTGATTTAGATGGGTGCCCAGGGTTGTGGCATCACAACCAACCACATTAATCCCATGGGATGCTGGTAGCGGTGTGAGGGCATCTTGGGAAGTGAACTGGATTTCAAGTCAGAATCCCCTGAATTCTTACTCAGTCGAAGTCACCAGGTCCAGACCAATTTGTTGGGTACTGAAAGGCATGACATTACTATGGCTGAGTCACTGGGGGTGTTGCTAGATCTTGGAGAAAGAAAAAGGTGTCACAGATCTGCAGAAGCGCAAACTTTGTTCCCTTTTTCCAAAAAGGGAAGAATGGAGTCTGTAAACAATAGACCAGTAGACTTGATTCTTATTTCTGACAGTTTTAGAACTCATTAGCAAAGGGATGGCTTGTGAACTTTTCCAAAGAGAAGCAATGATTGCAAACAGCCTGTATAACTTTCCAAGAATGGTACATGACAGATTATCATTAAATCTCAAGAGTCAAAAGGGATTTCAGAAGCCATCAATTGTTTATTTAGCTGTCCTCATTTAGGAGTTCTAGCACATCTAGAGGGTATTTGAAATCTGCACTAGAAGGAAAGGGATAACTGCAAGCATCATACAGCAGGCAGTTGTTTGCCTCAACACTTTTATGAAGTGCTAAGAATTTCTAAAGACAAAAAAAGCAGTCATGAGTAAAACAAGCCGTTTGATTGGGAAAGGAAGTTTCAACAAAAGCACAACTAATTTTGGATGGACATTAGCAAGAAGGTAGATGAGGCACAACAGACATCTAGATCTTGGGATTTCTGGAAGATTAGGGCACTGCTGGGGGGAGAGATGACAGCATCTTCTCTGTCTCAGGAAAACAGAAGAGAGTTTTTCTAGGATTCATCAACCAGGGCCAGCCGGCCTGTGCCAATGAAAATAAATCCTCAATGGCCTGGAAGTAATGATTCTAATTATTTAATTTACACTTTCTGTTTCTCTTCCCAATCCTGCCTTTCAGCAAAATGGTGTTTATCCCTCATTTATTGTCAGCATGCAAATGTGTCTCTGGATCTTTCTATAGCCCTCCAATTGTCAGAATGTAAGCCATTGTATTATTAAACAGCAGGGTAGGGGCTAATGCAAAATAAAAAGAGATGGGCTATTAACTCATTGTACCATACAACAATGCCTAGATACACAATGAATAGAGGTTATTCCAGTATTAATAAGGCATTTCTCTTCTATCAGGGAAGAACAGAAGACTGATTTTGCCTGGATCCCGTCCATTTGTGGGGTATGTCCAACTAGGGGAATACAGTGAGAAGCCAGGTACCACGGCAAAATGAGGAATGCTGTAAATGATGTGAACATTCATTTCAAATACATCCTGATTTTGAGTAAATTGCCTTGCTTTGAACAAAGCTAAAGAGTGAGACTTTTTTCCTATACCTAATATTCCATGGGAAAGAAATGCTCTGTCTGAGGAATGTCATTATCCAAACTTGAGGCCAACATGGAGGCAAAAAAGGTGTGCTCATTCTCCCCATGAGCACACCTGGAATTTATCTTATTTTCATAGCTCTAAGCAGACATTCCAAACGTAATACTGATTGCTGTCACGGTCACGATTGACACAAATGGAGAAGATTTCATAAAGTTTAGCCCTTTTGGCTAGGCCTTTACCCAATCCATCAACTACTTATTGAGAACCTGTGTATCTAGCCTTAGTTAGGTGCAGTTGAGGATACAGAGACATATTAAGATGCCATTCCATGTTCTCAGGAAGGTACAATATGGGTGAGAAGACAAGACTTATACACATGAAACCAGTAGAGAATGGCACATGACAGTACATAATGAAGCAGTTAACTCTGTGGTATAGACTACAAATTCTATAGGAGTTCCAAGAAGGAGATCCATATGGTTTGGAATAAGGGGAAAGGGCTTCACTGATATGGCCAATCCTTGAAGGCTGGGTAGAATTTCAATTGGTATAGGGGAAGAAGAAAGGCAAACTGGTGGAAATGAGAATAATGGTGGTGGGGGGGGGGGAGAGGGGGGGGAGGCAGAGATGTCCTGGATCCAGCTCATACTGGTCATGAGTGACAGTTGTTAAATTTTCATTGTGATTATTTTACACCATGGAAATCTACAAACACTACAAATCAGAGCATGAGTTAAATTGTTTTGTTGACTGTCACTCCAAGCTTAAGAAAGTGACAGAAAAAAATGTTCACAATGCATAATAAACTGAAAAACCACTGTAGATACACTTTTTAAAAAATAGAGCCAGGTGTTAAACATATACCAGCACACACAGGGGTGTGTAGGAGACAATGTGATAAGTTCTGGAAAAGGTATAATATGCCTCTTTATATTGTTTCTCAAAGGCCAAAGAACAGGTACACTTAATAAACCCTTTAGAGAACTAAGGAATTAATAACATTATACTAAAAACACTAACATAAGGGTTTTAATTAGGGGTGTGTAAAGGCCAGAGGGTAGAGAGTAACCCACTTGAGAGATTGTGGGGAGGTTGGCCTAAAATGAGGAGGGTAGTTACACAGATAAAGACTAATGCTGATTAGGTAGTTTACTAATTTTATTAAAATTACTACTTTATTAGTACTAATAAATTAGTAATTACTAAAATTAGTTACTAAACTTACTCCCTTTTCCACCCTTTCCCCAATCATAAAGCTTGGCTTAGGTTCCTCTTAGCTCTAAGGATTTAAAAAAATTACAAATCATTTGCATATATGACTTCATAAATGCATCAAAACTTTGGCTCTTATCTTGCCCCCACCTGAAGTTAAAGGTCCAGGAAAATGTCCAAGGATAGAAAATGTCTTGTTTCCCATTAAAATTCTCATCCCTATCCCCATTCTTCATGAGTCATAAAGAAATACACTTACAATTTAGATATCTGTATTGAACAAACAAGAAAAACAATAAAGTACAGTACTGAGAAGCCCTGAAATGACTGCTCAGTGCTTTCATAAAGAGTTAGCCATCTCTACAACAGCCCAGTTAAGAGCCTAAGATCCCAACTTCATTTCCCATGTCCTATGGGCAAAGGGTCAAGGGAAAAGGGACAGAATCCTAACACCAAAATCCACTCCAGCTCTTGAGACCTACAACCTAAGAACTTAGAATCAAGATATCCTGGCTATGTTCCTTGAAGAGTTTTTTCATCCAAATGGTCATGGAGCCATTCTTGACAGACAACCCTAAGGTGCTTGCTCTGCTTCTCCTCTAGATGTGCTCCAGCATCTCAGGTAGTCATGGTCTCTGACTTCCTGGATTCTGGAAAGAGGAATACACAAACCACTATCATGTCAGCTGACTCTCTCTCTCATGGTTTTCTGATGTGACTGTCAGTGCTACTACAAGCCTCTCTCTAATGAAGTAGTTCAGTCTATCTTTTGAAAGTAGCCCCTTGATATGGGAATTCATAGCATTTCCCACCCATAACTGTAAGCTCTGACTTTTGCACTTTTATAAAGACAGAAATTCTCCTCCTCCTCCTTCTTCCTCTGACTGCACTCTCTAAATTATACAGTTCTGGGAGGGGAAACCAAAGAACATGGATGCCAGATATTTGATTAATTTCAGTGCAGTAAACTCCCCCAACCAATGCAGATTGAAAAACTTAAATGATTTAGCACATAAGTCCCAGGGAAGTGCTTGAGGCACAGAGAGATTGAGAGACTTGGCCTTGATCACATAGCCAAGCATCAGAGGCGGGATTTGAACCCAGGTTCTCTTGACTCCAAGACCAACATTCTCTGCATTATAGTATAATGCCTTTATTTAAAATAAAACAAAAACACATTTTGGGATTTTTGTTTAGTTTCATTTTGTTTGTTTATTTTAATTGAACTAGTTTAGGGAACTCCTGGTGAGGAAATGTCCTCCACCAATGCAGATCAGCATTTGAACTGCAACTTATAGTCTTAGAGAGCACTGAGGGGCAATGAGAAAGAAAGTGACTTGTCCATTGGCTGTCTGTGTCAGATGGGAAACTTGAACCCAGAGCTAACTGACTTAGAGTCCAGCTCTCTACAGACTACATCAGGTTGCCTCTTCTCATTATAAGACAAGGATAAAAAATCTGCACTGGACTCAAGCATCTCATGGATTTTAAGAAGTTTCTTCCTCCTTAGCTGACTGACTCTTCTGGTCATCTCCTGTTTTGGGTAAATATCCACATTGATCTAACTTCCAAAGTCGCTTCTATATCAACTTGTGTGTCATCTTATTAAGTCAAACATTACACCTTTTTTCAAATGTTAAGGTTTGGATAATAAGATTGAATGAAAGTAAAATCAAAATGGACATACTCATATTTAAATTACATTTCCACAACCCAGATGTTTTATCCCTTTACTCATATATAAATCTACTGTTTACCAAATTATTGAATACAATGGCATAGATCCTATATGCTCATATTTTTCCATTACATCCCCATGAGTATCTATTGTATGATTAGTTTCCATCAGGTCAGAAACAAGTGGTTTCCTCTCTCCTTTCCTTCCTTCCTTCCTTCCTTCCTTCTTTCTTTCTTTCTTTTTCTCTCTGATTTTTTCTTCCTTTTTCTTTCCTTCCTTCTTTTCCTTCTCTTCCTTTTTTATCACCCTCCTCCTCCCCCTCCTCCTTTCTTCCCATCCTTACTTTTCCTTCTTCTTTTCTTCATCCTTTTTACCATACCACCTAGTACATTGTCCACATATAGTGGGCAATAAAGACTCATTAAATTATCCAATGGTATGCTATGCTACCCTACATACCAGAGGCATTCAAGTACTATCTTTGGAGACTACTTGTTGGGCATGTTTCCTGGAGAGGCAAGACTAAGATCTTTTATGATGCCAACATGGTATGACTCAAGGACAAAACTCTACAATATACAAGAAGAATCAATACCATGGATTTTTCTCCCTTGCAAATTCTTTTATTCTGTATGGACTATCCAAAGTAACCAAGGGAGTCTAAGATGACAGCCTTCATAAATCAACCGAAAGGCCCATCTAAACTAGAAAGAAAACAGTTGAGAAGGGAAATGATCAAAATGGATAAAATCACAAAAGGGAGAGTGAACGGAATAGGGTCTTTTCCACTAAATTCCAGAATTTTAGAAACTGGAAAGTAGTTAGAAGACCAATGAAAGGAAACCTATTCTATAAAACAAGCAATAAAACTCGTTTTTAAAAGGCATAACCATAAAGGGAGGACATTGAATGAAAATATAAATAAATGCTAAAAAGGTTTAAGTAAATTCATGGATGATACATATTAAGTTACTAAATATTTAAGCATTTAGCAGGCTCCCAGGTACTGAGTTAAGTGCTGGGGATGCAAAAAAAAAAAAAAAAAAAGCAGAGTCAACACTGTCATCAAGGAGATCACAGTCTAATGGAGAAGACAATATGGAAAGAACTACATATATACAAGATATCTACAAGGTAAATTGGAAGTAATTGCAAAAAGGAAGGAACTAACAGTGGGGCAGGGGAAAGGGGTAAAGCCTCTTGAACTAGGTAGGAGAGCTATAAATGATTATTTAAAGAAGTCAGTGATGCTAAGGGTACATACCTAACCTTTGCTAACAAAGTCATGGAAGGTGACTATTCTGTTCTCCCACAAGAAATCCTTTGGTACCCTGGTGAGAGATGGAATGCCAGAATGGTTGGATCATTGGTCTAACCCACCGTGTCATTTCTTATTTCCTAACCAGTCAAAATACTCTAGCTAATAGGCCCCAAGACTGCTTTTTCACGAACAGTGGCCAGCAATTTTCCTTTCAATTCTCTCCTCATGCCTAGTCTAACAGAACCAATTTAGTTTTTGTCTCTAAGACATGTATTTCTGCCTTTCCCACTAAATGTTTTGAATGCTTATTGATTATTGCTCTGTGTGGATTTTGTACCTGTCGCTAAAGGTTTACCATCATCTACATTAAACCCCAGAGGCTTTAACTGGTTTTCTTGTTGTTGTTGTTGTTGTTGTTGTTGTTGCTGCTGCTATTGAGAAGTTAGGGGTGGGTATTTGTATCAAACTAGCTGCTTTATATACCATTCATTGTTCACATTTGTAATATTAACATTTACAACATAATGTTACACTATTTTAAAAGAAAGAAAGGAAACAACAGGAAAAAAGCTTGTTCCAAAGCCATGAGATTTGTTGAAAAACTTGGTTAAAATTATCTCTTATGTTACAACATTTCCCTCGAAACTTATTCAGAAATTATTCTTCCTAAAATAATAAATGCATTAAAAGTCGATGAATCTTAATTTTTCTCCAATTATTTTGAAGTTATTCCTTTGTATTATCTAAGGGTAAAAATAAACAGAAAGTACTTCTCTCCCTTTTGTTTTAGCCACAAAAGACTGAAATGGTTGCTAAAACAAGTTGACCTTGGGGTTAAGACCAAATATAGTTATGAAAAATAAGAAAGGTTTTCCAGTAGTTTTAAGCAAATGAAAAGAAGCTGAAATTTATCATAGGATTGTTCAAATATGAGGACAGAAGAAATGTATCCTTAACCAAGAAAAACAGCTGCCTTGAAATCTGTGCTGAGCTGTACTTGACACTTAACCCTCCCCCCCCCCCATTTCAAATGCTCTGTACTTCATAAGGATTCTTGGGTAATAAACATCACGCTTCAGAGCAAGGACAATGGAACTCTGGGTAAAAATAAAGAAAGAAAGATTTACCAATATAATCTTTAAGAAGAGGTTATGGTAATACAAGATTGAGCACAGCCTATTTTTATCTGTTCTAAACATATTTAAACCACCAAGATGGGATGAACACAGATTTATTGCTAACATGTTAAAGGGTAAGCAGGATCGGAACAGGGGTTAGCGATGTGATGGTGAGAAGGTTGAGTGAAAGGAAGGAGTGAGAATGAAGGGCGGAATTCTACAAATAAATCCACTGGACCAAATTCTACCATGTTCTCCAGGGGATTGGAGCAGAGAAGCTCAATTTGATGAGGACATTCCGAAGGAAAAAGACAATAAAGAATGTCACTTTCAGGACATTAGATAATAAATTTCATTTTCATAAATTTTGCGGTGTGCTTTTGATATCTCTCTTGTGGTCTTCGGGTTCTTAAGGGAAGGGAAGCCGGAGGAAAATCAGGAGGAAGTTCAAATTCAGTTCTTGCATGCAGGATTTCTTCTATTCAAAATCAGAGGCTTCTTCAGAAAAAAAAATGAAACTATATATCAATAAAGTTTCAAAGTGCTGGGGGCAGGGAGAAAGGGGGAGGGAGAATTCTCAATTTCCCTGAGCTGTATTTTAAATATATTTGTTACGCAGCAACATGCCCAGAAAGTATGGCAGGCTGGTGGAAATGTTGCCATTCATGGTGAAACTTAAAAGAGAGCTTTGTATCTCCCCCCTCCCCTTTCCCCTTTCCCCTTTCATGAACTCTTTCCTTTGTTCCTCACCCTTTTTCACTTTTTTGAGCCCTTACTATTATTACAGAGTACCATCAAGAGATGTGTTGATAAATCCCATTGCTTTTCAAGCTGCTACTTTCTTTGGAAGGTTCTCTAAAGAAGGAGGTGCCTACTCTCCCCTATCACAGTAAGGAAGTGACCTTGGAGGTATCTTTCCATAAAATCATAGGAATCCAAGCTAGAAGGGACCTTAAAGATTTATCCAGCCCACCCATCACCACCTCTCATTTTAAGAGGAGTCAACCGAGGCTCAGGGAGGGGAATTTCTTTTGCCCAAGGTCACATAGGTAGTAATCAGCCTAGCCAGGATTCAAACCCATAGAAAACTCCATCTGTTATCTCATAGACAGGTCCATGACCTTCGTACCTCTTTTTCTGGTCCTTCGATTTATGAGTGGTGTTTTCTAAACCACTTTTAATACACAAGTCATTGTTGGTGATAAATTCTGCTTACATCCACCATACATCTTGCCATTGTTCTTTGGGATCATAACATTTAATGTTAGAAGGTCAGTTTTTATTTTGTTCTTCTGTGATGATACCATATCTTGCTTTCCAGCCATAAAACATAGAGAGGCAGTATGGACTGTGGAAGGTGCCATAGTGCTTGAGTAAAAGGACCTGGATTCAAATACCACCTGCTTACTACCCACGTGATCATAAGAAATCACTTTACTTCTCTGTACTTCAGTTTCTTCCTTTGTAAAATTAAGAGGTAGAAACAGATGATTGGTGAGGTCCCTTCCAGATCTAAACATATGATGCTAGGATAATGTGTTTACTTCTGGGTGACATATTTGAAAATTCCCTCTCATAAATCGTCTACACGAAATTTCTCTTCTGATGCCTCATTGTGATATGTACATGATCTTGGATGTTCAAAGGGAATACAAATAGAGCAGAGGATATTTCAAAGAAATGGGCTTTTGAAACATAAGATAATTAGAACCATTAAAATTACTGCTCAATTTGCAAAGTATGATATAGCCCAAATTCCTGCTTTTATTCAATTCATATTCCATCAGTGCCATCTTTGGTTATCTAAATTGACCTATTTTGTGAGCTACCTGTTGAGCAGGAAATTATAGTCTACATGAGAAGCCTTTTTTATCCACATTACTTTTCCTGTGTGGATGGTTAGAATAATTTATTTCACAATGCTATGGATTTTATTGAGATAGCTTTGACGTGTTTCAGAGCTCCATGCTATTTGTAAAACAAGAGCCCTTGGAGAATGTTACTAATAAATGAGAATCCTGTGCCCAGAATAGTTTTCATGACACTGCTAAGCACATTAGTTGAGCATATGTCTCTATTTTATATCTTAATGATTGTAAACTGTAGATTTGTGATTTTATAAAGTATAGTGTCCAGAGCAAAGAAAGTAATAATCACACAATATGTTGCACTGGTCAAATCACATCTCATGTATTGTATTTACTTTGGGGTTCTACATTTTAAAAGATACAAACAACTGCATTAGACTTAACTCCTTGAGATCAGGGAATGTTTTTTGCCCTTTATTGTATCCCCAGTGCTTAGCAGAGTCTAACACGAGGCAGTTAATTAATGCTTGTTGACATGAGTTGCCTCCTTTGACCAAGGCTGTAGAGCTCAGAATATAGTTATTACAGGCTCCTCACCAGGGATAGAGTATATCTAATGAGCAATGGGAAATTTTTTTTTGCATAAAGTATTGTTAATCCAATGAAAAAGACTTTAAAGTGAAAAGGAGAAGGCAAAAGAAAGCCAATTTTAAAAATTCCATCATGTTAGCTATCGCAAATAGAAGCTACAATGTAGAAACAAAGCTAGAATTTGAAACACCTGAAAGTTTACAGGAGACAAAATCCAAGAAATGAGCCAGTAATAAAACCCATGACCGCAAATATCTATAAGTGAATGCACAGAGTACAGATGAGAAAACAAGAATGCAAGGATACAGATCTGAACTGAAGTATCACTGAGACTTGTTGAGTTAAAACCGATAACACTGCTATGGCTCTGGATGGTTATATCATATTTAAAGGGTATGGTCGTTGTCCTTTGTTTTCAGAGAGGATCAAAATGACATCACTATGTTGGGGTCAAGGTACGGTGTGTCCAACTATGACTGATCAGACCAATACGACCCTGGAAGGTTCTACCCCAGGTAGGGCACAATAGTCCATATGGACATTTGGAGAGGAGATAGCTCTAAATTTATGCATGTCATGTTTCTTTTGAGCTACTTCAATTTTGCTTGGCTCATAGAGCATAGAGCCTTCTTTGATGTGGGCACATCATGCTGGCTTGTCCTATGCCAGTGTCTCTCATGTCTCACAATCAATTCCAAAGTTCTTCAGAGAGAACTTGAAATTGTCCTTGTATTGTTTCTTTTGACCTCCGTGTGAGCACTTCCCTTGTGTGTTCTCTGTAAAAACAGTCTTTTAGGCAAATGTACATTTGGCATTTGAACAATGGGGCCAACCTTTTGGAGTCTCACTCTCTACAGCAGAGTTTGAATGCTTTACAATTCAGCTCTAGAAAGCACCTTAGTGTCAAATACCTTATCTTGCCAGATGATCTCCTGAATCTTCCTAAGACAATTCAAATGGAAGGCATTCAGTGTCCTGGCAGGACACTGGTATACTGTCCAGGTTTCACAGGCATACAACAACGAGCACAATGGTTCTATAGATCTTCAGTTTGGTAGGCAGTCTAATACCTCCTCTTCCACACATTCCCTTGGAGCCTCTCAAACACTGAGCTAGCTCTGGCAGTGTGTGTGTGTGTGTGTGTGTGTGTGTGTGTGTGTGTGTGTGTGTGTGTGAACTTCATCATCTTTGTAATACATCCCTGGAAAGTATGCTGCCAAAGGAAGTGAATTTATTCACAGCATTCAAAATATCTTCATTTGCTGTAACTGATGGTTCCATGTATAGATGCTATGGTGCTGGCTGGTAGAGAAACTCTGTTTCCTTGGTGCTTAATTGTTAGACCAAAATTAGCACAAGCAGCAGAGAATCAATCTACGCTTTGTTGCACCTTAGTCTCAGAGGCTGCACTGAATGCAAAATCATTTGTGAACAAAAAGTCATGCACCAGCTCTCCCTCCACTTTAGTCTTGGCTTGTAGCCTTTTCAAGTTAAATGATTTACCATCAGTGTGATAGCTGACCTTAATGCCATTTTCATCCTCATTGAAGGTATCCAACACCATTGCTGAAAATATGCTTAAAAGCATGGGAACAAGCACACAGACTTGCTTTACTGCATAGATGACTGGGAAAGCACAAGAACATCATACATCATGCAGAACCTAGGAAAGCATCCTGTCATGAAACTGATGAATTTCTCCAAGCAACCAAATTTTGCCATTCAACGGGTATATCATACCTATGTCAGGATAGGGAAAAGAACAGTCAAAAACTGTCTAACAAAACTGTGTTTTGGGGGCAGCTAGGTGGCTCAGTGGATAAAGCACCAGCCCTGGATTCAGGAGGACCTGAGTTCAAATCCGGCCTCAGACACTTGACACTTACTAGCTGTGTGACCCTGGGCAAGTCACTTAACCCTCACTGCCCCACAAACAAAAACAAAAACAAAAACAAAACTGTGTTTTGCTTATATTGAAAGGTGCTTTCTAAACAAAATGTTTAGGATGGTTAACAATAGGCCATAATCACTCAAGTTCTTGCCTCTTCATTGTTAAGAGAACATCTAGTTTAAAAACCATGAGAGGTAGCCCTGGCACAGTGGTTAGAGAGCCATCCCTAAAGTTGGGAAGATCTGGGTTCAAGTTCTACTTCTGACGCTTATTAGTGTGCATGTAAGTTACTAGTGAGCAAGTAACTATATGTAACTTACTAGTTAGTACTTACTAATACTATTTACTAGTACTTACTACTAACTTACTAGTAACTACATGTAACTTACTAGTGAGCAAGAAACTTAACCTCTCACTGCTCTGGGCAACTCTCTAAGACTATAAGGTATGGAGAAGGTCCCAAACTATAGAGGCAATTTCCTTATCTCTCTACCAATGTTACAATAGTTAACATACTGGATTAAATGAGAATATATGTGTGTGTGTATATGTGTGTGTGTGTGCAAAGTGTTTTAAATATTTTAAAACTCTATATAAAAACTGGATATTGTTGTTATTATTATTATCCCAAAGTCTCCTATAACAACGAAATCGCATGTGCAGTCTCTTTGCTATTTCCACAAACCATATCGTTGTTGTTGTTGTTGTTGTTTGTCCTTCATTCTCGAAAAGGACCATGACATCTGGGTGATGTCATGACTTGTAGTGAACTGGATTTACTTAAATTTACAGAGGGCTGTGCAAGGTCACCAGCCTCATTCTCTCCTCCACAGCCATCTGGGTCCAGTGGCAAGATATACATCAGGACAACTGGAGATGGCCCTGGATGTCTGAGGCAATTGAGGTTGAATGACTTGCCCAGAGTCACACCAGCTAGTAAGTGTCTGTGGTGAGATTTGAACTCAGGTCCTCCCAACTTCAGGGCCAGCGCACTATCCACTGTCCCACCTAGCTGCCGTATAAACCATATATAGAGAAAGAAAATAAACATAGTTGGATGGCACAGGACAACTTGCAAAACCCTTGTCCCTTGTTGATGTCAATAGATAGATGTAGGTAGGTAGACAGATAAATAGAAAGGTAGATAGACAGAAACAGACCGACAAAGAAGTGATAGATAGACAGAGCCAGACAAATAGGTGATAGATAAGTAGACAGACAGAGACAGAGAGGCAAGCAGGCAATATACAGGTAGTTAGAGACATACAGGTAGACATATATCTGTGTTGTCCCAAACACAGAGTCCCAAATAAAGTGGTTAATTAAAACATATAATTTAGTGCCTCAGGGAATCCTCCAAAAAAGGATGCCTGCATCCCAAATTATCTTCCTCACAGTAGAATCAGTCAGAAACTGGTGGGTGCATGTTAGATGTCCTCATAGTCCCTTGGAAGATAAAAAGGACACATGAGCAGTAAGCCCATCCACCTGACAACCTTGGGGCCTCTATATCCTGTACTTTCACAATGCAAGTGGTCCTTGCATTAAAAAAAAAAAAAAGGCTGCTGGCCAGCAGCCAGCTCGTTTCCATCTCTCTGCTCTACCAAGTCTCAATTACTCTGAGGCCTCTGACTCAGGTGAGTGGGTTCCCTACGACACTGGTCAAAAGGCTCATAAATCAGTGGAGTTAAAAAAATAACATTATCATAACCTGAGGGCACACTGCCCCTTTAATGAAGTAAGCATGAGGGCCGTTCCTCACCCACCCATACCCCTTTGGCATTTGTTTGGGCTCACAGGGAGATTCCCCAAAGAATTTTCTCCCAGTCCCCCTCCCCTTCCCCATTTCTGAATATTAGGTATTCCGCACAGAGCCCCTTGCTGCCCTGTGGACATTTGGAATGGAAAGTAGTGTGTGTGCATGTGTGTGTATAATGGTCCTTGTAATATAGTGACTTTAGTCCAGTCAGCTAATAATCTACTCAGAAGTTTATGTGATTCCAGTCCACTGAACTACATAACCCACTTTAGAGTTTGAATAGCAAATCAGCCTCTTTTATCGTGGGGCAGGGAGTTCACACAGTGCGCTACCATCATCAAGTGCCTCCACTTCTCCTTTGGGCTCCTGATAAAGTCTATAGTTGATGGCTTTACACCTGTCCTCCGGCTGATGGCTAAGATACAAGAACATTGCCCATGACCCTTGGAGCTGCTCCATTCCCAAGATCCCCAGGATGTCAAGGAGAGCTGTGACCATCTAACCGTGTGGGGCAACACGCGGACAAACGATGCTTTATATCTTTTCCCTTTGGAAAACACAGCCATTTCCCTTGACTCTCTGCATGGTGTTGAAGCTCATTTACTGTACTGACTACACCTCCATGGAATAAGAGGACCAGTACACTGGTCCTTGAAAGCCTGGCTCTCTGACATGTCAAAGCTCCCTCAGTTGCCCCTCTCCCAAAAGGCATGACTAGAAAGTAAAGTAAGGGCAGTTAAAGACAAACTGCTCTTTATTGAACATTTGTCCTTAGCTGGCTGTATTCTGCACTAGTTTGTGCTTGTGTTGACAAGGCCTTCCAGTGGATCATGGGGGAAATGACTATAAAGAGAGAAGACAGGAAACTTGATTTGGAGTCCTGGACCTGCCAATTACCATACGACCAAGGGCAAATCTCTCCCTCATTCTTTAGCATTGGATTGGTTAGAATCTTGGACCCCTCCAGTTGACAGGTGAAGGTAGTTCAAGCCCTTCACAAGCAGGTGTGGGCCTGCCTGTTCAGGGCCCTTATACATTAATCCCTTTGCCATGCTCTAATATAGCCAAGCCAGCCTTCTTGCTAGCTCTCCTGCATGACTGCCACTCCTGTCTCCATGGCTGGCCTTAGTGTCTGGAAGGGACTTTCCTCCACCTCTTAAAATTCCTAATTTCTCTGAAATCTCAACTCAAGTCATCCCTTCTACATGAAGCCTTCCCTGATTTCCCCAAATATTAATGCCTCCCCTTCTCAAATGAGCCTGTTATTACATTGTAGATATACTTAGGCATGTGCTGAATCCCCTAAAAGACTGCAAGTTCCTTGAGGTCGGCAAGGGTTTCATTTTTGTCTTTGGCTCACCTATGGCCAGCACAGTTCTTGGCACAAAACAAATATTTAAAATGCTTTTCCATTGTTTAACTGGTTATGGTTCTACAGGGTGGCCCAAAATGCATGAAAAGGTCTAAGGTTTTAAGAACTTTTGGAAAATTATTTTTTCTGTATTTTTTCATGCATAATATAACTTCATTTCCCCTATATATGATACGTGATTCTATGGTATCATAAATTTAAAACAACAAAAAAGGAGTTATTAAATATTCATGATTTTTGGCCCACCTTGTATAACTATCCCAGGGGCAAATGCCCATGACCTAGAAGCCTTTGGGGGTGCTGCTGAAGCATGACCTCACTTGTCACCCCCATCTCCTTACTGAGGATCCCACCCCAGCTGACAATAATCTCCATTGAAAATGTTCACTCAGTTACAATCTGCCCCAATGCCTTTTCTAAGAAAGTCTGGGGATTAAAGAGGAAGCAGGATGAAGACACCTTCGTGACAAAATGTCCTGTTTAGTACCTCATGTCATCTGATGAGCCAACAAATCCATGTCTCTACCAGAATAACTAGCATTTGCTTTCATGTGACACTATCAAAACAGTGCTTAAGCTCCAAGCTCCTAATGGCTGACATTCATATAGTACTATAAAGGTTACAAAATACTTTATATACATCATCCTATTTGATGTGTCACAGCAGCCCTGTGACACAGGTATTGGGGAAATTCTTTTAATTTTGGTTGTTCTTCAGTCATTTTAAGTTGTGCCTGACCCTTTGTGATCTCATTTGGGGTTTTCTTGGCCAAGATACTGGAGTGGCTTGCCATTTCCTTCTCCAACTCATTTTACTGATGAGGAAACTGAGGCAAACAGGGTCAAGTGACTTGCCCAGGGTCACACAGCTAGTAAGTGTCTGAGACAGGATTTGAACTCTTTTTAAGTCCAGGCCCAGCACTATCCACTATGACACCTAGCGAGGGGTCTCATTTAAATTTTATTCCATTCAGATCAACATAAATTTACAAAATGTTACTATATGCAGAGCACTGCAACAGAAGCTAAGGATATAAAGACAAAACATACACTTATATCAATGAATATAAAATATAAATAGAATATAAATATAAAAAATAAAGACAAAAATGATACCCCCCACAATATCCCTGCCCTCAAGGAGCTGATATTCTATTGGGGGATACAAAATGTAACCACATAAAAAAGTGCAAGACAATTTGAGGAGAGCAAGTATTAAACTAGAGAGATCAGGGCGACGTTTATGTAACAGATAACATGTGAGCTGGGTCTTAAAGGATGTAGTTTACAAAAGAAGAAACTGAGCTTCTGAGATATTTCATGCTTTGTCCATGGTTACAAAGCTAATAAACATCAGAATCAGAATTTGAATCCATGTCTCTCTTTCTCCTGACTCCAAAACTGGCACTTTCCACTATACAATGTTGCCCAGATAGCAGCAAAACAAGCAAAGGCTTCCTATTTTCCACATTCAAATGTCTTCTTGTTGTTGATGTGTTCCATTTCCTAGAGCACAGGTAATTTTGGTGAGATTTATGAGTTGTTATGTAAAAAAAAAAAATCACCTTCTATATGACACTAATGCCTCATCTTGAGTCCACTGAAATTCTCAGATCTTTCTCATCCAAACTGCTATCTGATCAAACTTGTTCTGCCTTGTACTTGTGAAGTCAGTGGATTAAATCCAAGTATGAGACTGTACATTAATCCTTATTACATTGTATATTATTGGATCCAGCCCCAGGCTCTGGCACGTCAAAAGGTTTGGGGACCTTGGCTTGATCACCCAATGTATATTAGAGATCCCTTCCGGCATTGTGCAAACTGAAAGCATGAGCATGCCATCCTTTGTCTTGTACCTTTGTCTTAATCACTGCTGAACATGCTTAACAGCAAAAGGTAGAGCACAGAACCCTGTGGCTCTTCACTGGAGACCTTCCAAGCTGATATCAGGTCATTAATGACCACTCCATAAGTCTGATAATTCAACGAATCCCCTATCCATTTAATTGTACAATCATTTAACCCACATTTCTCCATCATTTCTATAGGAAGAGCATGAAATACTTTACCAAACATTTTGATGAAATTTAGTTAAATTATAATTATAATTATACTCTTCCTCCATTTATCTTCATCAGAATGTATTACGCCAGTGATGTCAAACTCAAATAGAAACAGATCCTCTGCAGGGCATTTATTGATTTAGAAAACCACAAATTAATATCATTTATGCCGCAATGTATTTTTATTTATTTTGTTAAACATTTACCAATTACATTTTAATCTGGGTCAGGTCACACAAGGGATTTTCCCCCCAGCTAATTTGACATCTCTGGCCTACAGCATTCTTCCCCTCTCCGATTCCTGTCTGTCTGTCTCTCTTTCTGTCTCTCTCTGTCTCTCTCTCTTTCCCTTCCTTTTTTTTTCTTTTTGCTTTGCAATGAGGGTTAAGTGACTTGTACAGCATCACACAGCCAGTAAGTGTCAAGTGCCTGAGGTCAGGTCCTCCTGAATCCAAAGCCAGTGCTTTCTCCACTGTGCCACCTAGCTGCCCCTTCCTGTATTTCTTTATGGAAGTGTAACCCAGCTTTTAAACATGCCTAGTTTGCTCAAGGTGGAGCTCACTGGGTCCCCTACCATGTGGGTGGGAGGAGCCTCCTTGACTGTCTAGCTACATCTTTACAAGTAGGGTGCTGGAGCTGCTGTCCACATTTTCAGTGCTGCTCTTCTCAGTGTGTCTGTCCTATTTGCTGTGCCCAGCATGGATGCCATAAACTGAACCAGTGAGAGGGAGAGAATTCCCTTCCCCTGTTCTCCTTCTTTGACCCTGGCTCTAAGAAATGAATTTGGTGTGTTTGTTTCTGTTCTGTGTTGTTTCTCCTCAGCAGTCTCAGGTACCTCAGGTGATCCCTACTGGACCCAGAGTTCAAGCTATGGTAACTTTGGAGGCAGGATTATCTCTAGGCTGGTATAGCAGCCATCCACACCAGTCCTGAGAAACCAGGGTGCTCGAGACTGAAACCCAAGATCAATTTTGGACTTGGAACTGGGACTGTGCTCTGGGGGAACTGAACTAAACAATGGCCCTACTCTCTTTCCCCTCCCCTGAGATTAAGGTGGAGCAAAGGGGAAGAGGGATTATGCCTCCCATGTGTTGGGGGGAGTGTGCATATTTGTAATTCTCTCTTTTTTTGTGGGGCAAGTGGGGCTAAGTGACTTGCCCAGGGTCACACAGCTAGTAAGGCTTAAGTGTCTGAGGCCGGACCTGAACTCGGGTCCTCCTGAATTCAGGGCTGGCGCTCCATCCTCTGCACCACCTAGCTGCCCCTGTAATTCTCTTTTGAAGTAAATAGTCCTCTTTGTAAAAAGCTCCACTGTGTTACATAAGCATATCTTCCTACAACAGAAATCGGGAATTCTTACAATCCGGACTTCCTTTATTCTTCCTTTCTTTGGCATAAACTACAGCCATCCAGCCTGATAGCTTTTCCATAGGTCTCAGAATTGGCCTTTAGTTCATCTTGCTTGTTACCTATACCTTGTGCACTTGAATATATTTAAACCATAGGTTTTACCAATATCTCTTTTCCTATATTATATCTACACTGGACTTCTGGATATCTCACTTGCTATTCTTCCTGCATTGTAGCTAATCTTGGTCGTATCTAGTTTGGTGTAGACATTCCCTTGCCCATTCTTTTTAGTATAAAGTTCTTAAAGGGGACTTTGTAGAAGACATCAACCATTCCATACTGAAAGAAAGAGACTTTTTTTTTACTGAAAGGGAAATCAGTGATGCTTAACTGGAGATTTATAGTTACAAACATGGCATGGGAAGGAAGAGGCAACTAAAGAACACTAGGGAAGCACTTTCTCCAAAACTAAGATAGTAGCAAATATCTCCAAAAGAGGGCAATAGCTGACACCTTGGAAAGAAAGGAAAGGAATGGAAGAGGAGATACAAGTAGAGATGCTGCCTGAGTCTTGGATCCATTGGTCTTGAGGCTATGTGAGGAGGAGGTGGCTCTGGGACCCTGATGTTCCTATAAGAAACCATGGGTGGGACTCCTGGGTGATTTGTCATTTCATGACCAGGGTAGCTTAGGGATCATAAAAAGAACCTGCATATTACAGGGAAAAGTAGACTCTCACTCAGGATGTCTGATTGAATTATCATATATAATATCACAGGAAGGGAGGTACTAATCAGTGAAGATGGGTAGAAGTTGGAAGTTTTTAGCATAAGAGATTCTAGAATAGAGAGCTATGGAGGAGAAGCAGGTACAGAGATAATCTTTCACTTGAAAGACTAGACCTTTGCAATGCCAGAAATTAAATTATATGTCAAAGTAACAATTATCAAAACTATTTGTTACTGATTAAAAAGAGTTCAATTAGTGGAACAAATTAGATATATAACATACAGAAACAACCCTAGTAACATATGCTAAATAAAACCAAATAACCCAACTAGTAGGGTAAGGGTTTGGTATTTGAAAAAAACATCTGGGAAAATTGGACAGCAGTCTAGCAGAAATTAGGTATAGACCAAATCCTCACACCATATACAAAGTTCAATGCAAAGTGCATATGTGGCTTAGATATCAATTCATATACAAATCAGAGGATCAAGGAAGAAATAATGCACAAACAAAGGGAAAGATAACTGGAAAGGGGATAAAAGGGATCACATAAGATAAAATTAATAATTTTGATTATATAAAATTTAAAAGTTTGTGTGTAAACTTAAAAAAACACTTTTAAAATTAGAAGGGAAACAGTTAATTGGGGAGAAAGTATTTGTAACAATTTCCCTGATAAAGTCTCATTTCTAAAATATATAAAGAATTGAGTCATATTTATAAGAACAAGAGCCCCCAGATAGTAAAAAAAAAATATGAACATCTAGTTCTCAAAGTAAGAAATCTAAGCTGTCTAAAAACACATGAAAAAACATACAAAACAAAAATATGAAAAATTCTCCAAATCACTAATAATAAGAAAAATGCAAATTAAAACAATTCTAAGGTTCCACCTTACATCCATCAGATTGTCAATGATAACAAAAAGAAAAATAACAATTATTAGAGTGACTATGGGAAGAGGTACATTAATGATACATGGTTGGTAGAACTATGAATTGGTTTACCTATTCTGTAACACAATTTGGAACCATGCCCCCAAAGTCACTAAACTAAAATGACTCCTATATACAAATATATTTATAGCAGTACTGTTTTTGTGGTGGGATTGCTCTGAAAACAAAGAGATTGTTAATTAACTAGGGAATAGTTGAATAAATTACAGTAATATGATGTAATGTTATAAATATTAAAGCAATATTATAAGTAAAACTATAAAACTTGACAAAACTCATTATGCTTTAGTGCAGAAGTAAAGACAGATCAGCAAATACAAAGGTGAATGTAAGATTTTTCTCTTATTGCACAATTGGGAAGTATGAAAGATTTGGTTTTAGAGAAACCTGAAGTGAAAATTTTTAAGTTTGACGAAGTAAAGAAACAGCAATGTCTCCAAGCCATAGAAAAATAGGTTTATTGAGAGAGGGATCTTGTCTCACAATAAAGCTGGTTAGTCAGGGGTAGGACCTGAAAGACCTCCCCCAAGGTTGGGCATCAACAGGGTTTTATAACCTACAGGGCTTCTAAGTATTTATATACTACTAAATTTAGACAAACCCCTCCCATTATATAATCTAAATTATACAGGAAAGAGAAGTTGAGACATAGTTGTCATGATCAAGATCTTGCACATGGTTCATAGGGACAGGAACATGGGCAAAGTTATGCTCAGCAGACAGCCAATTCGGGGTTTTGGTCAAGTTAGTCAACCAAACGGGGTTGTATTTAGGGTTCTCAATGCTGATTGGCTACTTCAGCTTAGAGGATTATTTTTAGTGTTGTGCTTAACCACAATATACCTTGGAACCACAATGGAGAGGGACATCAGTTAAGGACAAGTTTACAAGAACTTAACTAAAGAATATATATATATCAAGAACAGGTTACATAATATGTATGCTCTGTACTATATTATTATTAACCTAAGCAACCAGAGAACACTCAAAATTAAGGAAATCACCATTTGTAGTCTATAATACTGATTACTACCATAGTTAAGTCACTTACATCTAAGGGGTGTGGGAAATCTCACTCACAAACCTGAGGAGCTTCATATGAACTGATACAAAGTAAAGTGATCAGGATCAGCAGAACAATTTATGCAATAACAACAACATTGTAAATATAAGACTTGAGAGCTCTGATCAGTGCAAAGACCAGCCACAATTTTAAAGGTACTCCCTACCTCCTGACAAAGAAATAATGGACTAAAAATGCAGAGTGAGCCTTGCGTTTTTGGACACAGCCAATGTGGGGATTTGTTTTACTTGACTATACATACACATACACATTTATACATACATGTATGTGTGTATATACACACAAATATACATGTGTATATGTGTATGCTTGTGTATACACACACACACCACTTACGTTTGTTACAAGGCCTTTGTTTTTCTTTTTCTTTTCTTCCTATAGGGTAGAGGGAGAGAAAGAGAAGGACAGAAATAGAGTAAAAGATAAAGAAAAGAGAATAATTGAGAATTTTTAAAAATTGAGATAAAAGAACAGAAGGCCAGACAAGTGAGTTCACTTTGAAAACTATAGGTTAATCTTATTACACAAAGGGGGAGGGGTAAAATTGTTAGTGTAGTTTTAAGCTACTAAACCATAATATTTCACCAAGACTTTTAAAGACACCTTGTATACTTGAAGAGAAAAGCAAGCTGTGCAATCCATATGACTCCCACCCCAGTCCCCAAATGGGCGATGCAACAGTCCTACACTCAGTGCCAGCACAGGGTTCCTTATAATCTGCTTCTGACAAATTGTCTGACCCCATTAGCATCTGTGGATTGAGAGCTCCTGAAGCTGTTGCTGCCAATTCAGATGCCTCCAAGGCCTACTGCTATCTTGCTGGGACATGCCCTTTTTACCTAGGTCTGACAGACCTTGCCTGCTGACTTTCTAAGTTCTAAGTGGGGAGGCAGCTAGGTGGTGCGGTGGATAAAGCACTGGCCCTGGATTCAGGAGGACCTGAGTTAAAATCCAGCCTCAGACTTTTGACACTTACTAGCTGTGTGACACTGGGGCAAGTCACTTAACCCTCATTGCCCTGCAAAAAAAAAAAAGTTCTAAGTAGTCTCAGGCTGGAAAAGTGTTTGAACCCATCCTTTTTTTTTTTTTTTTTTTGGTTTTGCTGTTCCAGAATTTTTTGATGCATTATTTTGAAATTGTTTAGAGGGGAATTTGGGAAAGCTCAGGTGAGTCCCTGCTTTTTCCCCACCATTTTGGCTCCACCCCATCAATTTCTTTTATGTTTCTTAGCACAGGTTTCTAGTTTAAATGTGCTAACCCATTTACACAGTGCTGTTTCTGATTAAAATCTGCATGTTTGCAAAGATTTCATTAAATTCTGCTGCCAAAAGAGGTTTTCAAATTCTGAGTGAACACTTGGGGGGGGGGGATGGTTGCAACTACCACTAGTAATAAAATTGCATTGATGGAATACCTGAAATTGCAGTATTCCAGAGGGTGTAAGAAACTCTTAGTCAAGCTCTCTCTGTAGGCAAGCTACTCCTGAGGAGTAAATGCACATTTGAAGGAACATTAACTCAGTTCACTAAGGAACCATTTAGTAAATTACTGTTCCATTAATGCATCTTAATAACTGTCCAACTTGTACCTAGGGAGAAGCTGGTACACTTTGAGTATGTGGCACCTATGCTTTTTCTGCAAAGGTTTGGTGGCAAGACTTGGGTCCAGATCCTAAATCTAGCTATCACCACATGGAGTTGACAACTGAGCCAAGAATAAATGGAAATCTTCTGAATAACACATTATTTTCACTTTTAAATAAACACATAGAAAGAATATCAGGCAGTAAGACCACCAACTGATCATGTTTAGCCTTTAAATTGGAGACCTATATCTTTAGACACACCTTCTTTAGTTTCACCCAAGTCATTCATAAAGATTTTGAACAAAGGAATACTTGTCATATTTCTTTTTTTTTTTTTTGCAGGGCAATGAGTGTTAAGTGACTTGCCCAGGGTCACACAGCTAGTTAAGTGTCAAGTGTCTGAGGCCAGATTTGAACTCAGGGAGTCCTGAATCCAGGGTCGGTGCTTTATCCACTGCGCCACCTAGCCGCCCCTGTCATATTTCAAAGAAGCATAAAATCATAGAAGTCCAGAATTGGAAGGGATCTCTGTGGCCATCTAGCCTATACCCGAGAAAGAATCTTCACTGTTAAATATACAATAAATGGGCAACTGGCCTTTTCTTCAAGATCATTAGGGAGGAAAAATACATTTTAATGGGTGTTCTGAGATAGCCCATTCTACTTTTGGAGAGCTCTTACTGTTAGGGAAGGTTTTTTTTTTTCTAATTTTCTAATTTCTGAGAAGCCTCAATATGCCTTTTTGCATTTTCCAACCATTGTTCCTAGTTCTTCCATCTGGTATCCAGCAGAAACATTCTTTTTTTTTTTTTTTTTTTTTTTGGTGAGGCAGTTGGGGTTAAGTGACTTGCCTAGGGTCACACAGCAGAAACATTCTAATCCTGTTTTCACTTGACAGCCCTTCAAATATTTGAATACAGTTAACAAATAGCCCCAGAGTCTTTTCCTGTCCAGATTAAACATCCTTTGTTCTTTCAACTTCACATGATAAGGGGCTTCACCATTCCAGTTGCCCTCCTCTGGACAATCTCCAGCTTAATGTGGTAGGAACTGAAAACAATATTCCAGCCATTGTCTGTCCACACCAGAATCCAGAGAAACTCTCAGTTCCTCATTCCTGATTGCTACACTTCTCTAATTACTTTCTAATGACAGATTCACTTTTTTGACCACTTATCATGATGTTGACTTCAAATTGACCTTGCAGTCCGTTTGACCTCACAGACCTTTTCCAGACAAACTGTTTTTGAACCATCTCTTACATATTCTATACTCATGAAGTTTGATCCCAAGTGTGTGACTTTAAATTTATGCTTATTAAACTTCATCTAATTAAATTCAATTCTTACCTGCCAAGATCTTTTTTTTCTAGATCTTGGCTGTCGTAATGAGCATGCCATCTATGCCTTTATTTAAATCACTGCTAACATAGGGTCAAGTACAGATTCCTGAAAAACCATGGTGGAGATCACCTGCCAAGTTGATATTGAACTATTAACAACTTTTTCAGTTGAGCCACTTGACCAGTCTCAAATCCATCTGAATGGATGATCAGCAAGCCCACATCTCTTCATCTTCACCATAAGAAGAGTATGAGGTAATTTAGCAAATGCTTTGCTTAAATTTAGGCAAAGCATACCCACTGTACCTCCACCCCAAATGTCAGCTTAGTAATCCTGTCAAAAAAGAAAATAAGTTCATTTTGTGTAATGTGTTTGGGGTCTTTTAGTTCTTTGTCATCACTATTTCTTTTTCTAGAGGATTACCCATGATCCCTTTAATAATCCATTCTAGGATCTGGCTAGCAAGAAACCTTTTGAGAGAGACCCCAAAGATTAGATCCAGTCCCTGTAAATCTAGAGTCTTGAAAGACCCTGAACTACATATAAAATCCACACACAGAACATCTAACAGAATTACATACAGTAACCATATGTAGATAGATTGTTGTTCAGTCCTTCTTCAGTTGTGTCAGACTCTTCATAACCCTATATGGGGTTTTCTTGGCAAAGAAAATGGCAAAGTGGTTTGTCACTGCCTTCTCCAGCTCATTTTGCAGATTAGAAAACTGAGGTAAACAGGGTTAAGCGACTTGCCCAGAGTCACACAGCTAGTAAGTGTCTGAGATCATATTTGAACTCAGGAAGATGAATCTTCCTGACTTCAGGACCAGTGCTCTATCCATGGTGCTACCTAGCTGCCCATATAGATAGATACACAAATACATAGACATGTTTATCAAGAAATACCACTTATGTGCTAGAAGGCAAGATCAATATTAAATGTCTTCTTTGTTCCAGACACTGTGCTAGGCACTGGGGATGTAGGTGCCACGATCATGGTTCCTAGCAAATGAACCTCCTTGAATTAGGAGACAAAGTTTCAGATATCGTGCTCTCAAAGTGAGCAGAAGCAGAAAAACAGTACACAGTAAGAGTAACATTGTGTGATGATCAACTAAAATTGATGCTTTTCATCAATACAATGATTCAAGACAATTCCAAAAGACTCATGATGGAAAATGCTCTCCACATGCAAATTATGGAATCCTAATGCAGATCAAAGCATACTAATTTTTTCATGGTTTTTTCCTTTTGTCCTGTGTCTTCTTTCACAACATGACTAATGTGGAAATATGTTTAACATGACTATACATATATAACCCATATCAGATTGTTTACCATCTTGGGGAGGAGAGGGAAAATAATTTGGAACTCAAAATCTCTCAAAAAAAATGTTGAAAATTGTCTTTATGTATAATTGGGAAAAAATAAAATACTATTTAAAACAAAATAATAATAATAATAATCCATTCTAGCATTTTGCCAGGAGAAGTCAAGCTCACTGGTCTGCACTTTGCTTTTTCTAGTCTCTTCCCTTTTTTTGAAAATTTAGATACCATTTGCCATTTCCCAATCTCATGGTACCTTTCCCATTTTCCATATTTCAACAATCACTGACAGTGAAAAGAATGAAACAATCCCTACTCACAGAGAGTTTACATTCTAATGGGGGGGGGAGACAAATACATACATACATACAGCATCAATATAAAGAGAATAAATCCAAAGTAGCATAATAAATGAAAGTCAGGGAGGGCAATAGCCATTAGCTGGATCAGGAAAGGCTTGATACAGAAGATGGTATCTGAACTACATCTTAAAAAAAGAGAGGGGCTCAATGAATAATGGATAATTGAAACCCCTATCACTGTTATAACTTATCTTCATGCCAGGTTGTAATCTTATTTCTGAACTTCTTTTATATTTCCTTTTTCCTACCCAGGTGATCTGTAATATACTCCAATGACAATATAGCTTCTATTTTCACTGCTCCTGAACTTTACCCACACGCCTGCCATCATTCTTGTACCCTCTGGTTTCTGGATTTCCCTGCATAAATGTCTTCTCCATATACAATGATGTTCAGGGTCTTTTTACCTATTCTTTTTTTTCTTGAATAATGTATAGCCATTCAGAGATATATTCCAGTTATTGGTTTCATCTCACCAAGTTTCAGTGTTCAAATTTATTCCTCTGCATTTAGACCTCTAGTTCATCTTGCTTATTGGGCATATTTGGGGCATTTGTGTCTAGACATCTGAGATTATGGTTTTCATTATTAGATCCTTATTTGGATTTTGTCTTCTGAGTGTCATAACTGCTAGTCTCCTTCCAACAGTCTATCTGCTTGTGATGGTATTTAGTGTGGTGAAAATACATAAGCAATTTCCTCTCTTATCCCTCCCTCACTTTTCAGTTTGGAGTACTTTTTTTTTAAATTATAAAAGTATTTTATTATTTTCCAGCCACGTGTAGAGATAGCCTTCAACATTTGTTTTTTTTTTGGGGGGGGGTGGTTGAGGTAGAGTATTTTTTTTTTACATATGAGGTATTTTATTTTTTCCGATACATGTAAAGATAATTCTCAACTTTTGTTTATACATGCTTTACAATTTCAGATTTTTCTCCCTCTCTCCCCTCCCTCCCCCCTCCCCTAGACAGCAGTAAATCTGATATAGGTTATATCTATATACATATACATATATAGAGATATATATCTATACACACACATATATATATATATACACATAATAACATTAATCCTATCTCTGCACTAGTCCTGCCACAAGAGAAAAAATCAGAGCAATGATGAAAAACCTCAAAATAGAAAAAAAAAACCAACAGCACCAAAAACAAAAGAAACAGTATGGTTCATTCAGCATCCATACTCCACAGTTCTTTTTTTTTTCTTGGATTTGGAGATCCTCTTCTATCATGAGTTCCCTGGAACTCTTGTACCATTGCATTGGTGAGAAGAATATAGTCCATCACAGTAGATCAACACTCAATGTTGATGATACTGTGTACAATGTTCTTCTGGTTCTGCTCATCTCACTCATCATCAGCTCACGCAAGACCCTCCAGGCTTCTCTGAACTCCTCCTGCTCATCATTTCTTACAGCACAATAGTATTCCATTGTATTCATATACCACAACTTGTCCAGCCATTCCCCAATTGATGGGCACACCCTCAACTTAGTTTGGAGTACTTTTGATTAGATTTACAAGACATTAGGCCAATGCATTCTTACCAGCTCTTGTCAGATATACTACTTCACTGCCCAGGAACCTATCATTCCTTTATTTTTCAGTGGCATGAAGCAATGACAAGAGCAAAATCCAAAAAAAAAAATCTTGACAGGCTAGAAAGAAAGGCCAAATGATAAAACTTCATTGAAACAAATATATCATTCAATATTGATTCAAGGTTAACCTTACAAGCTCAGGATTGGCAAGTAGTTCTGGATGACTATTTTCACTGTGGATGACTGCTAAGTTCACTGTGGGTCAATGGTAAGATAAGACAGTCTAAAAAGAGATAAACTAAGGCTTTTTTAAAATATAAGAAAAGAATAGTACCTAGAATGGCAGGGTTAAGAGTAAAAACAACAACAGTAACAATAACAAAAAGAGGCAACATTTTTATAGAGCATTAGGGTTTACAGAAAACTTTACAAATATTAATTCATTTGATCCTTAAATTCTGGGAGGTAGGTGTTATTTTTCTCCCCATTTTATAGATGAGGAAACTAGGGCACACAGAGGTTAAGCTATTTGCCCAGGGTACTACAGCGAGTAAGGATCTGAGGTCATTTTTGTTGGTGGTGTTGTTTTTCAGGACAATGAGGGTTAAGTGACTTGCCCAGATTCACACAGCTAGTAAGTGTCAAGTGTCTGAGGCCAGTTTTTAACTCAGGTCCTCCTGAATCCAGGGCTGGTGCTTTATCCACTGTACCACTGTACCCCCCCATGTCAAATTTGAACTCAAGTCTTCCTGATTCCAGGTCCAGCACTTTAGACACCCAGAACACCCCAGTGGTAACATGTGAGGCTCTTGACACTACATTTGAGGGAGGTCATACGTAATTTGGAGAATATTGAAAAGAGAACAAGAACAGTGAGAGGACTAAAGATCGTGCCATGGGAAAATTACTTAAAAGAATTTAAGCCCAGAGAATAGACAATTTAACAAACAAGGGAAACTTCTTCAAATATTTGGAGGTCTAACATGTGGAAGAGGAATTAGTTTTGTTCTACTTGGCCCCAGGAAAAAGAGGTAGGAGTAATGGGTAGATGTTGTATAGAGGCAGACATGAAATGACTTCCTAACATAAAAAAAGCTGCCCAAAAGTAAAATGGGCTGCTTAGAAGGCAGTGGGTACTATAACAGCTGAAGTCTTCTGATGTTTTCTGTATGATTACTTACTGTATTTATAAATTGATTTTGTTTTACAAAACCTTCATTTCTCCTTGTCTCCTTCCCTTTCTCTCTTCTCTGGGAAGCTTCCCAGAGAATTTTTGACTACTTATCATTGAGGGAATTCTTGGTTAATTCTAGTTTGAACTAGATGGATTCTGAAATCTTTGATTCTGTGATATAGAAATATTTTAGTCAAAACATTTTTTAACTATAGATGTGCTAGAATGAAGCACTTCCCATGGAGCTGAGCCTTCATTTTGGCCTCCTTCTAATTGGACCCCAGTCCAGCAATTAGAGGAGGCCCCCTGATTACTCGCATTATATAAAATGGTCTAGCCCTGTGATTTGATTGGTGTAGGGAACTGCTATGTGATACAACTCCCTCCCTCTATGCACATAAACTCCTGTTCTGCAACTTATAGTCTTACGGATTTGCCTAGAGCACTAAGAGGGGAAGTGACTTGCCCAGGGTCACTGAGCCGATATGTGTAGAGATGAGACTTGATCCAAGCAGATCTTCCTGTCTTTGAGACCAGATCTATAACAATTATGCCTCATTGCCTCTTGTTACATATATATGGCACCCAAGATCCAGAAGACAGTTTAAGGAATTAGACAAACATATAAATGTACCATTAGCATGGAAATCAAGAAATATTCAGATTTTTCAAAGTTAATTTGTCATTTCCAGGTTTGACTTCATGTAGACACAGTCCATTACACCTCTTGGACTTGATTGGATGCGGATACCTGAATGCTTCTCCATTTTGGCAGGGGATTACTCAAAAAGGCCATCAGCTCAACCCTAGCCTTATATTAACATCTCACAACCACCCCCCCCCCAAGATTAAAATTTTTATTTATTTATTTATGGTAAGGCAATTGGAGTTAAGTGACTTGCCCAGGGTCACACAGCTAGTAAGTGTCAAGTGTCTGAGGCCACATTTGAACTCAGGTCCTCCTGAATCCAGGGCCAGTGCTTTATCCACTGCACCACCTAGCAGCCCCAACATTCACATTTTTAAAACAAAACGCACTTGTATAGTTTTTAAAAAGGAGAAAACATCTTTTGTGATGCCATCCATAGCATATTTTAAAAGTAGATCTAACTGGCTATTCATAATAAATTCAACATTTGGCTTCCCAAAGCACTTTTCAATTATCCACTTACTAATCCTCCTGTAAGGCAGATAGTTGGTAAATATGAAGAAGCTCATCTCTAATGGGATAACTAGAGTGGAAAGAAGTTCAATTTCTAGCCTAAGGTTACCTAAGGAGCCAGGGGCAGAGGCAGGTATCATTTTAGCTCCCACTCAAAAGTTTTGGCCAGAAAGGCAAATTACCAGATGAGTTCCCATAAAGCTAAAATAATTGTTCCAAGTCTTCTGGGACAATGCCCTGCAGAGTGGGCACCATCCATGGATGGGAAATCATTTAAAGGAGATTAATTTTTCTCATCCTGCCTTTGTATTAAGGGTATCCTTGATGAGGGTATTAGTAGAGAAAAGACAGGTTTTTGCAAAAAAAAATTCACAGTAGATGAAATCTTTTCTATCACATAGCTGACTGAAAAATTAAGAGAATACAAAATTGGACTGTGCTTGCTATTTATTGGCTACACCTAAAATAGCTGCCCACTCCTACACTATATACACATACACACACACACACATGCATACATGGGGACTGTGTTCATGTGACACCAAAAGCAGGCATGTGAATCAGTGCAATATCTTTGCCAAGCATCATAAACTCTAGATACACCAACTCACCTCCACTGAGCATCCTATAGTTATCAATACGATACCAACTGAGCATGTTACAAACATAACCATCCCTAATGACCTCTCCTTGGTTTCCATCTAAGCTAAGGGTATGCATTCAATCCCATCATGATTCTAGGTTGGATCATTTCTGTCCTTATCTCATCAGATCCTGATCTCTTACTTTACCTTCTCAGAATGACCCAAACAATTTCACCCTCATATCTATATCTATATCTATATGTATGTGTGTATGTGTGTATGTATATGTATGTGTGTATAGGTTAGATGATTTTTTTTCACTCCAGTGAAAATGTCTTGAAATTCCCAAGCATCTAGTCATTGATCCTGTTAAGGTCTGAATTTTCAAATTCTCTACTACTCTATCTTCATCATCTGCTTATATATTTGAGCCAAAAGGTTTTTTAGGGAATCACTTTTGGCACTCTGCTTTACAAATTCTCAAGGAGAAATGAGGAAATCATTTTACCATCATTGTTTTCCATTCTCTGGGTGTTCCTAGAACCATTGCTATTTAAAACGCATGGTGGAGGCCTCTAGATGAACCCATCGCTTCATTCTTCTAGATGCTAGTCCCATGAATCTTCCACTGAGGCAGCCCATGCATCAACTTCTTTATCTCATGTACATGTCATGGTACATTTTTTTTTGCAGGCAATGGGGGTTAAGTGACTTGCCCAGGGTCACACAGCTATTAAGTGTCAAGTGTCTGAGGCTGGATTTGAACTCAAGTACTCCTGAATTCAGGGCCGGTTCTTGCAATTTTTGAAGAATTGAAGTTGAGACATAATAGGCAAAAACAGGCTGCAACATATTACAAACAAAGAATTAGAAAAAAGGTGTTATGTAAAGGATATCATCAAAGAGATGTGTGTTCAAAAAAGGAATAGGTCTATCATGTAGTAAAATTAAGGGGAAAGCAAGAGAGACCATGTGTTCCATTGTTATTCTCACAAAGCCAAAAAAAAATTAGAGGAAAGCCACCCCCCCCCCAAAGTTAGGTGCGTAATCTGTTACAACCGTACTTGGGTAACACCCATTCTGAAAAATATAAAGATAAAAAGACCCACTATCCCCTTAAACTATCATTGTATATTTCTTCTCCCTTTTACTGCTTATCACAATCCTAAAAGAATAAATCTATAATCATTGCCTCAACTTTCTCATCATCTACTCACTGTTTCACTCTTTCACTTTAGCTACCAGCATCACCACTCTACTGAAACTGCTTTCTCCTAGATTTAAAACAATCTCTTAACTGTTAATTGTAATGATTTTTTTCTAAGTTCTTATCTTCCCTGAAATCTCTGCAGCTTTTAACATTGTTAATTATTCCTTGCTCTTATTTACTATCTCCTCCTGTGGCTTTGGTGAGATTGCTCTCTCTTGGTTCTTTTCCTATAACAGTGCTTTCTGGAATGTATGTTCTATAATTAACACACTTGCTTTTATATTAAACCTTTTCCTTTTTTACTTCTTCTGGCTTCTGGCACTCACGGAGACCTAACTTCCTCCTGATGACACTGCATACCTGACCACACATTCCAATATTGGTCACACTTTCACTTCTTCTCCCCCTTCTCCCCACCCCCCACCCCATTGTTCATGATGGAGGAGTCCACCTCCCCACTAGAGCTTCCAGACTCTCCCTCTGCCACCATCACTCACCAACCTCTCCTCCTCTAATGTTCATACTATTCAAATTTAATTCCCAACCCATATCCTAGTAGCCATCATCTAGCTACCCAAAGAACATTCTCCTTTCTTTCTCAATGAGTTCAGTGTCTGTCTCACAGTCTCTTTCTCCATTCCAATTCTTGCTCTCTTACTAGAGGTCTTCAAAATACATATTGATGCTTTCCCAAACACTTAAACTTCCTAATTCTCTAATATGCCAACTTCTCATGTTCTAAACATATGCTTCACCTCAACTACACATAGTGCCAGATGGTTATTTCCTTGACTGTGCCTACCCACAAGGATTTCACATCCAGATTCATACACTCTGAAATTCTTTTATCTTATTATGATCTTCTATCATTCTTTCTTTTCTTGTGGCTCATATCTTCTAATACTGCTATTTTTGTCATTGTGGCCTCCAACCTTCCACCCTTCAGTTCTTTCCCAGGTCATCACCCCGGCTCTACTTTCAATTTCAACATCTGCCTCCTTTGCTTCTATTCATATACTGATGAACCAAGATGGTAAAAAAAACAATGATGACTGGGTTGATGACAAATTTGTAGTACATTATCTCAACCGGGCTCTCACTGAAGCAAGGAAATATTGTATAGTTCCCTATTCATTTCACTATTTATCTCACCACAGCAGCTATTCTATACCTTTTCATCTCTTTACAAGCATCTCATGGCACCTCCTCTTCCATCCTCTCATCTGAACCTACTCATACTTAACCAAAAATATTGTAGCCATTCACTGAGAGCTCCCTCTTTTCCTTTCCTCCTTATGTCATATTGTTAAGGTATTTCCTCCCTTTACCTCTTCCTTCACTCCGTTCTCACATGAAGAGGTAGCCTTTCTCCTTGACAAAGTAAGCACCTCTAAAAATCCTGGACTACATTCTACCCATCTCCTCCAGTAGATTACACATTTTATCATCACAATAATTTCACTAATCTTCAGTCTCTGTGGGTATATTGGCTACTTCCCTGTTGCCTACAAACCTGCCCATGATTCTCTTGTGCTTTATAAAATATTCATCCAACACATAGTAAATTAAGAGCCAGCACTCAAACCCAGGTCCTCTGTTTCTGCATCCAGCATTTTTTCCATTGTGCCAGCTGCCCCCAACCCTTTCATTTTTACAGATGAGAAAACTCAGGAACAGAAAGGAAAGAGATTTTGTCAGTGTCACACAGGTAGTAGGTGGGATAGCTGAGCCAGCATACAGATCCGGGTCCTCTGATTTCACATCTATTGTTTCTTTCTAACCACTCTATACTCCTTTTTAGAATCACATATGGCCAAGTAGAATTTCAGGCCAGACATTATTAGAAGTATCTCAAATCTGGAGCAAGAGAAGATCAAATCAATGAAATATCACTTTCTCTGGGAACCTAAGTTCCCACAAAGTAAGTTCTTCAAGAAAAGGAATGACTTATTTCTATTCCTACGGAAGAATAAAAAACAAAGACCAACAATCACACTTCTCTTTAACCAGGGACAGCTTTCTTTTTCTTTTAAGCTAGGAAAGCTGGACTAAAAGGAGCCAGCTGTTCTAGGAAATTGGAGCCACTGCTTCTCTGTGAATAATGCCCAGTTTTTTTTTTCAGCTGGGAAAATGACTGTATCCTTACTGAGAATACATGGCCCAGGACTATTTATTCAAGCAAAGGACACTTCAGGCCAGTGGACTGGACAGGAAGACATTATGGAATGGGAAACCTTGTCTAATTAGTAGGCCTGTCTCAAAGAGCTGACAGAGAAATATAGCTCTCCTCAGGACTTCCTCAGCTAAGTGGAACAAGGCTCAAGAGAGCAAAGGTAACATTTCCAAGGCAATCCAATGTTCTCCACAAAGCATTTGAGAATTCAGAGACCCTAAACCAAGACAAACATGAGGCTGATGTAGGGAAATGAATTGGAGTGATGCAATGCTACTATCCTTAACCTAATAATGATGATAATGATAATGATAAAAGGGTTAGGGAAAATGACTGGAATGAAGACTGGATTTGTGATTTCATGGGTATAAGGAACTCTAAGGTAAGGAAAATCCCTCTCCCAATGCAATTTGAAACCTTCCCTGCAACTAATAGAATGTTCCCTGGAGCATTAAGAGATTAAATAACTTGTCCAAGATCTATGTATGTGTATGTGTGTGTATATATTTGATCCTCATAACAATTTTGTGAGGAAGGTATTATTACTATCTCCATTTTGCAGATAAAGAAACTGAGTAAGAGATGTAAAATGGACATGCTCAGGATAACAGAGGTAGCAAGGGTGTATAGCAGGAATCACAAACAAGTTTTTCTTAACTCAAAATCCAGCAATCTATCCACTATGCCATCTAGTTGCTCCAAGCTGAGCTCAGAAGTATCCCTGATTCTATACATGCACACCCCTCTCTTTTCTCTCTTAATCCCATATATGTAAATTGCTATCTTTCCAGGTAATAATGTATGACAAGATAGAGCACATTCCTCTCTAGCCCCATCCTGTGAATATCTTGGTGTATCCTCAAATACATTCTATATTCTATCGTCCAATTCTAGGCTTTTCTATGGTTTTGGTCCAATGCTTGAAAGGCATTCCTCATCTCTACTCTGCCTCTTAGAATTCAAAGCTAGCATGTTACCTCCTAAATGAGGTCTTTCTTGATTCTTCCACTCAAGATGTACTACTAATAATAATAACTATGATACAGTGTTAAATGATATAGTGTGATGGATAGAGGGCCCATCTAGGAATCAGGAAAACATGAGTTCAAGTCCTTTGTCTCTGCATCTTGGATTCATGACTCCAGTCACATAATTTTACCTTTTACTGTCCTAGGTAACTCTTTAAGACTATAATTTGTAGAGCATTTGTTGATCCTTATAGATATGCAGTTTCCTGAGAATAAACTCCATACACCAATGAAATTTCATGTTGTAACGAAAAAACCTTTATTTACAAAACAATTTGTATTCATTGTCTCATTTGATTCTCAGAACAAACCTATAACATAGATAGGGAAAATATTATTTTCTCTATTTGATAGATAAAGAAGCCATGGTATCCTGTGAGACTAATATCATGACTTGAATTTAATAAGGGTTTAATAAATATTTATTGAATTGAAAGTGACTTTTTCAAAGAAAGACACTAAATAATTATAGGGTTGGAAGGAATAATGGGATGTTGAGAAGTCATCTAGTTAACCACTTTGCTTTAAGAAAGGACCATAACCCCTTGATAGATTATAACATTCTTTCCTGTTTCTTTTTCTCTTACTTAATTTTTTCTTAATTACATGAAAAAAATTTAACATTCATTTTTTAAAAGTTTTTAGTTTCAAATTCTCTCTCTCCCTTGTGTCCCTCCCACACCTTTGAGAAGGCAAGCAATTTTATATAGATTATATATGTGAAGCCATGCAAAACATTTTTCCATATTAGCCATGTTGCAAAAGAAAACATTTTTTTTAAAAAGAAAAAGATACTCTTCAATTGGCATTCAGACTCCATCCTTTTCTCTGGAGGTGGCTAGTACTTTTCATTGTATGTCCCTTGGAATTGTCTTGGTTCATTGTATTGCTCAGAATAGCTAAGTCATTCACATTTGATCATCATACAATATTACTATTACTGTACACAATGTGTTCCTTGTTCTGCTCACTTCACTTTGCATCAATTCATATAAATCTTCCAGGGTTTTATTAAAGCCATCCTGCCTGTCATTTCTTCATGAATACCTGAAAGTCCTCTCTTTCATTGAATTCCCATTTTTCCCCTGAAGGATTATATACAGTTTTTCTAGATAGGTGATTCTTGGTTCTTATCCCAGTTCCTTTGCCCTCCAGAATATCATATTCCAAGCCCTCTGATCCTTTAATGTAGAAGCTGCTACATCTTTTGTTATCCTGACTGTGGCTCCACAATACTTCAGTTGTTTCTTTCTGGCTGCTTGCAATATTTTCTCCTTGACCTGGGAGCTCTGGAATTTGGGTATAATATTCCTGGAAGTTTTCGTTTTGGTATATCTTTCAGCAGGTGATCAGTGGGTTTTTTCAATGTCTATTTTAACTTCTGTTTCTAGAATATCAGGACAATTTTCCCTTCCTGTGACTTCTTACAGCACAATAGTATTACATCATAATCACATGCCACAACTTTTTCAACTATTCCCCAAGTGATAAGCATTTCCTCAATTTCTAATTCTTTGCCACCATAAAACGAGTTGCTATAAATATTTTTGTACATATAGGTACCTTTCCTTTTTCTTTGATTTCTTTGTGATGCAGACCTAGTAGTTGTATTGCTACATCAAAGGGTATGCAAAGTTTTATAGCCCTTTTTGCATAGTACTAAATTGTTCTCTAGAATGGTTAGATCAGTTCACAACTCTAACAGTGTATTAGTGTCCCAATTTCCCCACATTCCCTCCAACATTTGTAATTTTCCTTTTCTGTCATATTAACCAACCTGATAGGTGAGAGGTGATACCTTGGAGTTATTTTAATTCATATTTCTCTAATCAATAGTGATTTAGAGCATTTTTCATATAACTATAAATAGCTTTGATTTCTTATTCTAACAACGGCCTGTCCATGTTCTCTGACCATTTATCAATTGGAGAATGACTCATAGTCCTATAAATATGAGGGTTTGATCAGAGAAACTTGTTGTAAACATTTTTCCCAGCTTCCTACTTCCCTTCTAAACTTGGCTGCATTGGTTTTGTTTATGCAAAATCTTTTTAATTTAATGCAATCAAAATTATCGATTTTATATGCTGTAGCTCTCTATCTCTTATCTGGTCATAAATTATTCCCTTATCCATAGATCTGACAGGTAAAATTTTCCATGATTCCCTAATTTGCTTATGACATCACTCTTTATGTCTAAATCATGTACCCATTTTGACCTTGTCTTGGTATACGGTGTGTGATGTTGGTCTATATCTAATTTCTGCCAAACTACTTTCCTGTTTCCCCAGCAATTTTGTCAAACAGTGAGTTCTTGTTTCAAAAGGTTGGCTCTTTAGGTTTATCAAACACTCCAATACTATGGTCATTTACCACTGTGTATCATGTACTTAATCTATTCCACTAACCCACTACTCTATTTCTTAGCCAATACATGATTGTTTTGAAAATTACCACTTTGCCATACAGTTTAAGATCTGGAACTATAAGGATACCTTCTTTCCCATTTTAAAAAGTTGATTCCCTTGATATTTTTGACCTTTTATTCTTCCAGATGAATTTTGTTATGATGTTTTTCTAGCTCTATGAAATTTTTTTTGGGTAATTTGGTATGGCACCAAATAAGTAGGTTAATTGAGGTGGAATTGTTATTTTTATTACATTGGCTCAGCCTACTGTTGATCAATTAATATATCTCTAATTGTTTAGATATGACTTTATTTGCATGAATAATGTTTTCTAATTGTGTTCATATAGTTCCTGATTTTATCTTAGCAGGTTGACTACCAATATTTTATATTATCTGCACTTATTTTAAATGGAGTTTCTCTTTCTGTCTCTTCCTGATGGGTTTTATTGGTGATGCATAGAAATGTTGATGATTGATGTGGGTTTATTTTGTATCCTGAAATTTTGCTGAAGTTGTTAATTATTTCTACTACTTTTTTACTTGATTCTCTAGGATTCTCCAAGTATACCATCATATCATCAGCAAAGTGTGATAGTTTTGTTTTTTCATTGCCTATTCTAATACCTTTTATTTCTTTTTCTTGTCTTATTGCTGTAGCTAGCATTTCTAGTATAATATAGAATAATAGTGGTAACAATAGGCATCCTTGCTTCATCCCTGATTTTATTGGGAAGGTTTCTAGCTTATCTCCATTACAGATAATGCTTGCTGGCAGTTTTAGATACTGCTTATCATTTTAAGGAAAGCTCCATTTATTCCTGTGCTATCTACTGTTTTCAATAGTAATGATTATTGTCAAATTCTTTTTGTCAAAATCTGTTTCTGCATCTATTGAGATAATCATATAACTTTTGTTTGTTTTATTATTGATGGTCAATTTTGCTGATAGGTTTCCTACTATTGAGCCAACCCTGCATTCCTATTATAAATCCCACCTGGTCATAGTGTATAACCTTTGTGATATATTTCTGTAATGTATTTGTATATTATTTTTAAAATTTGCATCAATATTAATTAGGAAAATTGTTCTATAGTCTTCTTTCTCTATTTTTGCTCTTCCTGGTTTAGGAATTCATGCCATATTTGTGTCATAAAAGGAATTTAGTAGGACTCTTTTACCTGTTTGTAAAACAGTTTATATAGTATTGAAATTGGTTGTTCTTTAAATGTTTGGTAGAATTCACTTGTAAATCCACCTGGTCCTAAGGATTTTTTTTCTTTGGAAGCTTATTTATTTATGGCTTATTCAATTTCTTTTTCCAAGATAGGGTTACTTAAGTATTCTATTTCCTCTTCTGTTAATCTGGACAATTTGCATTTTTGTAACTATTCATCCATTTCACTTAGACTGTTAGATTTATTGACATTTAATTGGGCAAAATACTTTCCAATAATTACTTTGATGTCATTTCCCATAGTAGTGAAGGTGTAAGCATTTCCCACTACCCTCTCATTTTCCCTCCACTATAAAAGCATTTGCTTTCATGACTCTTTTATGTGAGCTAATTTTCCCCATTGTTCTTCTCCCTTCTCCCAGTATATCCCCCATTTCTCATCCCTTGATTATATATATATATAAGATATCATCCCATTTTAGACAACTCATATTCATGCCTTCTGTCTACGTAAACTCCTTTTAATTGCCCTAATAAGGATAAACTTTTGAGGATTTACAAGTATCATCTTCTTGACTAGATTTTTTCTTTTTTGTTTGTTTGTTTTTTGTTTTTTGGGGGGGCAGTGGGGGTTAAGTGACTTGCCCAAGGTCACACAGCTAGTAAGTGTCAAGTGTCTGAGGCCGGATTTGAACTCAGGTACTCCTGACTCCAGGGCCGGTGCTTTATCCACTGCACCACCTAGCCGCCCCCAAGTATCATCTTCTAATATAGGAATGTAAAAACTTTAATTTGATTGAATCCCTTACTCTTTCATGTTACCTTTTTATGCTTCTTTTGAGTCTGGTATTTGAAAGTCAAATTTTCTATTAAGCTCTGGTCTTTTCATCAGGAATGCTTGAAAGTCCTCTATTTAAATATCCATTTACCTCCCAAAGGATTATACTCAGTTTTGTTGGTTAGGTGATTTTTGGTTGTAACCCTAGCTCCTTTGCCTTCCAGAATATTGTATTCTAAGCCATCTGATTCTTTAATATAGAAGCTGCTAAATCTTATATGATTCTGACTGTGGTTCCATGATAATTGAATTGTTTCTTTCTGGATGCTTGAATAATTTTCTCCTTGACCTTAGAGCTCTGGAATTTGACTATAATTTTACTGGAGTTTTCATTTTGTGATCTTTTTCAGGTGATTGGTGGACTCTTTCCATTTCTATTTCACCTTCTGGTTCTAGGATATTAGGGCAGTTTTCCTTGATAATTTCTTGAAATATGATGTTTAGGGTTTTTTTATATCCTGGATTTCAGGTAGTCCTATAATCCTTAAATTATCTCTCCTTGATAAATTTTCTAGACCAGTTATTTCTTCCATTTTTTCTTTTAGGTTTTTCACTTTTTAATTTGAATAAAATAACAGAGAATCACAGATTCTTCTAGTTGAAAGATAAGTCAGAGGTCATCTTGTCCAACTTATTCCTGAAGACAAAGTCCTTTTTTATATCCCTACTTTTTTCATTCTTTTGATTTCTTAATTGCTTCTTGAAGTTTCATGGACTTAATAGCTTCCACTTGCCTAATTGTATTGGTTAAAGAATTATTTTCTTTAGTGCCAGTAAATCTTACAGTTTAAATTTACAGTAAAAATTACAGTACCCAGTAATCTTTTTGACCAGTTGTCTTACCTCCTTACTGTATATAGACTGAGAGTTCCTCAAGCTCTTATTGCAACTGCTTCCAAGGCCTGCTGTTGGGATTTGTGAAGATTCTGTGCTCTGGCCTGACTACTACCTTAGTGGAAGAGACCCATATTATGGACCTGCTGAGTTGTGTTGACCTAGAAAATTGTTTCACCATAACCTTTTATTGGCTCTGTCACTGCAGTATTGATATGAGGTGTTATTTTAAAGTTGCTTGGAGGGGAATTTCGGAGAGTTCAGGTGAGTTTCTGCCTCTACTCTGCCATCTTTCCTCTGCCCCTCTGTACATCCTTTGGCAGGGGTCAAAACACATGGTCCCACAGAAGGGGGTCAGAGTTCCTGCTCAACTTCAAGGGAAGCACCAAGTCCAATAGGTCATGGGGACTTCCCTGATTACTCATGTTACAGTGATGTTTTCTCCCATGACAAAATGCAAGTCACTAGAGGACAGTTTTGCCTTTATGCTCCCTATGCTTAGCACAGTGCCTAGCACACAGTAAGTACCTAATAAGTGCTTGTTTATGGACTGATTGACTGGTAAGGATTAGGTCATAATACAAAATGGCAAGAAAAGATGCAAAAACTCAAAGCTGGTCCACAGAAATTTGATGATAATTTGGTTACCTGCTAATGCCTAAGGAGAGAGTCATGTCTTAAGAAGGAAAAGAGCAAGGAGAAAATTAGAAACATTTACAAAAATAGACAGACTTAAGAGGAGACAACATGAATAACCCTAGCCAAAATGGTAAGGCATCATGGTGGGGTAAAGAAAAGGGCACCAGCCTTGGAGTCAGGAAACTTAAGTTCAATACTGACTAGCTATGGACCATTGCAAGTCACTTCCTCCCTCCAAGCTTCAATTTCTTTCTCTGAATAATATGTAGATAAGAGAGACTCTCAAAAGTCCCCTCTAGGTCTAAATCTTGTCATTTATGACATCCCTCACAAAGCCAGTCATGAGCAAAGCCCATTGTAAATCTTAAAGCACTATATAAACATGCATTATTGTTGTGGTTGTTACCGTTAAACGTCTTGAAAGTTAAAACTAAAAACTTACCCATTCTTCACTCACAGTCTTGACCTCTGAGATCAATAAGCCAACCTTTACTAATCAATCAACAAGCACATATTAAGTGCTTACTATGTGCCAGACATTGTGATGTGTTGGAAACAGAAAGGGAAAAACACAATAACCCTTGCCCTCAAAGAGCTTACATTTTAGCAAAGAATGTGATGTGCATAAAAAATAGATATGCCTGATACATGATGCATAGTAAACTTAGAGGGTTAAGGCAATGCAACTGGGGTGTAGGGATACAAGAAAGGACCTTTTGCAGAAGATGGGCCTTGAACTGAGTCTTTAAAAAAGCCTAAGTGGAGATGAGGAGGGAGAATTTTCTAGCCAACACAAAGGCACAGATGCAGAGATAAGAGATAAAGCATTGTGTTTAAAGAACAACAATCAAGACTGAAATGAATATAGTGAGGAATAATAGGCAAGAAATCTAGAGAATATGGGGAGGAGAGGGAAGGGGAGGTGGAATGGGGTTAATTAAATCCATATGAAGAGGCACAAAAATCCTATTACAATAGAGGGAAAGAAGGGAGGGGTGAGCATTATTTCAACCTTACTCTCATCCAATTCGGTTCAAAGAGGGAATAACATATACACCCATTTGGATAAAGAAACTTAACTTACCCTTTAAGGAAGTAAAAGGGTAATGGAAAAGGCCCCCGATACTGATAGAAGGGAGGGCAGAAGCAGGGGAGAAAAGAGGAAAGAAAATGGAGGGGATGACGAAAGGAAGGGCAGATTGAGGGAGGCAGTGGTCAGAAACAAAACAATGGTGAGGAGGAATAGGGTGAAAGAAGAAAAAAAGTACAAAGGGAAAAATAGGATGGGGGGAAATAGTAATTATAATGGTGAATGTGAATGGGATGAACTCTCCCATAAAACAGAAGCCAATAGAAGAGTGGATTAAAAACCAGAATCCTACAATATGTTGTTTAAAAGCAACACACATTTGAAGCAGAGAAATATACACAGAGTAAAGGTAAAAGGTTGAAGCAGAATATATTATGCTTCAGCTGGTCAAAAAAGCAGGGGTAGCTGGAGGGAAACAGTTAACAATAGTAACTGTGAAAAAATTTTGAAGCAGAGGCAAGAGTAATATAAGATGATGATGATTGGATGATGATGAGGACTGATTGCTGAGGAGGACTGACTGATGAGGACTAATTGATGAGGAGGAAGATTGATTGAAGATGATGATGATTTATGGATGATGATGACAAAATGTATGGTACTTACTTTGCTGGGCTATTGTGAAGAAAAATCTTTGTCAGGTATAAGGTTTTATATAAATGTCGTATGTATGTATAAATGTATTACTGTTGTTGCAGTAATAAATCTCATGGGTTTGTTGTAAGGAAATCTCTCTTTAAAGTACTACATAAATGTAGTTTACTATTAAAAAATGATGAGCAGGATGCTATCAGAAAAACCTGGGAAGACCTACATGAGCTAATGCAAAGTGAAATATACTGTATACAAAATAACAGTGATATTGTAAGATAATCTTCTGTGATTGACTTGGGTATTTTTGGCAATGCAATGATCCAAGACAACTCTGAAGGTCTTATGAAAAAATGCAATCTATCTACAGAGAGAGAACTGATGGTATCTGAAATTTTTTTGTTAGTTCCTTTATCTGAAGTTTTGTTTTTGTCTGTCTTCTTTCACAACCTGGATAATGAGGAAATGTTTTGCATGACTGCTCATGTATAGCTAATATTGAATTGCTTGAGTTCTTTGGGGGCTGAGAGGGAGGGAGGAAGAGAATTTGGAACACAAAGGTTTTTTTTGTTTTGTTTTGTTTTGTTTTTAGTGAGGCAATTGGGGTTAAGTGACTTGCCCAGGGTCACACAGCTAGTAAGTGTTAAGTGTCTGAGGCCGGATTTGAACTCAGGTACTCCTGACTCCAGGGTTGGTGCTCTATCCACTGCGCCACCTAGCTGCCCCAACACAAAGTTTTAAAAAATTAGATCTCAAAATTTGTATTTTACATGAAATTTGGGAAAATAAAATTCTAAATATAATGTTAAAAAAGAAAGATTAAAATAAACAATACACACACAAAAGCAGGGGTAATGATCCTTATCTCAGACAAAGCAAAAACAAAAAAATAGATCTAATTAAAAGAAATAAGGAAGGAAACTACATCTTGCTAAAAGGTACCAAAGATAATGAAGTAATATCAATACTAAACATATATGCACCAAGTGGTATAGCATCCAAATTCTTAGAGGAGAAATTAAATGAGTTAAAAGAGGAAATAGACAGCAAAACTATGCTAGTGAGGTATCTTAACTGTCCCTCTCAGAACTAGATAAATCTAAGCACAAAATAAAAATAAAAGAAGTTAAAAAGCTGAATAAAATTTTAGAAAAGTTAGATATAAGAGACCTCTGGAGAAAACTGAATGGGGATAGAAAGGAATATACCTTTTGCTCAGCACTGCATGGCACATACACAAAAACTGACCATGTAGTAGGGTAGAAAAACCTTACTTTCAAATGTAGAAAGGCAGACATAGTAAACACATCCTTTTCAGATCATGATACAATAAAAATTGTATGTAATAAAGAGGCATGGAAAGATAGACTAAAAATTAATTGGAAATTAAATAAGCTCATCCTAAAGAATGAATGGGTCAAACAACAAATCATAGAAACAACCAATAACTTCATTGAAGAGAATGACAACAATAAGACAACATACAAAAATGAATGGGATGCAGCCAAAGCAGTTCTTTGGGGAAATTTTATATCTCTAAATGCTTACATGAATAAAATAGAGAAAGAGGAGATCAATTAATTGAGCATGAAACTAAAAAACCTAGAAAAAAGAATAAATTAAAAATCCCCAATTAAATACTAAATTAGAAATCCTGAAAATCAAAGGAGAGATTAATAAAATTGAAAGTAAGAAAACTATAGAATTAATAAAACTAAGAGATAGTTTTATGAAAAAAAATCAATAAAATAGATAAAGCTTTGGGTAATTTGATTAAAAAAAAAAGAAGAAAACCAAATTAGCAGTATCAAAAATGAAAGGAGTGAATTCACCACCAAAGAAGTAGAAATTAAAGCAATAATTAAGAGCTGTTTTGCTCAACTGTATGCCAATAAATTTAACAATCTAAATTAAATTCATGAATATTATCAAAAATATAGATTGCCCAGGTTAACAGAAAAGCAAATAAAAGACCTGAATAGCCCCATTTTAGAAACAGAAATTGAGCAAGCCATCAATGAGCTCCCTAAGAAAAAATCTCCAGGGCCAGATGGGTTTACAAGTGAATTCTACCAAACATTTAAAGAACAATTAATTCCAATACTATATAAATTATTTGGTAAAATAGGTGAAGTCCTACAAAATCCATTTTATGACAAAAAATATAGTGTTGATACTTAAACCAGACAAAGCCAAAACAGAAAAAGAAAATTATAGACCAATTTCTCTAAAGAATATCGATGGGGGCAGCTAGGTGGCGCAGTGGATAGAGCACTGGCCCTGGAGTCAGGAGTACCTGAGTTCAAATCCGGCCTCAGACACTTAACACACACTTACTAGCTGTGTGACCCTGGGCAAGTCACTTAACCCCAATTGCCTCACTAAAAAAAAAACAAAAAAACAAAAAAAAAAGAATATCGATGCAAAAATTTTAAACAAAATATTAGCATTGAGATTATATCAATTTATCAACAGGATAATACACTATGACCATGTGGGATTTATGCCAGGAATGCAGGGCTAGTTCAACATTAGAAAAACTATCAACATAATTGACCACATCGATAACAGAACTAACCAAAATCATACAATTATCTCAATAGATGCAGAAAAGGATTTTTTTAAGTGAGGCAATTGGGGTTAAGTGACTTGCCCAGGGTCACACAGCTAGTAAGTGTTAAGTGTCTGAGGACGGATTTGAACTCAGGTACTCCTGACTCCAGGAATAGTGCTCTATCCACCACACCACCTAGCTACCCCACAGAAAAGGCTTTTGACAAAATACAGCATTCATTCCTATTAAAAACACTAGAGAGCATAGGAATAAATGGAACTTTCCTTAAAATAATAAGCAGCATCTACCTAAAACCATGAGCAATCATCATATGTAATGTGGATAAATTAGAGGCATTCCCAATAAGATCAGGGGTGAAACAAGGATGACTATTATAATCTCTATTATTTAATATTGTACTAGAAATGTTAGCTTTAGCAATAAGAGAAGAAAAGGGAATTAAAGGAATTAGAATAGGCAAGGAAGAAACAAAACTATCTTTGCAGATGATATTATGGCATACTTAGAGAATAAACTAAAAAACTACTTGAAACAACAACTTTAGCAAAGTTGCAGGATATAAAATAAATCACATAAATCATCAGCATTTCTATACATGACCAACAAAACTAAGCAGCAAGAGATAGAAAGAAAAATTCCATTTCAAGTAACTGTAGATAATATAAAATATTTGGGAGTCTATCTGCCAAGACAAACCCAGGAACTCTATGAGCACAATTATAAAACACTTCACACAAATAAAATCAGATCTAAATAATTGGAAAAATATCAATTGCTTATGGAGAGACCAAGCTAATATAATAAAAATTATAATTCAACCTAAATTGATTTATTTATCCAGTGCTATACCAATAAGACTACCTAAAAATTAGTTTTTATAATTAGAAAAAAATAATAAAATTCATCTGGAAGAACAAAAGGTCATGAATATCAAGGAAACTAATGGAAAAAATTGCACAGGAAAGTAGACTAGCCATACCAAATCTAAAGCTATACTATAAAATGACAGTCATCAAAACCATTTGGTACTGGCTAAGAAATAGTGGGGTGGACCACTAGAATAGGTTAAGCACAGGAGACACAGGAGTAAGTGACTATAGCAGTCTACTGTTTGATAAACCCAAAGATTCCAGTTTCTAGAATAAAAACTCAATATTTGACAAAAAAACTGTAGTGAAAACTGCAAGATAGTATGTCAGAAACTAGGGATAGACCAGCATCTTACACCATATACCAAAATAACTTTTTAATCATAAAAGTATTTTATTATTTCCACTTATGTACAGATAGTTTTCAACATTTGTTTTTATAAGATTTCTAACTCCAAATTTTTATTTGACCTTTGAAGCAATAGCTACACACTGAGCTCTCCATTGAGATAAGTGTGTGTGTTGGGGATTGGGAGTCCAGATAAGTATCAATAAATTGCATTAGCCTCCAGAGGGAAAAGATTTTACTTTTAACAAGAGCCTTCTGGAGACATGGCCTTAAGCTAAGAGCATCCCCAATATGGAGTTGTTCAGTCTCTGTAGCTGGACAATGGTAGAGACCCGGGGGCAGTGGTGACATCTGGGGGGGAGGATACCTTTTATTGTCCCTCAAATCAAATTAAACCTGCCTGACAGATGTATAACACTAGTGAAAGGAAAAACCGAAAAAGAAACTAAAAGAAAGGCAAGGTGAAGGAAAGGCATAAGGAGTGACATAATCATGTTTCTTTCCTGGCCTCCAGGCAGGATGATTCTATAGCTACAAGTGTACCCTCCAAAGAAGATGCTCCTTCATCCAGTTTACCAGTTAGAGATGTCACTGAGACTCAATATTAAGTCCAATGTTCACTCTAGTATGCCTTTGGACAATTCATCCATTCCCTGCCTTCAGCAGTCACCTCTATGTCTATCAAATTTACAAATACAAATGTACGATGAGTGTGATCCACTCATCCATTGTCTAATCCTAGATATCCAATTAACTGTTAGAAATTTCCAACTGGATGTTTCATGGTCCTCTGATGCTTCATTATGGGGCAAAATGAGCCTGGATTTTTTAAAAGTTCATACAGGTTGAGGCCAATCTTTGAAAGGCCCTACTGAGTTCAAAAAACTTAGAATACAAAGCCAGTGACAAACTGCAGCTGTTCTGAGAGCCATCCTCATTGAAGTCTTAGACCAGGGGTTCTTAACCTAGGTTGGATAGCATTCAGGGGTTCCATGAACTTGAATAGAGAAAAAAAATCTGTATTGTTACTTTCCTTGGTAATCCTTTGCAGTTTAGTTTATGTTTTTAAAAATATTAATCTGAGAAGGGGTCCGTAAATTTCACTAGACTGCCCAAGGGGATCTAAGACATACACCAAAGCTTGAAAACTAGATTAGAGGCTTACTAGAAAACGCCTAGCATAAAATTTCAGAATTAGAAGAACCTCAGTGGCTGCCTAGTTCAACACTGTTATAAATTGTTGAATTTCATTTAGTTCATTGATTTCTTCTTCCAGAAACTCACATTTCTTCCCTGGTTTTGTTCCTAATTTCTACTTTTGATGTGTTTGTTTCTCTTTTGAACCATTTTGCCCTTTCTTGTTTTGTTTGATTATTTCGTGGAATCCCTTCAAGTTCATTTCCTTTCCTTTTCTTGAGTGCTTTTGGGTTGCATTCCATTGCTGCATACCATCTGCTTAATTTCTCGTGGCCTTTTCTTAATCATCTACTTATTGTCTCTTATTACTTTGAAGTAATAGGGTACAGTGGAATGAGTGCTAGGTTTGGAGACAGAGAGCATGGATTTGAATCCTGGTCTGATACTTGCTACTTGTGTGATCTTCAGCAAGTCCTTTCCCCTTCTGGGCCTCAGTTTCCTCCTCTGTAAAATAAGGGGATTGGACTAGCTGCCATCTGAGGCCCCTTCCAGTTCTAGATCTAGGATCCTATGTATGCCCTTGGTAAAGTCACTTCCCCTCTCTAGGCCTTAGTTTAATCTCTTTTAAATAGAGGAGTTGGAAGTTGCTGGAATGGTCTTCTAAGGTCTCTTCTAAGTCTAAATCTTTGATCATATGATAGGGTCTATATGTAACTTTGCAGATTTCAGTGCTGGAGTCTGGAGAAACTTTTCTCAGTGTTATGAGAAATTAGTATCTCTGTATATTTGGCACCATATCCCACTAATCTATACATTCGCCCACCAAGACTACCTGGATTGGGGGCAACTAGGTGGCACAGTGGATAAAGTACTGGCCCTGGATTTAGGAGGATCTGAGTTCAAGTCCAGCCTCAGACACTTGACACTTACTAGCTGTGTGACCCTAGGCAAGTCACTTAACCCCCATTGCCCAACAAAACAAAACAAAACAAAAGACTACCTGGATTGGGAAAATTTCAGTGACATTTGTATACTGGGCTGATTTGACTGGACCTCTGTGAAATAAAACATCAAACAAGAAAGGACCACATCTGGGCTTATACCACCCCATTCCCTCAGCATAAAAATTTCTTATCTATACCCTTCTGCCTTCCCCCTATCCCATGTTTATCCTTTTTATCACCAGGCTAGGCAAGGTCAATTTTCTTCCCTGTTGAAAGGCATGTTTTTGTCCTTTACAATAGAGGTAAGGGGTTAGATCAGATTGGGTAACTGCTACAAGGAGCCAGAATAGATGTGACCACAGTTCTGGTTAAAAGAAAGCCCTATTCAGATGTTCTCTAGATGAAGAATTCATAGGCGGGCCTACAGTTCTGCTATTTCATAAGGTTATTCATCACATGGGAGTATTTTGCATCATTTTCTCTTCTTGCCTTACTTTAAATTACTATGTATTTGGTGCTTGTAGCCTCATGATGACAAATGGAATCAAGAAAGGCCTTCAGCCCACTGGGTGGCCCCATGTACTGAATTTGTGGGAGGACGTGGACAAATGATACATAATATGGGCAGGCAGGGATGAGCTGCAGTCTTTATCGTGGGAGGGTACTACCAAATAGGGATCACAAGTCCATTTAGTATATGCACATATGTAGGTAGGTATAGATATAGATATAGACATAGATATAGATACAGGGATAGGGATAGGGATAGATAGATAGACAGATAGACAGACAGAGCTTTTCTCACCGTGTTAAGGGTGTAGACTGAGAGCCAATTACATTTCCATCTTGCCAGTCCTATGTCAGCCCACAAGGTCACAAAAGCTAGACTCAATAGCTAAAAATTTCCCAGGGCTCAAGGATTCTGTCCCATACTGTTGGTTAAGAAGTTAAAATTTTAAGCCAGTTTTGTTTTAAGTATGGATTTTCTCTGATATTATTGCCTAGTTTGACTGCTTTTCCCTCTAGCCCCAATTAATGGCAGTCCTAGTGTCATGTATAGCATGTTTGCATTTATTTGTTAAAGTTTGATTTTAGAAAATCCCAAGCCTACTGGCTTCTGAGAATCCACAGATGCTCTGGTTCAATCTAGCAAGACATACCTTGTTCTGAACCACTCCATTAGGCACAGCCTTTGCCATGTCACTTCTGGACAGGTACCATCTATTAACCAAGGCAGGCAAGTGCTTGGAGCACTATGCACCCTGAATATTCATAGAGCCTGAAGACAGAGATAACTCCCATCATAGGCAGGTAGAGAGGTGGTCTATTTTTTTAAATCTCATTTTCCTGTTCTCATGTCTACCATTTAAAGTGAAATTATTATATTTTGTTTTTACATCACCCTCATTTCCCAATATATCCCCCCATTACCTATCTAGAGATGAATCCCTTATAATAAATAATAAAAAGGAAAGAGGAGAAAAGAAGCAGTTCAGAAAAACTAATCAACACAGCAACCAATTCCAACAGTATATGCATCGTTCTACAACCAGGGTCCCCCATCTTCCATAAAGAAGAGAGGGAGGCAAATTTTCTTTGGGGCCAAGCTTGAGCATTAGAATTTTATAACAGCATTATTTTGATGTTTGTCGTTCTTTCCTTTATGTTGTTGTAGTCAATGTGTACACTGTTTTCCTGGTTCCACTTCCTTCCATGTATCCATTTATTGGGGCAGCTAGGTGGATCAGTAGATAGAGCACTGGCTCAAGAGAACCTGAGTTCAAATATCATCTCAGACACTTATTAGCTGCATGACCCTGGGCAAGTCACTTAACCCCAATTGCCTTAAACATCCAGGGTCATCCTGATGTTTATCTTGCCACTGGACACAGATGGCTCTGGAGGAGAGAATGAGGTTGGTGACCTTGCATAGCCCTGTCTCACTTAAATCCACTACAAGTCATTACATGACCTCACAATGTCATGGTTCTCTTGGAGAACGAAGGACAAACAACAATCCATTCGTACAAGACTTCTTTCAATTTCAAGGATTCTTAATCTTTTGTGTGTCCTGAACCCCCTTGGGAACTCTGGTGAGGCCCAAGGATTCCTTCTCAGAATAGTTTTTTTAAAAAAAAAATACATAAAATAAAATACATAGCAGTCCAAAGGAAACCAATTATATTGAAATGCAATTATTGATATATAACAAGTTCTCAGACCTCTGGCATCTAACCTCTGCTTTATCTTGGCCCTAAATTAGAACTAGGGATTAGAATAAATGGAAGGGAGAGAACTCAAATTAATCCTTTTAAATGGGAATTTAAAAATATTTAGGAAAGGAGGAAAATTGATATTTCATCTTATCAATCCATCAAAGTTTGAAGAATATTACATCTGGAAGAAGGGAAACAAAAGAAAGTGTATTGCCTTAACTTTGCTCTGAGGAATATAATGTTAAAAACCATAAAAATCAGCAGAGACAGAGCTCAGTGATGCCTGAGGAAAGTACAGGCCTAGTCATAATACACCTCAAGAGAAGGTTATACTGACCTTTTTACCTTGGGAGGGGTGTGAAAGAATAATACATCCATAAACTACAAGAGGGCGTGGTGCTATTAAGGAGGTATGGCACCTGTCTGAAAGACAGGAGACAATCTCCACCCATGCCTTAGTCCATTGAAGAATGTACTAGGAAGGGACCTTGTTTGATTTGCTAAGCCTTCTATTTTCCCCCAGAATTGAGTCCATTTGGAATTGCAGAAATTAGCAGCTGGTAACTTGTCATATACAATAATTTCAGCCCTGAAAAGAAATAGTTTCTCCCCTCTCTAAGGTGAATGGATCTTAGCCCCAGCCCAGTCCTCAAATAAGGATGAGGGAAGAAACTTTAGGCTTTCCCCAAGCAGGTCCGATAATTTCTCCTTAGAGCCATTTTTTTCTGGTAATTGCTATACTCAGTCTTCTATGCACTGATTTAGCCAGCTTTAAATCATAGATATTAGTGAAGAAAAAAGATGATTGCATGATTTTTCCTGCCACTCACTCCATCCCTTTTCTAAAATCTAATACTTTGGGAGATACTTTCATAAACTATTCTCAAATTGTGGGGTTTGCATCTCAGACTTTTCCCCAGGTCTAAGAGTGATGCTATAATTCATTTAAAAAGAAAAAAAAATCACCAACCTGTTGATAATTTCATCCAGTGATTACAGGGATACATATAAAATGAAGAGATATAAAAGCACTTTAGATTAAGGATTGGACCTGTATTTTCACTGGAACAAGGGATGTACAGGTGGGAAAACTTACTGTAAAATTCAGGTCAGCACCTTCTCTGAAACAGAGGGCCTTGAAGGTTCCAGAGCACTTGAGAGGTATGACTTGCCCAGGATGACACAGCCAGAATGTAACAAAGGCTAGACTTGAATAGAGGAGGAGGAAGAAGATGAGGAGAAGGAGGAAGAGAAGGAGGAGAAGGAAGAGGAGGAGAACAAGAACAAGAAGACAACGATGACTTTGCAGAACAAAAAACACATTACAACAAGTTTTTCGTTTTTTTTTTTAGTTTTTTTATAAACCCATACACATTTATTTATTCTTATGCTTAGAGAAGGTGGAACCCCATATGCAAATAAAAAAAATTTGAAAAGCTGAAACAGTAGTGGGATCATATTATCATAGAGTTAGAGTCAGAAAGGAACTGAGAGTTCTTTTCTGATCCTTTCATTGTATACAAGAGGAAATTGAGGCAGAGGTGCATGAAGTAACTTGTCCAAGGTAATAGTCAGTAAAAGTTAGCACAGGGATTTGAATAGAGGTCCTCTGACTCCAAGTCCAAAATACTTTGAAGAAAGAGAGGTGTTTCCAAAAGCCAAGCTGAGGACACATGTTCCAAGCATAGTGGACGGCCTGCTTCAATATACTCGATGTGGCTATTCATAGTTCTCTGATCCCTTCTGTCTTTGCTGTTGTTGTTTGTCCTTTGACGACAACAACAATAAAAGGAAGCCACATCGAGTACGAGTATTACATATGTAGAAGAGTGATGAGAAACAAGGGTGGAAAGGAGACAGACTATGAAGGGTTTTCCATGACAAGCTGAAGGGTTTTCATTGTCTTCCTGGTTCTTCTCCCATCTCTCTGATCGATTCTCCATCTCCCTCACTTGCACATTCCCCCATCACAAATCCAAGGCCCCATCTGCATGATGCCAAAAAAGCAATGAGCCAAAAAACTGAAGCATTCAGACAAACGAGATATTTAGAATCATGCAGCTGAAACAGGCAAACAAAAATTAAAGTTTAATTTTTTAACTGAATTTCAATATTCATATGTATAGACACGACACAAAATTCCAGATCCAACTGTTAAAAATAAAAGAGGATATCTAAGTAAATATTGATATAGTGAGATAGAGGTTAGCATATACTGTTATTTTTTATGTAGATACATACATGAAGATATATTGACTTAATGCTATTCAGGGCAGCTTTGAGAGTTACACGTTGAACTTACCGTATGCTTAAAAGGAAAAGCAAGCTGTACATAGTAGAAATATGCAGTTTCATGTATCAATTCTCTTTTTCTATTCTACTTTTATCCAGAAATGCCCATTTTATTTGATATTTGTTCATTTCAGTATAATTTTAATTGAAATATATGCTATATCATGTAACAATTAATAGCAGCTAGACAGGAAAAAAGCTTGAATTAAACTGGACTGCTCTATAACCAGGCCTGTGTCAGTATCTTTCATTCTAGATAGAGACCCACAGAGCCACACTCTCCACAAAAGATGCACATGCTTGGTGAAATCAAGCCCACTTGGCTGTGTTTTGTACCTTAAAATACTCTGGGCTTTGATTATTTCCTAATAATCACCATCTCTGTCATGCTTTATTACATAAATAGTCATCTCATCAGAGTGTTTGTGAAACTTGAAGAACGTGACCTAGAAAGTTTAGCTGGTACTGTCGTTTTCCTTCCGTAGTGATTTTGCTATCAACATTGCATTAATCTTTGTCTATTTTTGAGCTTAGCACAGACAGCATATTATCATGGAGCAGAAAAACAAATGTTAATGAAGCAAACAAATAGGTCTGTGTTTCAGAATTAAAGACTTCAGGTTTGGGAAACACAATCATTTTCTACTGTCTCTCCATCCATGTGGCCCACAAGACATGTGGCTAAGAGTGCAATGAAACTGTGCATCTCTATTTTCTTAATATGAACTCAGCTCTCTGTTCATAGCCACACACACCATTCCAGGTGACAAAGACACAATATTTTGCTGTCTCTTGAGGGGAAACATTTCAGGTTGGATCTCAAAGAATACCAATCTCTGGTGATGTTTCTTTCTTTCTTGGGTTGTTGTTTGTTGTTTCTGTTGTTGTTGTTACAGATCTTTGATTTCATAGGAATAAGGAAAGCCCCTCTACTATTGCAGATCAGCAAATCTTCTACAACTTAGAATCTTTGAGAAGTGCTTGGGGATACGGGGAGGTTAAGTGACTTGTGCCCAGGGTCACATAACCAGCATATGTCAGAATCAAGACTTAGACCCGTGTCTTTTTCCTGACACCACAGACAAGCCTTTAACCACTCAGCTGCTATGTTTTCCTGTTGATTTTTTAAAGAAGCATGAATCTGATACCATCCCCCCAAACAATACAACAAAACACAAAAACATAACAAATATGACAGGACACCTTCATGATTTCCCTTTCAATGTGACTCTATATAATTTGAATATTGACTACAGGTCATTTGAAAGCTCATAGAAAGTAAGTCAAAGTAGAAATAAGTATAAAATGATTTTTTTTAAAAAAGCAAACCTCCTTGGATTGTCTATAAAATGGCAGGTGTACTGTACAAGTATTACCTAACTGTTAGGGCCAAGGTTTTGAAGGGTAGCTGTGATTGTTTGTTTGTAAGCATTCATTCATTCACTCAACAGTCATTTATGGAGTACGACAAAGGTGAATGGCACCATGCTAAGTCCTGGCGTAACATCACTTACAATAAAAATGTATGGAGCTAATTCTGCACCTCCATGATGCAATTATCTATTACTGTCAAAAATTGGCACTAGCTGGCTGGGTCTTACAGGGCTCACCACCCAGGGCCTTTATGCTTCTAAGGATTCTATTTTCATATGAACACACAGCAGGTGCAGGGGTGTGTGTGTGTGTGTATGTGTAGGTGGGTGTGGAGGGAAGAGATAGAAGACTAATCATTTCATAAAGGAGATGAACCTTTCTCTCCCACACATGATGTGCCAGGTGCTTTTGACAATATACAGGGAATTCTTAAGGCAAACCCACTGCCCCAAACAACCTTGCTAGACTACAATACAGATGACTAGAAATTAGGAAGAGATTAGACATTCTTAGCCAAAGCTAGGGGAGACACAAAAATCTTTTGGACCACTAAGATCATTTTTAATAATAAAGTTGAGGTATAACTGAAGACCTATCACTTTGATATATAATAAAACTTCACTAATATAGACTGGTTGAATAAATGGAAACATTCATTAACCCTTTCCTATTTACAAAACACTATGTTAAGCTCTGGGGTTACAAATAGTGAAGTAGAGGTAGCTCCTCATCTCAAAGAAATTACATTCTATCAACAAGAACAAGAACAGCAACAATATTGCATTCTAATGGGGAGACAACATATAAAAGGAACTTTCAGCTGTAAATCAGATAAAAAGGGTAGAAGATCTGCTGGATTTAGTAGAAAGCTTGAGTCATGGGCTATTTTCTTACTACTATTAATGACTAAGATACAAAGTTTTAAGGTTTGCAAAGGGTTTTACATATATTCTCTCATTTGATCTTGACAACAACACTGAGAGTAGGTGCTATTACCATCATTCCCATTTTATAGATAAGGAAACTGATATAGAGAGAGATGAAATAACTCGCCCAATGTCGCATAGCAAAGAAGCTAATTCCAAGTCAAGTTTTAATCTTGGATCTTCTGACAAAGTCCAATACTTGATCTACTATGCCAGGCTGTCTTTTACTGGAAAGAGCCCTGGAGTAGGAATCAGGAGTCTTACATTCTAATTCTTACTCTACTTCTTTCTAAAGGATTTTGGACAATGTCCTTCACCTTTCTGGGTCTCGTTTGTCTCATCTTTATGTTTTTTAATCTAATTTTTAAAATTTTTGATGAGCTCTTTTGTTTTTACATAGCCTTTTCCCCTAAATATATCCCTTCCCCTCCCCCCATTGCACCCTGCAGGAAGCCTCCCCTTATAGCAAAGAATACAAAAGAAAAGAAATAGAAAAAGCAGATCATCAAAACTAGCCAAGAGATTAATAATATATTACGAGATATGTAATGTTCTATACACGTAGTTCCCTATTTCTATCTGTAAAAGGAAGAAGGCATATTTTGTCATCTCTTCTCCAAGGTCGAGCTTGCTTCATTTTTAAAATGAGATTAGATTAGATGATATCTAGAGTTGCTCCTATTATGAAATCTATGATGAAAAGAAACACACTTTAGACTTCTTTTAAGGGTGGGGTATCTGTCAGGACTAAAGGATCCAGGGCTGAGCACAGCAGAGACCTAACAGCTTCTTGGAACAGTTACCTGGTCAGGAATATAGGATTGGAGGCTAAAGGTTAACAAAGGGTCTTCAACAACTATTATAATAGGGTTTCCAGTTAGAAATTAACTGAGAAGGGCAGCTAGATGGCGCAGTGGATAGAGCACCGGCCCTGGAGTCAGGAGTACTTGAGTTCAAATCCAGCCTCAGACACTTAACACTTACTAGCTGTGTGACCCTGGGCAAGTCACTTAACCCCAATTGCCTCACTTAAAAAAAAAAAAAGAAAGAAATTAAACTGAGAGATCCTTTACATTAGATATATAAACAGCATAGCATACCAAAGAGTAGAAAACTAAAAATAGTTTTATGGTTGGAAAAATGTTTTACATATATTATCTGATTTGATCCTTGAAGCAACCCTGGAAGGCAAGTACTATTATTATCATCTCCATTTTTACAGATTAGGAAACTGAGGCTGAGGTATGTTAAGGGACTGGCCAAAGATCACATAGTTGTTAAGTGTCTGCACCAGGATTTGAACTCAGGTTTTACTAACTATAATTTAGGATATAAATATACAAATATAAATATAAATGATATTAATGAGCAGTAGAAAAAACCCTGATATTTATATGGCAATACACATTTCATTCAGACTTCAAAACAACTCTGTTATTTAAGTACTGGAGATATTTTTAGTCCAGTTATACAGATGAGAAAAACTGGAGCATAGAGAGATTGAGTGACTTGCCTGTGATTATACACAGTATCAATCTGGATTCAAACCCAGGTCCCTTCTGACTCTAAATTCATCTCCCTTTACAATATTTTCTCTCATAATAAGATGAAATTAATGAAAAAGTATAATTTACAATAGACCCTAATCACATAAGTATATAGTATAGGAAATTTGAAAGTCCTTTAGCATATCAGACCCATAAGCTGAAAAAAAATTGAGTTATTTGAAATAATACTGATATTAATTGGATACATTTTATTCATGAATCAAATACTCAAAATTTATGAATAGAGAAATTAGTTCAAACTTTTGGTAAAATAAAAAGCGTGTAAAATATATCTGAATTAGTGGGTCATTCTGTCTTAAAGTCTTTCTTTCTAGAGGGACCAGGGAGAATGTCATCTAACTTGAGGTTAAGCCTCCTGTTGTCACTTTTGAACAATCATGAAACCCTGCTCACTCCACCTCCTCACCCCCCCACACCAAAAATAACCCCTTTGATTTAATAGTTCACAAGTTAGAGGATTCTCTGACAGATAATCTAACCCCATAAGAAGTTCACCAGGGGAAAGTGATTGAAACGAATATGACTAAATGCTAGGGGTATTATGGAGAAATTCTGAGAAGGATTTACTATTTGATAAGAATTATTTCAAGAAAAACTGGAGAGCAACTTGTCAGAAATTAGGTTTAAACCAGTATGTTACATCATAAGCTACAAGTTGTTGTTGTTGGTTGTTGGTTGTTGTTGCTGGTGTTGTTGTTGTTGTTGTTTGTTCTTTGTTCTTAAAGAGGACCACAACACCAGGGTAATGTCATGACTTGTACTAAATTGGATTTAAGTGAGCTAGGGCTGTGCAAGGTCACCAATCTCACTCTCTCTTCCAGAGCCATCTGGGTCCAGTGGCAAGATAAACATGAAGACAACTAGAGATGGCCCCAGATGTGTAAGGCAATTGGAGTTAAGTGACTTGCCCAGGCTCAGGTAGTGTCCAAGGGGAGATTTGAATTCAGGTCCTCTTGACTTCAGGGGCAGTGCTCTATCCATCTATGTCACCTAGCTGTCCCCATATACTATAGTACACTTGAAACATACACAAACGAACTATAAAAGAGAACTTTTTTTGGCTTTGAAACAGATACATAAATGAACTATAAAAGAGAACTTTTCTTGGCAAACACTCTTGTTTTATTCCTTGCTCAATTAATAAAATTGAGAGGAACATAAAGGTTAATGCTGCTGTTACATTTATAGGGAGGTCTTTTTTTTTACATTTTAGTTTAATATTTTGATTTTCCCCAATTATATGTAAAAACAATTTTAACATTTTTTCCAATTTTGAGTTCCAAATTCTTTCCCTTCCTCCCCTTCCCACTTCACTGAGAAGGCAAACAATTCTATAAAGATTATACAGAGAAAATATTTTTTAAAGGAATGCAAAAAGAGGTGACTTGCAACAATGGCTAGAAGGAGAATTCTTAAGTAAGCAATGGACATAAGTGTCCATAAAAAAGACAGTTCTAATTACATACACTTCAAAAGCTTTTGTACAAACAAGATCAATGTAGCTAGAATAAGAAGGGAAATTATGATCAAAATAGATCTGCATCAAATATCTCTAATAAAAGTCTGATATTCAAGAAATAAATTAGCGCACATATAGAAGACCCAGACTCTGATGGATAAATGATCAAAGTACATAAATAGTTTTCAAAAGAAGAAACACAAATTATCAATCATGATATTAAAATATGTCCCAAATCAATATTAATAAAAGAAAGACAAACAAAAACAACTACAAGGTCTTACATCACTCGCAGAAATTTATCCAAAAAATGACAAATGATGGAAATAGTCAATGTTGGAAGGTCTTTAGGGAGACCAGAAAACTAATATACAGCTTGCTGGTAGAAATTCTAATTGATACAACCAATCTAGAAAATAAATTGGAATAATGCTAGAAAAGTGATGAAATTGTCCACAACTTTGACCCAGCAATCTCATTATTGGCCATATAGCCTAAAGAGGTCAAAGCCATAGGGAAAGGTTACATATCATTTTTTGTGGTAGGAAAAAACTAGAAACAAAAGAGGTGTCTGTTGATTGGGGGGAAATGAGAAAATTATTGTATATGTGTATCATATGTATATGGAATGTGTATGTATATTTATATGTATAAAATGGAATACTATTTCTTGTGGAAAAAAGACAAATATGAAAAATTCAGAAAAACACGGAAAATACATGAACAGATGCAGAATGAAGTAAGTAGAACAAGGGAACAGTTATACAGTTATTATAATAATCTAAGTGACAACAATATGAAAACTCTTATTAATTGTAATGAGAAATCTTGGTCTAGAGGAACAGATGATAAAACACTTCTCTCCTCTCTGTTGAGAAGTAGAGGAGTATGGGTCCAAAATGTCATGTGTGCAATCGCACCAATAGGTTTTGCTTAACCATTTTTCTTTGTTATCCAAGAAATCACAAAGGAGCACTATAAAGGGAAACGACTGGTAAAGACAAAGGGTTTTAATAAAAATTCTTTATAAAAGCCAGAGAGGAAAGAAATAGATACACTGTTTTTTCTTGATGGATTTGAAAACTGGTTGAGTACTTTTGGAGAACCATCTGTCAATACACAGTAAAAATTATAAAAATAATCATATCCTTTGACCCATTAATTCCATTCTTGCAAATATACTCTAAAAGTGTTGTAAAATAAACAAAAGCAACAAAACAAGAACGAGCTGTTAAAACATTTCTATAGCAGCATTATTTGTAATTCTAGAAAACTGGAAGTGCCTAACAACTAAAGAACAGTCAAATTGTGGTACATTAATAGAACATAATACAATTAAAACAAATAATTATTAAGAATACAAAGAAAATGACAAAGACATTTATAAAGTCAAGCAAAGTAAAAAAAGAATAACCAGGATAATGGAGTACACATCATGACCACCTAAGAGGAAAAGTGAGTGGTAATGAATAGACAAAGAATCCAGACAGGGAAACTGAAAAAAGGTAGTGACTGACGTGGTTAGGGTATTCAGTTCACTGAAATGAATTTACTATAAACATTTACCGAGCAAGTATAAATCATTATATAGATGTTCAATATTAAATTTATAATATATCATTTAACAACAACAATAATAAAAGGGAGCTTGCCATAATAGGAAAAAAACTGGGGTTCTCTTCACTAGAAATGTACTTTTCCATTAAATTCTGTCTTTAATATAAAAATAACTTTTTGGTTACATATACAAAATAAGGTGACTGACTTGAGAATGAAATCTAATGACATTTGATCATTCCAAATCATGTTTATTCTTCAATAGTAAAATCAATCCATATATATATATTTCTTTGAGTTTGTTTCCATACTGCTATTCCCCACCCTACACCCACTTTAAGAAAACTCAATAGAAGAACATTTTGATTTAAATAATACATAAATTCAGTGATGATCACTTATTTTAGAAAAAAGATTTATTGGGATTTTATAACCATCCTTTCCAAACCAAGTTTCCATAGTGAACACAAAACATAACTGTCCATTTGGTAAATCCAATTTGATTACACACAACTCTTCGAGAACATACCAGTTCTATCCAACAAGGTACAACTGAATTTTTTTCTTTTCTTTTTTTTTTTTGGTGGGGCAATGGGGGTTAAGTGACTTGCCCAGGGTCACACAGCTAGTAAGTGTCAAGTGTCTGGGGCAGGATTTGAACTCAGGTCCTCCTGACTCCAGGGCTGGTGCTCTATCCACTGTACCACCTAGCCACCCCCACAATTGAATTTTGAATTAGCTTTCTTCTTCATGAACAAAATGGTAGTTCTAGATGGCAAGAGGAACAATGATTCCTGTTGCTTCTAAATTTGGGAATCTGCCCAGAGTTTTGTTCAGAAAATGGGGGGAATAGTCAGCTTCCTACAAATTATCAAAGAGAGATTCTTGGAGCACTCCATTTGAGACTTGACTTCCAGGTGACATTGAACCATAATGACTCATCTTTAGATCAAGCTATTTAACCAACTCTGAATCCTCTTCAATTGTCATATAATAGACAAATAGCAACAAAGAGTAATGATCTTTGAATAAGGAGAGACTTTATTTCAAATATCATCTCATTTTCTTATTATCTGTGTGATTATGGGCAAGTAACAATCTCTCAAAGCATCAGTTTTCTCACATGACAAGCTGCAATGAGAGAAGTTACATCAAAGGGTTGTTGTGAGTAGCAAATGAGCTAATCCTCATTAAAGATTTTGTAATTACAATAATTTAGGGAAGAGGTCATGGGGTAGCTAGATGGAACTGTAGTGGATAGTTCAGCCAGGAAGACTCATCTTCCTGAGTTCGAAGCTGGCTTCAGACACTTACTAGCTGTGTGACCCTGGGCAAGTCCCTTCACCCTGTCTGCCTCAGTTTGTTCATCTGTAAAATGAGCTAGAGAAGGAAATAACAAACCACTCCAGTATCTTTGCCAAGAAAACCCCAATTGGGCTCACAAAGAGTTAGACATAACTGAAAATGACAACAAAGAGGTCATCAGAGTCTGAACTATGGTAGTCATTGAGTAGGAAGAGACACAGGAGCAGATGTGAGAGATGTTTTAAAGGTAGACATGACAAGATTTGGCAAGTGATTGGATAAATTGGATAAAATAAAGGAGCTAACGATAAAGCCAAGTTATGAACCTTGATAGGCTAGAAAACTAGTATTCTCTTCAGTGGAAATATGAACGATTGGGACAATGATGAGTTTGAGGGGTTAAAGATAATGATTTAATTTTAAATATGTTGAGGTTAAAATATCTTTGGGATATCCAGTTTGAAATGTCCAACAGGTAGTGAGTGTAGTGAGACTGAAGTTCTGAGGGAGAGACTAAGGTTGAACTTATAGAATTCAGACTTATCTGAACAGAGATGATAATTGAACCCACAGGAGATGACTAATCTGAGAGGGGGGAGGAGGAAGAGGAAGAAGAAGAGGAGGCGGAGGAGGAGGAGAGAAAGAGAAAAGACAAAGAGAAAGAGAAGACAGAGGGAGACAGAGAAAGAAGAGAAAGACAAAAGAGGGCCCAGACAGTTTTTGAGACCCCCCCCCCCAAACACACACACATACACATTTAGAAATGTAACCTGGATAATGAATCAGCAGAGGAAACTGAGAAGGAACCATCAGACAGATAGGAGGAGGAACTTGAGAGAGGAAAGTGATTGATGCCACATTCAAACTATCAATATCTGCCTGGGCAGAGCAAATGCTCTGCCTTCTAGACTGTGATAATGTCTAATCCGGACCTCTTAGAATATGTAGTTTCATTCAGAATTCATCTCGAACACCGCCTGCTACATAAAGCCTTTCCTGAGCACCCCTGCCCTCAGCTGCTAGGTCCATACACCTGCATATCTTCTGTCTATTTGTATATATAACTCTATCTGTACCTGTTGTCTCCCTCAGCTAGACCATAAGTTCCTGGAAGGCAAATAGTCTTTTGCTTTTGTCTTAGTATCTCTACCTTCTAGCACAGAGCATGACACTTAGTGGGCACATTAGTCAACTCCAGGTTCCAGGATTTATAGCTTAGCCCTAAGGGACCCTAGAGGTCAACTGGTCCAAGCCATCCATTTTCCAAATGAAGAAGGTGGAGCCCAGGGTTATGCAAATACTAAAATCACAGCATCCAGATTTGGAGACAAATGGTCTGTCTCTCAATCATATCCCCTACTTGCCTCATCCCCAGCCCCTAGCGCCGTGTTGGGAACACAGCAGGTTAAATACCCAGATGTATACACACATGTAAAAATAATGTACTTTTACAACTTGGAATTTTCAAATAGTGAGTGGATAAAACTTCTGGTCCTGTTAATAATTCTCAGATCAAGACAAGAAAGGTATGCAGAGCACATAGGAGTAGAGTGTCACAAACTGATAGGGTGAAAGCAAGTCTGTGAAAGGCATAAAAGAGGAAGGTCTTCTCAAAGACTACGGTTTTCAGCTTTCCTATCCAAAAGAACAATGCAGAAAATTAGAAATATAAGATCTACCCAGGGTGAAGAGAAAATACTTTGATGGGGGTAGGGAGGATAAAAAAGGGACAGATAGGATGAAAATAAATACATATCTACAATGAAACACATTGAAGTTTCACTACTTTGGGCTTCTATGGTAGGGAAGTAAGACATGTAATAGAAAATATGCAATTTCATTTTTCTTAATCAATCAGCTTTGGGGGAGGGAAGAGGGGTGCTAATCCAAAGGAGAAAGGTAAATCCAGTGCTATAAAATTTCTGTACAGTGTCATCTACTTCAGAAAAGCAGAGCATTAAAAAATCCAAAATAATTTCATCCACTAATCACCTGCCAGTGAAATGATCCTTGGGTACCATGAGCTGAGAAGGAAGCCAGGAGACAATAAAGTTGCAACGTCCTGATAAGATGCAAAGCTGAGGGGAAAAAGAAAAAAAAGACTTCTGGATAACTAATACACTTTCCCAGAATGCTTATGTTGTTGTTCAGTTGTTTCAGTCATGTCTGACTCTTTGTGACCCCAATGGGGGTTTTCTTGGCAAAGATACAGGAGTGGTTTGACATTTCCTTTTTCAGCTCATTTTACATATGAGGAAGCTGAGGAAAACGGGGTTAGGTGACTTGCCTAGGGTGACACAGCTAGTAAGTGTCTGAGGCTGGATTTGACCTCATAAAGATGAGTCTTCCTGACTCCATGACCAGCACTCTATACACTATAGCACCATCTAGCTTACCAGAATGCCTATATCCAATGCCATTCCATTTTTATGGCTCTTGTACACCGTCAGATATTCTTGTCCTGTCTTGTACCCTCCTCTCCCTTCCCTCACACCTGTATCCCACCTGTTATACCTAATCAAACACAGTAGCCTTTAGATTCTTTCCATTTCTTGCAAGAGAACAATTAAAATAGAATCCTTGCAAGTAGCTTGACTGAATGTAAGAGAATGGAGATTCAAGCACTCTTTAGTCTGAACCACTCAATCTGCATCAGGGAGATACATATTGCAGAGGTTGACAACATGTATCTCAAATATCAATGCAGTCTTTATTGGCACGTATGTCATCAGCACCTTGACTCCCTCCCTACTATCACCTGCAAGCAAGGCGAGTTGATGGTGAATATCACCTTACATTACTTCTATGACCCTTGAAGTAAAAGGGGTAGAAACTTGGCACACCACATTTTCAAGGATAAAATCAAAGAATCTTATGGGCCACTGAGGCAAATGCCCTCATTTGACTGACATTGAAATTGACACTGGAGTGGGGAGAGAGGGTTGGAAAAGGGGAATTAGCTTAGAGGGGGATAAGCTCTAAAACCTCCCTTTAATGAGAGGGCCCAAGCCTGTAATTTGTACATTTACCATTCAGTTGCACTCTGTTGGACTTTTCCATCCTGCTCCACCTTCCACCTCTACAACCTATCCAGTACTTTCTCTCCCAAACACAGTTTTCAATTTAGTTTTCTGTGTTGTCTTACATTAGATTATAAGCTTCTTGAGGGAAGTAAATATATCTTTTTTGTATTTATATCCCCAGTTCTCATTACAGTGCCTAGTACATAGTAGGTGCTTAATAAATGTTTATTGACAAACTTGGCTAAACTCATTAATAGTAAGTAGCAGAGCAAAGATTTGTGTCTTTAGACTCCAAACCCAGTTCTTCCTACTCCACACAATGACTGTCAAAACTTCATACATGGGGCAGCTAGATGGCGCAGTGGTTAAAGCACCAGCCCTGGATTCAGGAGTACCTGAGTTCAAATCCGGCCTCAGACACTTGACACTTACTAGCTGTGTGACTCTGGGCAAGTCACTTAACCCCCATTGCCTAAAAAAAAAAAAAAAAAAAACTTCATACATATTGCATCATTCCTAGGTTTTGCACATATGCATGCCTCATTTTTCCAACCTGACTTCAAGTTGTGGAACTGTAATGAATTATGCTTCTTCTTTATTTACTATACCATAAAACAGAGAAATGATAGCTTATTCCATCATACTTATCTCAAGTATCCCTCCCCCTCTCCCTCTTAGAATCATTCCAATATAACAAATAGTATTTTAGAGGACAAAAATCTCAGCAAAACTGATCAATCCAATGAAAAAGTCCAAAAACATGTGCCATGGATAACAACTATGGACCTCCCACCTCCACAAAGGAGTAGGTGTGTGTGGGGGGGGGGGTCCTTTCCTATCTCTCCATTTTAGTCCTGCTTGATTTTTTTTGTGGGGCAATGAGGGTTAAGTGACTTGCCCAGAGTCACACAGCTAGTTAAGTGTCAAATGTCTGAGGCCAAATTTGAAATCAGGTCCTCCTGAATCCAGGGCTGGTGCTTTATCCACTGCACCACCTAGCTGCCCCCTGCTTGATTTTTATAACATTGGAGAGCTGACATTTATAGAGTCCTTTGGAATATGCTTCACATATACTGTCGAATTTGAATAGACATAAAGTATATGCTTTAATAGATACTTGCTGATGACTTTCTTGAGATTCAAATTAGGAAAAATACCTGGAATGATCTGGGCTAAATAACAATAACCTTCCATTTATGGAGTGATTTTCCTTTAATCTAATCACTTCCTCATTGTGATATATCTCATTTTATCCACATAATAATCCAACAAATTTGTCATACCTATACACTTGTACATACTGACATTTGCTTCTGTGAACAAGTTAGATCACATAATGTCTTAGGGAAATTTGGTGAATATTTTCTTCAATTAGAAGCTTAACCAATGTAAATTAATTGCTGCAAAAAAAAAAAGACTAAAAGAGCTCAGCAAACAAACAAGATATTTGCCAATGGAGAGAAATGGCTGCCAAAGGCAATAATGGGTTAGAATATAAATGCATTTGTAAATCTTACTGAAAGAAGGATGATGGATGATTATTGACTCATAAAACAGAGAAAGTCAGTGGAGGGAAAAAACTAGTTTGAAGAAAGCTTGGCTAGATATCAAACTAAGCTAAGTCATATCTAACCCTAACCTCCTCCTGAGCTCCAGTGTCACATAATCAACTGCTTTTTAGACATCTTAAACTGGATATCTGTCCTAGAGGCACCTCAAACTCAACATGTCCAAAGCCAAACTCATTATCTTCCCCCAAATCTTCCCATCTACCTAACTTTCCCATTACTGTCCAAGACACCACCATCTTCCCAGTCACCCAGACTTGCAACCTTGGCATCATTCTCTATTCTGCACACTCACCCAACATATCTGATCTGTCATATGTAGATGGCAACACCTCTCATATACATTCACAGAGTCATCATGTTGATATAAGCCCTCATCACTTCATTCTTGATTATTGAAGTAGCTTTCTGGTGGGTCTTCCTACCTTAAGTCTCTTCCCATTCCAGTCCATCTTCCACTTTGCTGCCCAAATGATCTTTCTAAAGTGTGAACTCTGGCCATGTCATCACTCTGCTTAATGAATGTTAGTGTTTCCCCATTCCACTCAGGATCAAATATAAATTCCTCTGTTTGGCTTCTTAAAAACTTGACAGTCTTGCACCTTCCTACCTTCCAAGGCTTCTTATATATTACTCTCATTCATATACTCTGTGATTCAATGATATTGGCCTTCTTCCTATTCCTTGCACATGACACTCCATTTCCTGACTCTGAATCTTTTCAACTGGCTATCCCCCATGACTGCAATACTCTTACTCCTCTCCTCTACCTCATGACTTCTTGGCTTCTTTCAAGACTCAGCTCTCATGGCACTTTGTACCAGAGGCATTTTCTTATTTTACATGCCCACAATACTAGTGCCTTCTCTGTAAGGGTATCTTCCATTAATCCAGTAGATATCTTATAAGTCCACAGTTGTTACCATGCTGTATCTTCCATAAGACTGCGAATGTCTTGAGGGTAGGGACTGTGTTTTTGTCTTTCTTTGCATCCCTAGCTCTTAGCACAGGAACCCCTGTGAATCATAGTCACAGGTAGCAGAGTCTAGCCTTAGAACAAACCAATCATTCAGGAACTAAAGCTGAAAATATAACTAATAAAGAAATAAGGCCCGAACCAGTATAAAAAAATATTGTATATCTAGAAAAGGGGGGCAGTGAGGTGGTACAGTAGACACAGCACCAGGACTGAAATCAGGAAGGCTCCTCTTCCTAAGTTTAAAACTGGCCTCAGACACTTACTAGCTGTGTGACCTTGGGCAAGTCACTTGACCCTTATTTACCTCAGTTCCTCACCTGTAAAAAATAAGATGGAGAAGGAAATGGTAAACTACTCCAGGATCTTTGCCAAGAAAATTCCAAATGAGGTCACAAAGAGTCAGATATGGCTGAAAAATAACTGAAAAACAACAGATCTAGAGAACCTCCAACAGAAGGATAACATAACAATTTCTAGCAGGGACTCAAAGGAAAAAAATGGATTTTTCATAAGGACTATATGAATACCTAGAAGAAATGAAGCAAGAGATAAAATGTGAAATAAAATATCTTGAGGAAAGACTTAGGAGAATAAATATCTTAGAAGAAAAAGTAGTAAACTTTGCTCAAGTAAGAGACTGTTATCCTAAAGGGGAAAAAGTAAAACTTCACACCCATCACACTGACAAAGATGAATAAAAAAGAAAAAGACAGATGTTGGAGAGGCTGTGGGAAAATAGGCATTTTAATGCATTGTTGGTGGATCTATAAATTGGCTCAGCTTTTCTGTAAAGTAATTTGGAACTATGTCCAAAAAGCAACCAAGTTGTACATAACCTTTTACCCAGTAATATCATTATTAGACCAACACAACCAAAGAGATTAAAAAAGAAAAGACCCATGTGAATATTTTATAGAAGTTCTTTTGTAGTAGGAAAGAACCAGAAAAGAAGGGGTATCCACCAAATGGAGAATGGATGAACAAATGATGATATAGGAATGTAATGTAATAGTATTGTGCCATAAGAAATGTAAAAATGGGAAGCTTCAGAGAATCCTGAGAAGAATGAACTCTTATAGAATCAAGTGAGCAGAGCTATGAGAACTAGCTATAACAGGATGCAAAATCATAAAGAAAAATAACTCTGGAATTTAAGAACAGAGAACCTGTGATTAAGCACATTACCCACTTTCTGACAGAAAAATGATGAACACAAGGTGCAGAAAGAGATGTACTTTTTTAATACTGCCATTGCCATTTTAATAGATTGTTTATGGCTTTTTTTGTTACAAAGTTTGTTTCTTTCTTCTCTATGGGTTTTTAATTGGGGGGAGGATTGGGTGGAGGAATTAACAAGGATAATGCCCCAAGAAGAGGTCCCTTAAAATGTTTACAATGCATAGAAGAGAAAAGAAGGAAGTTCAGAATGAAGCACAGATAAGACAGTTTTGAAAGTAACATGTAAAATGCATTGTATTCTTTTTAAATTTAAAAGTTAGTAGTATTAGATGATTCGTGGTTTCATATAGAATCCTCTTTTTTTATTATGCTTGACATATGAAAATATACTTTTTCTGTGTTTAAGTTCAGAGTAAAGAGAAAAATACAAATAAAAACAATGGATCCCACAAGCCATAAACATCTTCTGTTATTTCTATAAAGCATGGTTTGAGGTATTCAACTGAGCCCTGAGAGTATCCTGGTAAGTTAACTACCAGGATTTTCTTTTTACCAGCATTTCTACATCTGCTATAAACTCATGTGAGACTAGAATGCTAGACTGCAAGTTTGTTAGTTCCACTGCTTTTGATGAAGAAAAGGGTGGGTTATAATGTTTATTTTTATATTCTTTTCCATTTTTCTTCTGTTTAGGGAAGAACATGGCATAGTTGATAGGGAGCTAGCCTCAAAACTTGGAAAACTTGGGCTTTCCAACACATACTAGCTCTATGACCCCTGGGCAAGTCACTTAATCTCTCAGAGCTCTAGGCAATTCTCTAGGACTGGAAGTAGCAAGATTCTGACCTTCACTGGCAGAGAACATTCACTCTCATGAGAGTTACCTACACGAAGGAAGTCATAAGTCCAGTCAATGCATAGTATAACCCAATGATGTTTGACTCAAATAGAGATGAAGACAACTAAACCACATGGGAGGTTCCCTGAGGGTGCATAATGACTTAGAAAAACACATATTAACATTATCTATGTTCTATTATATTTTCATTTATTTTGTCATAAATAATTTCCAGTCACATTTTAATCTGGTTCAGGTAGCACTGCAAAGTATTGTAGGCAGCAAATTTGATGACACAGTAGATAAATCTTAAAGTTGTTGGAAGTACATAGACATGAAATGACTTGCCCAGGTTCACTGATTCTAAGCTCAGCATGAAAATGAACATGCCATGCTTCTCTGTTGTTACTACTTTCTCTAAAAATAATTTTGTTGTTTTATACATTATTTCTACAAACTGTTTTTTGTCTCATTCATTATTTAGGTTGTCATCACTGTCAGTCTCCATTTAGTATCTCTTGCTTATGTCTCTTTTATTGATTATCCTTTTTATTGTGTTTTAGTCTGTAAACAGTTTATACTGCTGTATTTATTTATGATTTATTTTTGCTCTGGTAGATGATCAATTTCAGTAAAGGTGTTGCTTGAAGCTGAGAAAGATATATATTCTTTAATATCACCATGTAGAAATCATCATAGATCTTTTAAATCTAATTTTTCCAACAATCTGTTCAAATCTATAATTTCCTTTACATAACTTTCTGTTATACTTATCCAGATCTGAAAGAAGAATGTCTAATTCACCTATATGTTTTGTCTTTTCAGGGCCTTTTATTTTTTTTTTTTCATTTTGGACAACTAATGCTTTTCTCTCCTTAATGTATTTTTCGATTTTGGTTAATTTTACCTTTGAGTATATAGTTGCTTTGCCATTCGAGGTGTGTGAGAGACACAGAAAGAAGAGATGCAGATGAAAGGCAGGGAGGGAAGGAAAGTGAGGGGAGGGAAGAGAAAGGAGAGAGGAGACAGAGACAGAGATAGCTGGTAATGCCAGACAGAGAATTGGACTCATGTGAAGAATCCTTGTACTTCAGTCCCAACATGTCTCAAACATGCTGGTTGCTTTGTGACTAAACAGATACTTGTAACAAGCATGGAGACCCTTGAAAAATACTTGTTGATTGGTTGATTGGAAGAAGAAATTAGTTCTTCACACCAATGAGATCACAGATCCAGAAAAGAAAAATAACTATAGAGATTCAGGAAGAACTGGCCCTGCCTCTTATACACACTGGCTGTGTAATCCTGGACAAGTCCCAGGCAACTTTCTATGACTAGAAATTGCAGAACTGTTGCTTATTTGCATTGGAAAAAGGAATTCCCTCATGGGCTATTCTCTACATTAATAAAATCACAGGTCTTTATCAAAAATAGATTTACTAATGACATTTTTAATGGTCTATAATGCCTTTAAGTATAATTTAGTTTTTCTGTTTATATCCCTTGGCAATATCTATTTAATTCTACCTTACTCAGAAAAAAAAAGTTATTACACTCTGGCTTTTTTGAAATTACCTGAAACATGATAAATTTTGTTCTAGTCCCTCATTTTAACTCTGACTGTGTTTGTGTTTTAAATGTTTCTTATATACAATGAATTCGTGTTTTAAAAAAATCTGTTCTGCCACACTGTTCTGATTAATTTCCATGTTTATTCTTTCATATTCAAGTTTATAATTGTCTCTGTTTTCCTCCATTAAATTCTCTTGTATTAATTATTTTTCTCATTTAAAATCTTCTCATTTAAAGCACTTGGTCCCTTAGGTTTGTTTTTGCTTACACTAATCTGATCACAGTCTCCTCATCTCATCCTCAGAAGCCCTTCCTGCTACCCAGAACACCTTCATATTAGCCAGCCCAAACCCCAACATTCATTTATAGTGCCCCTTTCCAATAAATGCTCATTTAATTCTTCCCCTTGCTGACTTCTTTCCCTCTCTATGATGGCCCAGAAAGTAATCATTTTCTATTCATTGGATTTGCACACAAATGTTCTTTCTTTATTATCTTGATGATTCTCCTACCAGATGGGACTTCTAGAAGACAAAAGCCTTATCTACTCTTCTATCCAGTCCAGCTAAAATTGTGATTATGAAATGAGGGTAATTAGGAATCTCTCTCAACTTCCTTCCCCATCTATTTGTTTGAAGGATTTTCTAAGGAGTTCCATCACCAGAAATATTTATGAAAGAGGCAATATAGTACAGTAGAAGCAGCTACGAATACAAAATTAGAGCACCTGAGCCAAATCCGTATCTTTCCATTCACAACTTAGAGGGCAGATGTATTTTTCCCATTGCCCCTCAAATTGTCTACACAGTGTGGTTTAGGGAAAAGACCACTGGATTTATAATGATGGGACCTAGATTCAAATCCTGGGTCTGACACAATACCTCTTCTCCTAGTCACCTTCACTGGGCCTCAGTTTCCATTTCTGTTAAAAATGATGAGATCGGGGGCAGCTAGGTGGCACAGTGGATAAAGCACTGGCCCTGGATTCAGGAGTATCTGAGTTCACATCCGGCCTCAGACACTTGGTACTTACTAGCCGTGTGACCCTGGGCAAGTCACTTAACCCCCATTGCCCCCCCCCCAAAAAATGATGAGATCAGACTAAATGCCCTCTGAAGTCCCTCTCAACTCTAAATCTCTGGTCCTATGACATTATATAATACCAGGCTTGCACATGACACTGAACCTTGAAAAAAGGAAGGACAAGGTCTTGTACCTCTTTATCTTATGATCAGTATGCATTTAACACAAGCTAATCAGTGCAACAGTTTGATCATAGCCACAAGAGGAAAATGTTCAACAATGTGCTGTGATTCTCTTTTTTTTTTTTTTAGTGAGGCAATTGGGGTTAATTGGCTTGCCCAGGGTCACTGATAGTAAGTGTTAAGTGTCTGAGGCCGGATTTGAACTCAGGTACTCCTGACTCCAGGGCTAGTGCTCTATCCACGGTGCTACCTAGCTGCCCCAATGCTGTGATTCTCTTAATGCACATCTATCACACTGAGTAATGTTATTTATTTTCTTTGCAGGGCAATGACAGTTAAGTGACTTGCCCAGGGTCACACAGCTAGAAAGTGTCAAGTGTTTGAGGCCAGATTTGAACTCAGGTCCTCCTGAATCCAGGGCTGGTGCTTTATCCACTGCACCACCTAGCTACCCCCAGTACTGAGTAACATTAATAAGAGATCATGTGGGCTATCAAAAAAGTAGAAAACAAAAAGAAAATATTTTCATACAAAATAGGAAAAGTCTCTCAGTTGCTGAATTAAAAGATTTTCTTTTCTTTTTAATCTACAAGGATGTGAAATAAGAACGAGCAGTGTTTTTAAATAAGAATAGAACTCTTCACAGAACAAGCCTGTAGTAATTTACAATTAAAGATAGGTCACAATGATTATGATGTTGAGTACAAACAACCAATTCTTATTAAAATATTTGTGTTTTTTAATGGTTCAAACAGTAATTATATCAAGGCTGACAAAAAAAGAAAGATTGCTAAAAATCCTACAAACGAAATCAACTAATTCAATGCCTGGGACTCCTACGTAGACCCACATAATATATACTGAAAAAATACCAGCCTCCCGTATAAATAAATCCATTATTTTGACAATCCCCCTGCATAAAAACCTTCTCAATTTATGAACCAGAATGGTTATGGTGTATTTCATAGGATTTGGTGCTTGAAAAAGACCTTAGAGATCTACTAGTCTAAATGATTCATATTATAGAGGTGAAAACTAAAGGCCTAGAGATGGGAAGGGACTTGTCCAAGGTCATAGAGTCTTTATATCACACAAAAGATTATAGGAGGGGCTGAGACTATATTCAGTGCTGAAGTCACCTTTAAGTGAGCTTTAGTATGTTTAGAACTATAAAAAAAAAAACTTCAAACAACCAAACTAACAAGACAACAAAGAACCAAAATTATTCCCTATCTTCCCCCCTCCTCAATTTATCAGGTACAAAAAATGAAGACAAAGAATGTTTATTATCCAGAAATCTATTTTCCAGAGTATGTTTTGAGTTCAGGACATATTTTAGCCCAATTTTCGACACCTTCCGCTACTGTGATAATCAATGAGAGCAAATGTGATGACCATAAGGGATCACTGCAGAATCTTCAAAAACATAATTAGGTTCATCATGCTATATTTACCCAAACAAGAAAGTGGATTCAAATATTTTGTTGTATCTTATATTTAAGTTTTATTGATGCCTTTTTCTTTGACATTATGTTAATTTGTCCTGTGTGGCAGGCCTTTCCTTATACAAATGGTTATCTGTTCATGATTCCTATTTTTTAAGCTAATAACATTAATTTGAAACCAGGCATAGGACTTTAAATTTATCCCAATGAACTTTCATTTCATTTGATTCAGTCTGTTAACTGAAGGCCTTTCCCAATGGATTAGCTGTCCCTCACAATTCTCTGGTATTAGCAAAATGATTAAGTATGCCATCTGTGCCTTTGTCCAAATCAGTGACTAAAATGTTCAATAATAATCATAATCATAATCATAGCTAGCATTTATAGAGCACCTACTGTGTGCCAGGAACTATGCTAAGCACATTACAAATATTATGTCATTTGATCCTCAAGGTAGATGCTATTATTATCTTTACTTTGAACTTTAAGAAACTGAGGCCAATAGAAGTTAAAGAGCTTATCCAAGGTATTAAGTGTCTGAGGCTAGATTTTAACTTGGGTTTGGGGGACTGTAGATCCAGTGCTCTATCCCACTATACTATCTAGGAGACTGAACAGGGTCAAGCACAAATCATTCAGTTTATCAGGAGATCTCCAGAGGAAACAGAATCATAGATGACTACTCTGAGTCCAGATGTTCAGCTGCTTCTAAATTCATCCAATTATACCATTGTCTACTCAGATCTCCTGCTTTTTGACAAAAAGAGCCTAAGATACTTATTACAGAGTTTTTAAACAAAGGTCCTTGATCTTGTTTTTAAAAATAATTTGACATTGGCCCTGGATTCAGGAGAACCTCAGTTCAAATCTGGCCTCAGACACTTGACACTTACTAGCTGTGTGACCCTGGGCAAGTCACTTAACCTTCATTGCCCCACAAAAACAAAACAAAACAAAACAAAAATTAATTGCTTTCCTTTATAAGCTAGTGTATCTTACTTTGTTTATTTAAACATATAATTTTGACAAGGGATAGACAGGTTTCACTAGACATTCAAAGGAGTTCATGACACAAATGGTTAAGAACCTTTTCTTTATTAAAAGTTTTGCTAAAATCTAGGTGATATGTATAATATTCCTCTGTTCCACCAGTTTAGGAACCATGTTAAAAAGGGAAATAAGGTTAATCAAGCATGACCAGTTCTTCCTGTCTCCTTGTGATCATTTCCTCCTTTTCTTGTTCTCTAATCATCTTTTTTATATTATAGTGTAGAATTTTGCCAGTAGAATTCAATCTTATTGGTCTATACTTGCAGTCTTGATTCTCTTACTTTCTTTGAAAACTGAAGCATTTGCACTTTTCCAATCCTGTATTAGCTCTCAAATTCTCCATGCTCTTTTGTATATTGTTGGCTGTGTCACAATAAAATCTTTGGTACCCAAGGATGCAGTTCCTTCTTATACTTTATTCCTGTCCACATACACTATAATGCAGTGACTCTGACTTTCTTGAAGTTCCTCTCACGAGAAATTCCTTCTCCTTAATTTGTACCTTTGTACTCATTGTCCCATATGCCTGGACTGTTCTCACTCCTCACCTCTGCCTCCTGAATTCCCCAGCTTCCTTCAAAACTCAGCTCAAATCCTCCCTTCTGGGAAAGGCCTTTCCCATTCTCCCTCAATGCTAGTGCCTTCTCTTTGAGATGAACTCCAATTTATCCTGTATATATCACGTTTGGACATAATTGTTTACACATTGCCTCCCCCATTAGACTGTGAGTTCCCTGAGACCAGGGACTATGTTTTTGCCTTTATATTCTTGGTGTTTAACACATAGGACACACTTAATAAATGGTTGTTGGTTTGTTACTAGAATGCCTTAACTGATAAATACATTGCCCCTATTTCAGTCCTCATCCTACTTGATTACTCTGGAACTTTTGAAACTGTTGCCCTTTCTCAGACATTTTCTCCTTCCCTGGTTTACATGACACTGTTTTCCTCTTGGTTCTCCTACTAATCCGACCACATCTTCCTGCAGGATCATTATCCATCTCCTACACCATGAGCATGACTGTCCCTGAATACTTTCTCCTAATGCTTTTTCTCTTCTCTTTCTTTACTCTCTTCCTTGGTTATGTCACCCAATTATTTTTTGTTGGTGTAGATTACCTCAAAATCTATGTATCTAGCCTGATCTCTCTCCAGAACCCTAGTCCTGAATCACCAAATCATCTTCCTTCAAAATGCAGCTCAGGGGTCACTTCCTTACATCTTTCGTGATCCTCCCATTTTTCAGTGTTCTCTCCTTTCTAAAATTATCTTGTATTTACAAATGTGTTCATGTTGCATCTCTTTGGAAGAATGCAATGTCCTTCCAGAAAGGCATTATTTCTTTCCTCTTTGTATTTTAGTACTTAGCACACTAACTTACAATCAGTAGGATTGTAGGAAATAGTTGGTTATTTGAATTGAAAGACAGTATGGTACAATAGAAAGAACATTAAATTAGGAGTCAGAGGGCCTAGGTTCACATCCTAACTCTACTACTTACTATTTGTGACCTTTGTTAAGTAACTCGCCCTCTGTAGACCTGTTTCCTCATTTGTAAAATGTGTGTGTGTGTGTGTGTGTGTGTGTGTGTGTGTGTGTGTGTATGGGGAGAAGGGGTATGTTAGTTGACCTCAAATCTACCTTCTAGTTCTAAACCTTTGACTATATGAATCTGATAAATTTTTGTTCTTAAATGTAGCCCTAATTCCTCTTTTTTTTCTTTCTTTCTTTTTTTTCAGGGCAATGAGGGTAAAGTGACTTGCCCAGGGTCACACATCTAGTAAGTGTCAAGTGTCTGAGGCAGGATTTGAACTCAGATCCTCCTGAATCCAGGGTCAGTGCTCAATCCACTGTGCCACCTACCTACCCCAGCCTTAATTCCTCTTAGAGGTTTTATGTAGCTGCCATTATTTTGCTTACTACCACCACCACCACCACCACCACTATTACACTCCCTATCTCTATTATCTGCAAAAGTTAGATAGAGATTAAATTTTTTGTGCTTCAAAGCCCATGGTGCCCATGTTGGACCTCCCACTAAGCTTCCATTGCACTAAAGGATAGGTATTACATTTCATGAATAATCATGGCTTCACCCCTTTTCCCAGTAGTCACTGATGACTCATTACCCAAAATTTTAGGATAGAATTGAGCTTCCCAACCTAAACTTAACAAATAAAATAATAACTAGAACCAGCCCCCACCAATAGCCAGAGGATTGTTATATTTGAAATGGGGTGAACTTGCTGAACTAAAACATAAAAGCATTGGTCCAAATTCAAAAAGCACATGTGCTCTGAGAGGAGTCCAGAATGTGTAGTTGTGATGAAAGTAAGCATAGTGTTCTGAGAATTCTACTGAAAAAGCTAGCAGAAGGGTGAATTAGATAAAATCATAATTGAGTTCAACAAAAGCAAAATTCAATTGAACAGTGAAGGAAAGTCTTTCCTACTCTGAAAAAAGGTTTCATTCAGGAAAATGAATATTAAAATGAAATAATTATCAGTCAAATACCATGTAATAGGCAACATTTTTCAGATCCAATTTAAACTCATTTAAGACAACTACCACCCCAGTCCTGACCCCCCTCAAGCAGAAATTAAATATTGTTTAAGGGGCAGGGAAGAAAAGATAAAGTTATTATCATTCTCTTTTCTTAGTTTCCTAGTAGGGAGGAATCTTCAGTCCCATTCATCAAACATTCATAAATAGCCTACTAAGTAAAAAGCATATTTCCAATTAAATTAATGACATATTATCCCACAAATACATAAACCATCAATGAGAAGAGGGGGATAAATGTAGAATACATACATAGTAAGACACATGTAGGGAACATGTGACTAGGACACATAAGTAGAGGGGAACGATTTAGGAACATGTCACACACAAGGGAACATGACTCACATCTATAATTTTCTTAACTCTAAGGTTCCTTTGGTCTCCCATGCCCCCCAAAAATGAGAGTGAAAAATGGCACATGAACAAAACTGAGGAAAGGAAATAATTACCCTCCTGCCTAGCCCCATTCTTGTCTTTAATATTTATGTATTAAATGCACAGAATATAGAAGTAAAGACTGGCAACAGATGGTTGATATAAAAACATGTCACTGAGGGGCATCTAGGTGGTACAGTGGATAAAGCACTGGCCCTGGATTCAGGAGGACCTGAGTTCAAATCAGGCTTCAGACACTTGACACTTACTAGCTGTGTGACCCTAGGCAAGTCACTTAACCCTCATTGCCCCGCAGGAAAAAAAAATGTCACTGTACTGTAAGTATCAAATCAGGAGTGCTAAAACTGACTTCTGGGAAAGACAGAGACATGGAAGTTACCTGCTAAAAACCCAGCTCCCTCTAAAACCACCTCAAGAACAATAAGAAATGGCACTGTCTGCAATAAGAACTCAGTGAACAAAAGGCACCTGAGTGACTAGTGCCAACTTGAAAGGTCTAGAAGATATCATCAGCTGGGATTTTTATCTGCTCTATTTCAGGCCACAGAGAGAGCAGCTCTTTGAGGACTCTTAGCAGCCCTCCACTCACATCTGGACCCTACAGGAGGGTTCAGCATGACTATTGTAAAGCCAAAAGAAGTTCATAAAAGAAGGGGAAAAACAGTAAGGTGGGGAGGGGGTTGGGCAGGATTTGCAGGAAAATTGAGCTAGTCTTTATGAAGAGATTGAAGAAATGAGTAAACATAAAAACTTCCTAATATACTGAATATACTTAAGATAAACTGTGGGTTATGATTGCTCAAAAAAACATCCAAATAACGCCATAGGAAAATGCCCAGAGCAGCAAAACTCACCGAAAAATGTGCTGAAATCATCTTCTAACCAAGAATGGCTTGGAAGGTCAGACGGAGGGAGCTGCTGTGCTAATACAAGAGTTGAGCCCAACCCCACAGTCACCCTGACACAGATCCAGTCCCAGGAAGGCCTCACCAGAGAAGCAGACCCCCAGAGCCTCTGAATCAGCTGAAGCGCCAGTGTTGTCTAGAACTAAGTTCAGTCTGGTGAGTGGGCTGATCCCTGGCCAGGGGGGAGACTACAGGGGTCTATGCTGGTGCTAAGGCAGAATTTGGATTTTACACCCCTGCTGAGAACCAGGAGGTAGGCTTGAGTAGCAGTGGCCCAGGTGCGGGAGGGGCACAGGCTCATCAGAGCTAACAACCATATCACACAAAGCTGGTTGATTAGCAAGTGGATCTGGGGTCATCTAAGGACCAGGGAACAGGCCGGGTGAGGGAAGAACCTGATCCTCCTTAAATCATACCACCTGGGACTTCTGAAGCTTGGGATACTGCAGCCTGGAAACAGTGTCCCACTTTAAGGAGCTAAAAGTCTAGTAAAAGAAAGGCAAGATGATCAGACAGAGAAAGGTGAGAACCATAGAAAGTTTCTTCATTAACAAGGAAGACCAAGGGTCACCCTCAGAGGAAGATGTCAACATCAGGCCCCCTATATCTAAAGCTTCCAAGAAAAATACGAATTGGTCTCAGGCCATAGAGGTGCTCAAAAAGGACTTTGAAGATAAAGTTAAAGAGGTAGAGGAAAAAATGGAAAGAGAAATTAGGGTGATGCAGGAAAGACATGAGAAAAAAGTCAACAGCTTGAAAAGTCAAATTGGCCAAATGGAAAAGGAGGTACAAAAGCTCTCTGATGAAAATAATTGCCTAAGAATTAGGATTGAACAAATGGAAACCAGTGACTTTATGAGAAACCAAGACACAATAAAGCAAATCCAAATGAATAAAAAAAAATAGAGGGCAATGTGAAATACCTTCTGGGAAAAACTGCTGACCTGGAAAATAGATCCAGGAGAGATAATGTGAAAATTATTGGTCTACCTGAAAACCATGATCAAGGAAAGAGCTTAGACACCATTTTCCAAGATATTCTCAAGGAAAATTGCCCTGAAATTCTAGAAGAAGCAGCTAAAATAGAAATTGAAAGAATTCACCAATCACCTCCAGAAAGAGATCCCAAAAGGAAAACTCCTAGGAATATTATAGCCAAATTCCAGAGCTCTCAGGTCAAGGAGAAAATATTGCAAGCTGCCAAAATAGAAAGAATTCAAGTACTGTGGAGCCCCAGTCAGGATAGCACAAGATCTAGCAGCTTCTACATTAAAGGACCAGAGGGCATGGAATATGATATTCCAAAGGGCAAAGGAAATGGGATTAGAACCAAGTATCACCTACCCAGCAAAACTCAGCATAATCTTTCAGTGGAAAAAATGGAACTTTAATAAAAATGAAGACTTTCAGATATTTGTGATGAAAAGAACTGAACTGAATGGCAAATTTGACTTTCAAACACAAGACCCTAGAGAACCATAAAAAATTGGAGCTGGGGTTGTACAGTGGGCGACTGTCTTATGTCTGAGGCTGGGTTTTGGCTGGGATCCCCCTGGGTCCAGGGTGGATGCTTTGTTCACTGAGTCACCTAGCTACCCCAGGATGACATCTTTAGGGTTAAATTGAGGGGTGAAGGGAATTCACTGGGGGAGAGGGAAGGGCAGAGGTGAAATCCTACATGAAAGAAACAGTCAAAGGCTTATGGAGTGGGGGAAGAGATGGGAGAAGAGCAGGGCAGTAAATGAATTTTACACTCATCAGAAAAGGCTCAAAGACCTTAAACTCATCAGAGCTGCCTCAAGGAAGGACTAACAGACACACCCAACTGGGTGTAGTAATCTGTTTAATCTGGGCAGTAAATGAACCTAACACTCATCAGAATTGGCTCAAGGAGGAAATAATGTACACACCAGAAATAATGTACACACCAAATTGGGTAGAGTAATCTCTCTAACCCTGCAGGAAAATAGGAGGGGAAGGGGATAAAGAGGGAGGGGCAAAAGAAGGAAGGGCAGAGTGGGGGAGGGGACAGACAGAAGCAAATCCCTATTGAAGAGTGATAGGATGAAAGAAGATGGATAATAGAATAAATATCATGGGGAAGGGAAGAGGATGGAAGGGAAACAGCAATAGTAGTCATGAAAAAGAGAAAAGGGGGAAATTGTACAAAAACTATTTATAGCAACTCTTGATGGAGGCTAAGAATTGAGAATCAAGGGAATGTCCATCAATTGAGGAATGATGGAAAAAGCTGTGTTATATGATTGTAGTGGAATGGTCTTGTGCTACAGGAAATGACAAACAAGATGATCCCAAAAAACCTGGAAAGACTAATGAAGTGAGCAGAGCTGGGAGGACATTGTGCATAGTGACAGCAGTATTGTTCAATGAGCAATTGTGAATGACTTAACAACTCTCAGCAGTGCAATGATCCAAGACAATCCCAAGGAAATAATGAAGAAGCTTACTATCCACCCCCATAGAAAGAACTGATAAAAAGAACACTTGTGGATTGTACATATATAACCTGGTTGTGATCTTGTGGAGGGGGGAGGAAAGGGAGGGAGGGAGGGAGAAAAATTTGGAACTCTAAATCTTATGAAAATGAATGTTGAAAACTACCCTTAAATGTAACTGGAAAATAAAATAAATGTTTGTTGCTAAAAATAAATAAATAAATAAATAAAATAATTAATTAAATAAAAAAACAAACAAACAAAAAGATATACTGTGGGTTAAGAGAACTCCAGGACAAACTTCCAGAAGAGAATAAATTAGTAATAGTAACAAGCAGAACAATCCAAAAGAGAATAGATTTTGTTCCCCTGATGTTTTGTTTATAGTTGTGAAATTACTCTCTTCTTGTGGATTTACTTCTTTGGGCTGATCTGAAGCCAAAGTACTTTCAAACTGTGTTTGATTTTTTCCCCCCTTTTTATTCATATCTTTAGGCTAAGGTGTGTTTTTTTTACAAATTTATTATTTTTTAACATTCTTTTCTTTTTAAATTTTAAGTCCCCAATTCTCTCTGTCACCCTACCCCTATCTACTTAATGAGGAGGCAAGCAAAATTATATCAATTATACATGTGAAATCATATAAAACATATTTCCATATTAGCTATGTTGGAAGAAAGGGCAAATGATAAAGAAATTGAGAAAAATATACTTTAATTTCTACTCAGAATTCATCGGTTAGTGCTCTGGAGGTGGATAGCATTTTTCATCTTGAGTCCTCTGGAATTGTCTGGGATCATTGTATTGATCAGAGTAGCCAAATCCTTCATAATTAATCATCACTACAACATTGCTGTTACTGTACACAATGATATCCCAGTTCTTCTCACTTCACTTTGCCATGTTTTTTTTAAACTAACCCCTCATAATTTCTTATAGTACTCCATAACAATCACATGCCATAATTTGTTTAGCCAAAGTACATACTATGTGTAAAAAGCACTTAGTGCCAGCTTGGTACATAGTAGACACTTAATAAATGGCTGTTCCCTAAACAACAACAAAAACTATAGTCAAGCAAAATAAATGTGTGATATAGTGATTTTGCCTGAAATGTGTATTCATTTTGCACCTACTTTCTATCACTTTTCCACTAAGAGGTATAAAGCTCTTTTTATGGTGGCAAAGAATGGGAAATTGAGGGAATGCCCATCAATTGGGTAAAGGCTAAACAAATTGTGGCATAAGAAATTATGAGGGGGTTAGTTTAAAAAATACATGGTAAGACCTACAAATATCTCATTTGATCCTCACAATAACCCCTGGAAGTAGGTACTAATAAGAACTTCATTTTACAGTTGAAGAAACTGAGGCAAACAGAGGTTAAATGACTTGCTCAGGGTCATACAGTTAGCAAATATCTGAGGCTAGATTTCTTTTCTTTTTTTTTTAAGGCTAGATTTCAATCAGGTCTTCCTGACTCCAAGCCTAGAACTCTAGCCATTATGCCACCTAGTTGCTTCCTGTGGTAAAAAACAGAAGTTTTAGCTGAATCATGTTGAGAGTTGAGCGCATGCTACTGAACTGGTTTTTAAAGGACTGCCTGCTGCCCGGGACAGCGTAGCCAAGCATGCCGTACTTCTGGGACACCAACTTAAAAAGTGAGAGTGGAACGCAAGTTCACTCTCTGGCTCACTCACTCTGGCTTCTCAGTTTAGCGGTGAGGGTGCACGCTTTTGGTGATCGGCTCTGGTTCTCAGCCTGGCAGGCAGTTTTGGGACTCCGTGAGTTTTATAAAAGAATATAGACTAAGCTTAGATCTAAGATTATTCATTTGTATTTCTACTTTCCTATTTCTCTAATTGGTATCACCTTTTTGTTATCTAATTAATCCCCAAACAATAAAAACTAATCCCTCACTGATTAAAGCTCAGAGGCTTCTTTTCTTACTGGTCTGGGAGATATATAAGGGAAAAGTTAAAGGGGTAGTTTAATGCTTGTATATCCAATTTTCAATCTCACATTCTTTTATTTTCAGGGATAGGGAGCATAGCTGGAGGAAAAGTGGGGTGAGTGAGATACCAAAGAAAAGAGAAATAAAAAAAGAAAGGAGCTTCAATTAAACATCAAAAAAATAAACAAAGTATACCACATGGAAGTCTAGAGATGAACAAAGATAATCAGGGCAATGTTGCTACTACTACAAAATTTAATGCATATTAATAGAAAAAAGTTATATGTAGTGAATGTATGATTTCACTTGTAATCTCTGTTTTTGTATATGGAAATATTCATATTGATGACTTTCAAGTCCATAATTCTAAAAATAACAAAGAAGGCTGTGGTATAGCTCAACTCATTCCCTCAGTGGTAGTCAGAATTTATGTAGTTGTCTGGGAGTATAATTTTTACTCTGCAAAATTGATGCTAATACATATATGTAGTTTTAAACATTTTTAAAAAGAAAAATAATAAATCATTGGATTCTTTAAAAACACAATAAAAGAATGAAAACCTTTATAACATACTCAAGAAATCTTAAGAAGAAAACTACCTAGAACCCAAATAGACAAGTCAGAGGTCATTTCCCCTGAAAGAAACCTTCAATCTGACATACCCAGAAAAGTAATTGTAAAGTTCTAGAGCCTCCAGGTCAATGAAAATAATGCTGCAAGCAATGAGGCAAAGCTATATCACGAACTATGTCAGGACCTCAGTCAGAATTATATAAAATTACACTGAAAATGACATAGGAGGAATAAAGGAGAGAAAGATGATATAACAAAAAAGGAAAAAATTTAAAAATCCTACAGCAATCTTCATCCTGTAAAGCTGAGCTTAATCCTTCAAGGAAGAATTAGACTTTTAATTGAACCAATAATATCCAAACATTTTTATGGAGAGAACAAGACTTGGGTAGAATATTTGAAAAGCAGTTTCTAGATAAGACACATGGGTTGCTTGAAATGTATAATTGTGAGAAAACTCCTTGCATCAGTCTTTGGATCTGACTGGGTTTCCGGGCAGCATAACCTAGATCTCTAAGTTTCTCTAAGCAACAGGTAGAAATGTTCCAGCTTCCCAGCCACATAGAGTTAAATTCAAATAATACAATAAAGTTTTCTCACAATTCCCATAATTTAATAAAATTTTCCCACAAGACAAAATTTGGACTAGACCCATAATTGAATAGAAAGAGAACTGAGCTAGACCTAGAATTGAGTCACAAGATAGAGACTATGTGGTTTTCTCAATTCCCACACCAAGTGAAAACAAAATTTATAAAACCTATTAAGATAAGCAAAACTAAGCTAGCTTTTAAAATTCAATATAAGACAATTAGCCAATTTGATCAAAGAAAAATTCCCAATATAAAAAGGAAAAATGGTAATTTACAAGTTAAAAAAAATTGGAATTTCTCAGAAACTATTATACCTTTTATTGTATGTGTGTATGTGTATATATATATATAATATGTACATAATTATACCTTGTACTGTATATAAATATATATAAAATTGAATGTGTAAATGAAATTGATGACAATTTACCAAAAAAATACAAAATAGCCTTATTAACTGAACAAGAAATAGGCAATCTAAACAAACTGATCTCAGAAATGCAAATTGAACAAACCATAAAAACTCCAAATGAAACACAACCTGAGAATAGATGAATTTCCAAGCAAACTCTATTAAGCATTGAGAGAATAATACTACACAAATTCTTTGTTTAAAAAAACAGAGACAGAAAGAGCCTTACTAAATAGCTTCTGTGAAACAACTATGTTCCTGATACCCAAACCAGAGTCAACGAAGGTAGAAAAAAAGAGGTCAGTGTTTTTAATTGTTAATCATGCAAAAGGGCAGTGAGGTGGTACAGGGGATAGACCTCTGGGCCTGAACTCAGGAAGACTCATCTTCCTGAGTTCAAATCTGGCCTCAAACACTTACTAGCTCTGTGACCCTGATCAAATCACTTAATCCTGTTTGCCTCAGTTTACTCATCTGATACTGGGTTTCGAGCTAAAGTTTAGAATTTACCCTCCTTCTTGGGACCATGTATGTATTCGGAGCTGTGGAGAGTGTGCATTCTGTTCCCCGGCATCCCTCAGAGAAAGAGGTTGAGACCATTGGGTGCAATTACTTTTACTGAGGCTAAGAATGATGAATGATCAGATCTGGTTGGTGAAACATGCCCTTCTTTCCCTTAGAGACACTTGCCTTCTCTTGAGACTAGGGGTGGAGAGGGGTAGAGAAAGTTGACATTAAATATCCAACTCCGGGGGCGGCTAGGTGGCGCAGTGGATAAAGCACCAGCCCTGGATTCAGGTGTACCTGAGTTCAAATACGGCCTCAGACACTTGACACTTACTAGCTGTGTGACCCTGGGCAAGTCACTTAACCCCCATTGCCCTGCAAAAAACTAAACAAAACAAAAAATATCCAACTCCTCCAAATTTTTGCCTCAATTCTTTTTTTAATTGATTTTTTTTTAATCAGCAAAACTCTACCCTCTCTCCCTCTCAACTACCCTGCTCCACTGAGAATGAAAGAAAAAAACAAGACCCTGTTACAAACATCAAGTAACCCCTGTTACAGTGAAGAAAAATAAATTTCTACAGGGGCCATGTCTAAAATTTTTATGTAGGTGTATGTGTATACACACACATATATAATGTACATACACATAGATATAAGCATATATATGTATGTGTATGTATGTGTGTGTACACCCATGCTATGTATTAGTTCATACAAGTCTCCCTAGGTTTCTCTGAAAGCATCTCCTCATCATTTCTTACAGCAAAGTAATATTTCATAACATTTAAATATCAAAACTTCTTCAATCATCCCCCAATTCATGGCTATCCCATTAGATTTTCATTCTTTTGACTCCTCAAAAGAGCTATAAATATGTAGTGTACATCATTAGAGTTTATTTTGTTCAAAAACCAATCCCTTCATAAATCTCTCCTAATTTCCCTTTCTTCCTTCTCCTCCTACTTCCCTATAGAGTGAAATGTATTTTTGTACTCAATTATGTGTATGTATTCAGATGAGAGTGAAGTTCAAATGTCAGTCACTCCTCCAACTCATTCCTAGTTTTTTGTATAGATGTCTACTTGTGAACTCAGATTCTGTGAGATAATTTTCAATAAAATTCCTTTCCACCTTCTCCTCCCTGCAGTATATTCCTCTTCCCCTCTTTTTCTATTTTTCTTTTAATATCATCAAGATAAAATATAGCTACTTCCTGGTCTTTTGTCTAAATTAGATTCTATGTATGGCCTCTGATGATGATGGTGGGAAGACATATGTACCATCTCCATATATTAGAATGTAAGGGGGGACAGCCAAGTGGCAGAGTGGATAGAGCACTGGCCCTGGATTCAGGAGGACCCGAGTTCAAATCCGGCCTCAGACCCTTGACACTCAGACACTTGACACTTACTAGCTGTATGACCCTGGGCAAGTCACTTCACCCCAATTGCCTCACCAAAAAAAAAAAAAAAAAAAAAAGAATGTAAGGAGTTCATTCTTCTTGACTTCTTTATCATCATCCATTCATAGTTGTTGCTATGTTTGAACTTCAAAATTTCAAAGCAGTTTTGTTCTTTTCATCATGAATTCTTAGAGTCTTCTATTTTATTAAAGACCCATTTTTCTCTTGAAGGATTATACTCAATTTTGATGGCTATTCTTGGCTATAAGCCTATATCTTTTGACTTCTAGAATATCATATTCCAAGATTGATATTCCTTTATATTGTTGTTGGTTTTGTTGTTTAGTCATTTCAGTCTGACCTCATTGTGGGTTTTCTTGGCAAAGATAGGAGTGGTTTGCCATTTTTGTCTCCAGCTCATTTTATAGATAAGAAACTGAGGCAAAGAGGATAAAATAACTTTCCCAGGGTCACACAGCTTTGACCTGGATTTAATGAGAATTTCTATTTGGGGATTTATTTTAGGAGTTAACTGGTAGATTCTTTCTATTTCTACTTTGACCTCTGGATCTAAGAGAACTGAGCGGTATTTGTTTTCCTTAAGTTTAAAAAAATGTCTAAGGTTCCCTCCCTCCCTCTCCCTCTCCCTCTCCCTCTTCCTCTCCCTTTCCCTCCCCCCCCCTCATCTCCTCTCCTCCCTTCCTTCCTTTCCTTCTTTTGTTTGCTGTTAGCTTTCAGGTAGTCCAGTGATTAATTTCTTTCTCCTAAATCTTTTTTTCTAGTCCTTTTCTTTTAGTAATAGATACCTTATATTTTCTTATTTTCTTCAGTCTTTTGATGTTTTAAAATTTATTTCTTGGTGTCCTGTGGAGCCATTAACTTCTATTTGGTCCATTATAATTTTCAAAGGGTCTATTGCTTGAGCAAGGCTTCATATCTGTTGTGCCATGTTGTCAATCCTCCTTCCAATTCTTTCTTCCATAGCTCTCATTTCTTTTAAATTTTCTTTTTTCTCTAGCACTCCAATTTCTGTTATAAACATTTCAAAAACTCTTGTTTCATCACTTCTAGGAATTCTAGTTGAAGTTATATTCAGCTAGAGTTTTCTTAGAGGCTTTGCTTGTAGATATTTTAGAGTCATTCTCTTCTAAGTTTGTGTCTTGAGTTTCCTTATCACCATAATAGCTTTTTTATGGTAGGATTCTTCTTTTGTTTTAATTTTTGTTTGTTCATTTGCCCATTCTTCCAAACTACTTTCTGATTTTAGACTTTATGTTAGGGTCAGGCTCAGCATACTTCTGGCAGGGAGGTAAGAGCTATCCTGTTGCTTTCTTAGGGAACTGAGTTTTGTGTCATTGCAGGATCTCAGGGACAGGCTGGGGACCTAAAAGCTTTCAATGCTCCCAATGTGGTTCAATCCAGAGAAAAATATGTTCATCACCCTTCTGGACTGAGCTCTACAACTTCCTGACCTGGTTTTGAGTCTGATCAACAGAAGACTGGAGACTACTGCTTTAGACTCACCCATTATCAACCAACTGGAAGGCTCTACTTTTTCAGAGTGATAAAACTATAGACATTCCTTTGGTCTGGGATTCCTGCCCTAGTTACTCCTCTGCAGTCCTCAGAATGGACCTGAGAAACAATCCACTCTCACAGCCACAGTGCTGCTATTCTGAAATTTCCTACCTGCTCAGCAAAACTTAGGGGCTATTACCACTCTTCATCTCTGCAGGTAGGTGCCCTGGATCTATGACCCAGAACTGGGTAGTGAGTGAAAAGGCTGCCAATTGGTATCTGTTCCAAATCTTTACATGAGGTTGGGATGCCCTGTTATGCATCTGGGACCTCATCTTGCCCTTGATAGTCCCTGAACACACTCTTGGCCAGAACCTGAATTCAGTATCTACAGACCTCTTTGTTTGTCTCTCTATGCTGAAGTAGGCTGAACAAATAACTCCATGTGATTTTTTTCTTGGATTTCCTGATCAGGATTAAGTTTGGTTCATATTATAGACCTGTCTAGAGGAGGGTTTTTGTTATGTTTTGTTTTTTGGATGGGTCTAGGAGCTTGCTATATTCATTCCTGCTTCTGTCATCTTAGTTCCACTTTCCTTCTTCTCTGTAAATGAAAGGACTTAAAGTAGAAAAACTCCAGTTTCTGCAACAACCAAGGTCACCCAGTTTATATATACTCATGATTTATTTATTTGTTTGTTTATGAGTTTATAGGAATGCTTGTATATATACATAGACGTATAAATTCATAAATAAATATATAGATACACACATAGTAATGTGAATAAGCAGTAGTGAGGTCAAGGACAAAGTGCATTTGAAGGGAGAGCCATTGTGAGTGTGTGTATTTTATATTTGTATTAATATACATGAGTATGTATATATATATATATGTACATATATATTTATGTGAGTATATGTGTGTATATAGTTCATGTTAGCCACAGTGATATGGATATAGAGAAAGAGCAATATGGATCAAAAGAATCTATAGGAAGGGAAACAAAAAAGTAACAATTTCTTCCCTTAGAAAAATAGAATTCCATGGAAGGGAAAATAGTAAGCAGAGACAGATTACCAACTGTAAGTAGAATAAATAACTGCCCCCCTCCCCCTCCTTTGATTAGTAACAAAGAAGACAGAAAAGGGAATACCTTCCATGTGGACCATGTGGGTCCTGTTAGATCCTTTAATGGGAGAACATATAGGCTTGCCCCAATAATATACATCACCTATGACATCATTACAAGTCTCACCTAAGGAAATTAGTCTATACAAAACTTACATGCAGGTGACCTGTGTGGGTCAAGACTTAATTCCCCAAATGTTCCCATAATTCATATTACACTTTGAAGGCAAGTCCCTTATTACTTACGTAATATTTCTTGTTACAGACAAAACATGGCAGCAACATATCCAAAACTTTAAATAGCATAAAAATAAATGGACTTTTCTTAAATATGATCAATTACATTTATCTAAAATAAAGAATAAGCATTGTTTATAACATAGAAATAACTAGAAACTTTTAAAATAAGATCAGAGGTAAAACAAGGATGTCTAATAAAAACCCTTTAGTAGCTGTAAGAAAATGGTTTGGAGAGGAGATAGGCCAGATTTAGAGAAACCAATTAGGTGGCTATTGCAGTCACCCAGGTGAGATTCTGAATTAGGATGGTTATGGTATGAAAGAAGATGGATGTAATATACATATATATATATATATGGATATACACACATATACATATATACATACATATATATATACATATATACATATACATATATATATATAAAAGAGGTAAAAATCCCCTAGACTTTGGGGGTAAGCAAGAGTGAAGAATAAAGGACAACTCTTACTCTACAAATCTGGTGACTAAAAGAATGGAAGTGCCTCTGTCAGAAACAGTACTGTTAAGAGGAGAAGTGGGTTTAAGACAAAGGTTAGTAACCTTTTGTGTCACATACCCCTTTGGCAGGCTGATGAAGCTTTTGAACCCCTTTCCAGAATAATGTTTTCAAATGCACAAAATAAATAAAATTTCAAAGAAAACCACTTATATTGAAATTTTGTTCAGTCATTTTTCAATCATGTCTGACTCTTTGTGATCCAATTTTGGGGCTTTCTTGGCAAAGATACTATAGTGCTTTGCCACTTCCTTCTCTAGCTCATTTTACAGATTAGGAGACTGAGGTAAACAGGGTTAAGTGACTTTCCAGGAGTCATAGCTAGTAAATAGGAGGCCAGATTTGAACTCAAGAAGATAAATCTTCCTGACTGACACTCTATCCACTGCACCACCTAACTACCCCTATGCTGAAATATAAATATCAAATTTTTTTCCTAAAGTTCATGGACCCCAGGATGGGAACCCCCCAGTTCAAGGGGGAAGCTCTATTTAGGACAAGTTGAGTTTGGAATATCTATGGACCATCTAGGTAGAGATCTTCAGTGGGTAGTTGGAGCTGTGAGCTCAAAATTAAGAAGAGAGATATATGGATTTGGGAGTCATCTGTCCCTCATTACTAATTAAAGCAGGCAACTTAGGTGGCTTATTGGATAGAGCAGTGTGCCTGGAGTTAGGAAGACCTAAATTTAAATCCAGTTTCAGACACTTACAAGTTGTATAACACTGGACAAATCATTTAACTTCTGTTTACCTCAGTTTCCTCAATGTAAAATGGAGATTATAAGAGCATCTACCTCATAGGGTTGTTGTAAGGATGAACAGAGATATTTGTAAAGCACTTAACACATAACCTGGCACCGAGTAGGTGCTATATAAAGGCTTCTTCTTCCTGTAAGGGGCTAAAATTCTAGCTATACTATCTAAAATCTAATGAGTGGTCACCACTAAATTATAAGCTTTAGCAGGAGTATTTAAGTGTTTAAGTATTTATTAAAGAGCATTAGGATCAGAGAGAAAGGTAAAAATCTATTTCTAAGAGACCCCATCATCACACCCGCCATGGCGAGGTCAAGAACATAAAGGACCCAACGCTTCCTGTGAAGCTGGGAACATTCCCCCTACACACACACACACACACACACACACACACACACACACACACACACACACACACCCCTCCAAGCTAATTGGCTGGCAGCTTTGATAGACAGCACCCACGAGCAAACATCACTTCCTGACACCAAGGACCTGACCGCATGGCTTGCCCTCAGATGCCTTCTCCTCATGGTGAAGCTTTCCTACAGTCACTCTTCAGCAGGTGGCGTCACTCCAATCATTACATTCCCACTACCATCACCCCTCCGAACAAAAAGCAAAGCTAGAGGAGAAAGGAACCATGGGCAGATCCCTCTCTGAGCTGGCCTTTAAAAGATGGGTAGGAAATCAGCAGTTGAACAGAAGAGAAGGGCATTTCAGGCATATGAACAACATGAGAAAAGGCACACAGGGGAGAGAGCACAAGAGATAGTTTGGAAACAGAATAGTCCAATGTGATTGGAATGTAGATTAATTGGACAAGAGTAATATGAGAGAAATATGGATGGAAAGGTAAGCTTTGCCCACATTTGCAATGAAAAGTAGTGGAAAACAATACTGTTATAACACTAGCAACTAAACAAAAAAATCAAGAGAGAAATGTTTCATTTTATTTATTTTGCATGTGGTTGCTTGATGGAAGGCAAATTTAACTAGAGAATGATGAGAAGTTAGATGGAGGCTTAGCTGAGTTTCTGAATACTCCTGATTAATTTTAAGAGTTTTGGAAACTGATAGCTTCAGTTCTTTATTCTCTCTAATTTTGCTTTCAGTCTTTCATTTTTTCCCTTCTGTTGATACAAATGTGACACCAGTACTAATGTTGTACAGTGAAACTTTAGACAGAGGATTCAGGTTTGAATTCTGCTTTGGACTCAACTTGGGCAATTTTGAGTGTGTGAATTAAGCTCTTAGAGCCTCTGTTTCCTCATCTCCAAAATAAATGTGTTGTCCTCAGTGATCCCTAAGGTCATTCCCATTTTCAAATCCCATGAGCTTCCTTTTGTGACCCTGATTAAGTCACCTCCACCCCCTAGGCATTCATTTTCTCATCTGTAAAATGAGGAGTTTAGACTAGATAACTGCCAGGATCACTCCCAGGTCCAGATCTAGGAGCCCCAGGTTTTGAGCTGAAAGGCACCCATTTGTGAAAGCTATGATCATAACTGGGCTTTTGGCCTACATATTAGAAAAGGGGCAGGGAAGAGAGTAGCTGGGAGAAGATTTTCCTGAAGTAATTAGGAAAGAGGAAAGGGAAAGGAGGATGAAGGTTAACATGGATAGGAGTATAGGTGTGAAAAAAATTGTGAAGGGAAAGGAAATGGAAATGGAAGAGGGAAGGGAAGGGGAAGGGAAATGGAAAGGGCAAAGGGAATGGGAAGGGAAACCCCCCAAATGGGGTCACAGAGTCAGACATGACTGAACAAGATTTCAGTATAACTGATTTCCTTTGTAATTTTATGTATTTTATTTTGTGCACATTTAAAAACTTTATTCTAGGGCAGATAGGTGGCACAGTAGATAAAGCACTGGCCTTGGATTCAGGAGTACCTGAGTTCAAATCCAGCCTCAGACACTTGACAGTTACTAGCTGTGTGACCCTGGGCAAGTCACTTAACCCTCATTGCCCCTCCCCCCAACAAAACATTATTCTAAGAAGGGGCTCAAAGGCTTCATCAGCTTGCCAAAGCGGTGTGTGATACAAAAAGGTTACTAACTTCTGTTAGAAGGAGAAGGGGAAGGGGAAGAGAGAATGTAAATTATTGGATAGATGCCTATGCACACTGACCCCATATATACATCTAGAGGTGGAAGGGACCTCAGAGGTCAACTATTCCAACCCCCTAAGTTTAAATATGAAGAAACTGAAATTGAGTAAAGTTAAGTGATTTGCTCAAGGTCACAGAGTTAGTCAGCACCAAAGGTGGGATTTGAAAAAAGACCTCTGATTCCAGGGCAGGTGCCTGTTCCCCTGGACTGCACTTCATATGGACAGAAGTGGCCAACATCTCTTCCAACAATGATCAGGAAAGGTGAACTCAATATGATGATTTAAATCTGAATCTTATTTGGCCAAATCCCACTTCTGAATACATTACATGAGGTAAGAATGCTACATGATGACCAGTGGTATTTATGGCCAAATTTGACAAAGTGGAGTAGTGTCCACAGATTATGGGATCCCAGTGGCTAGGAGGTTGGGAGTAGGGTGGAGGAGGGGAGGAGAGAGCATCATATTTTATGCTGACATTGTCAAAAGGATGGATAATCAAGTCTCAGAGCCTCCTACAAGCTGTGACCTCTGAGCAAGCTTCAATCCCAGCAACACCCACATCTTCAGGAGGAGACAGATCTTTAATGGAAAATTGACTGGTGCATTAGCAGAGCAAGTTGGTAGAATGAAGAGGAAGCAAGATGAAGCATCTATTTTCTAGCCTGGAACAGAAGGTGGACTGTGTTGCAGGCGGGTGGGATGATTCTGAATCCCAGATACAAGACGATGTCACTCAATGACAGCTTTGAGCAGATGGATGCCAGAGTGTTGCACTGCTGAGTACTGCTAATTGAATGACAAGGGATTAGGTTTCTTAGAACTTAAAAAAATAAAGCTAAGTGCCAACCAATTTACCAAGCCACGTCCTGCCAAACTTGAGACTTGCCAAAAGAGGTCTGCGTGCTGTGAGCAAAGCTGTGTGAAATGACCAATTTAAACCATGCACACCTTCTTGAAGAAAGATTATTGAGTGATTATTTGTAAATTGCATTCTAGTTAACTGCAGACTGAGTTCAGGTATGACACTTTAGCAGAAAAAAAATAACAAACCACAAAAACTTTCTTTCCTTCCCAAGTACTTTCAACTTCTACTTTTGCTTGTTTGTTCATCTTTCTTTAAGAAGGATGTTTCTAATTAATAAAGCCAGGAAAGAAAAGTACTTTCAGGGAAAAAGGCATATGGACCCAATTATTTTCCCATAATCCCCCACCAAACACTCATCAGTGTTAAATAAGATTACAACACCATGTTTGTTAAAATAATGGGCCAAGCAGCCTCCAGAGATGTCATGATGGAGGGGGGGGGTGTTATAATTAATTGGTAGCACTTATATAGTGTTTTTAAGATTTACAAAGTACTTTTTAAGGTTTACAAAGTAGTTTTTCATATGATCCTCAGTACCACCCTGTGAGGTAGGTGATATTATTACAATCATTTTACAGATGAGGAAACTGAGGAAGAGAGAGCTTAAATGACTTGCCCAGTGTCTCTCACACAGTTACTGAGTAGCTGATGTAGGATCTGAACTCAGGTCATTCAGACTCTGAGGCCCCCTCTCAATCCTCTGTACCATCTAACTGCCCAACGGGGAGTAGTGAGATAGGATGAAGTCATATCTTCTAAGGGAAGTCCATCTACTCTCCAAAGGGCCAGTGCTCCCTCCTGTCTAGGAAGGCAAGGGAAGCCGTTAAGTTTTAATATTCCTTAAAAATGGCCTAGACAGATTTCAGAGAAACCTGGAAGGACTTGCATGAACTGATGATGAGTGAGATGAGCAGAACCCGGAGAACATTGTACACAATATCAACAACATTGTGTGTTGATCAACTGTGATAGACTTGATTCTTCTCAGCAATACAACAGTACAAGATAGTTCCAAAGGACTCATTATAGAAAATACTCTCCAAATCCAGAAAAAAAAGAACTGTGGAATATGGATGTAGATTGGACCATATTCTTTCTTTTGGTTTTGGTGCTCTTGTTTTTCTGTTTTGAGGTTTTTCCTTTTTTCTCTGATTCTTCTCTTATAATATGACTAATGCAGAAATATGTTTAATGTTATTGTACATATATAACCTATATCAGATTACTTGCTGTCTTGGGGAGGGGGGAGGGAGAAAAATTTGAAACTAGAAATCTTATAAAAACAAATGTTGAAAACTATCTCTAATTGTAACTGGAAAATAATAAAATACGTTTATAATTTTAAAAATAATAAATTAACCAAAAAAAGAAAAGAAAAGAAAATATGGCCCAGAGAAGCTCATTCGTACTCACTTAAAGTTAGCTAGATGGCTCATTGGGTCTGGAGTTACAGGAAGACAGGTTCAAATCTGATTTGAGACACTAGCTATGTGGTCTGTTCAAGTCACTTAACTTCTTTTTGCTTCAGTTTCCTCAATTGTAAAATGAGGATAATAATAGTACCCATTTCACAGGGTTGTGAGGATCAAATGAGATGAGATCATCAAATGAGACCATATTTATAAAGCACTCAGCACAGTGCCTGGCACATAGTAGGCACTACATAAATGTTAATTCCCTTCCCTTTCCTTCCCTTTTCAAAACCTTGGAAAGTGCAACTGTTTTTAATTCCATCAGGTGTGTTTATGCAGTCACATGAGGGCTTTTGGCTTTGCAATATCAAACTTATTTAGAAGTTATGAATAATAATTGATAAAGCTTTTATGGTTTTATACTTTTATACAATGGCCCCTAATAAACATGAGAATTCACTGAATATTTCTGCAGTCGCAGGAGACAATGATCTCCCACTACATCTGCTATTATTCTTTCATCAGACAAAGACGCGATATTAAAAGCAATAATATCAAACGATCTCTCTATCAAGGGAACGCAAATTCACATCTATCTGCTGTTTCAAAGCAAACAAGCTCTGCTATGGAAATTGAGGTTATTCAATTGTAGTATGCATCTTTCATATCTATATATAATTTGGAAATACATATGGGTTTCATTATTACCAATACATAATTTGCTTCAGAAAACCAAAATGGTGGAAATGAGGCAAAAGTTTGGGCAAAAATACAACTGGAATGTTTGTGATATAACTCAGGCAGCTACAAAGGAAAAACCTAACCCCTCATCCTAAAATGTTGCCCACAAAAATCACCAACAATGCAGATGCCTCACTGAAAGTAGAAACAGACTTACTGCCTTCTAAATGCTACATAAGGCACTGAGACTGAAGGGGGTGCGAAATAGAAGAAAGGTATGGTTCCTGCCCTCAGGGAGCTTGCTATCTCCTTGTACATTAACCTAGAGCAGAAGTTCTTACTTTTTTCTTGGGTCATAGACTCCTTTGGCAGTTTGGTGGAGCTTACTGACCCCTTCTCAAAATAATGATCACAAATATGTAAAATAACATATATAGGATTATAAATCTAATTAAATTGAAATGCAGTTTATTTATGTGTGTGTATGTGTGTGTGTGTGTGTGTGTGTGTGTGTATTTTTTAAAGTTTATGTACCTCAGGTTAATGTCTCCTGATCTAAAGGAAAAGGATTAGGGGAAAGAATGTAACCTTCTGTTGTCATCAGACATCTCATGACTATAGTCACCTCATTGCTCCATTGCATCTTCTCCCAGAAAATTCCAGCAAAGTTAAATATGTTGCCCTAGCCAACCATCCATGAGATCACCAAGAGTGGAAGGCATAGGAGAATAAGGAGACCAAGTCAGTTTCCTGTAGGGAATGAAAATGGGCTGGAGAGAGTGGGAACATGATTAAGTGTGTCTTAGCATAGTGATGATAACTATATTATATACCAAAAATAAAACTGGATTAATGAGAATGTGTAATGTACATGTGAGAAAGATTGCTTGAAGTAGACTAAATTGAGCCAAGAAATATGAAGGAAAGGAAAAAGGAATTCCATCCCATTTGTATGATTCACTTGTGGGGGTTATGCAACCTTAAGGAGGAAGCATTGAGTCAGACAGTTCCTTATGAAGTTGTCCACCAAATGGCACCAGTGACTCCAGACAGGCAGGTTGCTGCCTGTGGTGGTAAGATGGGGAAGCAGTATACAAAGTGCCTACCAGGGGTCCAGGACATTCATAAGTCAGATCTTTGTAGCTCAGCCTCTGTCTGCTTAAAATAAGGCCTGCCTACACGTATTCCACCTACTTTAGGGGGGCCAGAAGCAATAATGGAACTTTTTAAGAATGGGAGAGTGAGAAATGAGAGGGGATAAGGGGGTTTGATACTGAGCATGAATAAATGTGCAGCGAGTCAACTCAGTTACAATATGATGCTGATGAGACCAAGGTCACAGGTTCAGAGCCCTTTCTGGACCATTTAGCTTTGCCCTAGTCAATAATCTTTAAAAAACCCATGACAGTGTCTTTGATAAAGGGAATTCAATGAGCAAATGGATTAATTAGCACAATTCTATCTCTTCCACTTGAACAGCCAAAACATCAAATCTTACTTTATCATAATGGTAGGTCAGTATCATAATATGCATTTGCATGTGAAGTATAAGTACCCATTAAGGTTAAGAAAGAGAAAGGAACTTTCAGACTATATAGCCCAAGAACACCACCACCACCACCACCACCTTACAGAGGAAAAAACTGAAGAGCAAAGAGGCTAAATTCAACTTGTCCATGTTCACATAGCTAGTAAGCTTCAGAGCTGATATTCTTACTCTTAATTCCCTGCTTTTTCCATCATCCCATACCACCTTTGTACTATAGGGTTCTCTGGGTGTGATGATGTGGGTGGGGCCAGTTATATGGCCCAAAGCAATGCAAGTATTGGCAGGAGGTTACTCCTTCACATCCCCCCATTAAACGACTTGTGGATGGGCCTTGGTAACCATCCTAGGCATACATGAGAAATAAACAGATTATTCATCAGCTCCCAAGACAAATCTGGCTTGTGGACTTACTCCTACACTTATGTATTCTTATTCCCCTACTTGCTCCCACTGGGGAGAGGAGAGAGAAAGGCCTGGCAGCTCTGTTAATGTGACATGGTGACTGAGCCCACCTCCAGAGGTACAATAGGGCCCTGAAAGGCAGTATAACCAGGGCCATGGCAGACAGGGAACACAGCTCTCTCTTCTGGGTCCACATGGAAGAACTTGGCATGCTACTAAACTGTGCCCCAAGGATGTCCAATAAGCCACTTAGAGACTGTTCACCTAATTAGCATGCCTGCTGAGTATATGTACTTTATAAATCTGTCAGATTTTTGACAAGGTCACTTCCAACTTATTCTCCCATGGAATGGCTTAGCCATTCAGCATTGGCTTTGAACATTTCCCTCAAAAGTCACCTGCATGTGCCAAATAATGGGGCTCTATTTCATAGGGACTTTGTCTTCCTCAGGCACATACATAATCATGGAGGTCTTGGTCATCTTTACTATTTTAAGTGAAAGAGACTCAATGAGGAAAGGAAGAGTCAGACTAGGTTTGGCTTTATTAAGAATGCTGTAGGGGGCAGCTAGGTGGCGCAGTGGATAGAGCACCGGCCCTGGAGTCAGGAGGACCTGAGCTCAAATCCGGCCTCAGACATTTAACACTTACTAGCTGTGTGACCCTGGGCAAGTCACTTAACCCCAACTGCCTCACTAAAAAAAAAAAAAAAAAAAAAAAAAAAAAAAAAAGAATGCTGTAGGGGCAGCTAGGTGGTGAGTGGATAGAGCACTGGCCCTGGAGTAAGGAATAGTCAGAAGCTCAGAGACATAGCTTGCCCAAGGTCACTGAGGTGCCAGACATAGGATTTGACCTCCCAGATCCTCTGGCTCCAAACCCATTCCAAGCACATTCCACTGTACCATACTGAAACTATATGGTATGCCTTTGTCCTTGCCAAATCACAACCTTAACTATTTTGGTCTGCAGTATGTAATTGAACCCCCTCCATCCCTATTCCTTAGCCATAACAACTGGGTGATCACTATTGATACAGGCAACAAACATCAACTTAACACAGATTTCTTAAGTAATTGACCCATGCAAAGCATAGTGTTGGGCACTGGGTTCTCTAGGCCAATATATTTCCTCTTTTGCTGTCAATTAGAGCCTTACAAAAAGGATCATATGCTACCTACACTCCCTTCCCAAAATGATTTATTGCCTCTGGGAATAGAGATGGGAATTGTCACCCATTGCTCCACTGGTATAACACAGCCAATTTAGAAATTTACCTGGGTACCACACAATAGAAAGTGTTGGGAATGAGTTCACTAATCAATGCAGTCCTGGGGCCTGTTTGCTACAGTGATAACTGAAATCCACCAGATGGTACAAGAAAATGAAGCCTTAATCCAACAATGCTCACATACCTTTCCAACTACTGTGCAAACCATCCAGGCCTATCTGGCTCTGTATTATGCCCAACAGCTCAAAAGATGATACATTTTCTAACTCCCAGCCTTGGTGGATTAATGCTCAAAAGCTCCTTATTTGGCCTCTATTATCCACTAATCTTTCTAAGCCTTGCACATGCATGAGAATGAATTTCAACTCAGTATTTTATTGCCCTGGTGAGAATGGAAGGGAGAAATGAGAAGGACTAATTTAGCCTACTTCACTTAAAATATTACCTTTTAGAATAGATATACAGTAATTGAAAAAATGAAAGCTTTAGAAAGTCTCACTAAATTCAGAAGACATTTCCAACAGAAATATGTGCTAATGTAAATATTGGTCTGGACAGATGGGCCACCTGGTGCAGGAAGCACAGAAATCCATTGTCTTGGGTGTCCTTGGGGACACACTGATTAACACCAGGCTTTTGCAATGATAGGTAGAAAGACCAGGGGCCTTGTGCCACTGCTGCAATTAGCATGCGCATGGGGTTTTGAGCTGTCTGTGGTATTGACCAGACAGGGAGGTCTATACTGGATAACTGAGTGGCACATCACAGATCTTTGAGGCTCTTATCTGGCAGTCAGGAGGTCCATGGGCAGAATAGTGGCTGCCCAAACAATGATTTCTCCCACCCATGTATTTCCCTTACTGATTTACAGGGTTAAAATTTTTATATTAGTTCCTTCTATGGCTTATGATATGTATCCTTTATTTTTAATGTTTTTATTTTCTGAATTTTATTGATTCTTTTTCTTTTAAAATCACCTTCATTTTACAACACATCACATTCCCTCAACCACTCATTATAGATCTGCACCTTATAAGAGTAAAAAAGGAGAAAAGAAAAAAGCAGTTCAGTAAAATAAACCAACACGGCAACTAAATCTGACAGCATATATAAGTGCTCAATACTCCTAATCTCCATCTCTACAAAGAAGGGAGGGAGATGCATTTTTTCCACTCTTCTGTAGGGACAAGATTGGTCAGAATTACATAGTCTTCAATTCTCTGTTTTTATTCTTTCCTTTGACATGGTGTAAGATATTGATCTATACCTATTTCTGCCAGACTGCTTTCTGGTTTTCCCAACAATTTTTACCAAAAGCTTAAATCTTCACATTTATAAAACACAAGGTTACCATAATCATTTACTACTGTGTATTTTATATCTACTCTATGCCACTGATCCACCATTCTATTTTTTTTAGCCAAGACCAGATAGTTTTGAAAATTACCACCTTATAATACTGTTAAAGATCTAGTACTGCTAGGCCTTCTTCTTTTACATTTTCATTAATTCCTTTGAAATTCTTGACATTTTGTTCTTCCAAATGAATTCTTTTTTTTTCTAGCTCAATAAAATATTTTTTTTTTGGTAATTTGAGGTGGCACTGAACAAGTAGATTAGTTTAGATAGAACCATCATTTTATTATATTGACTCAGCCAACCCAGGAACAATGAATATTTCTTCAATTATTTAAATATCACTTTATTTGTATAAAAAGTGTTTTATAGGGGGCGGCTAGGTGGCGCAGTGGATAAAGCACCGGCCCTGGATTCAGGAGTACCTGAGTTCAAATCCATCCTCAGACACTTGACACTTACTAGCTGTGTGACCCTGGGCAAGTCACTTAACCCCCATTGCCCCGCAAAAAAAAAAAAGTGTTTTATAACTTTGTTCATATAGTTCTTGGGTTTGTTTTGGCAGGTATACTCCCAGGTATTTTACATTGCCTGTGGTTATTTTAAATGAAATATCTCCTGCTCTCTCTTCTTGCAGGACTTTGTTGGTGATATAGAGAAATGCTGATGATTTATGTGGGTTTATTTTGTATCCCACTACTTTGCTAAAAATATTTTTTCAATTAACTTTTTAGTTGAAGCTCTAGGACTTTCCAAGTATACCATCATATCATCTGCAAAAAAAGAGAATTTTATATCCTCACTGCCAATTCTGCTTCCTTCAATTTCTTTTTCTTCTTATTGATATTGATATTTTCTTTTCTTACTGATATTTCCAGTACAATACTGAATAATATTGATGATAATAGAGGCATCCTTGTTTCACTCCTGATCTTATTTGTAAGGGTTCTAACTTGTCCTCATTACAGATAATGCTTGCTGATGGTTTTAGGTAGATGCTTCTTATCATTTTCAGGAAAAATCCTTTCATACCTCTACTTTCAAGTGTTTTAAATAGGAATGAATATTGTACTTTGTTGAAGTCTTTTTTGCATCTATTGATATAATATTATTTTTGTTACTTTTGTTATATATAGCTTTTCTTATATTGAACCAGCCCTGCATTCCTGATATAAATCACACTTGGTCACAATGTGGCATATTTGTGGCATATTGTTGTAGACTCCTAGCTAGTATTTTATTTAGGATTTCTGCATCATTAGTGAACTTGGTCTATAATCATCTTGCTCCATTTTTGCTCTTCCTGGTTTAGGTATCAGCACTTTATTTGTTTCATACAAGGAGCTTGGTAAGAATCCTTTGATCATTATTCCAAATAATTTATTTAATACTGGAATTAGTTGATCTTTAAATGTTTGGTATAATTCACTTATAAATCCATCTAGTCCTAATGCTTTTTTATTAGGAAACTCATTTGTGGCCAGTTTTATTTCTTTCTCTAAATTATATTTATTTAGATATTCTATCTCCTCTTCTGTTAATCTGGACAGTGTATATTTTTGTAAATATTCTTCATTTTCACTTAAATTGTTAAATTTATTAGCATATAATTGGGCAAAATAACTCCTAATAACTGCTTTAATTTCATCTTCATTAATGGTTCATTTACCCATTTCATTTGAGATATTTGTGATTCTGTTTTCTTCTTTTGAAAAAATCATATTGGGGCAGCTAGGTGGCTCAGTGGATAGAGCACCAGCCCTGGAGTCAAGAGGACCTGAGTTCAAATCCAGCCTCAGACAGTTGACACTTACTAGCTGTGTGACCCTGGGTAAGTCACTTAACCCCAGTTGCTTCACCAAAAAATCATATTAATCAATGGTTTATATATTTTATTTCTTTTCATAAAACCAACTCCTACTTTATTAACTCAATAGATTTTTTACATTCAATTTTATTGATATCACCTTTATTTTTTAGGATTTCCAATTTGATATTTAATTGGGAATTTTTAATTTGTTATTTTTCTAGTTTCTAAAATTGCATAACTAATTCATTGATCTGCCCCTTCTCTATTTTATTGGTACAAGCATTTAGAGATAAAAATTTTCCTCTGATTGCTGCTTTTGCTACAGCCCATAAGTTTTAGTAAGTTGCTTATTATCATTCTCTTTAATGAAATTATTTATTGTTTCTATGACTTGTTTTTTAACCCGCTCATTCTTTAAGATTAAGTTATTTTGTCTCTAATTAATTTTTAATCTGTGTTTCCATGGTCCTTTATTAAATGTAATTTTATTGCATTATAATCTAAAAGGGATGCAGTTAATATTTTTGCTTCTCTGCATTAACTATAAAGTTTTTATGCCCTAATATGTGGTCAATTTTTGTAAAGTACCATCTACTGCTGAGAAAAAGATACATTCTTTTCTATTCCCATTCAGTTCTTTCCTGATGTCTATAATACATAGTTTATCTAAGATTCTATTCCTCTCATTGACTTCTTTCTTATTTATTTTTTGGTTAGATTTATTTAGTTCTGAGAGGAGAAGGTTGAATTCCCTTGCTATCTATTTCCACTTGTAATTCATTTACCTTTTCCTTTAAAAATTAGGAAACTATAGCATTTGGCACATATATGTTTAGTACTGATATTACTTCATTATCTATGATACATTTTTTTGCGGGGCAATGAGGGTTAAGTGACTTTCCCAGGGTCACACAGCTAGTGTCAAGTGTCTGAGACTAGATTTGAACTCAGATCCTCCTGAATTCAGGGCCAATGCTTTATCTACTGAGCCACCTAGCTGCCCCTCTATGATACATTTAAAAATATTGTAGTTTCCCTGTTTATCTCTTTTAATTAAATCTATTTTTGCTTTAACTTTGAGATCACTATTGCTATCCCTGCTCTTTTTTTACAGTAGCAGAAGCACAATGAATTCTACTCAAGTACTTTTGTTCTTCTGTGTGTGTCTCTCATTTTTAAATGTGTTTCTTGTAAACAACATATTGTCAGGTTCTGGTTTTTGATCCACTTTGCTATCTGCTTCCTGGGTGACCTCATCTTATTCACATTCAAAGTTATAATTACTAGTTGTGTATTTCCCTGAATTCTATTTTTCTTCACTGTTTATCTTTCTCCCTCTCTCTTTTTATGTTATCTGAAGTCTAATTTGCTTCTGACCACTTCCTCCCTAATCCACATAGCCTTATTCAAGGGAGTCCTTCCCTTATCTTATCCTCTTGCCCTCCCATTTCTTGATCTACATATCCTTTGAAGTGTCCCTACCTTATCTTATCTCCTTGCTCTTCTATTCTGTAAATTAAGAAGACTTTTACACCCTACTAGATGTATATGTTATTCCCTCTTTAACCCAGTTCTGACCAGAATAAGGTTTCTGAACCACACACCCTTAATCCCCTTCTCTCCACTTTAACAGTTCTTCCATACACACCTCTTTTGCATTAGATTATTTGCTCCATTTTAGCTTTCCATAACCAACTTTATTTTTAGGATCATCCCATCATAACCAACTCAACCCCAAGCCTTCTATCTATATACACTCTTTTGAACTACCTTAGTAATGATAATATTCTTTTTTAAAATAATAACATTCTTAAGAGTTACAAATATAATTTTTGCATAAAAGATGTGAACAGTTTAACCTTATTAAGTCACTCATAATTAGTCTTTTATGTTTGCCTTCTCATGTTTCTTTTGTAAGTCAAATTTTCTGTTCAATTCTGGTCTTTTCCTCAAGAATACCTGAAAGTCCTTTGATTCATTAAACATCCATTTTTCCCTTGCAGGGTTATATTCAGCTTTGCTGGGTAGGTTATTCTTGGTTGAAAACCCAGCCCCTTTGCTCTTTGGAATAGCATATTCCATGCTCTTCAGTCTTTTGATGTAAAATCTGCTCCACAATATTTAAATTGTTTCTTTCTCATTGTTTGTAATATTTTCTCCTTGACCTGGGGGCTTTAAGCTCAGCTATAATATTCCTGTGAGTTTTCATTTGGGAATCTCTTTAAGGTGGTGATTGGTGGATTTTTTTTTCCATTTCTATTTTATCCTCTAGTTGTAAAATTTCAGGGCAATTTTCCTTAATAATTTCTTGAAGAATAGCATCTCGACTCTTTTTTAAATCATAATTTTCAGGTAGTCCAACAATTCTTATATTATTTCTTTCTAGGTCAGCTGTTTGTGTAATGAGTCATTTCATGTTCTCTTCTTTTTTATTCTTTTGATTTTGTTTTATTATTTCTTAATGTCTTATGAAGTAATTAGTGTCCCCTTGCCCAATTCTAATATTTAAGGACTTATTTTCTTCTGTGTTTGGCTCTCTTTTCCTGATTAGTTAATTTTCTTTTTTTTTCCTTTTTCTTTCTTTCTTTTTATTTTGTTTTGCAGGGCAATGAGGTTTAAGTGATTTGCCCAGTGTCACACAGCTAGTAAGTGTCAAGTGTCTGAGGCCAGATTTGAACTCAGGTCCTCCTGAATCCAGGGCCAGTGCTTTATCTACTGTGCCACCTAGGTGCCCCCTGCTTAATTTTCTATTCTTGATTTTCATGCATTACTCTTATTTTTTCCTAATTTTTCCTTGACCTCTCTTATTTGATTTTTTTTTCAGGGCAATGAGGGTTAAGTGACTTGCCTAGGGTCACACAGCTAGTAAGTATCAAGTGTCTGAGGAGGCATTTGAACTCAGGTCCTCCTGAATCCAGGGTTGGTGCTTTATCCACTGCACCATCTAGCTGCCCCCTCTCTTATTTGATTTTTAAAGTCCCTTTTAAGCTCTTCTAGGAATTCTTTTTGTGCTTTAACCATTTTGACTTTTCTTTGAATCTTTACAAGTAGACATTTTGACTTCATTCTCTTCTTGTTATTTTGAACCCTGATCTTCTCTATCACCCAAGTAGCTATCTATAGTCAGGTTCTTTTGATGGTGTTTACTCATTTTAATGGCCCATTTCTTGACTGTTCACCTAAGTTTAGGTTAGGGTCAGGCCCCACTCTCTGTGCAGGAGCTAATGTCTCAGGCTTCAGGACTTTTATATTATTGTTCTCTGAATTCTATCTGGGGGCCTTTGACCTCTTGGTTATTCCAGTGTTCTACAATCCAAGGCTAGGTGTTGTCGCAGCTCTTCTGGCTCATACCATTTTCTATAAGTACCCTCAGGTACTCCTCCCTGACATTGAGCCTTGACCAGGACTCTTAGAACCACTACCACAGCAAATGCTCTTGCTCCCTGCTGTCTTTACAAAAGCCACAAGTGTCAGCTTCACCCCTTTGTTCTGGAACAAAAAACATAGACTCTGCTGTCCTGGGAGTGACCACAGCCAACAGACCCCCATCCCTCTACCATCACACTCATTATGGTCAGTGTGTCTGGGCCCTCCATCTAGCACTAGGGAGGGCCAACCACACAATCTTCCCCTAAACAGCAACTCAATGGGTTAAAAGCTATGGAAGCTAAGGCTGCTGGAACTGCCCCCAGGGCTTTCTGTTTGCTGATTAAGGGAATCTGCCCAGAAGTAGTTTCAATTTGATTAGATGCACATGGAGTCAGATCTTTTCTGACTTCAACTTAAATTGTCTTAAGTTGGAAAACTGCTTTACATCATCTTTTAATTATTTCTGCTACTCTAAAATTCATTTTGGGATATTATTTTAAGTTATGAGGGGATTGGGGTAAGAAGTGATTTCTTGACTTATTCTGCCATCTTTCCATGATTTCCTCCTACCTGCCTTTCATGGCCTAATTCAAGTCAAATCCTTTTCATGAAGCCTTTCTTTACTATCTAGTCCACATTTAAATTCCCCCACTAGACCCTCAAATCCCTTAATTTTTAGAGAAAAATACATCTAGTTTGTAAAGCATGCAATTTCTAAAGTATTATCATCTTCTATTAGTAATATTAAGAATAATATGAACATACATACTATGTGATGTGGGATTGCAAAAAAATAGTATGTATTTATTATATACCTACTATATGCCATGCACTAAGCTAAGTATTGCAAATGCAAAGAAAATCAAAAGATAGTCCCTGTGTTCAAGGAGCTCACAGTCTAAAGGGGAAACAATATGTAAATGACTATGTACAAACAAAATATATACAACATAAATTGGAGATAATCTCAGAGAGAAGGCACTGGAATTAAGGGCAATTGGGAAAGGCTTCTTGTAGAAGCAGTTTTAGCAGAGACTTGAAGAAAACAAGGGAATCCAATACACAAGGATGAGGTGGGGAAGAATTTCAAGAATGGAAAAGTCTCAATGGGCTTCAGTCTTCTCATTTGTAAAATAAGAGAGTTGGATTAAAGGGCCTCTGAGTTCCCTCCCAGCTCTATATGTACGGTTCTATGAAATTTGATATATCATTTAATGAAACTGACCTCCAATATCTAGAAAGAGCAATAATCCATTATATTCATTTTACTTCAACAGAGTAAATGGCCATCTTCTACTCTGTGTATGAATCTGAGCCTATCCTTTCATCAAAGTTAGACTATGCTGCTATTTTGCAGCATCAAAAATACTGTCTTAATCTTTTCAGTTAATCTCTTCTTCTATAACCCCTCTTCTCCCCAACCCATGTAAAATTAGAAATTACTTATTACCACTGGATGGAGGATATTATCTTGGCAAGTCATTTCAATTTTTAAAAAATACATATTAGATATTTGACATTAAAAATATATGATTATATCTCAGCTTTTGAACTGTCATGATCTAAATGCCTGTAGAAAGGGGGAATTTTTTTTAAAAAATCAAGTCTCCAATGTATAAATTCAGTCTGCTGAAATGTCCTTGGAGATTTAAAAGAAAACAGATTTTCTTTTATATCTTGTTCTATAGTTAAGATCAACATTTTTAACCAAAGAACTATGTCTATAAAGCATTTTTACTTCAGGATGGTAGGGGTAGGGGACAGTAGAAATAGGGCAATGAAGAAAAAGGGCATAGTTAAGATTTCCTTTAAATAAAGGGAAAAAATGATAAGCAGCGAAGCAGACTCATGGAGGTTAAGTCACTTGCCCATGGTCACACAGTTAATAGGAGTGTGTAAAATGTAAAATGTTTTAATAATTCACAAAAGCATTAGAAAAATGTATGCTCTGTAAAGCTTCGATCTGTAACTAGGACAGAAGTGCAATTTTTTTAAAAAGAAAGAAGCTATAGGAAGGGGGTTATAACTCAGTAGGAAACCAGAGCTAAGCTGCAAATGAGTCTGTGGACTGAAACACAAAGTCAAGTAAGAGAAAAGCATAGGAACCAAGGTAAATAGATAGCCAAGGTAGGTAAGTCTGGTGACTGGTGACTGATGAAGACAGGCTGTGGCAGCTAAAGAAGAAAGCCTAGAAGGCTTTGATGCCAACTTGGCCTAACTATTTTGGAAGGGTCTAATTTAAGAAAGACTCAGGGTGAATTAGTTTTATTCACTCCTAGGGAATAAATACTGGGTGGTTTTAAACAGTAATTGAGAAGTCAAATATTAATTAGGAAGGTACCTACTTGTTTCTGTTTCTTTAAATCTTGCTCTAATCGCATGTGCGTATGTAATATGGTATTTAATATGAGTTATTGTTTATACTTAGCTGTTTTGATAGTTATATTTTTTGCTTTTAAAATATCACAATTAAGTAGATAAGCAGACTGTTCTCTCCTTCCAGAATATTCTGGGCAAGGATGGTAGGGCATTCATATGGTCAAGGAAGAAGTCCAGGAAGATACAGATGTAGTCATTTGTTATGGGAACATGGAGATCAAAATTAAATAGGTACCATTGTTGAATTTTCTCCATATAGAGGAGGCAGTTTAGAAGCTTTCTTGTTCTGCACACACACACACACACACACACACACACACACACACACACACACACACAAAAAAAACCCCTCAGCTTTGCTTTTGTCATTTTTCTTCTATTTCTTTTGCATATCCTCCTCCACACACCCCACCCCCCACCCTCGGCTTTAATCTCTCCCTTTGATTCTCTTTCTTCTTTTTTCCTTCATTGGATATAGGTCATTTGTGTTCTTGACTCCTTTCTTTTAGTCTTCTAGTGTTCTCTCAATGTTTCCTCTCTTAGATGTCCCACTATTGTCAAGAGAAGAGTTCTCTTTTTCCCTGAAATGTTTGATTCTAGGAGTTTGAACAAGACCCTCAATTCCTGGAGGGAAAGAAGAGATAAAAAGGCAAGGTTTCTGATTGTCGGGGCAGGCTACAGAATTATCACAGATGACAATGGAGCAGAAGGAGAAACCAATATTATTAAAAACAGTAATAATGTATAGGCCCCCAGGAGAGTGACAATTTATATCTCTGCAGACAAATTTAAGTGCATAATTGTAACAATTATCTAGATAATTGTACCCCCCCCAAAAAAAAAAGAGAAATAAATTATCCTTGAAAAGAAGGATTCTTTTTGATTCTCTGATTTAAATCAACCTGGCTGATTGCTATGCCTACACAGAAAAAAATTACAATGAATCTGATTAGTGTCAGGGGTTTTTGACCTGGGATCAGGAAACTTATTTTTGTAAATACTTTGATAATTGTATTTTAATAAATTGGTTTCCTCTGAAATCCTGTATAGTTTATTTTATACTTTTACAAACATGATTCTGAGAAGGGGTCACAGATTTCACCAGATTACCCAAGGTGTCCAAGAATTTAAAAAAAAGTTGGTAGAGAGAGAGCTGTTTTTACCAGTTGTTCAGAAAGCAAGAACAGAAGAATCAAAGAACACAAAATTCTTCACTTATTCCTATTCCTAATTCCCTTGGGGGATGAAAACTGGTTTTTTGGTGTACCATCAGAAAATGGAAAGGGGGTTGCGCTGGTATATAAGTGGTAGTGGCTTCTCTAACTTTGCCTCTTTGGGCACAAATTTCAAAGTTACAGTGGGGGCAGAGAAGTTTCTGTGCTGATAATTGTTCCAATAGTGGGGGAGCCCTGGCAGTCCATATTCCAATTCTCCCATGCCAGTGGTCAGCACTATGTTGTATACACAGAAGACCCTGAAGAAATCTGTTAAGTTCAATCTGTTGAGGTACTATGGCACCTATTGCACAGGTGGGCCTCCAAAAGCATTGGAATAGGTGTGGATTTAATTAAAGAAGGTTCTTGCCTCCTTAATTGCTCTTACCAAATGTTCAGAGATTAAGAATGCTGCCAACAACAGGAATGCACCTGTACAGAGATTACAAAGACCAAAATCTTTGTGCTTTTTTTATGGCGAAGGGGGTTTGTGAGAGAGAACGAACCTTGATAATTCAATAAAACAGCTAGACATACACAGTAACTAATATAAAATACTAAATGCTACATTCAACAGAAAATAGATAAACATAGTTACAACAAGACTTAAAGAAATACATATACCTGTATATGAGTAGATAGAATGTAGTCCAAAGAATACTAGATCTGGAATAAAAAAACCTGGGCTTGAACCCTGGCTTTGCTATGTGCTACCATTATGACCTTGGACAAATCCTTTACTTCCTTTGAGCCTCAGTTTTTTCCTCTATATATTTCAAGGGGCAGCTTGGTGGCACTGCAGTGGGTAGAGGACCAGACCTAAAGTCAGGAAGACTCATATTCCTGAGTTCAAATCTGGCTTCAGACATTTGATGGCTGTGTGACCATGGGCACATCACTTGACCCCGCCTGCCTCAGTTTCCTCACCTGTAAAAATGAGCTGCAGAAGGAAATGGCAGTATCTTTGCCAAAAAAAACCCATATGGGGTCATGAAGAGTCAGACTTGACTGAACAACAACAAGAAAGAATTCAAGAATTGGATTAGATGATCCCTAAGGTGTTTTCCAGCTCAACATGTTAAGATCTAAATGCAATTACACAAGTGTCTGAACAGCGAATACCAAAGTGGGACTGAAAACATATAACCAAGAGTAGCAGAGTGGCCAGAGGCATGCTTGTATTGGAATACTTTGTTGGAGATTAGATTTAAAGGGAAAATGGGGTGGGGAATGTTAAGGATTAGAGAAAATATATGCTTCTTTTGATTGAGGACTAAAATTCTAGCACTTTCCCTTAATTATAAGGTTTGTAAAAATCACCCACTCTGAAGGAAAATAAAATAAATGTCAAAAAGAAAAAGGAAAGAAAAAATCCCAGGCATATATCACAGAGGTATGGCGTAGAAAGCATGCTGGAGAAGGGCAAAGTTAAGAAGATTTCCTCTAGATACAGTAGCAATGCTGAAAAGCAGGAAAGCTTAACTTTAGAGAGGTTAATTAATAGTTAAACATTTGGTGTGTGTAAAATATCGAGAAATCTGTGTTCCGAACTGCGGTTTTCCATTTATTATCCTTATGGCCACTCTGAGCCTGAGACTCTTCCCCTTAAAATGGAGAATTTGGGCAAGACAACCTCCAAGATCCCTCCCAGTTCTAAAGCTATGATCCTTTACAGTTTTATTGTTTGCTTTATACATGGATTTGGTGACCAAAAAAAAGGGGGGGGCAAAGAGTAGTCGCCAATGTAGCCCAAGGTGATTATTAGAGCTTAGTGGGCATAATTACTCATCTCCTAGAGCTATTGTGAGGATGGCACTTTGTGAACCTGAAGTATGATAGAAATGGAAGTGGTTATGTATTATTATAGGTGCCTTGAGGAATTACAGGATTGCTAGGACTATTTTTAAGACTGAGTTGCATTTTTGTTTCACTATCCCATGGCAGTGAAAAGCCAGTGCATTTGGGATACTGACAATTCCTCTAGAGCACAGGCTCTATGGTATAACCCACTAGGTGGGTACTAATGGAGAGTCAGAGAAGACATAGTAGGTCTCTTTGAGGGCATAGAAGAAGAGGAATCAAAGAGTATGACACTGAGTAATGTTATACAGACCTGCTTCTCTGATTCTTATTTGAGGGGTTAGAGAAAAAAAAATCTCTTTTCCAGAACTTGGCCACCTGAGGTCCTGACAGAGACCCTGCTAGGAGCCAACTTCTAGAATAGATTCTGAAAGAGTAGAGTTCAGTAGGATATGGACAGAGGAAAGGGAATTACCCTAGTTTAAAATCTTTCCTGACCCTAAGACATAATACTGACCTACCAATTAGAAAGCAGCATTAATAGCTTTAACCAAACAAATTTTAGCCCCATTTCTGAAAAGTTTGACCATTAGAACTCAAAGTCAACACAGCCACACTTATTTTCTGGGCTCTTTAATGTGGTTAAGTGATAAAATTGTAGAATCCATAGAGTCTGGCATAATCACTAAAAAGGTCAAAACCAGGTGCTTTTGCTAATAACTATGATGACTGAATTACAAAATACATCCGAAGATAGGTATCTAATGCATGCATGTGTTCACATACACATATCAAGTGAAATGAAAACAAAATCTATGAAAGAAATTTGGGACAATGAGAAGACAGATTTAAAACTATAAGAGAAATCAGAGGTCATTGAGACCAACTCCTTCCTTTTCCGAAGAAGAAAACTGACTTCCAGAGAAATTATTTGGCTTGCCAAGATCACACAGGCAGTAAGTGGTATAGCTGGAATTTGAACCCAGATCCTCTGACTCAAAATCCAGCATTCTGATTATTTCTTCCTTTCCTGAAGTACCAAACTTAAAAGTTTGATGAGATAGCACAATAGTAAAAAACACAAGACAAAACAAAAATGGTATAATAGCCAATTTAGTGGACTCAAAGTTGGAAGAAAAGTGACTGCATTCATTTTAAGAAATTCCTATTAGGTGTTTATTTTCCTCTAGATTTTAGGGTTTGTTAGTATAATACAATTCGGGGAATCTATTATTTGTGAATGTTTATTCTTTTTTATTTTTCCTTAGATGGTAAGCTGGAACTAAAGCAGAGGAGGATTCAGCATAGGAAACAGTTACATATTGTTCTTATTTGTTCCATGATAAGGTAAATCACCGATGGCACAGAGCCCTTCTGAGGGCTCTTTGACAGTGATTTCTGGGAACTCTGGGTTAACGTGGACTTTAAGCCTGGTCCTCATTAAACAAAAAGTTTTTGTACTTATTCATTCGCTTCCTTGCACAGACCTTTTTATACCCAATGTGTGTTCAAGGAAGAATTTTTGATGTCCTGACATTCTGTGGCATTGAGCTTCGTGGACCGAATTTACCCCTTACAAAAATCATCATCTGGGAGGAATTTTAACAGTGGTAATATTATCCTTCTTTTGTTTTTGGTTTTTTGTTTTGTTTTTGTTTTTTGGGGACAATTAGGGTTAAGTGATTTGCCCAGGGTCACAGAGCTAGTAAGTATCAAGTGTCTGAGGCTGGATTTGAAATCAGGTCCTCCTGAATCCAGGGCCAGTGCTTTATCCACTGTGCTAGATAGCTACCCTCAACATTATCCTTCTTAAAAACTGCCAGTCTTTTTTTTTCCATGAATAAGTACTTGGGTTTTTCCCCCTCTTTGCCACCTCCCATTGGAAAAGGGGGAAAGTCCCTGTAACAAAAACATACAATCAAAGAAAACAAATTCCCACATTGGTCGTGTCCAAAAATGTACATTTCATTCTATACTTTGAGTCTATTGCCTCTCTGTCAGGATGAGAATAGCATCACTCTTAATTACCATGGTTGGTAATTGTATTTATCAGACAGTCATAGTTTTAGAAGAAGAATGTTGTGTTTAAGCCTTTTTGGTCTCTGCTAAGTGGTCAAGGAATCTGAGAGAAGACATCAACAAGTATACTAGAGACAACATTCCCATCCCACTCTATCCTTCTCCTGGCCAAATGTAAACTGGCAGTCTGTATAAGACTTACCCCAATGGTTACCAGAAGGGAGAAATCTGTTACTTGCAGTGTTCTTCATTTACAAATCTCACATTGATGATAAAAAACTTTGTAAATAGCAATTATTATCACAAAGATATTCATAAACAGATGTTTTTAAGAATGTAAATGACTTCTCAATTGAGAAAATATGCCATTGGTGTGCCACGGGAAGTTAGATCTTTGGAAGGAGAAAAATACATCAGATTCTATTTCCAGGGCATCACAGTAAGTAGACTTTCAGCAGTCCTCCCATCCCACTAACCCCCTTCCAACTTGTTTAGTATGCTAATCAAGAAGAGAAGCTGATTATTTATAAAAGAGTATTGCTCTAGGATTCCATTTGTATTCATAAACTCCATCATGTACATATGAATCCTACCTCCCCCTCCTACCCCCTTTTTTCAGTTTGGGAATGTTGTGAAAAATTCTGAGATGCTGAAAGGGAGTTTGGAGAATTTAGGGGTAGGGGAAGGAAGTATACTTTCATATGAATGGCATCTATTTTAACTAGATGAGTTATTGAGTATTTCATGGTCTGGAAAACTAGAGTTTATCCTATTTGGTCACATTTCTGGTGAGTATGAACAGGCTCCCTGATTGTCATTGTATTTGTGAAATATATTATGAACTGTTGCTTCTGCGAGGGTAATTGGGTGTCGACTCAATTCTATTTCCTATCTTGAGATACCACTAGAAATGATGAAATACTACAGATTCTGAAACGAGTATGGTCACTTAATTTTAAAGCAAAGCAATTACTGCTCTATTACCAGGTATTGTGAATCAATATCTTGTCTTGCAACTTGTGTTCATGTACACAATAAATCTATAATATTACAAGTAATCAGAAGTAAATAGCATCCAAGCAGGATAGATATTCAAGAGTCCTTGGGTATGCTTTATGTAGGTTACAGATCAAGATGTCTTATTATAGAAATATATGGAGCTTATTGCTTCAATTTGTGTAGATGCTGTCCCAACATCTGGCATATTCAAGGTCAAAGAAGTGGATGACATAAGCAATAAGACAACACCCAATATCCTCTTCCCTCTGTCCCTACCTCCAATATGTTTAGGTTCTCAATATTGCGTACATATTTTTTAATAATATATATATATATATTAGCTATCTTACTCCAATTTTATTACCATATCATTTGGGGGTACTTACATAAATGGGTCTTTAGTAACCATTTAAAAGACATATTCCTATTATTTTCTTCTACACTTAAATTTATATACATGCATGTATATATGGTACGTATATGTATGTAAATATATGTATATATACATATATGTATGTGTATAGATAGATACTAGGACACTGTAATCTGAGTTTAGGAACTTTTTTTCCTCTCCTAGTCATGCTCGAACCATATGGCCAAGTAATAAATAAAACCGATCATTTAAAAGGGAAGAAGTGACTGATCAATGACTTAAAAAACCCATTTGTGTTGGAAGTACATTTTACAACAACCTCACATTTGTAGGTGATATAGAGCTTGCTGGAGCTGCTGATTTTTGGAATTTGTGAAATATCTCTCCCCCAAAAAATTCTACTCGTGCTGAGTCAATTTCCAGTTACTGATCCTAGTCCATATTTAAACCTCTATCATTTTAGGGAGATATGTTCTGATTTACTTACAGCCAGATCTTAAATGTACTTCATTAAAAGAGATATTCAATGTCAAGAATGCCGCTGAGGCTGTTAATAAGTCTTTTTCTTAAAAGCAGGAAGTCATGTTTGACCACATTTATAGCTGAGTTGTATTTAATAACAAAACCACAGAAGGAAGGAAAAGATGTCTTTAAAATGGATCCAGACCCAAGTTCCTAGCCAATTCAAAATTTCAATCTGAAGGGCAAATTCTAAAGAGAAGAAAATACTAAAAGTGTTCCATTTATGGGGGCAGCTAGGTGGCGCAGTGGATAAAGCTCTGGCCCTGGATTCAGGAGTTCCTGAGTTCAAATCCAGCCTCAGACACTTGACACTTACTGGCTGTGTGACCCTGGGCAAGTCACTTAACCCCCATCACCCTGCAAAACAACAACAACAACAACAAAAGTGTTCCATTTATGGTGGATATCTGGTCTTCTAAGCTAAGAGCCAGTAAGCAAGAATAGCAATGAACATGTCCCACTTCTTTCCTACCTTCAGAGTCTCAATCCAAGAGGTCTAGCTAGGTCCCAATTAGCTCAAATAATGTGTCCCCTGGAGTGGTGGCATTATTCAAATTCGCCCTGAATATTTCTATTGGGCTAGAACCAATTACCATATTTTACATAATTATATTTTTTTTTGGCAGGGCAATGGGGGTTAAGTGACTTGCCCAGGGTCACACAGCTAGTATCAAGTGTCTGAGGCCGGATTTGAACTCAGGTACTCCTGAATCCAGGGCCGGTGCTTTATCCACTGTGCCACCTAGCTGACCCACATAATTATAATTTTTAATAATGCAAATTCAAATATATGCAACCACTTCAGGAGATTCAGTATTCACACTAATAAGAATCTGGTTGTAATAGGCTAAAGAATAAGCAGAATTCTTAACATCTGTAGTATTCTTTAACAATGATGAAACTTTACCTCCAGTCTTACGGGTTTTATATGGATTCCAAATATTAGCACATAATCATATTACATGGGAAACACATAAATTATTTTAGAATAGCACTTATTCTTATAAAAATTCCTGACTGAAGTCAATGGAAATCTAATTGATTCCCTGCAGACAGTTTTTGACCCAACATACATAAATTTTCAAACTTGACAGGGCAAAGTAGGAGCAATTTGTAATCAGTCATTGGGGTTTAGTTAAGGAAGTAGGTTATCAATCAAATAGCCATTTTCTTAAACTGCTTAATGTGGTTTCAAGAGAAGCTGGCTGGCCTTTTTTCACTGATGGGGAAATTCAGCGTGATCATGAATTCCAATGCCTGTTCCCATTGACATCGCTACCAGGAGTTCTACTTCTAGGATGCATCCAATCTGAGTCTTCTAGTAGGCACTCAATAAATGCTAATTTAGTGGCAAGTCTCCTACCATGTCTATTATACTAGTAATGACACCTTGGAAATTCTCTAGCTGCTACTTGATTCAAGAAAGCTTAGATATGACATTGGGCTGGAGGCTTTCTCCTGGTTGACCTCACCTGACTCTGAGAGTGCCCCTACTCCTGCCCCTCCCAGTCCCACATAATCAGCTTGTGTGTTCTATAAAACGTACCTAAACCCTTTTAACACATTTCTCTGGAGTTGGTTGTTTAGAAACTGTTTCATTTTTCACAAATAAATGATTTGGAGGAAGAGGCAATGGCGACTTGAAAATATCCCTCACATATCATGTAGTCCAAGTCTTCTATCCAACAGTCCTTCACTAAATGTATTGTTCACTGACTAATCCCATTAAAAAGGAAACAAAAAGAGAAATGCAGGACACCATGCATTTTCTTAGTTCTTGTTTCTTATAGCTATGAACCAAAGGAAAGTCTTCATATGTCCTTGGGGCAGAAGGGCCTGATGGGGACGCATCAGTCTTTTCTACCACACAAGTGGTGTCAACTCCAAGAGTGTTATCTTCTACTAGGAGGGACAAAGATATATGGAGATGGAGTAAACCAGATCTTCTAATACATCAGACTGAAAAATGACTAGGCCTGGCTTAACAGCCCCCAAAGGCAACAGTGCTATGCTTCACTCTCACCCACAGCACACAGTAAAGAGGAGAATAAAGGAAAGAAAATACATGGAAGGGAGGAAATGAGGGATCCACTAAATAAAGCCAGCTGAATCAAAGCCAAGGCTATGGCCTTGAAGTATAACCAAATCAGAGATTTCATTTCTAATCTCCAGAATCAGGAGTGGGACAATAAGTATATCATTTCATTAGTATGATAGACAAAATGATGGAATTAAAGATATTCGAGTAAACTATTTCAGTTGTTCAGACTCCTAAGATGTATTGAGCACAAGGAAAGAGTTTGGGGTTAAAAGTAAAAAGACCTAGATTATAACCCTTAATCCATCACTAACTGGGTCTTAGTATAAAGTGACTAAACCTCTTGGGTATAAATAAAGTAATGAATAAAGTAAATGAATAAATCTCTTTGTTTTTGAGGCTGTCCATGTAGAACAGCAAAATGTTTAAGAACAATAACATTCCAACTATTATTGAGCCAGTATGGTATAATGGATAGAGAACTAATCTTGAAACCAGGAAGACCTGGTTTCATGTCCTAACTCTGACTCATACTGGTTATATATGACCCTGGATAAGTCATCTAACCTCTCAGTCCAAGACAGAATTGCAGAATACTAGTTGCATCAACCTGAATTAACCAAGGCAATTTCCTCACCTGAGAGTTCCTTATTCCAATATAAGTGTGGTACAATTACTCAACAATAGTATTGGGAGAGAACCAGAAGGATCAGTTACAATAGCCACATCCCTAAGAGATGACATTGTTTCAATACAATTCAACAAATCTTTATTTTAACTTATTATTGGTATCCTCTGTTTCTGCATCACTTTAAACTCTGAATGTAATCCCCACCACCAATACCACTCAGGAAACCATCCCAACTAACATGAATTTTAAAAGGAGAGGAGTTAAGCAAAGCTAACCTGTTGTGGCTGTTCAGTCATTTTTCAATCATGTCCATCTGTTCATGATCCCATTTGGGGTTTTCTTGCCATTTCCTTCTCCAGATCATTTTACAGATGAGGAAACTGAGGCAAACAGGGTGAAGTGACTTGCTCAGGGTCACACAGCTAGTAAGTATCTGAGGCTGGATTTTAACTCAGGAAGATGAGTCTTCTGAATCAAGGCTCTTCAGTCTATCCTCTATCCACCACCTAGCTTCTATACACATCATCTAAGTCGGACATACATCACATTCAACATCCAGAATTCCCCACCTCTGAAAAAAGTAGGGAGGGCAGGGATATCTGTTGTCTTAACTCTTCTCTGGTGAGAACCTTGTCAACAATTACCTAGTAAGTACCAACTATATATCAAAAGCAGTCCCTGCCTTCTTGGAACTTACATTCTCTGGAGGATACTCCAAATACCTAGATAGATAGAAAATGAGCTAGTTAGGCTAGATGACCTGAAGGTCCCTTGTGCCTCCCCTTCTGTGATCCTAAGACCATAAATCAATTCCGAGTAATTTGAGGAAGGAGATAACACCATAAGCTGAGATATCAGAGACAACTTCATAGAGAAGGTGATGTCTGAGCTGAGTCTTGAGAGAACCTAAGGATTCTCAAGGGGGAGAATGAGGCAGAAATGCATTCTGGGCATAAGGAAGAGTCCGTGCAATGCCCCAAAGGCAGAAGATGGAAGGCCAAATCTGTAGGGTGATTCTGTTTGGCTTGAGTGTATGATGCATGAAGGAGAGCAAGGAAATGAGTCAAGAAAGGGTTGGAAGGGACTTTGAGTATTCTTTCCCTCCACAGTTTACAGATGAGAAAACTGAGTCCCAGAGAAGTTATCCATTGGAATGGATTTTTAAAAATCCTATCACACTGTCTGAGATAGTTAGCATGTAATAACGGTTTTCTATAGCCACAGAATGAGGCAGATATCTGTTTATTTGGGATCCCACTCTCTAGAGTCCTCTCTGCATGTTTATGTGTATGTATATGCATGTGCAGTACATATTGTGTGTATGTATCTAGGCATGTATGTATATGCAGGTATACATGCCTGCGTGTATGTGCACACAGGTATGTGCATGCATATATTGTATGCATTGTGTATGTGTGCCTGGCAGATTTGCATGCATGTATTATACATGTGTGTTGCATGTGTGTGTGTGCATGTGAGGGGTAGGGGAAGGAAACGTGTCAGCCCTCTATCTCTCTAAATAATAGAGAAGGGGCTGAGCCAAGAGGAAAACTAGTACAAGTTTCTGTCTGGCTCCCAGGAGCATACATTTAGAGGTAGCCAGAATCATAGAGGCCATCTTGTCCAGCCCCTTCCTCATTTTACAGAGGAGAAAACTGAGCCCCAGAGAGAAGTGACTTCCCTAAGGATCATGAAGCGAGTAACTGTCAGAGGTAGGGCTTGAAGCACGTCTCCATCGATGTAAATCCAGCAGTATTCCTTATGCTGTGCTGCTTCTCCACACTCAGGCCCTGGAGGAACTGAACTCAGTAACAGTAGCTAAAGCGCAGCCAGCATCTATCCTATATATGGAGTCTGTGCTTAAACCCTGTCTGAGTGTGCTAACTGAGGCTCTGTTCTTGGAGGCAAGAAGCCTGTGATTTGTTTTTGCAATGGTGACTTGGGGCCGGGTGGCAGGATTTTCTCAGACAGTTCAGTAGCCCAGGAGAGAGTCAACAGGGCCACGGGGGAGGGGGGGAGGGGGGGAGGGGAAAAGCCTCCACATTTGGAAGTAGGGCCTGGGCAGTAGCTTCCAATATAAGGAAGGCTCCAGGTCCTGGCCAGGCTCCACTTCGATCAACTTCCCTACAAGGTGAGGTTAGAAGAGCATTCCCAACAATTCTCAGGGCAAAGCGATAGTTTTTCCTCAATATTACAATGCATGAAAGGTTGAGAATGTCAGAGGAAGCCAAATGTTTCCCGTTTGACTGATCAAACCTCTTCAATGAGAGAACCTTTGCACAAACCAGTTTAGATGATGGATACCATTCTGGATGCTAATAAAATCCCTCCTCCTCTTTCCCTTCCCCCCCCCCAACATAAGGTTTGGCAGTGGCGGCTTGAGACTGATTATAGTGTGTACCCCAGCCTGTCAATATATAATAAATCAGTCTGTCAGCATTTGTAACGCCTGACATTGTGCTAAGGTGCTGGCTGCGTCCTTTACGAGAATCCCTCAGCAGCGGGCCCTGAATGCTCTCTCTTGCTCATTTAAATTCCAAGGGGATGCCGGGTACCTTGAGCAGGAGCCCTGACCTCTCTGCAGACACACTCTCCCTGGGAAAGGAGTGGAGGGGGCTGGGGTGGGAGACAGAGAGGCTACAGCTGTTTAAAAAATTCATCACAGATAACAAAAACCTACAGTCAAGCAGAGGTTGTGTGTATGTTTCTGTTGGGATTTCAGAGGAGTCTTATGCACACTGGAATTTCTTCCACTATTCAATGAGCAGGAGTGGTCAGTGACAGATGTCCCTTCTGTCACCCTCTAGGTGCAGGGCAATCCCACCACCACATGACAGTGACTGAAATGTGCTATTTAATGTTTCACCCTAACTATGGGACATTCAAGTGAATTGGTGGGTGTTTTTAAAGGTACCCTGAAAACTGAACTGTTCCATTCCCCCAAATCTCCCCATATCCCAAGACAAGCTAAAAACATGATTTTAAAAGGATACATGTGTCTATACATGTTGTTCAGTTGTTTCAGTCATGTCCAACTCCTCGTGACCCCGTTTGGGGTTTTCTTGGCAAAGATATTGGAGGGGCCAGATTTGAACACAGGATGATGATTCTTCCAGATTCCAGGCCCAACATGCCACTTAGCTGCCTGCCTGCCTCTCTCTCTCTCCCTCTCTCCCCGTGTGTGTGTGTGTGTGTGTGTGTGTGTATATATAATATTAAAAATATTGTGTATGTGTATAAATATATATAAAAATATTAAATATATTGTGTATGTGTGTATGCACATATATATGTGCATATATGTGTGTGTATATACATATATATATACACACACATATATATTTCTGCTCTACCAGAAAATCTAAAAACCAGTAAAAAGAAATGATTCTTAAAAGCTCCTTTTCCAAAAATTGGCTCTCTTTATAATCAGTAAACAATTGTCCATTAAAAGCCCACCCAGAAGTCCTATTCTGATGGCTCATCATGATATGGAGACCAGCCTGAGTTCCGAAAGGTTATACAGGATGATTGCAAGCTTCCGAAAGCTCTTCCAAGATGCAGAGTCTCCCAGGGTGGTCTCAGTGATACCTCATCAACTATCTGACAATCATAGTTAAGACCATCATTAGTAGGTTGACCACTAAGTGATGAATTCTTATGTCATGGAAGCCTATGAAAGAACAACACATACTGGCCTTCAGTCCTGTATAGCCCCCTCCCCTTGGAAAGGCAAGTAGCAGCATACTGGTGATCAAAGGGTCAGAGAGTGCTAAGAGCCCGAGAATCTCAGGGTTGGAAGGGACCTCAATGGCCAAGTCCAACCCATACCTGAAAAAGCATCCCCACACCAATATATCATCATCCAGCCTCTGATAGAAGACCTTTAATGAGGAGGAACCCACTAGCAATCAATCAACATGTATTAGGCACTTACTAGGTACTGGGCACTGTGTTAAGTGCTGAAGACAGAAAAAGCCAAGAGACACTCCCTGCCCTCAAGGATCTTACAATTTAAGGGGGAAGAGACATGCAAACAAATATATGCAAAGCAAATTATATACAAGCTAAATAGGAAATAGAGAGAAAGTACTAAAATTGAGGGGTTGCGGAAGGCTTCCTGTAGAAGGTGGGATTTTAGTTGGAGTTTAAAGGAAGCCAGAGAAGGCAGTAGTCAGAGTGAAGGAGAGACAGCATTCTAGGTATGGGGGGATAGCCAGAGAAAATGGCTGGAGCTGAGAGATGGAGAGTCTCATTCACAAAACTTTCCAGGAGTTCAATGTCACTGGATCAAAGAGTGTGTGGTCGGGATTATGGTATAAAAAGACTGGAAAGGTAGGAACGGTCCAGGCTATGAAGAGCTTTGTAATGGCAAACAGAATACTACTTCCCAATGAAGCTCATTCCATTGTGACCAACTCGAATAACTCATTTCTTGGTTCTTTGTTTTTCTTTTTCTTTCCTCCTCATATCAAAGATAAACTTGCCTCTTTTCCATTTTCCACTCACTGCTCTGGGTCATGTCCTCTGAGGTCAAATGGAACAAGTCTAATCTTTACTGTTCCACGATTGCTCTTCCCATTTTTGAAGCTAGCTAGCATATTCCCCCTGAGTCTTCTCTTCTCCAAGTTAAGTATACTCAGTTCCTTAACTAAGCTTCATATGATAGGAAACCTTTCATCATTCTGGTTAATCCCCTCTGGATAGTCTCTAGCTTATCAAAGTTCTTATTAAACTGTGATGTCTAGGACAATATTCCATATATGATCTAACTAAGGCAGAGTACAGTGAGAATATCCCACCCAGATTCCTGGAAGCTCAGCAGTCCAAGATCACATTAGCTTTTCTCACTTCTGCAACAGGCTGTTCACTCATATTGAGCTTTCAGTCTACTAAAACCCCTAGATCTTTTTTGGATAAACTGCTATAGAGCCATGTCTCCCCTGTCTTCTACTTGTGAAACTGATTTTTTTTTAATTTTGTGGGGCAATGGGGGTTAAGTGACTTGCCTAAGGTCACACAACTAGTAAGTGTCAAGTGTCTGAGGCTGGATTTGAACTCAGGTCCTCCTGAATCCAGAGCCGGTGCTTTATCCACTGCGCCATCTAGCTGCCCCTGAAACTGATTTTTTTTTTAATTCAAGTGTAAGACTTTATATGTATTCTTAACAAATTTCTTCTGATTAGATTCAACCTAGGAATATAATAGCCTGTTAAAATCATTTTAAATTATGACCTTTTAATCTAGTATTTAGCTTAACACACAATCCCCCTACCCCAAGGTTTGTGCCATCTTCAAATTTAATAAGCCTTCCATCTATATCTTTATCCAAATAACCAATAAATACATTAAACAGCATAAGACCAAATAGAGATCCCTGGGACACTCCACTGGAGACCTTCCAAAATGATGCTGAACCATTAATGAATGCCCTTTGAATTTCCATTCAATCAGTTTCTGCAATAACCTAATACTTTTGTTGGTCACACCTCTCTTTTCTTTCAGAAGAAACACAAGATATTATTAAATACTTTGTGAAAATCTAAGTAAACTCTGCAGCATTCTGCTAATGTCAATTTAGTGTGCCTGCCCCCCAAAAGGAAATAAGATAAATATATATATATATATATATATATATATATATATATATATATATATATATATATACATATATACACACACACACACACACACACACACACACACAGCATGACCTGTTATTATTAAAGTCATGCTAGCCCTTTGTGAGCACTGCTTCCGTTCCTAGATGTTCATGAACGATCTCTTTAATAATATTCCAGAATTTTGCCAGGGAATCGAATCACACCTGTTTTAAACTATTTGTAACATTAATTTCACTTCTGGCATTCTAAATATGAGATGATTATCCAACATGCAATGAGCTGACACACTACTGGAGAAATTGAACAATACCAATGCTGACATTCTCTGGTATAGGAAACTAGAAGATATATGAGAGCTCTCGATATATGGGAAGATGGCTCCCAAGCAAATTGAGTTGTTGGAACAATTGGTTTCATTGTGTGTCAAAAAACAAGAAGAAAGAATTTCTTTGGAAATTTTCTTGTTTCACCTCACAATGTTTATGATGAATGTTAGCATTGCTACAATTAGAACAGTATAATTTTCCAGAGGATTTCATCATCACTTGGGAATGTCTCTTCCATTTGGACTCTCCAAGATATCCTTCATAACAGTGATCAATGCCTTTCTTGAACACATTTGTCCATTTTTAAATCTTTAATGGCGATTGCTAATCAGAGGATTTTTGAAGACAATTATCCCTGTACTTAGATCTATCAATAGGTAGGAAAAAAATGACTCTGGCCTCCTGGCTATTCTGTGGACAAGACACTCCATCTCTCAGCTCTAAGTATTATTTCTGGCTATTTCCCATGTCTGAAATGCTTTCCCTCTTTTGCTCTGATTACTGACCTCCCTGGCTTCCACTAAGTCCCAACTAAAATCTTGTCTTCTACAGGAAGTCTTGCCTAGCCCCTCTTAATTCTATGGCTTTCCCTCCTTTAATTATTTCCAATTTATTTTGTATAGAACTTGGCTTGAATATATTTGTTTGCATGTTGTCTCTCCCATTAGATTGTAAGTTCCTTGAAGAAGGGGGTCTGTCTTTTGTCTTTTTGTATCCCCAGCTCTTAGCACAGTGCCTGGCACCTGTTGTTGTTCATCCTTCATTTTTGTTTTGTTTGTTTGTTTTTGTTTTTTTTTGCGGGGCAATGAGGGTTAAGTGACTTGCCCAGGGTCACACAGCTAGTAAGTGTCAAGTGTCTGATGCCAGATTTGAACTCAGGTGCTCCTGACTTGAGGGCCGGTGCTCTATCCACTGCACCACCTAGCCGCCCCTATCATCCTTCATTTTTGAAGAGGACTAATAACATCACAGGGTGATATCTTAACTTGTGTATTAATTAAATGTGAGAAAAAGTTGCACAACATCATCGGCCTCACTCTCTTCCTGTCATTGAAATCCAGTGGCAAGACAAAAGTCAGGATGAGAGGCAATGGCTAGGGATGCAGTAGATGACTTTGGAGTCTTTGATGTCTGCCCAAGCTCTAAGCACTCTGAGGTGCCTGCTTCGGCCACTTTCATGGTCATTGGAACAAATTGTTCTTATCCACCCATTCTGCCAGAGGAAATCTTCACATGCTTGGGTTAGACATCCACCAAACTCAATGATAGGGTTGAGGCCTGTTGGTTACCCTCAACCTGGTTTAGCCTGTCTGGTGAAACAGTTTTTACTAGGGCCTGGCTGCTGAGCCTGCTACAGCTTCTTAGAGCTACAAGTGAGAGTTGAGTTCTCACCTGGCATTTACTAGGTGCTTAATAAATGCTGACTGGTTGATTATCAAGAAATTGCATACAAGATTAATAGGAATAGGACCTGAACTTGTTTTTGCATAGGTAAAGGGAGACCCTCAAATAAAGAAATCCCCTGTAACGATTGGAATGACGCCACCTGCTGGAGACTTACTGTAGAAAAGCTCTGCCATGAAGTGAAGGTCTTTGAGGGCAAGACCAGGAGTCTTTTCTTTGGCATCAGGAAGTGACTTTTGTTTGTGTGAGGAAGAAGGGGGGAGCCTGGTGCTCTGTCTCTCACTCTTTCCTGGGGACTCTGGCGGAGAGCAGAGTGAGAAATGTGCTCTCCCTTTAATAGGTAGATGAATGTAGGCCTTTCTCTCTCTCTTTACCAAATTCTTATTCTCCTTAATAAATGCTTAAAAGTCTAACTCTTGCTAAAGCTTATAATTTATTGGCGACCACTCATTAGATATTTTAGACAGTTTAGCTAGAATTTTAGCCCCTTAACAGCCCTCTGCTAATGCAGTGCCACACCTTATCTGAAATGCATGGTTTTAGAGATTTAATGAAACACTGAGAAATTAAGTGACTTATTTGCCCAAGATCACATAGTCAGTATGTGTCAGAGGTGAAACTTGGACCCAGACCTTCCTGGATTCAAGGTTGGCTCTCCATCCACTTTAGCACACTGCCTCTCATTCCAGTCTTAATGTGTGATAGCAATAACTGATTGCTGTTGGCAAAGGGCTTAGTATACATCATTTCATTTGAATATCACAATAGCCCTTTTATGTAATTATTATTCTTGTTCTCCAAATGAGAAAACTAAGGCCCAGAGAAGTAACTGCCCTAAGGTCACATAGGTAGAAAGTAGCAGAGCCAAGGCTTGAACCAAATCTCTCTCTCTCTCTCTCTCTCTCTCTCTCTCTCTCTCTGCTGTACCTATCATATGAATACAAGTAAAACACTTTTTACCAAAATTATTGTTGTTGAGTCAATTTTCAGTTTTTTCTGACTTCATGACCTTATTTGGGTTTTCTTGGAAAAGATCCTGGAGTGGGGGGGCAGCTAGGTGGCACACTGGATAAAGCACTGGCCCTGGATTCAGGAGCACCTGAGTTCAAATCTGGCCTCAGACACTTGACACTTACTAGCTGTGTGACTCTGAGCAAGTCACTTAACCTCCATTGCCCCACACAAAAAAAAGAAAAGAAAAGATTCTGGAGTGCTTTGCCATTTCCTTCTCCAGCTCATTTTACAGATGAGGAAACTAAGGTAAAGAGGGTTTGCCTAGGGTCACACAGCAAATAACTATCTGAGGTCATATTTGAACTCGGGTCTTCCTGACTCCAGGCCTGGCACTCAATCCACAGCAGTACCACCTACTGCCCTTTACCAAAATAAAAGGAAGATGAAAGTTTGAGATGCATTATTTAAGATGGAGCCATACCAATATATACAAAATACTACCAACAAAATCAGAAAAACGATCTTAATTAATTTGCAGATTCATTGCTATAGCCTAGTGCCAAGGGGTTTGCTTTATAGGTCAGGAATCTGAGAAGAAACAGCTAAAACAAGTAGCAATGAAGATCTAGGATCAGATATCCAACTATATAATAGGGTAGTAATCGTTGCAACTATTTGGTAAGGGTTAAAAATTTTAAAAGTTAACAGATGAGACAGACTAGGGTAGTAAGACCCAGGAACAATTGAACATAGTAGCTTAGTGTTCTAGAAATCAAAGATCATAAACTGCTACTCAAAAAGGATTGCTGGGAAAACTGAAAATCAGTTTGGTAGAAATTGACTTGACCAACATTTTGCCCAATATAATAAAATAAATTCCAAATAGATAAGTGACCTAAATGCAAATAATCCTAACATTTTTTAAAATGGAGAAAGTTGGAAGCAAGGACCTTTCAGGTCTATAGTGTGTGTGTGGGGGGGGTGGTTCTTAAGCAAAAGATAGAGGTGTTCATAAAAGATAAGTCATTTTGAATTACATATTTGAAAGCCTTTTCCACAACCACAAATCACTGTAGCTAGAGGACACTGAAGTCTAGAGAGGCTAAGTGATTTGGCCAAGATCACACAGATAGCAAGTGACCCAAGTCAAGACTTGAACTGTAATTCCAAGTTTAGCATTCTTTATATAATTCCATGAGACAGAACAAAGAAAGCAAAACTGAGAGAACAATTTGCACAATTACCCCCCAATAACATAAATGAAAACAAGACCAAAAGACATCAGAATTCTGATCAAAGAAATGACCAATCTTGAATCCAGAAGATGGATCTAGGTGATAGAGTGGAGAGAACACTGGTTCTGAAGTCAGGAAGACCTGAATTCAAATTCAGCCTCACATACTTATTAGCTGATTGACTCTAAGCAAGTCATTTAACCTGTGTCTCCGTTTTCTCATCTGCAAATTGTGGATAACAATACCACCTATCTGCCCAGGTTGTTGTGAGGATCAAAAGAGAAACTATTTGTAAAAAGCACAGTGCCTGGTACATAGCAGATGCTATATAAATTCCTTTTCTTTCTTGACCATGAAACATAACCTCCCTTGTGGCCCAGAAGTGGGGAACTATGGGTCCAGATGGCGGCATATGTTGTCAAACATGACTAGTTTATTTGCTTTGCTGGGCTATCCCTTGTTACCAGGAAAGGTTCAATAAAAAGGAAGGGGGCAAGGGGTGGAGAAACAATTATTTGAATAGTAACAATTCTTTTTAAAGCATCAATTAAAATTCATTAAAAAAAACCTTTTTTGCAACATAGCTAACATGGAAATGTTTTGCATGACTTCACATGTATAATGGGTATCATATTGCTTGCCTTCTCAGTGGGTGGGAGAGGGGTGATCGGGAGGGAAGGAATTTGAAACTGAAATTTTAAAAAAAGAAATGTTAAGAAAGAAATGAAGGAAACAACATACCCCTTAATAAATGAAGGACAAAGAAAGCAAGTTCTAGATGTCAAGGGAATAAAAAAGAATGAATCTGAGAATACAAGATTTCCTTTAAGTTTCACCCCAAACAGGAGCCCAATATAAATCTCATTAACTAGGCAAAGGAATGAAAATCAAGTTCAATGCTTACCCTTAGGGACCGCTGAATCTAACTACCAGCATTAAGAAAAACCACGTGATTTACCCAAGGCTTCATCTGAGAAGGTAATTCACCATAGGTTTCCTTTAAATCGCAGCTTCCCCAGTGCATTTGAATGTTGGTTTACAGATCATTAACTACTTGACATAGAGCCCGGGCAGGGGAAGGAGGGCAGAGAAAGGTTTCTGAAGTATTTGGAGCCCCAGTCCATGGAAGATCAATTCGAAATCAAGACAAAGCAGCTGGAAAATAGTAATGTCAGTCAGTGGGGAAATGGGATTGATTTATACAGACCCTTACAGGAATGCATTAATTGGATAATGGAGGTACACCTGTAGACAGCTTCAAGTCAGCTGGGGCTATTCTCTGGGTACTTTAGAGAACCAAATGGTGAAAACTCAAGAGCCCTGACATTTTCTGAGGGCCCAGATTACAAGAAAAAGGCAAAAATATCAATGACCATCTAAGGTTTCTCCCTCTCTCCCTCTCTCCTTCCTTCCCCCCCCCCCACACACACACCTGAACTCCACATTTCCATACCCCTTCTAGTCAACACATTAAAATTAATCTTTGTAATTTAGCCCTAGGAGATCTGCCCCAATTAAGCATAGTTTTTAAAACGGGTGGGGGTAATTCAAGAACAAAAAAGCCCCGGTGTTTTACTAAACTGTGATCTTCTCTTCCAGGAATTTCAGGAACTCATCTGATGAATCATGTAATACTATAGGGTCCCATTACTACAGGCTAACTCCATTCTTCACAGTACATAATTGAATAAGGAAAGCCAATGAATCTGTTTATTCATGTAATTAATACAAAACTCCCAGGATTAACATGATGTTTTTGGTGGGCTCTATTGTCCCCACAGATTGTTTTTCCTCCAACATCAGTGACAGATTTGCTGGTAACTGACATCAATAAAAAAGTATCTATTTTCAACTGTTTGATGTTTTGCATGTATGGCAGCCTCCGTGTACATTACAGAGGCTCTCAAGACTTAATCGTTTCATGATTGCATTTTTATGAGGAGTTAATGATATTGAACTATCTGGTTGGCCTAGTTTTGCCAAGAGAAACATGGGAAGATGGGCTTGGTAACACCTATTATTCTGGGAACACACATCATGATACTACCACTCCAACCCCCCCCCCAAGCAGTAACTTCATTAGATTCTCTCACATAATCATACAGGCAACTGACCAGAACAATGAACATCTTTCAAATAAAATTAGACATAGGAAAAAATACCCCATCATTAGTATGGTAAAGTCATGTAACATTTAGATGTTTCTCTTTTTAATCATATTGAATATATCAAAATGCCTTGATTTCCAAGTTGGAAGGTTTGTTTGCAATTCGTTTTCCTGATCATGGCTACTTTTACCAATGGCAATGTGAAAACCTATTAATGCTGTTACAATACACCTCCTGACACCATGGAGTATTTAAAACATTTTTGAAAGCACTCATCGAGACATAAATAATTGAGGAGAGAAGCCTTGTTAAATATTTAGAAAATACATCTTTCCATTTTGCTACTTGGCTGCACTACCCAATTAAAATTAATAGTATGAACATTTCCATCAAGATTAACGAGACACAAAGCAAAACACTAAATAACAATGGGATGAATCATTATAGAGTTTTCTAAAAGCTTGAATAGTAAGAGTCTTAAGTAATGGCAATAAGATGGTATGTTTACTTTGGGGCATGGTGGACATAAGGCTTCTTGGTTTGGACAGATCTTTGGGAATGTCTGTGAGATTATTATAACTACCCAGGAGCAGCAAGAATAAACTCACCAGGCAGCAGAGTCTATGGCAGGTTACAGGAAGAGTTGTCTTTGGAAAGAAGCAAAATGATCTATGAGAAAAAGATCTCAAGGGAAAAGAGTAGTGACATAGAATGTTGACAATATATGAACCAGGACAGAAATCTGTGAGTACTTTTGTTTTGAACCCATTTATTGCTTATCCTGCAGAACTGTCACCATAGTGAGGAAACCAAGAGAGTCCAGGTTCTGCCCCTAGCCAGTCTTGCTTATCCAAGAGATCTAAAGACAGCAATCAAGTCTTTCCCAAGTAAGTATAATTTCCTGAGAATTCTAATTTTCTAGTTGTATAGTCAAAGGAACTGAATTTAAATCCTAACTGTCTTTACTACTTGTGTGGTCTTGGGCAAGTCATTTGATTTCCCTTGGCCTCAGTTTCCTCATCTGTAAAATGAAGGAGTTAAACTAGATGACTAAAAGGTTCTGTCATTTCTAAAGCAATGATCCTATGATTTTTCCCCCTCTAACCTCTACATCCCTGGTTTCCCCAATTGATCATCTTAAAATATAATCTCAAGGCCATTCATAATTCTAATCACTATCCTCTAGATATTTTCCAGTTTATCAGTTTCTTTTCTCAAATGTGGTGCCCAGAACTGCACACAGTACTCTAGTATGTTCTTATCAAAGCAGAATAAGGTGGGACTATTATTTCCCTCATCCCACACTCTGTTTCTCCTGATCCAGCCTAAATTTGTGCTAGCTATTTTGCCTGTCATCACATTGTTGACTTATTTTGAGCTAAAATGCCCAGTTTTTTAAAAAGATGAACTGCTGTCTAGCAATACCTTTCTCATCATGCTATTGTGAAGTTGATTTAAGCCTACATCTGAGATTTTATATTTGTCCCTATTAAATTCCATTTGATTCAATTTGGCACAATGCTCTAGCCTGTCAAGATCTTTCTAGGATACCAACTCTGTTAACCAATTGGTTAACAATTGATGTCAGCATGACGTAGGAAGCAGATGTTGGCGGAGGGGTTCTGTCTCTTTTTGGTTCCTGATCTCTCCATGGTGGGTCGGATGATAGGGTCTCTTAGAAATAGTTAGATTTTTACCTTTCTCTCTGATCCTAATGCTCTTTAAAAATACTTAAACACTTAAATACTCTTAAAAAAACAATTGGTGTCAATTGAAGATCTGATAAGTAAGCCATCTATCCCTCTATCCAAGTCAATGAAAAGGTATACAGAAAAGTCCACGGAAGAACTATGGAGAGTCAATGGAAAAATATGGACAAAAATCACACAGAATGAAAAGGTGTATATGGGTTGTAATCTGTACCAATGGAGCTAATTGTTGCTGTTATTCATTCATTTCGGTCATGACCAACTCTCCATGACCCTATTTGGGGTTTTCTTGGCAAAGAAACTGGAGTGGTTTACCATTTCCTTCTCTAGCTCATTTTACAGATGAGAAAACTGAAGTAAACAGGGTTAAGTGATTTACCCAGGGTCACCCAGCTAGTAAGTATCTGAAACTGGACTTGAATGCAGGTCTTCCTGACTGCAGGCCCAGCTCTCTAACCACTGTGCCACCTAGCTGCCCCATGGAGGTAATACCCATATCCATGATGTCTTAAATCCATTCAAGTATTGAAATGTTGCTGTTTTGCATGTATACTGGCTCCATCATACATTACTTAGCACCTGACAGACTCCCAATAATTACCCACTTCATGATTGCCTTTTTATGAGTAGTTAATGATATTAATTATCTGGTTTGTCCTCAGTTGTTTTTCTGTTTCCAGAAGAAACAGAAATGAATATCTGAGTGGGGAACAAAGGAGAAAAAAAACCAGAAGTGATATTATTGTGAATTTTACTAGAGACCTAGTAAAGGAACACAAAAGGTGGCACAGACATAGTATGTAGTGAAGATAGGTGATTCCAACTATCTAGATATCTGTTGAAATGGAACATCTACTCCAAACCTCATTTTGACCAACAAGGGAGAACTTGAAACAGGAGCCTCAGGAGACAAGGACCATGCTATCTAAGAGTTCATAATAGAAAAGGAAAAGAGTTCTAGCTCAGTTAGACATGTAAATACACTCTAGGAAAGCAAATTTAAGGACTGCAAGGAACTTCAAACTCTATGAGATCAAAGCAGTTAAAGTGTTGTTCAGTTTTCAGTTCCAGGTTTCAAAATGTGCCCTTAGAAAACTGTGAAGTTCCAATGAAGAAATTTCTTCCACAATATTCCTTGACAGATGGGGATCAAGGTGTCAGAAAATATCCAGCCTCTGCTTAAATATTTTTTTCTGATGGGAAACTCCTTATCTCACATGACATCTTATTCCTTTTTAGACGTCTCTAAATAGATCAATGTTCTTTATAATGAGCCAAAATCTATCTGACTGTAGCTCCCCCCCCATTTAGCCTAATTCTTAGAACCAAAGGATTAGAGAAAGAAGAAGCATTAGAAATATGGTGCAGTAGAAAGAATGCTGGATTTGGCATCAGATCATTTGGGTTCGAATCCCAGCTCTGCCACTGGTTCATTCCCAACATTGTGTGATTTGGGGTAACACACAATTTTCCTAGATCTCAGGTTCCTTGTCCTTAAAATTAGGAGTTTGGACTAGATCTCCTCCAAGATTCTTTATTAAATATTACATTATACTTAAATTATATTAAATATACACATAGAAAAAATGTAGACCAGGCAACCCAAACAGAAAGCATGTACAAACAACTCATTTATACTAATGGTGGTAAAAATAACAACAACAATATTTATACAGCACTTACTTCATGCCAGGCCCTATGCTAAGTGCTTTACAATCATTACCTCATTTGTTCCTCACAATAACCCTGGGGTACAACTACTATTATTATGCCCATTTTATAGATGAGGAAATTGAGGCAAACCTAGATCAAGTGACTTGTCCAGGGTCACATAGACAGTATGTATCTGAGGGTTTTTTGAACTCAGGTCTCCGTAATTCCAGGCCCAGAACTCTATCCACAGTGCCAACCAGCTGCCCCTTTATTGGTAAGACAATAGAGGTATGGCCAAGTCAAAGATCAGGTACCTAACTTTAGCTTTGGGATACAAATGGAATCACAAAAATACATTCACATTCTTACAGGCCCTGCAGTATAATCTTCTCTCTGCCCAGCTCAAATCCCTTTACTGTTAGAACTTGATTATATTTTAAAATACAATCCACCTATGCCATTTTTATTCATGTAGGACATAGTATAATCTTATAATTCACCCTTTCTGGAGTAGTGTTATTGATGTTTTCATACTTTCCTAAATCAGTTTGTTAATTGTGAACTAATTGTGAAATTAGGAGGCTTGGGAACTTATGTTTATGTTATAACCTCTAATGATAGAGAGAATCACAGAAAAGGCTTGAAAATGAAAACATATTTGGTTATCGGAATAGAACTTGAAATCAATCACATCCAAAAAAGGTATTGATTCGAGTGGTTAGTATCTCTATCTTCTCATTTTCTTTAGTATTGTCCAAAGTCGCTTTATTGCTTTCTTTTTTGTACTCTGTTTAGAGAAGGGTCAAGGGCCTCTTTCTTGATAATCATTATATACCCTATACTACATGCCAATGAGGTTACTTGCCTGAGGTCATTCCTAAAAGCAAGTGATCCTTTTGCCTTGTTTTCAACCTTTCCCAGGAATAGGTGCACCAAGTCATTAATGAATCACAGTTGCAGTTGGTTGCCCAAACACACTGTTAGACCAAGGGTATGATGCTCCAAGGGCACAACACGTGTATGCATGTTTGCGTATGAATTCATTTTTTTTCCTCTGACACTTTTTGAGGATGCTAAATAAGCATGAAGATGAAGTAGACAAGATGTAGGGAATTTGAAAATTCAACCCCATTTGCAAAACTGGGTAATTGCAATTTAGATTAAATCAAGTCGTCAAGAGTAAATGTATTTAATTTCATCTCTGCATATTGAAGATTCCATACCCTCATGGGCAAACATGTCTTAGTATATCTAAGGTGAAACTCAAGAGTTTAAATTTATCCTAGATTGCCAAACATCACATTTGTAATTTTGATTTTGAGACCTTACCCACCTGGAAGGTTTAGGGGATGGGAAGTTTAGGCAAACCAAATTATGTTTAATCCAGAAAATCCTTTTGGTTTCCACCCATATTGTTGAAAATCTAAAACATATGAGCCTCTTTTTCCTATGGTGAAATGAACCAAATCAGATATTACTTAAACTGAAGATCCCATAGTCCCACAGGGTCATCAGTTTAAATGTCAACTCCCATTAAACAGAGCAGAAAAATAACCATTTAAAAAGTTATCAGGAGCAGCTATTTGAAGAAGTGGATAAAGCACCAGCCCTGGATTCAGGATGACCTGAGTTCAAATCCAGCCTCAGACACTTGACGCTTACAAGCTGTGTGCCCCTGGGCAAGTCATTTAACCCGAATTGCCCCACAAAAACCCAAACCCAAAACAAACAAAATAAAAAACAAAAAGTTATCATTTTACTGAATCTGCACTGACCCAAGAAAATGCCTCAGAAGCAAGGTTTCTTGGTTTAATTTTGTTTGTTTGTTTGCTTGTTTGTTTGTTTTTGCATGGTGTCTTTGGTTTGTTTTTTTTATATAAATTCCTCAAATGAACCTTCTTTGTGGTCATAGGATTAATAATTAGAAAGCAACTTCAAACATAAATCTAATCCATCCTCTTCATTTAATAGATCAGGAAACAGGCTGAAAGAAGAATAGTAATTCACTTATTGTCTCTGTAACGATTGGAATGAAGTCACCTGCTGGAGACTTACTGTAGCAAAGCTCTGCCATGAGGAGAAGGCCTCTGAAGGCAAGCCATGTGGTCAAGGTCCTTAGCGTCAGGAAGTGATGTTTGCTCATGGGTACTGTCTATCAGGGCTACCAAGCCAATCAACTTGAGGAGCCTCCCACTTCTGGGAGGAGGACATGAAGTAGGAAACGGACGCTGGCAGAGGGGTTCTGTCCCTTTTGGTTCCTGACCTTGCCATGGTGGGTCGGATGATAGGGTCTCTTAGAAATAGTTAGATTTTTACCTTTCTCTCTGATCCTGATGCTCTTTAATAAATACTTAAACATTTAAATATTCTTGCTAAATCTTATAATTTATTGGCGACCACTCATTAGATTTTAGATAGTTTAGCTAGAATTTTAGCCCTTACATCTCAAAGTTAGTGGCCAAACAAGGATACAAATGCAGGCCCTCTGGGTTTAAATTCACTATCCTTGTTATTGCCTTCCCCCCCCCAAAAAAAACCCACCAAAGTAAACTTCTTGAGGGCAGAGATTGTGACAAAATTTTTTGTCTCCATATATTCACACCTAGCAGAGTGCCTGTCACAAAGTAGGCTTTTAATAAATTCTTATTGATTGATTTCTTGATATATCATGCTATCTTTTCCTTAGAAACTCACCTAAATTGAGGTACCCTTTCCAATGAAATGGTACTGTATTCCACTAAAGAAAAACTTGCAAGTTCTCATCTCTGCAGCTCAAATTTCTTTTGTCCTCAACCCAGGTTGTTTTTTCTGTCACATTTAATTACCAGCTTAACTAATCCTTCATAAATGTTTCAGCATGTGCTTCTTGACAAATGTTTTCTAAAATACTAGTGAACAATGCTACTTGCTCTTGTACATTGTTGTGTGGAGAATCCCAAGATGACAAGTGAGGCTGATCAAACAAGAATGTGAAAAGTCCCAGAAGTATATTCAAGACTGTGTCAAGGTTGGGGGCAGGAGGGGAAGTATAGAGAAATCTCCATGTCACAATGGCTCTGGAGAGAGCAGGCTGACTGGAGAGGTAAGGGTTAACTGTGAGTTATACCTCATTTGATCCTGCTGACTCACTTATGGAACCCCATTGGTCAGTTCATCTTTACCATGCCCTATTTCTACCTTCCCTTCTAGTGGCCAGCAGAGTGGCCTACACATAGCAAGTTCTAGACAGTAATGCTTTTTGGGAATTGAGGTCAGCCCCCCCAAGCATCCCTTGTAGAGAAAGGATCCACCACCTCTGACACCATCAACATCATCTGCCAACCAACTGCTACCAATAGGCCACATAACCACAAGAACACTGAAAACAGCTGTACCCACACCAAAGCAATGGCTCCTACTTCTAACCTAGCCCCAGTAGCCATCATTAGGGGAAGCAACCCCCATGTAGATGTGCCCTGACAACTTCCTCTGCAAGTGTAGAAGCCCCTGACTCCTCAGCAACCACAGCTACTGAACACCAGGAATAAAGTTCTTGTCACCAAAGTCTTTGGTTTAACATCAGAAATAGATGTGGTTTTATCAATGGAAATAGCTTTCTAAAAGAACCCTAAGGACCTCTGGGTCTTTGCATCTGACCTCCAGCTGAACTCTCCTATATGTGTTGTCTCTTCCTATCAGAATGTAAGTTCCTTGAGGAAAGGGAATGCCAAAGGGACAGTCATATTGGTCTACTCTTTCCTATACTTGACATTCTATCTCTCATCTTCCTTCCTTTGCACAGAGTCCTTCCTCTCCTCTGCCTCTTAGAATTCCCAGCTTATTTCAAGGTACAACTTAGATGACACCTCCTATATTAAGATCCCCTCAGTTGGTCTCTTTCCACAGATTATCTTTCACTGATTTGTTTTCATACTAATTATTTTATTTTTCCTCTTTGTATTCCCAGTGCCTGGCTCAGTGCTCTGTACCTAACAGGCAATGAATAAATGGTGGTTGAATTTAACTGAATCATCATCCTTGGGGATGTTGTGAAGACCAATACAAACATACCTAAGACCTACTTTGAGCACTGTAATTGGATTCAGAGGGCCTTAGTTACAAAGATACCCCTGAATCATTACCTAAAGTGACCTTGGGCAAGTCACTTCACTTTCTGGGACTCAGTTTCTTCCTCTATAAAACCAAAGGGTTGGACTACATGGCCCCTCAATTGCCTTCCAGCTCTAGACCTATGACCCTAGGATCCAATAAAACCCAAATTTGACATAAGATCATTTCCATAGGTTTCTTTGGGCATGCTTCTACCCAAGGTATTAATACCTTCCCTTCCTCTAGCACCTTACAAGTGGTAAAGTCTTTCTAGAAAAGGGAGGTAGGATGGAACCCTACCAGTGCCCAGCAATCCTCCTGCCTCCCTCCCAAATCACTAGACTCCTTTGGTTCAAACATCAACAGTAGCTTCTTCAGTCCCTTTGTCTTAACCCATTTCCCTATCTGTAATCAATATCCCCTAAAAGGGGAGAGAAATTACCCCTTTGGTAGCCATCATTTGTCCCCTAGACATGCACACCTGCAAAACAGTTGCACTTCTTGGAGAAATTACTATTTCCCCAAGAATTACATTTTAATTGAATTTTCTTCACCCTGTTTTCCTTAAAAGCCTCTTCTACCACGCCTTTGCAGAGTGATGGTTTGTGATAAAGCCTGCAGCAGGCCATCCCTTCACCCTCAGTCTCTGGCTATTGAATTCAAACATTAGCAGTGAGTTCCTCTAATGTAATTTTGTCACCTCTAACTTAATATTGCAAGTAAAGCATTATAATTCACCGCAAGTGCTTATTGGGTGGCAACAAATTTATATTCATTAATGTCCTGTCTGTCGTTCTCACAATGTACTTCTCCTTAGAGATATGAAAAGGACAAAAGTAACTTAATATCAAGTAAACTATAATATACATGCAAAGTAATGAGAGAAATAACACTGTTCCAAGAGGGAAAACACGACATATTTTCCTTCCAGTAGGGTGCCGATTTTCTAAAAGGGGGATAAAGTGTGTTTATTTGCTGCAAGGGTAATCACAAGATATTTCTCCATCAAATAAATGCTACCCATTTACCTCAAATTCAATATTGTTGTTCTTAGGCTGGGAAGAACCAGTCTTCAATTCTTATTTTTAACATGCAAAGCTCTTTGTGCTGTATTTAGAATGCTGCAAACACAATAAAGCAAGATTCATCACTAAAGGGTCGAGGGGGTCCCATTTCAGTCCTCTTCCAGACGGGCAAAGTTCTAGGTTGATTTCCTAGCACAAACATAAGTTATATCCCCTTGTTCACTTTAAAAGGAAATAAACATCAAAGGAAAACTATTTTATACAGTAAAAATAGTAAGTAGTACTATGGACATTGAGCATTAACATAACCAAATTCACCTCCACAGGCAGAGAACTCTATGATGCCACTCTAGGGAATAGAGAAGCAGGAGAATCAAGCATTGATTAAGTACCTCCTAGAAGCCAGATCCAAAGACAAAAGTCAAATAGTCCCTGTTCTCAAGGAGTTTGGATCTAGAATCATGGATAGTCATAGAATCTTACAGTTTGAGGAGACACTAGAGTTCTAGCTGATGCTTTGATCTATGCAGCTAAAGGAGATGACCAAGGATCCATTCATAAGGTATCTCTGAGTTATTTTTTTGCCAAAGGCTATAGTGATTTGACCCCCTTCTTTTAGTGAGAATAGATGGCACTGAGCTATCCACACCCTCTCCCCCTCATAACTAATTACCTAATCATGACCTAGATGCTCCTTCTTTATATAATAACCTATCTCTTTAAACCCTTCAATTTATAGGACTATAGGTTTTAGGGCCGTGATAAATATGCAGAGACATATCACAAATAGGTTGGCCACTCGATGGTGAATTATTTGACCATGGAAATATATGGAACCAAGAAAATTCAGAATTACCCTCAGTCCTATGTCATTCCCTTGCTTTTGTGATGGCAGTGGTAGAGTCAAGAAGAAGACTAAAGAATCACATAGCTCTTTGACACTAACTTAACTGCTGGCCCACTGTGAGCTACCAGTCCAATGTATATCAACATCAACTTTGACATCCTCACTGTCCATTAAGCCAAAAGGTAAATGGAAGTTGTAGCTGACTTGCATGGTCCTAACTTACCTGCTTTATAAAGGGCAGTTGCCTTTGTTGTACCTCCAGAGGAAACAACCAATATAATTTCTCATATTGTTCTGCTCTTGACCAACATTGGGAAAAAACTTCCATGAAAATAATATCCCTAATTTGAATGTAAGTTTAATAAGAGCACAGGTTGTTTCAATTTTTGTCCTTGAATCCATAAGGATGCCTGGCCCATAGTAGATGCTTGATAAATACCTGCTGATTGATTGATACAGCACATTCTAGAGATAACTACAGAGAACTTGACACAAAGAACTTGATAAAACTCTTCAAATTCAATCAACATAAAAATGTTGATTCTTTGTCAATTTCAGTACAAAGGTGGCCATAGGGGATGATCATGAAAGATATGTTATAAAACATAATTCACATGTGACAAAAAAGATGTTAACAGCTTATAGGTCACATGGATGCCTCATATCAAAATGTCATAACAACTTTCTTCAAGAAGAGAGTCAGGAAGATCTAGACATGGTGAGCACCAAATAATATTACCAAAAAATGAAACTGATTATATTCTAACACCATAAACAACTGATTAGAGATATTAGAGTTCTTTCAGAATGAATAATTTGTGTGTAGTCAGATCATCAAATTGTTAGAACAAAGGTAAAAACAATACCCTGAACTAGAAAAAGAAAAATCAGGAAAAAAAGATATATTGTATAACTGAGGAAACTTGAAAGTGGTTGATTTAACCAAGCTGTTGACATTGAAAAATGGAAATTGGATATAAGAAGAGACCAACATAGAGCATTACCACTTAAAGCCCATCAGGCCTACCTTTCCCGGTTTATGACAAATGACTCTCCTTCATGTATCCTACACCCCAGACAAACTGGCCTGCTTGTTATCATTCATAAATGACATGCCATCTTCCATGTCTGTACCTTTGCACAGGCTGTCCCCATGGATGGAAGGAATGAATTTTCTCCTCATCTCTACCTCTTTGTAACCCTTATTTTTGTCAGTGTTCAGTTCAAGTGCTACCTCCTACATGAAATCTTTCCTGATCCCTTCAACTGTTAGTGCTTCTTTCCAAATTACCTTGCAGTATACTATATTCTGCATACATTTTGTATTTACTTATACGTGTACTTATTTCCTCTAATAGGATGTTACCTCCTTGAGAGCAGGAGAAATGTCATCCCTCATGCTTAGCATGTATCAGAGAGTTAATAAATGCTTGTTGATTGATTTCCTAAGGAAGGTCAACAGATGTAAATCAATTGCCACAACAAAGAGAACAAAAGAACCTAGAAACTTCCTTAAACAAACAACTTCATCATTGGATGGTGTGCTACATCATATTACCAATGAAGAACTGTATAACACGAGCATTTTAAGTGATATAACAGAAAGAGACTGTCCTAGTCCATTGTAATTTCCACAGAAGAGGCTGTCCAGCATCCAGTGAAAACTGAAAGCAACAGATGCCTTTAGTCAGCATGCAGTAACTCACACAAGGAAAAGCACAAGGCCTTTATTGAGAACCCCTAGAAGCATGACAATGATATGAAACAAGTCCAGGTTGACTGGTAGTCAGCATCCAGGAAGTCTGAGATCAAGGACTAGGGCAGAAGAAAATAGGTAGATTATCATGTACATATTAGAAAGATCCAGTGTGAGAAATATCACCCCAATAACTTTTTGAACTCAGTGTTGGTGATGTGTCAAAGGCTCATTTATTGTCATTCTCACAAGAACAGGCCACCCCTTAGTGGAGTGAACAACAAAATGGAGGCTTGCAGGCCTCTCCCCTTCTTCACCAATTACTCAAGGATTACAATTCACATGCCCAAAACTAGCTAATCAGAACACTGTATTCCTTAACCAAGGAGGGAGGTAATACAGGGACAACTCTTCAACTCCTCCCCCATATGGACACAGTTCAGGAGCAGATCTAATTGTGACCAGCCTAGGGTTTCCCTGAATCATGTGGGGTTTTTTGCTGGCAGAGGGGAGGAGAGGAAGACCTTTTAAACAGGTCCGGATTGAGAGGAGCCCAACCCCCATTTCCTCACATCCAGCAACATGGAACATTAAGTAAATTTTCAGGGTTTTTTTTTAATGTACTGACCAGTTTTTATAAATTTTCAATATTCCCTTTCTTTAAAAAAAAAAGTCTTTGTTATATGGGAAGGCTGCAAGGAATGTAGGAGACACAGGGGAATATCTAGATGATATAAAAACAAAAGGAACCAAGAAAAATTTTTTAAAAAAAGAAAGCTCTAGTAGCACATTGCACAGATTAAACCATGAAGCTTGGGGTTCAAAGCACAAGGTGGAGTGCCAAGGTAGAAATCCCAGACACATTGATAGAAAGCTAGAACCAACTTGCCAGAAATAAGTTGCAAGACAAGTGCTTAGTCCAAGTAAGAAGGTTAATGGAACTTGGACACAAAGTCAAACAAATGAGGCTGACATTCCTGAGCTCTTTAATTTCTTTGGATAGAATGTAAACTCCTTGAAGGGAGCAGCAAAGTTCAAAAGAAGAGCTGGTTTTGAATGTCAGAGGACGGACCTGGGTCCAAATTTGCAATTTCCTACTTGTTCAGCCTTGGCAAAGTTACATTATCTCTCTATCTTTGTTTCCTCAACTGTAACTATGGGACCAGATGACTTCAAAGGTCCCTTTTAGTTCTAAATATATGATCCTATGTTCCAGGAAGCATCCTTATCCACCCAGGTATTGGATTAGTTCCACAGTCTGAGGGTGGGGGGCTGAAACCCTAAGTGAAGTTGAGTACCCTACCTATGGAGATCAGTGATTCCTGGACAAAAATCCAGGCCAGTTAACACCAAAGGCTATTAGTCTATTGTTACCTCACTGGGCAGCTAGGTAGCTCAGTGGATAGAGCACTAGCCCTGAAACTGGGAGTTCAAATCTTACCTCAGACCCTTGCTAGCTGTGTGACCCTGGACAAATCACTTAACCCCAATTGTCTCAAACATCCAGGGCCATATCCAGTCGTCCTGATATATATCTTGCCACTGAACTCAGATGACTGGAGGAGAGAGTGAGGTTGGTGACCTTGCACAACCCTCCCTCACTTAAATCCAATTCAAAGTAAGTCATGCTATCATCCCAATGTCATACACCTCTTCGAGAACAAAGGACAAACAACAACTCCCTAAAAACAAAGCATATCTATAAAATTGGAAGCCTCTGAATTTTATCTCAGGAAGAATAAAATTGGCACAAGGAACTCTCCAAACATCATAGTTGCCATGTATCATTATTGTGTAGATTTCCTGAAGAGATGTGCAGCTATTTTTATTAATGAGATTTGCTCAGCTTTATTTTTGATAAAATTTCATAAAACAGTTTTGCCTAGAAGGTTGGTTGAATTGGAGCTTATTCAGTAACCCAGTGCAATAAATCTTAGAATTGCAAAACTACTTGAGTGTTCATTTTTGTTTAATCAGATTATTAATAACACAAATAGCCTTTTAATTATTCTTCCAGTATATTCCTCCCAATCGACACACCTTCTGACTTTCAAAGCACATTCACACATTTTTTTCTTGATACCAACTGTGGACTGGCCACCTTCTAGAATTTAACTTTGACCAAAAAATTTACACCTAAGCGATTTCTTTCTTTCTCTCTCTTTCTTTCTCTCTCTCTCTTTCTTTCTTTCTTTCTTTCTTTCTTTCTTTCTTTCTTTCTTTCCTTTCTTCCTTTCTTCCTTTCTTCCTTTCTTCCTTTCTTCCTTTCTTCCTTTCTTCCTTTCTTCCTTTCTTCCTTTCTTCCTTTCTTCCTTTCTTCCCTTCTGCCTTCCTGCCTTCCTGCCTTCCTGCCTGCCTTTCTGCCTTTCTGCCTTTCTGCCTTTCTGCCTTCCTGCCTTCCTGCCTTCCTGCCTTCCATCTTGTTCCAAGATCAACATATCCAATTTAGGAAATCATAAATCTAAAATTTATGGAATGTTCCCTCCAACATGAAGCCTGGAACTATTGGGCAAAGAGAATATCTCCCAACTTTTAAGAGGAAGATTTTGATGTCAACCTGGAGTCAAACAGTGATACTGCAAATGGCACCACTTAGTCCTTTGTAAGGACTGGTCCATTTCTTCACATCCAGCAACAATGAGAGGGCCCATTTGAGTAGTTGATATGCCAAAATGAGCTCATGGAAGACCCTGTGACCTTTCTGATAAGAATAAAGATGTTTTGTCTACTGGCTGGATAGAATCCAACTCTAGTAATGCATTTTACCTACCTCACTTTCCTCTGGAGTTTCTAATGGATCCCCATATCTCTGATACACTGAGCTAAATCGCTTGCAAAACATTGTTGTGGCAAAGCTCCAGGGGTGGGCAAGGTGATGCTGAGGACATCTTTTTAAGTGTCCTGGAATGAAATGTCAGATCTTTTGGTGGGAAGGCAAATTGCATTTTACTTCTAGTCACATAACCCAGGAAGAACCATAGCAGCAGAAAACATTAGATAGCTTGCATAATTAAAGTAACTATGAAGAGAAAACACACACGAGTTTTTTTAATTACATCTTTGGAAGCAACATGAAATGAGTTAGCACTTAAATAGTATATTAAATTCACAAAGTACTCTATAATCATTCTTGTTCATGATTCATCACCTACCTATGCTGTGGGGTGGCTTTTGTATAAAAACCTCTATTAACCATAACATTACTAGCTGGGTCACCCAATCAGTTATTATCTAACTACTCTGGATTTAAAGGAGACAGAGGCAATTTTTAAAAATTATAAAATGAACCAAGATCTTATAATTCTCAAAAACCAAAGCAAAAACAACTTTTAAAAGCATAAAACTAAATTAAATATTTCCAGGAGTAAAAGCAAATTCAGCACAATTTATTCCATATCTTGCACATCTCCACTTCCAGCCCTAGACTGTGCTGCCTGATGTTCCGAATGCTGACCTCAATCAGTCAATTTATAAACATTCATTAAGTGCCTGTTATAAGTCAGACATTATGATATTCACCAGCAATGCAAAGACAAACACGAAACAATCCTTGCCTTCATGAAACTTCCATTCTTATGGGGGAGATATGTACATTTGTATCTATAAACTTGGGCGGGATCAGGAAAGGTCATATTCAGGCAAATGTAGGATATAGTGTTAGAGCTGAGCTTTGAAGAACTCTAGAGATTCTTCGAAGCAAATGTGATGAGGGAGTACATTCCTGACATGAGGGAGAACTGAGGAAAATTGCCACATGTGAGAAACAGCAAGAAGGCCTGATTGGCTGGACCAAAGAATGCATAAAAGGAAATGTTATAAGATAAGGCTAGAAATGTTATAAAGAGCTTCAAAGAGTGGACTAAGGAATTTGTATTTGATCCTATAGGCCATAGGGAGCCACTGGAGTTTAGTTCAGTTGGGTAGTGGTTATACAAGTGGCAAGACAGGGATAGAGATAAGAGATGATATAGATGTGGATTTCACAAGACTTGGCAACTATGTGGGGTGAGGGAAAGTGATGAGTTGAGAACGACTCCAAGGTTATGAGCCTATATGACTGGACATGTGGTAGTGGACTAGATATAAAGTCATGTTGAGGTCTCAAAGCTATAACAGGATCCCTGATCAGGAAAGAAAGAAAAGCACTCTTCCGGGCAGGCATAAAGAGATAGTATATTCCAGCTCTGGAGAATGACCTGCACAAATGTAAGGGGATAGAAGATGGAGAGCCAAGGCCAGGAACCAGCTAATGGTACAGCATGACTGGAATACTGAAAATATCAAGAGGAATAATGTGGCCTAAGGAGAGAATATAGGCAGAGAGTATTAAATGCCAGGCTAAGCAACTTGTCTCATCCTTAGGCAAAGGGAGCCACAGAAGATGTTGGAGCTCACTATGATACTATGCATTAGAGAGCAGAATATTTCTATAGGACTTCAAGATTCACAAAGCTTCTTTTTTTTGTAAACAACCCAATGAGGTAGGTAAAATAAGTATTGCCATCCCCATCTTACAGAAAACTGAGCCTTAGAAAGAGGAAGCCAGTAACAGCTGGTTTCCCTATACTGAGGTACCCAGATGACCTCATTTCAGAAACTGACCCCCAAGAACAAGGCTAGAGAGATTACAGTGCAAAACCTCATGGTGCTTTGGAACAGTGCTTTCTCCTTTGGCAAATACATCCCTTTTATTCACATAGTGCTCCCTGTGTGAGGAAGACAAGACATTCTATAGGAAGCGTCAGGAAAGCCAAAGAGGGAAAATGACTTTCCTAAGGTCACATGGCTGGTTAAGAGCAGAGCAGAGCCTGGATCCCAGCAGATAGACATTTGATTTTGGCTTTCTCCCAGCACCTCATTTCCTTTCCAGCTCTGCCTGAATACAGATGAGCTGCTCTCAGGAGCGGTACAATTTCACTGCCCTTTGTTACTGATGAAATACCAAGCCAAGCGGCAGGCCTAGAGCTTGGGGGATGATGACGATTTCCCAAAGAGCAGCATCTATTGCTGCCCAAACCCTCCGTACCTGGACCATTCCCCACTGCAAAATCACTTCTGGACCTTTTGTTTCTTTAGCCAACCATCCAAGGGAAGAGATTCAGTTATTAATCACCAACCCTCTCCCACACACATCCACAAAAAAGCCAGCAGCTTGTCTAAATGCTGCACCTTACCCAGAAAACAAAACAAAGACAAATGCAGCAGTGGAAACAAAGAGAGAGGGGCTTCTACATGGTTATTTCTACCATAATGCTGGAGATACTTGGGTACTTTTTGCCCTTGGACTTGATTGGCTGGTTTGTGTTTGATATTTTTTTACTAGCTAGACTTTTAGGTCCCCTTTTTCTCCTGCAATCTCAAAGCTAATTCATTTGAAAGTTACAAACATATTTATAAGGGAGGATGTCTCCTTGCGGAATTTTGTTTCCATGGTCATATGGGAGAAAAGAGAGGGAAAAGGAAAGGAGAAAAGGGAGAGTATTGAAAAGAGAAAGGAACTTGTTGTTCAGTCATTTTTCAGTCACATCCAACTTTTTCTCATTCCATTTGGAATTTTCTTGGCAAAAATACTAGAGTGGGGGCAGCTGGGTGGTGCACTGGATAGAGCACTGACCCTGGAGTCAGGAGGACCTGAGTTCAAATCCAGCCTCAGATACTTGACACTTACTAGCTGTGTGACCCTGGGCAAGTCATTTAACCCCAACTGTCTCACAAAAATAAATAAATAGATGGATAAGTGAATGAATGAATGAATTAATTAATGAATTAATACTAGAGTGGTTTTCCATTCCATTCTCCAGCTCATTTTACAGATGACAAAACTGAGGCAAACAGAGTAAAGTGACTTGGCCAGGGTCACACAGCTAGTCAGTGGATGAGGCAACATTTAAACTCGGGAAGATGATCCTTCCTAACTCTAAGCCCAGGTCTCTATCCACTGCAGCACCACCTAGCTACCTTAAGGCAAGTTGCAGCCCCCAAACAAATCATAAATCATATGTATCATGCACCACCATCCATATGTCCCCTGTAAACTTTACTGCATTAAACACTTATTGTCTTACTAATGAAGAATGAAAGGAATAGAGAAGCAAAAAGATAATGAAGACTCAATCTGCATTCTTTGATTATGTTAGCATCAAGTTAGATAGAATGGACAATTAGAAGCCACCCAGTCCATTCCCCTATCCAGACCACCTAGACTAAGACAAATTAGAATGCTTCTTGTTGGACTATCCTGTGGCAAAATTGGAGAAGGGGTGAAATTTGTCTTCCAGTACTAGCAGCCAGTAACCCTTCACCTAAGGCAAAGAACCTATTCTCTCTGTAAGGTGGCAACTGCTTTTTCAATTGGGTCCTACAAACAATAAGTATCTACTACATTCTCTAGGCCTTAGTTTTCTCATCTATAAAATGAGAGGATTGGAGTGTGACCTTGAAGGTCTCTACCAGCCATAGGTTATAGGGTCCTAAAACCTGGAAGGCTTCTTCCTGGTCTGATGCTCTGATCTTATGCACAAAACTATGCCAGGCACTGAGAAGACAAGGTTATCTATAGCACAGTCCCTGTTATCAAAGACCTTACAACGTGACAGGGTGAACAAACATGGTTTCAAATAAGTCCAATGCAAGGAAGAATGTGATTCTTTTGCAAAGGAGAAATCTGAGGACAGGAAGGAAGTAGAAAGCATTTCTATTGTAGCCTCTATGTGCCAGGCACTGTGCTGAGCACTTTACAAAGATGACCGCATTTAATCCTCACAACCATCCTGGGAGGTAGATCCTATTATTATTCTCCTTTTATAGTTGAGGAAACTTAAGCAGACAGAAGTTAAATCATTTGTCCAGAATCAGAGGTCATATTCAAACTCACATCTTCCTGACTTTAGACCTAGTACTCTATCCATGGTGCTACCTAGGTTAGCTGCCTTTGGCTGTGAAGAGGGAAGTCATTTTCATTTGAGGGGAATGTGTGAAAGATGACACATGAGGTTAGGCTTTGAAAAAAATTATGCATGTATGTATCTGTGCATGTATGTATAGAAGAAAGGGAGGGAGAAAGGGAGGAGGAAGGAAGAGAGGAAGGAGCCTCCCAAAGGCAAGTATTTTGTGTAATTTGTGATGGTATAGAAGGCATGAACAACTACAAAGAGGCAAGAGAGGGTAAGTCAAGACAATAGTATAGAAGGTAGAATGGGGGAGGGAATACTAGGAAGTGATAGTAACATAAAACACAAAAATCATCAATAAAACATTTTAAAAGGTAGGAAAAAAAGAAAGTAAAAGGCTGAAAAGGTAGGTTACAGCATCCATTAACACAATGGGGATTAGTTTATGTCTTCTCTTCATCAAAGACAGGACACTCACTTTCCGGAGCTAGAGCACTCCAGCTCTGGCTTAATTTCAAACACCTTCGATCTTTAGAAAAATTTAATACCATAATTGCATTAGTTTGCATCAAGGCACATTAACTTTTAGGGCACTGTGATGTAGATGACATTTTGGCCCATTTGGTAAAAATGCTCTCAGCTCTTGCTCAATCCATCATCCTTAGATTTCCACAAATACCTCTTTTTGATAAAGTGTGTGAATGACTGTATAGGTGGTCCTCCAACTCCTTGCACCGTGTTGTACTAAGAAACTGTGACCTCTAATGCCTGAGCCCAATCACCATGGTGGAGGATCATAGGCATGGCCATGGATGTCCCACTGTTTTGAATAGTGGTGTAGTTTTTGTTTGTTTGTTTTTGCATCCATGAAGTTTTATTATGTTTAGGTAAATGGAAGACAGTGTTGTTGATGAGGTCATGAGACACTTAAGTCTTCAGTAGTAAGTGACCATTGCCATTGCTGCTTCCAACTCCATTCTTCCCAAGGACTCCCTGCCATGTTTGGTAATTTGTGCCTACTCTTGCATTAAAGTCACCTAGAATTGAAGCAGCTAGGTGGTGCAGTGAATAGAGCACCAGCCCTGGATTCAGGAGGACCTAAATTCAAATCTGGCCTCAGACACTTGACAACTAGCTGTGTGACCTTGGGCAAGTCACTTAACCGCAACTGCCTTACTCAAAAAAAAGTCATTCACAATTGTTCATAGAACAATACTACTGTCACTGTGCTCAATGTCCTCCTGGCTCTGCTCACTTCACTATACATCAGTCCATATGAAGTCTTTCCAGGTTTTTCTGAAATCATCCTGCTTGTCATTTCTTATAGCACAATAATATTCCATTACAATCATATACCACAACTTGTTCAGTCAATCCCCAATTGATGGATATTCCTTTGATTTCCAATTCTTAGCCACCACAAAGAGTTGCTATAAATATTTTTTGTACAATTTTTTTCCCTTTTCTCTTTTTCACAATTACTATTGTTAACTGTTTCCCTCCATCCTATTCCCTTCCCCAAGATATTTACTCTATTATCTATCTTCTTGCACCCCTCTTCCTCAAAAGGGATTTGATTCGGACTACCCCCTCCCCCAATCTGCCCTCCCTTCTTTTGCCCCTCCCTCCTTATCCCCTTCCCCATCTATTTTCCTGCAGGGTTCAATAGATTACTCCACCTAATTAAATGTGTATGTTATTCCCTCCTTGAGCCAATTTTGATGAGATTAAGGTCTTTGAGCCAATTCTGATGAGTGTTAGGTTCATTTACTACCCAGTTTAAACAGATTATTCCACCCAGTTGGGTGTGTATGTTAATACCTCCTTGAGCCAACTCTGATGAGGTTAAGGTCTTTGAGCCTATTCTGATGAGTGTAAAGTTCATTTACTTCCCTGCTCCTCCCCCATCTCTTCTCCCACTCCATAAGCCCTTTCCTGATTCTTTCTTGTGGAATTTCACCCCATTCTAGAATAGTAATATAGTTTTGAGGAGAAGCAATGAGAATGAGTAGTGCTTTTTGATATCACTAATGTCCTAATTTTTGTCTTGCTACTGGACTTTGATGACTCTGGAAGAGAAAAGTGAGGCTGACCACTTTGTGCATCTCTGCCTCATTTAAATCCAATTCATGCTCAAATCTTTACATCACCCCATGATGTCATCAGTCCTCAGAAAGGAAGGATGAACAACAATAACAACAATAACAGCAATTAGGCAGTATGATGGAGTAGACAAATAATTCACTTCTAAGTCAGGGAGATGTGGCTTCAAATCCTGCCTCTGAGAATACTGGCTGCAAGATCACCAGAACACTTGACTTCCAGTCCTTATAAAGGTAGGCTGATTTGGTATGTTGGTGGAGGGGGAGGCACTGGGCTTGAAATCAAGAGACCTGGATTCCAGGGCCAATTCTACTCACTATGCAACATTGAGTCAGTCTCTTCACCCCTTTGACTCAATTTCCTCCTTTGTAAAATGATGCAACTGGACTCAAAGTATATGTATATATATGTATATATAAGTAGATATAGATATAGATATAGATATAGATATAGATATAGATATAGATATAGATATAGATATAGATATAGATATAGATATAGATATAGATATAGATATAGATATAGATATAGATATAGATATAGATATAGATATAGATATAGAGTAGATGCAAGATAACCTTAGCAGGCAAAAGGACTGGGAAAAGTTTCTGCCAAAGATGGAGTTTGAGCTACATGTTGAAGAAAGCCAGGGATGCTAAGAAGTAGAGGTGAGCATAAAGAGTATTTCATGAATACACGATGGCCATTGCAAAGGGTACAAATTTTAGATCTCATTTCATGTAATGACATATATCTGTCCCTCTATCAACATATTCAGTTTCACTTAAACCTGTTGAATGTGAAGTGAGCAGAACCAAGAGAACATTGTACATAGAGACTGTAATATTATTCGATGAAGAACTGTGAATGACTTGACTATTCACAACAGTACAATGATCCAAGACAATCCCAAAGGACTATTGATGCAACATACCATCCACCTCCAAAGAAAGAACTGCTATTGATGGAACAGACTGAAGCAGGCTATTTTTCACTTTCTTTCATTTTTTTCTATTAATCAAATTTTCTTATACAAAATGGCAAATATGTTAATATTTTACATAATCATACATGTATAACCCATGTCTGATTGTTTATCACCTCAGGGAATGGGGAGGGGAAGGAGTGAAAGAGGGATAAAAATTGGAACCCCAAACTATAAATAAAAACATTTATCATTTAAAAAATGTGTTGACATGTGCATTTCATAATCAGCCACTCAAATTTTTTTTCAAACCAGCAAGTTGAACTGTGAGGCCAATTTATAGAGTATCAACATGTCTTAACATCTACTATACACCAAATTCTGTGAAAGTCAAGTCTTTGGAAAATCCTTGCTTAATACTGACAGACTCCCAACAATCCCAAGATACTTCATTCTGTAAATTATTAGAATGACTGGTTTCTAGACATATAAAATAGATGTGAATTCTAAATACAACAGAATAATATTTCAAAAGTGGAAAGGCCACCGAAATTGTCAGCTTATCTGAACTCAGTGAACTGGACAATTTTAAATACCCCAGCCAAGGTAGCTAAAAAAGAGGGGTACTAGAATTCTTTACGACTTTGCACTGTTGTCTTGTTATTAGAAAACTAACTTCCCAACAATCATTTAGGACCTCTATCATAAACAAATAAAGAAAAAGCCACTATAACAAGATTAAATTACAGCATGGCAACCAGATATAAAAGTAAAATAATAATAATGATACTTATTTGCCTCCATTGGCTCATTAGACTTTCCTCAGCAGAAGTCCATACCTCTTTCCCCCCTTTTAGGCAACCTTTTAAAATCAGGTACAATTCATTTCTACTAACCCTGAAGCTTCCTTAACAAGATGTTTTGTTCAACATTTGCCAGTGGATGTTTCTAAATCCAGTTCCCCAAAATCCTCTCACCAAAGGGATTGCTCAATGGTACAGGTATCAGTCAGACAATCTGCCTTTGATAGCTCCTCCCCTACCCTGGTGCTACCCTTTCCTTTGTGTCCTTGGCCTCCATTATCACCTCACCAACCAGGACAGTGGGGGTCCAATCTAATTGGTATCATGGAATTCCATGATTAGAAGATTTTTGGACAATTCCAACTAGTGACTGTGTTCCATGCTATATTGCAAGGGCTGGAAATCAAGCCAATAGATCTTCAGAAGACTGGGTTGTACCAACTGTGGAAGGCTTCTGAAGGCTCTCTTCTGGCAGTTGAATTAGAATTAGATTCTGTGAGGCTGATTTTTTTGGAAGGGGGGGCAGAGAGGCAGAGGAAGAGCAGGGCCTTGTTTTTCAATTGATTCCCTAGGAGAATACATACTCAGTGCTTATAAGCAGCTGCCAGGAATAGGAGCCAGTAGCACCCTAGGGTTTGGGTTTTTGACCCAACAGTTTTAACTACTTTGGCAATAGTGACAATGGAAACACCTTTTAATGTGTACCCCAAGTGGCCTGTATTCTTAAGAGAGATTTATCTCTTTTAATAGAATTAAGTGTTTTAACTTCTGGAATGTTCACATCAACATAAAAGGTTTAATAGTCCTTCCTTGTGACTGACTGGCAGGGGTTATTTAACAGTTTCATTCCTTAATGGTTATGGGTTATAAAAAGGTTCAGCTTTGATGATGTATCTGTAGAGATCTCCAGGCAGTAACTATAATCTTTTAATAGGATGAATCTCTCATAGGAGAGGGATCTGAGTGGACAACAATGTATTGTTGGTTAGACGTATTCCTGGGATTTAAGGTTTGATAGTTAGCTATTTATAAATGCCCTTTTTCTTTTTATGAGTCAAGGAAAACTGAAACCACTGCCTACAGAGCCTATGGTCCCAGCGGCAGCAGCAGACTCAACGATGTCCAGAGTGCCGCCCTTCATCACGCATTTAAAAGTGAGCCTCTACAAGTCTAGCCATGAACTTCAAGGTCTGCTTTGAAAAAGGCGAAGAGAGGTTGGACTCCTTTTCCTTAGATTCCAATTTATAAGGCCCTTTGGCACTGTAGGCCATGAACAACAATACATTCTATAGGCTTTCCTTGCTGGAGAATTTTTCAAAGTGAGGTGACTTTCTAGCAATGCCTAAAAGACACACAATCACATGAGGAAAACAATGTGCTTACTGTACTAAGGAAGACACACAGTAAAGAAAAGATAGGGTTAAGGCAAGAAGACAGAATCATAAAACATTAGTCCTGGACAGAGCCCTTGGAGGAGATCTAGTCTGAGCTCCTCACTTTGTGGATGGGGAAACTGAGGCCACATTGTTAGACATCTGCTTGCTTAGCCATTTGGGGGACAATAACATAAATATTACCATTAGGTAATATTACCTCTTACCCAATTGGGGTTTGGAATAGACAGTGGAACATTCAGCCCCTTCCTACTCCTACCTACACCTCCAAGAAGAACAATTTGCTTCAGGCCAGTGGATCCCAGTGAGTCATAGGACTAGACTGAGAAAATTCATTCGATCCTAGCTCTAAAGTTGGAAGGAAACATTGTTGTTGCTGTTTACAGAGCAAGATTTCCTTGATTGGGTCATAGGACTGTAGATTTAGAGCCAGAGTTGACCTTGGAGGCCATGAAGTCCATCCCCTCATTTTACAAATTAGGAAACTGAGATAAAAAGGGTTACACAACTTGCCAAGGGTCACATAACAGGAGGAAAGATTTGAACCCAAATCTTCCTGATTGCAAGTCCAATGCTTCCTATTATGTCATCTTGTATCTCTAATTTAGGAACTGACTCCTCCTTTCTGTCCCTTTTAGGAGTATGTGACTTGAGGCAGAGGGAAGGAAGAGAGGCATATCCATTAGACCTCATAACAGGCACAGAGCTTGGAATATAGAAAACTTTAAAATAATAATAACAACAACTGCATTTATGTAGTGCTTTAAGGTTTACAAAGCATCATCCAAATATCACATTTTATCCTTACAAACACCCTGGGAGGTGTTGGCACTATCATTATTCCCATTTTGCAAATGAAGAAACTGAGACTTGTCCAAGGTCACACAGCTAGTAAGCATCTGAGGAAGGATTTAAACTCAAGTCTTCCTGCCCCCAATCCAGTGTTCTGTCTGATGTTACAACTAACCCTTCAGAGAGTTTTGAGGGGTATTCTTGGACAGCAATATGAAGGAAGAAACTCTTATATACCCTGACAACTCCAGATAGTGATCTGGCCTTAAAGACATTTAGATCTTCTGAGTTTTCTCTCACTTCCTCTGTTCTCATTCTTTTTCCCCCTAGAGTACAGCATAACACCCAATACTAATATTTTTTATCATCTCCTCAGGATACCAAGCCCTAGCTAGCATGGGCATCTTGCCATCTCTCTTTGTGTTTTCCATCTCTTGCTCTGGGAATAATAACCAACCAAACAGCGCCCCTGTTCCTTAAAAGAGCACCTTCCTTGTGACTACCTAGACCAAAACCCACTGGGCTGGCCCCCATTCCTTCATATATGCCCTATATGCTGAATCCCCCTAGTAGAATACCGGCCCCTTGAAGGCAGGGATGGTTTACTTCAGAGCCTGGGATATAAATAACTCACACCTAATAAATGCCTTCCAATTGTTTAAAGAGGGGTTTCCTGGCTACTTCAGTTCTGTTGCCTCTCTTCCCAGAGTCTGTTCCCAGACTTCTCTGGTCCTTACAGTGGGGTAGCCCAGCTAGGTATCAATCCAAATAAGGATCAATCGGTCTTTCAGTTCCAGCAATACTCTTTGCAGGATGGCTGGGATGCCTAGTTCTTTACAGAATTCTATTCTCAAATTAGAGAAGTCATTTTCTGAGGAATTTGCATATGTTTTTTATGGAGTTAGAAAATTTCCCCAAGGTCCATGCGCTTGCTTGTCCTTATTAAATCCTTTTCTCTCACTCTCTTAGGCAAAATTGTCTCTGAAAAGATCTAAGGTTAAGGAGAATGCTGTCTTTAATGTATCTTATAGAGAAACAAAAGCAGTGCCTTTAATAGAGAGGGGAAGAGTTGTTTCCCAGGATAATAACTGAAAAATGGCAATCTTGAATCCAGATCTCCTGGCTTGTGGTCCAGAGATCTTTCAGATACCCTAGTATGTATTCTTTTTTATCTCTTTCAAATCAATGGGTGTTACAAAACAATGTAGTGAAAAGTGTTGGCATCAGGAAGATATATAGGATATAGATACATACATATACATATATATATATACACATATACATGTGTGTATATACATGTATGTATATTACATACACATATGCATATAATACATAATAATTATTATATTGAATCTTTTTTTCAAACCTTGAATCTGACACTCACTATCTGTGTGACTGAGGAAATAATTAACTCTCTGTACCTAAAAATTAATCTATTAGGAACTAGTGAATTCTATGCTAGATATGGAGTCAGAAAGGCTTGGGTTCAAATCTTAACTCACTGATTCATATGACCTTAGACATGACATTTAATCTCTCTTAGCCTCAGTTTCCTTATCTATAAAATGGATAAATAATAACACCTACCTCACAGGAACTTTTTAAGGACCACATGAAATAACATATGTAAAGCACTATATAAACTTTAAAGCATTTCATAAATGTTAGCTACTTTTATTTTTTTTTACTTACTAAGTCACTGATGAGGTGTAATCTGGGTAAGTGGAGGGAATTCCTGCAATGGAAGTTCATTATCCCATTGTTCTATAGGCCTGAGAATATATACATGAGATATAAAGCCTTGAGAAAGCCCATGGCAAAGGTGACTAAGTCTGCATAGACTGTGGGCTGTGTGTTAAAATATTGCATATTTCAATTGATGGAGTCAGAATGCAAATCAAAGCACACTTTCTCTTTATTTTTCTTTGTGTGTGTTTTTATCTGTGTTTCTTCCACATATGATTAACACAGAAATACATTTTGCATGACTACACACGTATAACTTATATCAAATTGCTTAACTTTTCATGGGGGGGCGAGGGAGGAAGAGAATTTGGAACTTGAAAATTTTTTAAATGAATGTTAAAATTGTTTTTACATGTAATTGGGAGAAAATAAAGTAATAAAAGATTAAAATATTGCCTATTTCTTGACTTAAACACTGAGATAAGCCAAAAGGTTATACTGGCAACTAGGACTTTCTACTATTGTTCAATCAGACTCAAGAAATGTACAACTATCTCAGCTCCACTGCTCACTCAAAGGCTAAATGGAGAAAAGATGCTGCTGTTCAGGTGCTAGGAGATTCTGAGTAATATTTTGGTGAACCCTCCACCAAGCAATATGATAAAACAAAGTAATGCTTTTTAAAGCAACATTGCCTTCAAAAATTCCTTCCGATTTAACATATTATATATATAATCTATTTGATAGGAAGAAAGCCTAGCTATTAGAGGGTGACCTATTTAGAAAAATTCACAAGTGGAGAAATTCTCTGCAAGGTTTTGTTGTCCTGTTTTATATCTTTTGGCAAGAAGATCCAGAAGAACTGTAGAAAGCAAATCGACTAGCAGGCTATTTATCACTTAGGCCATTAAATGCAACATACCGGAGAAATACTCAAGTGTCAGCATTGGGGCTGAGCCTTGTAACACCAATGGGGAATTGCTTCTGTCAGCTAGTGGGGGGGGGCTCCTCTAACATCAAACCCCCCCGGGAATACATTTGTAGCAGACTCTTGAAAATAACCACCAATTAGTGGATCAATCAATGACACCCCCTGCCCCAGCACCCACGCTTCATATAAATCTATGAAGGGGAGAATTACTTTCAGTGTGTGGGTCAGAAAGGTTCTAAGACTTTGGGAGAGGGAAGTAGGGCATCTTTTTCTTCAAACTAAATGTTGGTTTAATTTAGTTGTCAGCTAGATTTAATGTTAGAAAAATACCATATCATAGTGAAAAAGAGAAATAGCCTCCAAGCTAGGATTCAAGTCCTGGTAGACAGTTACTGGCTGTGTGACTCTGGGCAGGTCATTTAACCTCCAAATACCTGGAGGACTTTCTAAGAGAGGGATTGTTAACTTTTTTCCCTTTGGCAGTCTGGAGAGGCCTCAGGGCTCCTTCTCAAAATAAGGTTTTTAAATGTATAAAATAAAATGCAGGGGATTATCAAGGAAACAAGTTCAATCAAAATATAGTTACCAAAATGTGAACAATACAAATGAACAGAGCCCAGGCTAGATACCCTTGCTTTAAGACAATAAGTTGCAGAGAAGATGCCAACTTTCACCAGGGAAGGGGAAGGTCCACATAAGGAGCTCTCTGTGCCAGAGAAATCAGAGATCAGATCCAGGTCCTATTGCTAACCCTGCTATATTTTGGACCAATTATTGGGAACAAATAGAAAACTCAAGCACTAGCTGGTGCTTTCTCAGATAATCTCTACATATATCATATAACATGAGCCACGAAGGTGGCAGAAGCAGTGCTGTGGAATGATTAAAGCTTGCCCAGACTCTGACGATGCCAAGGGCATCCACCGTATCCCAGACCTGTATCACCAGTTCATCAGTTGTCTTGACTTTTGTCTTGTCACTGGACTTTGATGACTCTGGAAGAAAGAGTGAGGCTGATGACTCTGTCCTACTTGAATCTAATTCATGCACGAGTCAAGACATCATCCCGTGAGTCCAGCGATCCTCTTGGAAAACAAGGCTGAACAACAACATACAAAGATTATCTAGATACAGGCTAGACCGTGGGGCGTCGCGCAAGGCATCTGAGGACTGGATCATAGGTTCATTGCATCAGAGCTGGAAAGGGACCTCCAAGGATATCTAGTCAACCCCTTCATCTTACAGAGGATGAAGTTGAGGCCAGGGAGGGGAAGTGATTGATCCAGTGGCACACAGAGGATCAGAGATCTGGAGATAGAAGAGGGTGAAACTGAGGCCAATAGAGGTGACATAATTTGGCTCCAGGAGTTAAAACCAAGCACTCTGGCTCCCAATCCGGTACTCTCTCCTTCATCCCACACTGAAAAAGTGGCTTTACCTTGGAATCTGGGACTGATTAGTTCAATCGGTGATAGAAAGAAACAGCTAGCATGGAAAGCAGAAAAATAGCTAGAATTCTGGATGTAGCTGAGTAAGAAACATGGTTCAGAAGAATGCTCATGTTTGTGGAGAAGAATGAAAAACTTTATGATAATAGCCAACATTGATAAAGGGCTTTAAGGTCTGCAAACCCCTGTACCTGTTATCTCATCTGTACCTGTGAGATAAGTATGACTATTAGCCCTATTTTACAGACGAGGAAACTAAGTCTGAGAGAAGTAAAGTGACTTGCCCAGGGTCACACAGCTAACAAGTTTTGATTTGACAAGCAGGATTTGAACTGAGGTCTCTCGGACTCTTAAATCCAGCTCCTTATCCCTGATTTGCTGGACTGGAGCACCTCCCATGGAGCTGGGCATCTTGATTCATTGCTGAGAAAATGCACCTTGCTGGGATAACAAAGGGAATTCTTTATTAATCCTTCATGAGTGAAGGTTTTGTCAAAGATTAGTGGCAATTAAAGCACTCTACTCAGGTCTACTGCCCCCACCAATACACTCACACACTCCAAGAGACTCTGGGTCCACGTAGACATGAGTGGAATCCTAATGGTAAGACCTTACCCCCTTCCTTCAATAGACTCAAATTTATACGATCCCAGAGCCTCTTCTAGGAGATGTCTTGGGTCTTAGCATACAGTAATGAGGCAGCTAGGTGGTGCAGAGGAGAGAGTTCTGGACATGGAGTCAGAAAAATATGAGTTCAAATCCAGCCTCAGAAACTTACTAGCTCTATCACCCTGGGCAAGTCACTTCACTCCACTTCCTTCAGTTTTCTCATCTGTCAAATTAGCTGGAGAAGGAAATGGCAAACCACTCCAGTATCTCTCCCAGGAACCCCCCCAAATGGGGTCACAGAGAATCAGACACAACTGAACAACAACAAAGGGCAGGGATCATGTCTCTTTTGCGTTTGCATCCCCAACACTTAGCACAATGCTTGGCACATAGCAAGTCCTTATATACTTCTCATTCATTCATTCAGCTATCATTATTACCATCTCACTCCAAGCCCAGTACTCTTTTTCTGAAACTCATGATCAGAGTTGGAGCAGAGACCACTCTATTTTCATTTTCCTCTCTTCCTTGTGATTTGCTTATGTGGCATCCTCCTCATTATTTTCCTAGTCAAGGAATGCCAATGTTGCCTGCACAAGAAGATAATAAGCTTCTGGAGGGCAAGGACAATGCCCCCCACCACTTTTGTAGTAGCCATAGTCCGATGTTTGATGCAGGAGGTGCCCAGCAAATGGCTGCTAAATGAACAAATGGCTTACTCTTCAAACATCAATAACAGGAAACAAAGGTGCCATGCTGTCTGACAGGTGCCTGTGGCCTTCTGAAGTACATGGGGAGAAGGGAGCTTTTTCTCTTTTACATTGGAAGCTCATTCCAAAACTAGTGCTGGGGACAACATAAAGGAAGCACATTTTTCGAATCCTTATCGAATGTTCAGTCACCAGCTCCATATAGAGCATGGCTTATTAAAAAGGATAAGAGACGGATTATGTGATTCACATTGCCAAGGGGGGCAGGGGATCACATTAAAATAGAGATGCTTTAATCTGTCACTCAGAAGGCATTGCAAATACATTTCCAATGAAAATATGTCTGTACGTCAGGCCACTAATCAAGCAAAGCTCAACAACGGAAACACAGGAAGGATAGAAATTGGCTGCATTATAATGCTGTTTCAAAATAAAGTTCAAGGATATTTGAAGTCCTTACTAAGGACTCTTAGCCCACTAGCTGTGCCACTAGCAGTTAAAGGGTCATAGAGTTAGAGAAAGAAGGGACCTTAGGGGAATCCAACCCCCTCATTTTACAGATGAGGAAACAGGCACACAGATTTGTATAAGTAATAAGTTTTGGAGGTAAGATTTGAACCCAGGACTTTCCTGACTCTAGGTGGAGCTCTCCATCCAGTGCACTGTGCAGAATTCTAATCATCCATGTGTTACTGGATAACCATGGACAGAAAAGTCACTAAACCTTTCTGTCTCTCTGGTTCCCCACCCATGAAATTAGGATTCAAATCCAGGCCTTACTGCTGTCCTAGAAATGATTTTCAGGTACATCAATGCCACATAGGAATGTAACATACTTGATCTGAGAGGCCATCTAGTCCAATCCCTGTCAGTTTACAGAGGAGGAAACTGAGGCCCAAAGAGAAGTGGCTTGTTCAAAGTCACCCATAAGATCATAGATCTGAAGCTGGAAGATACATTATATACCAGCCAGTCTAAACCCTTCCTTTTACAAATGAGTAAACTGAGGTTCTAAGTGACTCAGCTATGCTCACAAAGGTCACACAGGGGTCGAGGAGGGATTGAAACCCAGGCCCTCTGACCCCAGATTCAGTGCTCCTCTGTCCATCCCATCCCATGCCTCTCAGCAAGCCATGATTTCACTGGCATTCAGGTTTTCTTTCAGATGCAGATTACAAGCCTTCTGATGTTTTCATAGATGATTGGAGAGTATCTGTGGCCAGAAAATGTTATTCCCATGGTGACTGTCATTCTTATGAACTACTCCATATCACTGAGGATGATGAATGAAAAAGCATTTGCTATGTATTTAGTTTGTACCAAGACCTGTGCAAGCCAAAGCTGCCCAAGCACATGCCACACAGTGGGTCATGAGGCCCACACCAGGGACCTTCCTTCTCAGCTTCTGTTCTCCAAGGCTTGCCCTTTGAGGATCTTCTGCGCTAAGAGATAGTGTCTCGGCCAATAACTAGGATCAATGATATAAAAACACCTGGAGCTCTTAGACTGTAGGACACTAGATATAATTTCAGGGTAATAGTATTACAGAAATCTATATTTGTGCTTTACAATACAGAACTTTCAACTTTTCAGACAGGAGATTGCTACAGAAAGCATTATCAAAATCAAGTTAACCAAAGATCCACTTTTTACAAAAAAGACATGCCATTTGTACTGCATACACCCACGTTGTTTGTAGAAAATTGTAAAAAGATTAGAACCCTAACCAATTCCTAGCCACTTATTTCGTTTACTTCTCTATGGATGGCATTAACAGAAAGTTCAGTAGAATAGTTTAGCTCATTAAGGGCCTTCCTACAGAGACATAAGGGAAATGATTAGTTCAACCCAAGCTCCACAGAGACATTAAACAACCAGCTAGGTGCTAAGCCCAGACCGTATTACCCCAAGTAACTTTTAACACTGCAAACAATTCAGAGTTCTTAAGATCCAACGTTTTCCTTAGATTGGGAGAGAATAAATGCTCAGTGGTAGATGCTAGATCCGCTTCATGGAGAACACAAATGAGTATGTTTTGATCTGCTCCGCCAATTGCAAAGTTTCCCAACTGCCCCTTGTACAAACAAGACTCAAACCTCACTTCAAAGGGCCTTCAGTGAAACACAACTGGTCAAGTGTCTCATGGTATTTTCAAAGGCTTTGTTCAAAATAAAAGATCCAACTTTAAGCTCCGTTGCAAGTGGACTTGCAAACCCCAAATGGCATGCCCATGCCAAAGTAAAGACTTTTTTTTTAATCAAAGCATCTTTGAAGAAAGAAAACATGAAAATATGTATTATATAAATCAGGCTCTAGCTTCCAAATGAATTCTAAATCTTCAATCGAGTGTTCGGCTTTCAAGCGGAGATTCTACAACAGGGGTCAATTTTATCCATTTATGACTGACTCTGATTCAGCCCCAAGTAGTTTATTCGTACCCCTGAGATACTAAAGCAACAAGAGGAAGGCTTCCTGAGCATTGTTGGGAGCTCTGATGAAGGATCTGGGGGGCAAGCATGGATGAGGCTCACACAGGATGAGAAAGTGTGAGGCCTACTGATCTGTGTTGGTTGAGGGAGTCCCCACACCCGAAGAATTCAATTCCCAAAGCCTCTCTCCATATTAATTAGATAATCCAGTCTTTGCCAGCTACTGAATTACCTTACCCCCAGATTCTAGGCCAGAGATAGGGACCCAGTGATACTACTACTTTCCTGTGCCAATTCCTGAGCCAATTGATATTACTCCTTTCCGGAGACAATTTGTTAATCAAGAAAAACCTGTGTACCTCCTGTTATGGAACAATCTTTCATGATAGAATTGATGCTCCTAAGTGAATAAGGCAAGAATACTCTGAGTGCATAGCTGCTGATTTAGTGTCCTCCACTAAGGCCTTCCTCTGATGTCTCATTGTAGCATAAAGATGATCCTAGGGTCTTGAGGTTATCGCTGGAGAGCGAGCTCTGGTAGGTTCTACCAAGCTAGAAGGGCTTTGAGGGCAAGCCCACAAATAGACTATAGATTTGTCATCTGACAACCAACCTAAGTTCTTAGTATCAGCTAACAATTTATTTCAACTATTCATTGGATGAGAAGGCACAGGCATCATATCATTCATATTAATTGTATGATGATGTGGCCAAACAGATGCTAACACGGCAGCCCTCCAAGCAGAGGGAGGCTCATCACCAGGATGGCCTTAGGGAAATACATTCTTTCAGCCTGAATAAGAGTAGAGAATGTTAGCACCACAAGATAGGCTATCAAGGGATGAATTGGGGGGCTAAAACAACTCTCAAGAACTATCTAGGCAGCTAGTTAGTAGAGTGGATAGAGCACTGGACCTGGAGTCAGGAAGGCCTGAGTTCAAATCCAAACTCTTAACTACCTGTGTGACCCTGGGCCAGTCACTTAACCTCTGCATTCCTCAGCTTCTTCAACTATAAAATGAGAATAATTATAGCATCTGCCTCCCACGGTTGTTGTGAGGATCAAATTAAATAACATTTGTAAAAAGTACTTAGGACAGTATCTGGCACATAGTAGGTGCTATCTAAATGCTTATTCCATCCATTTACTAAGATTTTGGGGAATTAGATTACTGGAGGAAGTAATCACCACTGGAAAAAAAAAACCTTTAAGCATCTGTAATTTTAAGTAACTAAAAAATCCATATGAGCTGCCCTCTACAGATCCAGGCTCATCACCATACACGTACTGTATGTGCTTGTCAAACTGAACTTTTCAACATTCATCAAACTCTCCCACGTTTTACCACCTCTGCTTCTTTCCTCACTCTGATTTCCCTCTGCTGACTTTCACCCCACCTCCAAATAATTATAATCCAAATCATGGTTGAAGCTGAGCTCAAAGTGACCTTCCATGGAGTCTTTCAATCAGAAGTGATCCCTCTCTACTTCTGAATTCCCACTGAACTTTTTTTGTATCTTTCTTAATGTGTTTATTGCATTCTCAGTCATATTATTTATTTTTCTTAGACCTTGACCAAATTGCAAGTTCCTTGAGGATAAAGACTACCTCATATACCTTTTTATCCCTTATGCCAGGGGTGTTGTGTCAAACTCAAATAGAAATGGGGACCACTAAACTATACATAAGAATCTTGGGGGTGGGGCAGAGAGTTGTACTTAGTTTTATAATGTAATTTTATCTATGTCATCTTGTACTTTTATCTCTTTTGTTAAATCTTTCCCAATTACATTTTAATCTGGTTCAGCTGCACTTGGCAGTGCTGTGGGCCTCATGTAGCTCATGGAGCATGGGTTTGACACCTCTGCCCTATGGCCTAGCTCAGGACCTCATGGTTAATTCAAATAAAGTAATGTGTCAAGTAATGTAAACAAAACTCTTAGAGGATGAAGGTTTGCTTTAATGCATCTGACAGAAAACACTCCCACTTAATAATAAGGAAAGAGAAAATTAATCTGAAAGATTTGTCTACCATCTACCTCACTCAGGAAAGGCAATAGAATCCCTAACAGTTAAGTTGTATTTCTTCAAAAAAAAAAGAAATTTAAGCTACACTAGTCATTTGAAAGAAAGGCAATTAAATAATTAAACAAACAATTAAAACAAACCTGAGGTTACATCTCATACCCATAATATTGGCAAAGCTGACAACTGATGAAAATGGTATATATTGGAGGGGATGTGGAGAACAGGCACACTATGGGAAGAGCTGGATATTACTCCAACCATTCTGGAAATTAATTTAAAACTATGTTAGAAAAGTCACCAAATAGTGCCCTTTGGCCTAGTGATGCCACAAGGAGGCATAAACCCCAAGGAAGTAAAAGACAGAGGGGAAAAAGCCCATATTTTTAAAAATATGCATAGTAGCACTTTTTGTAGTAGCAAAGAACTAGCAGGAAAGTGAGTATCCATCAATTTGGAAATGGACATACAAACTGATATGTGGCTATTATTGTGCCATAAGAAATATCGAATATGAGGGATACAGAGAACTTTGGGAAGACTGATATGACTTGATGCAGTGAAGTAAGCAGAACCAGAAAAAGAATTTATGACTAATAATGTTAAAGCAAACAACACTGAAAGACTTTAGAATGCTAATAAATGCACAAACCAATCATTACTTCATATGACTCTTAGTGAAATATGGATTCCATCTCTTGGCCAAGAGGTATGGAATAAGGCCTATGTTTTCAAACATGGCCAAGGTGTCACCTGGTTTGCCTATGTTTATTTGTTACAAGAGAGAGATTTATTGCAGAAGATGGAGGGAGGGAGTCATTGAGAAATAGCAGTGATATAAACAAAGGAAAGCACATCATTAAAATATTTTAAAAGAAAAAAAGAGAAAGCAGATAGAAAAGCAATTCAGTCTAATATAGAAGCATTCAGACTTAACTGAGCTTCTGGACTGAAAGATCATCAGTAAATTAAATTTTACTGTCTCTATGTAAGACAAGACTAGGACTTGGACAAAGAGACTGTCCCTTTGTTCTCAAGTATTTGTATATGCAATGATATTTTGTAGTGGTAAGCATACCAAAAAGCCAAGACATTTCATTTTTAGCATTCAAGCTTGAATAAGAAATGTAAAAAGCCAATAATGGAGCCTTTACAACATTAGACTTCCTTCAAAATCACATTATGATAGTCAGAACAAGAGAGAGACTCTGCTGAGCACTTGAATATTCATTGGACAGGACATTTAATATGTCCTCCTTGGTCTGAGGACTGGAAGACCTTAATAAGATGAAATTTCAGTAGCTTCTGGTCTTTTTTGGAACTCCTGCCAAAGCAACATTCATTTCCATGAAGGGAGAGGGAATACTTGAAGTAGAAAAGGGAATGGAGAGAGATCCAGTTCAAGATGTCATTAGATTGGAGTTTTTGTGTGAATGGCCATTGTGGTTTCATGAAAATACCGTTTCCCCCAATATAGTTTCATTAATTTCATTAAATATTTCTCAACTATATGTATAAAAATTAACATTCATTTTTTAAAAATTTTGAGCTCCAAATTCTCTCCCTTATTCCCCCTTCCACTTTCCTGAGATAACAAGTGATTTTGATGTTATACAAGTACAGTCATGCAAAACATATTTCCATATTTGCTGTGTTGCAAAAGAAAATACAGACAAAAAAAAAAACAACCCCAAGGTAAAAAAAAAAAAGAAAGTAAAAAAGTATACTTCAATCTGTATTGAGACTCTATCAGTTCTTTCTCTGGAGGTGGATAGCACTTTTCATCATAAGTCCTTCAAGATTATGGTGGATCATTATATTGATCAGAATCCCCAAGTCATTTGGAGTTGATCATCATACATTATTGCTATTGCGGGGTACAATGTTCTCCTGGTTCTGCTCACTTCCCTCTGTATCAGTTCATGTAAGTCTTTCTAGGTTTTTCTGAAAACATCCTGCTTGTTATCCTTTATAACATAATAGTGTTTCACCACAATTTGTTCGGCCATTCCTCAATTGACAGGCATCCCCTCGATTTCTAATTCTTTGCCACCACAAAAAGAGGTAGTATAAATATTTTTGTACATATAGGTGCTTTCCCTTTTTCTTTGACCTCATTGAGATCTGGTAGGGATAGGCCACCTTCCTTCACATGTTTTCATTGATTCTCATGATATTCCTGTCCTTTTGTTCTTCCAGATGATTTTTAAAAAATTTCTAGCTCTATAAAATAATTTTTGGTGCTTTGATTTGCATGGCACTGAATAAGTAGATTAACTTAGGTTGAACTGTCATTTTTTTTTTTTTAGTGAGGCAATTGGGGTTAAGTGACTTGCCCAGGGTCACACAGCTAGTTAAGTATTAAGTGTCTGAGACTGGATTTGAACTCAGGTACTCCTGACTCCAGGGCCGGTGCTCTATCCACTGTGCCAGCTAGCTGCCCCGAACTGTCATTTTTATTACAATGGATTGGACTCCCCTTGAGCAATTAATATCTCTCCAATTGTTTAGATCTGGCTTTATGTGTGTGAAAAGTGGAGAACACCATTTGAGCTGCAGTATTTCCAAATCTGTGGGTGAATCAGGAGGCAAATTGAAAAAATGAAGGCCCAGGATTTTGACTTGGATTCCTGGCAAAATCCTAGGAAGTAAAGCTGAAGAGATGATTAGTGACCACCTAGAAAAAGAAGTAGCCATCCCATCTAACCTAACCATTCCATTTTATAAAGAAGAAAACTGACTATTAAAAAGGTTAAGTGGAGGCAGCTAGGTGGCACAGTGGATAGAGCACCGGCCCTGGAGTCAGGAGGACCTGAGTTCAAATCCAACCTCAAACACTTGACACTTACTAGCTGTGTGACCCTGGGAAAGTCACTTAACCCCAATTGGCTCAACAACAAAAAAGAGAGAGAGAAAAGGTAAAGTGACTTGCCAGAGATCACAGAGGGAATAAGAAGGGCAGGCTTTGAAACCAATTCCTGGGATTTCAAAGCCAGTGTACCATGTAGTATCAGACCTGTTGTTACTACCTTCTCCAGTATGGCAAGGCCTGCCAGAGCCTACCTGCATAGACCTTGAGAACCCAAGATCACCCTCCATGTCATAGTGAGTGATCTGTGAAGGACTTTAGTAAAAGATGCTTTGAATAACTTTTAAAAAAAATATACTGCATTGCAGAAAAATTCCAGTTGAGGTTTTATTTAGCACCTTATGGGATTTTATCATCTCAGCAAATTCTTCCTCACTCCCTATGTAATAGCCTGGCTTATTTTAATCTTAAATATTGATTTTTAAAAGTTAATTGGACTAGCGTCTTTATAAACAGCATGGCATATCAATCATTCAGTTACCCTGACATTCAGGGAAGTAAGGACTTCAGGATGGCTTAGAAGGGGCATGTTTTGTTTCTTTGTTTTAGTTTCTTTTTAATCAGCAATGTGATACTAGGTGGTTTGTTTGCATATAGAATTCAGTCCCTTTCACTATAGTGGTAGCATGAGATAGAACATCAAAACATGAGATATTCCACTGCGTAACATTATACTTCCAAAAACAATTTGGGGAACATTAGTCATAACTTACAGTTCATGAAAAAACTAAGATAAGTTCACTAATGGAACAATTAAGGAAGTGGCTACAAACTGCATCATGAGATGTGTTTCTGTTATTTATCAGTGGCCCAATGGAAAAACACCACTGCCCCAAATCTCAGAAAGGTGACTTCTTATGTGATTTGTCCTTTTATTACAAATAGCAACTCATACATCCTTATCACTCAGTAAAAGCTTTTATATCTATTATCTCATTTTCAACTCATAACCACCCTATGGTGCCAATTTATCCCACATCCAGTCAATGAGTACTTACAGCATGTCTACCAGGTGCCTAGTACCGTGCTCTGGGGGACGCAAAGACATATATGCCTTTTTTGATAACTTGGTAATGGGAGGCAAGTGTGTGAAACCATGCGTCCATGTACCCGGTAGCCCATTTTCTTTTACACCAAAGTTTAACTATGACTCAACAGGGAGCACTTTGGCTTCTAAACTAACAAGAGCAAACCATTTTTCATGGCAGGTTATAAACTGTGTATTATCCCAGATAAAGGCTGTTATAGTGCTTTTGGAACCATTTATCATGTTCATATATATATGTGTGTGTGTGTGTGTGTGTGTGTGTGTGTGTGTGTGTATGTATATGTGTATATGTATATATGTGTATATATATATATGTCTGAGTGTTTTTATATATAAATTATGAGAGAGAGTAATTAGGGGAAATGGAATGCAATATTTAAGAGAATGCAACGGTTTGATGTACCCTGGTTATATCTCTCTAATAAATATGTATCCAGTGAAAAGGGAGGAAATGTAAAATAAGTATCATTTATCTGAAAACAAAGACTACTGACCTGAAAGTAACTAATTAGGATGCAGTATTTCAAAAGATATTGTTAGAGGGGGGAAGAAGATCCAAAAATTTGAATACTTTGTTCATTTGCTATATATAATTTCTTAAAACAATCCCATTCAGATGTAATGATTTGTGAAATCATATGTTTTAAAAATATTTAAAAGTCTTAACAGCACAAGCAGACATCCTTAAATAGGTAATGCTTGTGTCCCAGGCTCATTCAAAATTAAAAATGGCCCCATTCATTTTTATAAAATGTATTAAAGGTTGATTTTCCAGGCCTATAATTTTGATCACTGAGTTTCATGACAGAGCATATTATACAGGTATGTCATGGTAAACTACTACTGAGATATACAAGTAATATGCAAATTTGATTATAGAGCTAGAAGGCCCTCCCTTCGGACTTCCACAAGGGAAACTGAGTCAGCAAGCTGTTAGGAGCAGGATTGTCAGAGCATGAACTCAAAGGCAAGGATAAAGCCATGTGGGTAGTTGGGAGGCAGGGCTGAGATTTTGGAGTGCAGACATGTGATTCTGTTCTTCTTCTTTATTCTCTTTCTGGTTTCTGGAGAGAAAGACAGCCAGCCTGCTATTCCATTCTTTCCCTGTGGCTAAGAAAAGCGAAAGGTAGATAAAGAGCTGCCAATGGGCCACATGGCCATGTCTGGACCCTAGCTGCTTGCAGTGGCAAATGCCACCAAGCCACCTTAGCCCATGGTAGGATAAAAGGAGGAGGAGCTATGAAAGATCCTTGATAACTGTGGTAGCATAAGCAAAGAATTTAGAGTGAAAATGAGCCCAAGATGGTCATATTGAGACAGACCAACCAGCTGAGACAGAGACAGAGTGGGAATGGACTACCAGTGGCCATGAGACTGCAGCAGCTGGTGAGATGTTGATGAAAGACTGAGGTGAAGTCAAGAGGGGAGAAACTAATTGGTGAAGTACTCTATGAGAGGGGAACATTTAACCAGTGGCTCAGCAATTTTATTTTACTGTGATTTTATAAACCAAGTAGCATCATCTGTGGAATATAGAGAGGAGCAGTCTGACTAAAGGAAGGCTCCTAGACAAAGTGTGGAGGTGAACCACTGAGAATTTCTTATCATTTTCTGATAATTTGCAACAATATTTACTCCCCCACACCCCTGCTCAAGATCAATATTGAATGGAGGCCAGCTGCCACAAACCATAAAGCTTGAGACAATGGGAGGGGAAGGTAAGATAAGAGTTTGAATGCTGACTATGCTCTGGAGAGCAGTGAGAATGATATAGCTTTGGGTCAACCTGCAGAGATGCACTGAATACAAGGAGGAAATGACACGGCTGAGGGCTTCAGCACAGTTCTACGTAGTGTCTAAATAATATGTTTTATTCATTTGGTTGGTTAGTCAGTCAATGAGCACAATGCCTGGCACATAGTAGGCACTTCATAAATGCCAGTTGATTGGTTATTGAATAATGAATTCAAGCAACAGTATGTTTTCTGTGTAGGCCTGGGCTGCTATCGCTGTCGCAGCACTTTGGGTGTCTCTTGGGACACTGCCCAGGCACATATGCAGCCTAAATCATTCACTGTCACATTGAATGCTCTAACTACACAGCCACACAATAGGAATCATGCTACTTGGATTTTTTCCAAAACTAAGTATTTTTGGAATCACAGTGGCTCGTTGACAAGCGATTTATCTCCATATATTTTATAAATTTGCTTAAGTGCCTCCTTTCCTTTTCCAGGGGTTATATTCATCACAGAATTAATTGTTGCACTTCATGACTGATGTTCACACATATATTATCTACATAGACATGTATGTGTGTGTATGTGGCAACATATCTCCAGTAATTACGCAACAGGCTGGAAGTAACTGAAATATGAATATTGCCCATTTGTCCCACCGAGCTTTAGATCTGCCACAGGATTGTTAATGCTCACAACAGCGCAGTAATTGAATTACAGAACATTAGCTGCATGATTATTATGATCATAAACTGCTATAAAACAGAAGTCCATGAAATAAAATCCCAAACTCGGAGTTTATAAAGCAATGCTACAACCCAGATCTCTCTTCCCTCTGTACCCCATGTCATGCAAAGTCCACCTCCTAATGTTCACAATGCACTCAGTAATCACCCATTGGGACTGCTCATTTAGGGATGCTTGAGCTCTTAAATGTCAATGCTAACGACTCCCTGGCAACTCCGAGGCAACAGTGAAAAGAATACCTGTACCTTGCTTCCTAAATTGTTTCTTCGACACAGGGAAGCCGGTGCCATTAACACTCACTTTCCTGGGTCAGGTAATGTAGTGTTTAGGGAAATTGAATATTCTAAGTAAGAATTAGTCTGTATACTTCCCATGGATTGCAGATTTTCTTTTTTTAAAAAAATTAACCCTCAAATATATTTAATGCATAATGGATCTAATTTCATCTTTCTTTGCAGATTCAGAAAGGTATTTTGGAATGTTACCTTAGCTTAGAGTCAGCATTGGGGGCATTCCTTTTCACTACAAAGGACTGGAAACAGACTTCAAATTATTTGAGCTAATTATTTGAATTCTGGTAGTTGATTTTACATATAGGCAAACTTCCATTGCATAGTATTCTTGAAAATGCATTGCTGAAGAATTGAAAACTGAGGGGATGCCCACCAATTGGGGAATGGCTGAGCAAGCTACAGCATGTGAATGTGATGGAATACTATGACGCTGTAAGAAATGAGGAAAGGGATGGTTTCAGGGGGGAAAACCTAGGAAGGTTCATATGAACTGATACAAAGTGAAGTAAGGAGAACAACTGATACAGTAACAGAAATACTGAAAATGGTCAATTCTGAAAGACTTAGTAACTCTGATCAACACAAGGACCAACTACAATTCTAGAAGATTCATAGTGAAACATGCTCTCTACCTCCTGATACAGAACTGATGGACTCAAGAATGCAGATTAGAGTATATTTTCTTCTATTTCTTGCTTGTTCTTCCTTCCCCTACCCCCAAACTTGGCTAAAGTAGAAATTCGTTTTGCCTGTCTACGCACATATGTAATTTGTTTAAGTTTTCTTGCCTTCTCAGTAGGTGGGAGAGGGGGAGGGAGGAGGAAAAAATTTGGAAGTGAAAATAAAATGCAATTCAATTAAAAAACAGAAAACTAAAGAAAATGCATCACTACATCTGGGGATATATATATGGTATATTTCCAATTTCTATTGAATAATAGGAACCTTGGTTACTTTAGCACTACCTCCACAACAGGACAAAGATCCTCACTGGCTATTTCAGAGGATGCCAGCTGAGCTCTTTCTGAAAGAGGCAATGATTAGTAGCTAGAAAAGTTTTCCCCTCCCTTCCTATTTCTCTCAAGATTCACATCACTCCCCTCCAACCTCCAACCCCAACAAATAAAGCAAACACAATAACTCCAGTTTGATACTTTCCTTCCCTTTTGCCTTGACTGGCCACCCTCCAGTATTAAAGCTGCAGATCATTTGTGGTGAATCAAAGCCTAACAGATTACTCATTGCTAATTAAATAGCCTGATTCTGTCCACTGAAGCTAATGCATTAAAGTATTTAATGTTTGTTTGGTAAACTGCTTTACTAAATGCTCCTTTGACTTTTATTGGTAATAAACATTAAGCATTTATGGCCTGTGAAAGCAGCTTCACATCTAGCTTATGCTGTTACTATTTACAGTTTGTTAATGAAATACCATTAACTTCCCTCGAACCCAAAGTTGTTTTTGTTCTCCTCTTTAACTTTTATTATATGGTGCAAGGAAGAAGCATGCAATGAGATGCCCGTGAACTGTGCTTGTATGGGTGGGTCCTTCTTCAAAAAGGAGGAAATGCCTTGCTAGACCAAATGTCCTTTAAGCATCCCAAGTCAAGTCCACAGAGCAAGCTGATTTCCCCTGGCCCTTTCTACTCTAAGAATCTTGAGGTTGCTTTCATTTCCACCCCACTGACCCATCCTTCAGTGATACCATATACCAACTCCATGGGGGCTCCCTCTAATTTTGGAGCACCAAAAGTAGAGTGAATGACTCTGTTACATGTCCTGTTTTCCATGAAATACCATAGATAGTACAACAGGGGAATGTCTCAATCTGATGAATCTTCTGCATTCACTTGACTGTACTTACAGGGTATAGATCTTTGTCAGAATTAGGCACCTTATGTGGAGGCTAGATATATGCAATGAATCTTTGCTGGGACACATGCACCTTGCGGGGAAAACTCAGTGAACTCGTGTGTGTGTGTGTGTGTGTGTGTGTGTGTTTGTGGGGCAATGAGAGTTAAGTGACTTGCCCAGGGTCACACAGCTAGTAAGTGTCAAGTGCCTGAGGCCATATTTGAACTCAGGTCCTCCTGAATCCAGGGCCAGTGTTCTATCCACTGCACCACCTAGCTGTCCCCTCAGTAAACTCTTAAGTGGTCACCAGTGATTAGGGTAGTGTTGGACATAATTGGCAACTGAGGCTCAAACGAATGAACTCTGGTTTAGAAAGAACACCCCCTCCGTAGCCCATAAAAGTAAGGCTTCACCCTCTTTAGGGACCTTTTTGTCTTGGGACTTTTATCCAGTGTTTTCACTCCCTTTGGTTTCTGGCAAGGGGAGGAGGTAGGAATTTTTCACCTTCCCCCTCCCCGCCCCCAAACACAGAGGAGTGGAGCACAATGGCAACTTTTAGAAGAATCACATGTCAGTGAGAGTTGGATGTTTAACTGGGTGAGCCTAAGTCCAGACCTTGAATCCCTGCCTTACTGCTTCCTTGACTCTGTTTATGGGCACTGGTCAGTGACTAGTGATCCTGAGAAATCTATATTTCCAACCTTTGTAGTTTCCTCGAAAGTCAAGAGTTCTAGAGTTAGAGGCTGGTGCCCAGTAGGAAAACGATTTCCTTAGTGGCCCACTTCTCAGAAAAGAGGACCTCTCCTGGGATCATCCTTCACCTGAAGGATTAAAGAAAGGTGTGCTGTGGCAGGTCAACAAAAAGGCACTTTGCCATAACTTCCTGATAACTGCTGGGAACTGTTGGGACGATGTAGGCCTGAGGTAAATACAACATTTCTATTTAGCAGGACTGCAAAAGGTCTCTACCTTCCAGGAGGAAGAGGAAAATGAATTTAATAGGCTACTTAAGTGGTTTCTTTTTTTTCTCTCTTTGTTCATGCATGCCTGTGAATTGTCTGAGTTTGATATACAGTTTCTGAGGTAGAAGACATAAATAGCTGTCCTATACCTGATGTCCATATTGTACACTAAGTGCCTTCATGGAAAGGGATCCTGCTATGCATTTTGTGGGGATACCTAAGATAGAGCCTTATTAAAGTTGTGCTTCAGAAACATCCCTAGAATATTACTCTGGGGTGGGAACAGAGTCCCAGAAACTGTTTGGGGTCAGGCCCCCCAGGTAAGCCCAGAGCCCTTTGGGGTCTCTCCAGGACACAGAATTATACAGTAGCTTGTTGAGTAAATTGATGGCAAATGTTGACTGAATAAATGTGAATTTAGAGCTAGAAAGGATATATATATATATATATATATATACATACACACACATATGTGTGTGTGTGTCTAATAAGTGTGTGCATTAAAAATCTCCAACTCCTTCATTTTACAAAAGAGGAAACTATTAAATTGACTTGTTCAGGGTCATACAGATAGTAAATGACAAGACCAAGATCCCAACCCAGATCCTTTGGGTTCAAATGCACTTCCCTTTCCACTGTTCCTCACTTCCCCCAGAAGCTCTTTACTTTGTGTAATGATTGGAATGATTCCACCTCTTGGAGAGCTACTGTAGTAAAGCTCCACCATAAGGAGGAGGCGTCTGAGGGCAAGCCATGTGGTCAAGGTCCTTGGCGTTAGGAAGTGATGTTTGCTCATGGGTACTGTCTATAAAGGCTACCAGCCAATCAACTTGAGGATCCTCCCATTTCTGGGAGGAGGACACAAAGTAGGAAGTGGACGCTGACAGAGGGTTTCTTCCTTTTTTGGTTCCTGACCTTGCCATGGTAGGTTGGATGATGGGGTCTCTTAGAAATAATTAGATTTTTACTTTTCTCTCTGATCCTAATGTTCTTTAATATTAATACTTAAACACTTAAATACTCTTGCTAAAGCTTATAATTTATTGGCGACCTCTCATTAGATTTCACATAGTATAGCTAGAATTTTAGCCTCTTACACTTGCCAATATGGCAGGGTTCCTTCGGAATCTGTAGTAGTTTCTCTTTTGGAATGGGGAAAGGGCACCTTCCCATCAGATACTGAGGGCAATAAGTGGCCATGAACTCACACCTACTCAGGTGCTCCAGTAGGGCTAGACTTGAGTGCCAGGGTCAGTCTCCCTGACCCTAGCTATGGGTTGCCATGTATTTAGAAAAACTACCCAAGCCTGAGTGGAAGGCACTAAGGTAACCTATAATATGATATGCTAAATATGTTTTTCTCGTTGTTCAGTTCTTTTTCAATTAGGCCTGACTCTCTGTGAGTCCATTTGGGGTTTTCTTGGCAAAGACACTGAAGTAGTTTGCCATTTCCCTCTCCAGCTCATTTTATAGATGAGGAAGCTGAGACAAACAGCATGAAGTGACTTGCCCAGGGTCACACAGTAAGTGTCAGAGGCTGGATTTGAACTCAGGAAGATGAGTCTTCCTGACTCTAGGCCCAGCACTCTTCCTACTATGCCACCTACCTGCCCTCTTATTAATGACTGCAAATTGCTTAAAGAAGAAATGATTTGTATTGATGTACCCATCAATTCAGTTAGTATTCACTTAGTATCTCAGTGTCCCTACCCCACCAAACTCTAAGTCTATTCATTTGTATTAGAGTTGCCAATCTGTATGGAATAGTTGGAAAGAGTTTCTATACCAGAAGCTCCCCATGCTGATGAAACCATAGATTTGGACCACGCATGCTCATTAAAATGTTAAAAGGAAACTTTAAAACCCTCCTTCAGATGTGGAAAAACAAAGCTATCTATTCTCCTCTTGAATGCTATTTGAGAAACTTGTCCCTCCTTTGTGTTATTATCTAGAAGAACTTCCTCTCTTCATCTTACATAAATCACAGGTGGACATATTTTTTCTAAACAAGATGAAAGCCAAGAAAAACATGTATTCCCTCTTCTCAGAAATCTGCATGATAAAGGGTCCTGAGATACTTGTTCATAATTTTTATTTCAAACTTAGATGGGAATTTGAAGGAAAAGTAAGACAGAGGCTAACATTTTCTTTCCCCTTTCTGAGGGGGTATTAAAAAAACAGACCTGAAATACAACCTTATATTTGAAAGTGGAAATTGAAGAATATGCCTCAGTGTAGCAGGAGCTGACCTAGAGGGGCACAGATTATATCCGGACAAGGTTAGGGACATTACTGGTTTAAAAAAAAGAAACTTAATGTTGATTTAGGGCAATTGAGTGCACAACAGGCAGCACCAGAATCTTTAAGAACATTAGAAAGTCGGCTGTTTGACCACATGATACCCTAATGAGGCAAGTATAATATCATCAGTCCCCATTAGGAGGGGCTTCAATCGATACTGAATTCAGTTACCCTACAGGCTTTCTCTTGTCCTCAGGTATATGCTGACATGAGATGCTTCTCCCTCATAACACACAGCCTAGAATAGAGTTGGCTACTTTTCTCATTCTCTAATATAGTACGAGGATTACAAGTTGAAAATACACTCCTAGGTCTAGAGCTAGAAGGGAATTCAGAGGTCGGCTAGTTCAATCCCCTACATTTTCCAGAGGGGAAAACTGAGGCCTAGAGAGGGGTAAAGTGACCTGCCCAAATCTGACACAGGATCATGGATGGATCCAGATCTAGAAGAGGCCCTCTCAACAGATGAGAAAACTGAGGCCCAGGGAGGTGAAGTCAGGTTGCCTGAGGTTACTAGAGTAGGCATCTAGGTGGCTGCAGTGGATAGAAAGCTGGGCCTGGAGTCAGGAAGACCCGAGTTCAAGTTCAAATCTGGTCTCAGATACTTAGTAGCCATGGGACCCTGGGCAAGCCAGTTACCCTCTTTCTGCCTCATTTTCCTCATCTGTAAAATGGGGATAATAACAGCACCTACATCAAAGGGTTGTTCTGGGGATTAGAGGAGACGATATTTGTAAATCAGTTAGCATGGGCCCTGGTGCATACTAGCTGTGATCTTCAGGTAGGCTCAGACGCAGTCTGAACCCTGTTCCTCTCACTGCAAATCTAGCACTCTTTACACTGCTCTACGCTACCTCCCTAGTCATTTAGCAATCCTTTCTTCCTTACCCTACCCCTCCCTCCATGCCTGGACCTAAGATGCAAAAATATCTAAACAATTTGGCTTCTTTCCTTCCTCCCTCCTTCCCTTCCTTCTTTCCTTTCTTCCTTCCTCCCTTCCTCTCTCTTTCTTTCTTTATTCTTCCTCCTCCTCCTCCTCCTCTTCCTCTTCCTTTTTTAGACTTACTACTTCAGTGTTAGGTACTCACAGTGTAGAAACACTTTTTCAGAGATGCCAAATGACAAATGGCCTATAATTTAGAACCACAGGACCACAAATTTAGTACGAGAGGGAAATTTAAATACCACCTAGTGTGTTCCAGGGACCCACTGGGTTCCCTGAGACCCTTTCGGGGGTTCTTGAGAAAAGAGCTATTTTCATGATTAATACTAAGATGTTTACATTTCTAATAGAACAAATGTTGTTAGATATAACTTACATAAGCAAAAACTCAGGGGGAGGTCCTCAATGATTTTTTTTTGGTGGGGCAATGATAGTTAAGTGACTTGCCCAGGGTCACACAGCTAGTAAGTGTCAAGTGTCTGAGGTCCTCCTGAATCCAGGGCCAGTACTTTATCCACTGTGCCACCTAACTGCCTCAGTCCTCAATGATTTTTAAGAGTGTAAAGAGGTTCTTGGACAGCTAGTGGTTAGAGTGCTGGGTCTGGAGTCAGGAAGACTCCTTTTTCAGAGTTCAAATCTGACCTCAGACACTTACTAGCCAGGTGACCCTGGGTAAGTAATTTCACCCTGTTTGCCTCAGTTTCCTCATCTGTAAAATGAGCTGGAGAAGGAAATGGCAAACAACTCCAGTATTTCTGCCAAGAAAACCACAAAGTCATATATAATTGACAAATGACTGAGCCACCACCACAACAAAGGGGTCCTAAGAAGTCTTAGAACCACTGATCTAGTCCAATCTCTTCATTTTACAGAGGGGGAAACTGAGGCCCAGAGAGGTTCGGTGAATTATCCAAGGTCATTCAAGTAGGACCTGAAAGCCAGTACTCTTTACAAAATTGTCTAGGCTATACTGGGCATAGCTGGAATGTATCAAAGGCTTGATCCCAGGTCTGCCTGACTCCAAGGCCAACCTTCCATCCACCTATGCCATATTGTCATTCACACTATTCCTCAGACCTCTTTATTAATCTACTTTTTCCTTTCATGTTTGTTAGCTACAGGCCAAGGACAATGTTTTCTGATTCTTGGGATATTACATTACATTAGCAGATGTATAATAGCACTTGGTAAGACCCACACAGTAAGACATTATAGCCAAAGGTCCTTTTCAGTTCTCCAGATAGCACACAATACAAGCCTCCTTTGATGAGGGCTATCCTTAAGATATCTTCAAACTCATTCATTGACCTTGGTCAAGTGCTATTTGGGCATCAGATCACCACTGGGCTTTATTGAATTGCATTATCTAGTGCTTGAGTAGAATAGTCTTATGGATAGGAAATGCCCAATTATCTACAAAGGGGTTAGTTAGCCTTTGTAAATTAGAGCTGCTGTTAACTGCAGCAGAGGCTCTGTTATAGGCTCTTTGGTTAAGGAAAGGAGTCCTTGCCTATAGAATACCAGAATCAAGGGTAAAGGACCTGCTTGAAGCCAATTTTATACAATTATTCTTGCTAGTTAGTTTTCAAATTGTAATGAGTTGGGGCAGCTAGGCAATGCTGTAGTGTATAGAACATAGGGCCTAGAATCAGGAGGACTGGAGTTTAAATCTGATCTGAGGCCCTTTCTAGCTTGTGTGACCTTGGACAAGGCACTTAACCCCATTGCCAAGAGAAAAGAAGAGAAGAGAAGAGAAAAAAGGAAAGAGAAAAATTCATGATGGGAATTTTCAAGTTTCAAAAAACAAAAAGAAATTGAGAGGCAGTATCATTTAGCAGAAAGAATATAGCATAAAGAATAGGCACAGAAATAGGAGTCAGGAAGCCATGAGTTCAAATCCCACCTCAGACAGATGTACTAGTTGTATGACCCTGAGCAAGTCATTTAACCTCTCTCTGCCTTAGTTTCCTCTCTGTGTAAAATGAAGGGCTTAGACTCAATGACCTCTAAGATCCCATCAAGTTCTAAATCTATGATCCTATAAGCAGGAATAAAGAGATCTCAGCTCTGATCCTACTTCCAGGTCTGCTTAGCTATGTGATCTTAGTTGGCTCAGTTCCCTTCTTGGGGCCTCAGGTTCCTCATATGAAAAATAATGGAATCAAGACTAGATAATCCCCAAGATCCCTTCCATCTCTAAATCATAGGATTTTCCTTTCTTTTTCTCTATTCCCTTATTTTCTCAGTTTCTCTTGCTAGGTACCTCCACCGGGCCTAGCCCAACAAAAAGCATTTTTTCTCACCCTTAGGACATCAATAGGTCTCCAGATGTACACTGACATGTTTTCTGTCTCTACCCACCTGGTAGCTATTCCAACTTTTCCCTTCAAACACTTCGAAGGAATGATTTTGTCACAGGAGAGTGATAAGTTCCCCACCAGACAAACTGTACAAACAAAAAGGAACAAATCTTGGTCTGTCTACACATAGAAAAGTCTTTTGATTGAGTTCAAAAGGGGTATGCATGTGTGTTCTTGTGTTTAAATTTACTTAAAACAAGTTATTTGGGGCCTTCAAAATGCCAGGGCTTTTGGCAAAACTTTCCCCTACAGTTGACTGATTTAATGTCATAGAGACTTGGCCTAAATACTGCTCCAGGGTAGCCATTTGGAATTATTTGGGCTTCAAGATCCACTTTGGTGGCACAAAAGGTGTCATGGATCTATTTGCTGAATCCTACTACCCTTGACCTCCCCCACCCCAAATAACATCACTTCACAGAATCAAGGGGAGGATTGATGTATCCATGTTCTCCCTATCACCACACACTGATGAACCTGGATTTTCATTGTACATGTATGGGACTGACATACCCTGACAGCTGTTCTCTGATTGTGTCATGTGTACCAGGTACAACAAGATGCTAAATGCTGCGAAAGGCAAAAATGGACATCATAATATATTCCTGGTTATAGCACAGATCTATAAGGGTCATTGCTACAGGTGGTGGTCCCATATAGCCAAGTAGTTTTATCCAGAGAGGGGAAAACCAAGCCCCTAAGCCCAACCATTAGACAAGAGTGACTGGCAATCAAGTCTCAAGAGATTACTACTCTAATAACAGAATGAATTGTTTGCTTCTTTCATTATGGAGTCCGCAATTATGGTGACAGCCATGTCAATTTGTTAATCTGGCTTTTTGACTTGTGGCACCAACATGGCTCCATGGTGTTTCAAATGATGTCATAGGAGATGTCACAAAATTCTTTAAAAAATTAAAAAATAAGAAGGATTGTAATTCACTGAGAAAAAGTTTAATTTACTTGCTCACAAGAAGCAGTTCTTGGTCCTGTACACAGAGTGCTGGACTTGAAGAAAGGAAGACCTGAGTTCAAATCCTCCACCTGTGTGACCAATAACAAGTAAATTCTCTCTTGGCTTCAGTTTCCTCACCTATAAAATGGGGGGAATGGAAGAGATGGCCCCTAAAGACCCTTGCAGGTCTAGATGTAGGATTCTATGATCTTAAGAAAATAAATTTAAAATAACTCATGGAAGTAAGGAAGGGGGTACTTTGAAATACTATGAACAATGGATATTACAGCTCCAAGAACCATTGTGTTTGTTCACTAAAGAACTTAGCTTAAAACTCCCAAGCGTGTGGTGACTGTAATTTTTGGATTCAAAATCAATTTCCTGACCACAATTCCCAGTTGAGCTATTCCAAAGCTGATGCACATTAATGAGAAGGGGGAGGTGTTGATATTATATGAACAAGTATGTACACAAAAGCATATGCATACACAAAGAGCAATTTAATGGACCCATTTGGCAGTAAACCAGTGGGTTGATTTAGTGAAAAGTCCATTCTACAAGCATTTATTAAATTCCTGCTGTGTTCCCAGCTCTACAAGAACTTTAGGATGGGATAGAAAAAACTATAGTACATGAATTGATATTAATAGATATGAAATTAATATAATGATATATTTTTTAAAAATAAAATATTAGGGAAAATATTTGTGGAAAATTTGACAGATAAAAACTTGTCACCTAAAAGTTATAAGGAATTGTTTTAAAAACCCTACTGTGATAATTCACAATGTTCAGGGGACAATAAAATCTATCTGTGATCAGAAGAAACAGGTAAAAGAGTCTGAATATCTCAGTATAAATAAATGACTACTATTAGAAAAAAAGGTCAGAGATGATATTCGAGAAGTGGTGAGTCAATGGCATCACCCACATCGATAAAGAATGCCATGGGATACATTTATAGTTCCTCTAGAGCATTAATATCTTTGTCAAGAAAAGGAAGGAGATAATTCCTTTGGTCAAAGGATATGAACAAGCAATTTTTAAAAGCAGAATCACAAATTATGAATAATCACTTTTAAAATGCTCAAGTTCCAAGTATGATCCCAAAGAAAAAATATGAGAAGCCATCCCTGCCTCACTCCTTTTGGAAGTAGCAGTTCCACAGGTATGGAATGATAGATAGATAGATAGATAGACAGACAGACAGACTTTTGATGTATTGAATGATTTCCCTAATTTTTCTCCCTTTTTCCACTCTCTTTTTCCTTCCTTTCTTCCTTCCTTTCTTTTTTGTTTTATGGGATGGCCCTTTGGAAGGGGACAGGGGATGGTTACTGGGGGAAATGCTTATTATATTAAAATAAAAGATACTAATAACAAGTTTTTGAAAGTCAAACTTAACTAATATTCAAAGAGATGAAAAATAAACAACTTTGAGGGACCTCTGGGCAAAAATAAAGTAATGAAACTCAATGAAGAAGGAGTTGGAATGGAACAAGTACATTCATTCATGCTGGTATAATTGCTGATTGGTAGAACTTTTTTATTTAGAAATCATCCTAGGAAGAGCAAAGATAAAATGATATAACAAAAACAACAACAACAACGATAATGATAATACCCTTTGACCTAGTAATGGCATTTCTTTTTCTTTTTTTCTTTTGCAAGGCAATGAGGAGTTAAGTGACTTGCCCAGGGTCACACGGCTAGTAAGTGTCAAGTATCTGAGGTCGGATTTGAACTCAGGTACTCCTGAATTCAGGGCCAGTGCTTTATCCACTGCACCACCTAGCTGCCCCCCTAGTAATGGCATTTTTGAAGAGATACCCAGAAAATGTCATCAAAACTTCATATTTGTCTCTTCAAAGATCTTCACACTAATTATTTTTGTAATTGCAAATAAACCTATAAATAACCAAAATGCCCAATATAAATTTTAGTTAATTAAAATAAATAATACTATGATGAAATGATGTCTGACAAATATGAGGAACACAAAAAAATCTAGAAAGGCCTATCTGAAATAATACAGAAAGCAGTACCAGAAGAATAGACTACGAACCATGACCTTATTATAAGAAAAGGGAGTGAAAATAAAAGGACGAAAAATCCTGATGATGACTGAAAGTGACTGAAAAATTATGAAATTTTGAAATTAAGTCATTTCAATGTAAACAGTTTAAAAGCAAGTTTTCTTGACTATATAAATTAATATTTATATTAACAATACCATATTAATATAATTAATATTAAAATTATTTGATATTTCAAAAACCTCTTTATTATCTGATTAATTATTTAATAAATAAGATTTAATTAAATCATTAAGATTTTAATAAAGCCTGGGTGGGAAAAGAGAAGACACACTCTCTTTGAGATCACAGTAGGGTCAATGGAACTTAGACGATATTTGAAAAGTATCCCAGGAAGACATGAAAGATCATATAGCATCCTACCCTGAGCTCCATTGTCATGGAATCTTCTCATCCTTGCATCCACCATAATTCATCCTTTTGGAGGTCATAGGGCTTAAATGGAAAATATATGTAGACAGACAGACAGAGAGAGAGAGAGAGAGAGAGAGATTATAGAACAATTAGGTTATACGAAAACTAACTCGCTTCTAAGGTTTAGGGTTTAATTTTTATCTAATTTCTCATAGAACTATATTGCTACCTTTCTTCATGGTTTCAGATTGTTTCCAAAAGATGAAAATCTGTTTATCTGGATTAGGCTTGTTCTATCTTCTTGGCTTTGATTTTTAATAATTGTAAAATAGTATTTGATGATTATTCGGGAAGGAAAATGCTCCTACAAATATGATTGATCAGTAGGTTGTACCTCTGTACAAAAAGGTTTTAAACATTAGTTTTTGCTTTATAATGCATAGCTGTTAAATACAGTATTGAAGACTGTTGTTTTTAAACCCAATCACTCTTTTTTTTTTTTACGGAGGGGAAGGAGTAAGCTAATTGTGAGAGGTGGCTAAAAGGAGCTAATCTATTCTTAACCTCACTTCATAAGTGACAGCAAAATTAAATGGAGACAATCATGAATCACAGGAGGACGGGAGTTGGGTAACTAATTGGCCTATTTTCTGTGCTGTCAGAATCCTCTCAAGCAATTGTCCTCAATTATAACTGCAAATCAGCACACTATTTCCTCCACAGAAGCTATCCATTGCCTGTGGACTAACGAGGTGTCCTGGGATAACTTGGGAGTAGCTGTTGGAGACCACTTTCTGCTGGTGAATGATTATAGGAAGCTTACAATGAAATGCTAGCAAGAAAAAAAAACTCTCTCCCTCTGAGTGGACTTGGGCAAAGAGCCATGAAGAACAATGGGAAGTGTAGAGGCCTTGTAAAATACACCACTTTGACCATGCTGTTTCCATGCTCAAACCCCTTCCATGGTTTCCCATTCACTACCAAGAAAAATTCCCTCCACCTAGCATTCAAGGCTTTCCTCTATCTGGCCCCAACCAGTCTTTCCAACCTAATCTCACATTCCTCCTCCTCCTCTTCCTCCTCACATACTCTGAGGTTGGTGAGTAATAACAAGGAAATGGCCAATATTTATGTAGGTTCAAAATGTGCTTTGCATATATTCTCCATATCCTTACATGCATACCAGGTAGTGTATAGAGAGCTGGCCTCAATGCCTGGAAAACTGTGTTCAAATCCTGCCTCTGATGCATATGGCTATGTGACTCTGGGCAAATCACTTATCTGATAGATAAAAGACAATATCACTTATCTAATCACTTATCAAATCATTTATCTAACAGATAAAAGACAATAAATGGTAAAGTGGTCATCTTAATTGGTAGAGAGAGTTTTCTTACCCTGGAGTTCCCTATATGAATGAAATCACAAGAATTTATTACTATCTCTGTCCAAGATTACTTGATCCTCACAATGACTTTGCAAGATGATAAGTACAATTCTCATCCTCCTTTTACAAGGAAACTGAGACTGAGCAAGGTCAACTGACTTGTCCAGAGTCACATAGTTAATACATGTTTAAGGCAGCATTTGAACTCAGGTCTCCCTGACTCCAAGTCTGGCACTCTACTCACTAGGTCACTGGATGTACTCTTTCTTTCCTTGAGAGTAGGAAATCCCTTCATGCTTGGAGTAGACTCTCCACCCATTGAAATCTTTCCTTCTTCCAAGGCTCACCTTAAAAGCCACCTCCATGGTGTCTTCTCTAGTTCTCACCACCATTTTTAATTCTCATAAGACTTTGTTTTCTCTTTGTTGTTATTTGTCTATTGCCAAGTGTATTCAGATGATATCTATACATGTTTTATTCCCCCACGAGCTCGAGGGCAGGGATTCTTTCTTCTTACATGTATTTATCTCCCTAGTTCCTCATACAGAAAAGGCAGTTAACAAATGTTTTGTTGACTTGAATTTACTGTCTTAAAGAAACATTATTGGAGCAACTCCAGGGAAACCTCTACAAAGCAAACAAATAAATGAAATACACACCAAGGAACCAAACCAATTGTCAAAGTTGGCTTGCCTCTCTTTTGGAAGAACTTCTGACAGGTTGCTTTCCATCATGGTCAGTGATGTGATGCTAGCCAGAAGCTACTCACAATCTGTTCAGGGTCTTTCCTTTCTAATTCATGCTTGATTTGTTGTGTTCCTCCATGTGATTACCCATTCTTGTGCTTCATCTGGGTCACCATGATGGACAGCTTTGCTTTCCATAAATAAAAAACATTAGCATGTGCCCCTAGAAATGCTCTCTGGGGGATCAAGATATATTCACATACTACCTGGAATAGGGTAAATAGCACTGGACTGAAAGAAAAGAGTCTAGGCTCCAAGACCCAGCTCTGCCCCCTACAATTAACAAATTACATTTCTACAACTCAGTTTCCTCATTTTAAAAACAAAGTGGTTGCCCTAGATGTACACTTGGGTCCTCTGATATAATACAAACCACACTGGTGCCAAAGTGAGAGGATCTGGATTAAAATCCTGTCTATGATATGTGCTACTTGTATGACCTTGGGTAAGTCACTTCACTACCCTGGGTTTCAGTTTCATCCTTTATAAAATGAAGGAGTTGGATCAGATGGTCCTTTTGGGCTCTACTTCTGGGATCCTACATGTGACTAGGCAAGTCATTTGCCCTCCCTGGGCCTCAGTTTCCTTATCTGTAAAATGTGGAATTGGTAATAAATGGCCTCTGGAGTTCCTTCTAAAGAGGAAGAAGAGGAGGAGGAAGAAGAATAACATTTATTAGCATTTACTCTGTGCTAAGCACTTTAAGAATATGATCTCATTTAATTCTCACAGCAATGCTAAGAAGGAGGTGCTATGTTTATACTCATTTTACAGTTGAAGAAACTAAGTCAAACAGAGGTTAAGTGACTTGCCCAAGGTCACATAGCTGGTAAGTATCTGAAGCTAGATTTGAACTCAGCTCTATCTGACCCCAGGCTCAGCACTCTATCCACTGAACTGCCTAAATGCCTCCAAATCTATGATGTTTTGAATCTCCCTAACACTCAGTTTCCTCCTGTGTAAAATCCCGAAGTTGCACTAGATGACCTCTCAGGTCCTTTCCTGCTCTGGACCTATGATCCTCTGGGTGATCTTACCTGAGCAAGTCAATTCCCCCTCTCTGGGCTGAAGTCTCCATCTTGGTACAAGGTTCCTACCAGCTCTAGAGCCATGAACCTACTGAACAAGATATTTCTCCTCTGGGAGCCTCAGTTTCCTCCTCTGTAAAATTAGAGGGTTGGAATAAATGGCCTATAGAGTCCATTCCAGCTCTAATTTATTCATTTTAAGTGCAAAACAAACTCTAGAAGGGTCAATTACCCCCCCCCTCCCAAATCCCCTTTCTTTGAACTTACTGAGCCAGTTATTCTATCAAGAAAGTGTTGGGCTGGTTATATGCTTCTCCAGAACAGGGACCCTGTCTTCTATGGAACTCTTCCTAATACAAACTCAGAGACTTGGAAGAGAGTACCAGCACTCAATCTGTAGCCAGATTGGATTACACATGGCCTTTATGAAATACAAGTGGTATAATGTTGGGGGGAGGGAGGGAATAGGTGGGTATCATTCAAGGATTAGTCTTGGGCCCCTTCCTTGGCAACCTTTCATAGCCTCTGTAATCATCTCTATAACCCACACTAATCCTTCTCCTGAACTCCAGCCCTGCATTGACTGGATCATTGCCCCTGGATGTCCCATCAGCATCTCAAATTTCACATGTCCCAGATGAAATTGAAATCCACCATTCCTCTGGATGCTATGATTTCTATCAAGGGGTCTAGCATCTTCTAATTCAAATTCTGAATTTCAGACTCGTCCCTAGAAAGACTTTTCTGTCTTTCTCTTCCTACTCTCTCTATTTTCAATCTTAATAGTATTTCATTTTTTCCAGTTAAATATAAAGATAGTTTTCAACATTTGGTTTTTTTAAAATAAAAGTATTGGATAGAGCACCGGCCTGGAGTCAGGAGTACCTGAGTTCAAATCCAGCCTCAGACACTTAACACTTACTAGCTGCGTGACCCTGGGCAAGTCACTTAACCCCAATTGCCTCACTTAAAAAAACAAAAAACAAAACAAAACAAAAACAATAAAAGTATTTTATTATTTTCCAGTTACATGTAAGGATAGTTTTCAACATTTGTTTTCATAGGATTTTTAGTTCCAAAGTTTTCTCCCACCCTCCCTTCCCTCTCTCCTCCCCAAGGCAGAAAGCAATCAGATATTGTTTATATATGTACAATCACATTAAACATATTTCTGCGTTAGTCATATTATGAAAGAAGAATCAGAGAACAAGGGGAAAACTTCAAAAAAGAAGAAAAAAACCTCAACATTTGTTTCTATAAGATTTTGAGTTCCAAATTTTTCTCCCTTCCTCCCTTCCCTTCCCCCTCCCCAAGACAGAAAGAAATCTGATATAGGTTATATATCCTACTGTCTCTTAATCAATGTTTAAAGCTTGTCAATTCTATTCCTATCTTTCACATCCAATCCCATTCTCTCCCCTTCTACAGCTGCCACTCTTAATCCCCCTCACCTGGACTATTGTAATAACTTTATATTTGGTCCCTTTGATTCCAGTCTTTTCTCTCTTCAATCTATCCTCCCCATAGCTGCCCAAATTTTCTTAAATCACAGGTCTGACCATGTTATTCTCCTGTTCAGAAGCTTTCAGTGCCTCCCTATTACCTCTAGGATAAAGGAAGAACTCCTCAGACTAGCATTTAAAGCCCTCCACTGTCTTGCTCCCAAGTCCTTTGGAAACTATGTGTAACAATATCTCCTTCACATACTCTATAGTTGCAGGTAAACTGAACCACTAGCTAGTTTCCAAATTCAGCATTCAATCTCCTATATCTGTGTATTTGCCCAAGCCATGCCTAATGCCTGGAATGCACTCCCTCCTCATCTCAGACTCCCTATCATCTTTCAGTGCTCAATTCAGGCATGACATCCTGTGGGAGTCTTTTCTGACATTTTTCTAACTAGCTGTTTAATGCTTTCATACTCAAGTCAAAACGTTGTATTCAGCCATTAGAAACTAAGTTTCTTGGAGGTAGAGACTGTTTCCTTTTTGTCTTTGTCCCCAGTTGTTGTCGTTATTATTTGTTGTTCATTCTCAAAGAGGATCATGACATCAGGGTGATGTCATGACTTACTTTGAATTGGATTTAAGTGAGGGAGGGCTGTGCAAGGTCACCAGCCTCACTCTCTCCTCCAGAGCCATCTGGGTACAATAGCAAAATATAGATCAGGACAGCTGGAGATGGTCTTTAATGTTTTAAGGCGATTGGTGTTAAGTGACTTTCCCAGGGTCACACAGCTAGTAAGCATCTTAGGTCAACTTTGAACTCAGATCCCCCTGACTCCAGGACCAGGGATTTATTCACCGTGCCACCTAACTGCCCCAGTACCTAGCACAGTGGGTACTGTAGTGGCTAAAGCACCAGGCCCGATGTCAGAAAGATCCATCTCCTTGAGTTCAAATCTGGCCTCAGACACTTAGTAGTTGTGTGACCCTGGGAAAAATGACTGAACCTACTATAGTATCTTGGACATAGCTGAAGCTTAATTTTATAAGTGATTTGATTCACAAGCTATCCAACTGAGGATTCCAAAAAAAAGGGAAGAGTCACATATGTCTAAAGATGTCCTACACAGTACAAAGAGGAGAAAGCTCTCTTTTTGAGATGTCCCCCAGATTTACTCAGATGGTGTACTGTCTGGACAATAGCCTACCATGAGATGGGATCTCCCTCCTCAACAACATCCCCATGGTCAGTTGAAGGGGACTGGTCTAGCCATTTGCAAAAGAAAGACAAAGTAGATGAAGAATGCGTGTCGCCCCAGATTCTAAGATAGAGTTGGTTGACCAATCAACCCATTGAGTTAAGCCATCAGACCATCTATTTTGCACAAGACAATATGTTCATTGAGCTAGGTCCAGAATTGGATAGAAGAAAGAGTTAGGTCTGAGTCACATTAGGGAAACTGTATAATGTGGTTTTGTTGTTGTGGTGGTGGGTTTTGTGGGGGTTTTGTGGGGCAATAAGGGTTAAGTGACTTGCCCAGGGTCATACAGCTACTAAGTGTCAAGTGTCTGTGGCTGGATTTGAATTCAGGTCTTCCTGAATCCAGGGCAAGCGCTTTATCCACTGCACCACCTATCTGCCCCTGTAATGCTTTTAATGATTCCCAAACTGTTCTAAGACACACGATCCTAATTTTTTAGCACCAGTCCTGTCCTGATGCTTTTCTACAGCCATGGCAAAATTTATGTGATTCGCTCTAACAGTCATTTTTAGGACCTACTATGTGCTCTGCTTTATAATAATAAATCAATATAATGGTGTCATGTTGCGTCCCATTATGCTATAATAAGATTAGCTTAGATTAGAAATTGCTTAGCATAAACAGTTCGCATTGAGGATATTTTTATTAAAGTAAGATTTCTTTTTAATATGGCCACATTGAATGTATAGTTCATCTAATGCTCCTCTGCACAAAATGGGTACTCAACACATACAAATGTTTTTTAATTATTTATTTTAATTTTAGCTTATTGATTTTTTGGTTTTAATATCACTTTCATTTCTGACTACATCTCTTCACCCTCCCTTATCCAGAGGAACTTCCTTTGTAATAATCATTTTAGGAGAAAAAGAAAAAAGCAGGTCTCAAAGACTAGGAGAGAAAAAAGTTGGCATCAAGGCCAGGAGGGTCTGAATTCAAGTCTCCTCTTTGAAACAGACTGATGCTGTGACCCTAGGCAAGTCATTTAACTTCTCTGTGCTCCAGGTAAGTTTCCAAGGCTGTAAGTTGTAGAAAGGTATTGATTTTTAGTCAGAGAGGTTTCCTTATCCAGTTCCATATATTAATAAAAGGCAGCTAGGTTGCTCAGTGGTTAGAGCACTAGGCCTGGAGTCAGGACGACCCAAGTTCAAATTTGGCCTCAGACACTTGCTAGCTAGGTGACCTTGGGCAAGTCACTTAATCCTTGTTGGCCTCAGTTTCCTCATCAGTAAAATGAGCTGGAGAAGGAAATGGCAAACCACTCCAGAATCTTTGCCAAGAAAACCCTGAGTGGGGTCATGAAGAGTCAGACATGACTGAAAAATAACTGAACAACAACATTTATCACAGTGCCTGGAACATAGTAGGAGCTTAATAAATATTTAGTGCATTGAACTGAGGGAGGAAAGTGCCTCCAGGTAAAGAGCTAACATTTGCTTTGGTGTCTGTATTCCCAGCACTTGCTCAGAATTGTTTCATATATTTGGAGCTTCAAGGAACCTTGGAAGTCACCCAGTTCAACTTACCTCCACACCCTCATCTTACAGATGAGGACACTAAGGTTCAGAGGTGTTCTCTGATTTGTCCTAAGGCAAGACTTGAACTCAGGCCTTCCTGATTGCAAGTCTAGCACTTAATCTACTGTGCCACCAGGCACACGACAGGGACTTAGTCAATGCTTGTTGGGTAGTTGATTAATCATGAAGACATTGGTGGTAATATTAGCAACCAGGTCAGCTTGAAGGAGTTGCAGTTATACAATTTCAACTGCTATGTGTGGCAGTAATGGACAGAGAGCTAGCCTTGCAATTAGAAAGACCTGGGTTCAAATTCTCCACCTTGTCCCTAACATACTGGTTGTGTCACCCTGGGCAAGTTACTCAATTTCTTCACATCCTGGGAAAGTGTGTAAAGACCATTTACAGAAGAGTTGTCATTCAGCATTGGCGGAGAGACTCTCCCCAGTGGGAGTTTCCTGTACCAATGAGGACATGTCTGGGACCACATATAGAACAGTGAAAAGTATTATATACAGAATCTCTGAATATAAATAAAACCTGGAATCTCTTTGGAAGTCATATCAAATTCTAAATGGCTTTTCACAGGATAATGGATCTAAAGCTGAAAGGGACCTTAGAGGCCATTGAGACCAACCCCCTCATTTTACAGATGAGGAAACTGAGGCACAGGGAGGGGAAGTGACTTGCCCTAGGTCACACAGGTAGCATCAGAAGCAGAATTTGAACCCATGCCCTCTGACTCCAGAGCCAGCACTCTTTACACTGTACCATGATGTTATTTTCCATTATTCCAATGAAGTGTGCAAAACTAAAAAAGGCAGGCATTTCAAGTTGGTCTATTTTTGTTGAGATGTATTTGTCTCCTTTAACTGCTTTGGATTTTTTTTATCTCAACCCAGGAACCGAATTAATTTAGAGCATGTTATCCAATTAGAAACTATAATGTTCTTTGTTCCTAGTGAATAAAACCCAGAAAGGTTTAGATAAATGTGTGTTGCCCCTCTCATACCATGATATGCATGATAGTAATTTGGGTTGGGGTCTTAGCATCCTGTTAGACTGGGAGCTCTGTGAAGGCAGGGAATGTGGCTTGTCTATGTGTTCTATCTCTCCAGAGCTCTGTGTGTAGCATGTGTTTAATAAATGGCTACTGATTGAATGAACCATTGTACATCTGACTTCTAAAATTTGAGCACATTCCTCCCTTTCCCATGTACTCCTCTGTCCCCAACACACATACACAGGCGCACTCACATACACACAGGCATGCACACACACATATTCAGTCCTGCTGAGATATGCTTAGATAGTCTTCCTCCAAAATCTGACATTCACAAATCATGCCTTTCGTAGGGGTGACATCTCAACATTCTGATGGGTGGTTTTGAATTTGGTTTGCTAACGGACGATGGCTATAAATAACAGGGCTCATAAATCAAACTCAACGAGGGCAGCAAGAACATAATATAATGGGTGTCAGGTTAAGGGCAGCCCTCAACTTGCCTTTGACTCACATTGTAGTCTGCAACATATTCTCCCAGTGATGAAAATGATTTTCCGGCTGATATCATTACCAAGCCTGCTGCCCAACTCCTCTTTCTCCCTTTCTATGGCGGCCAAATTTCCCTTCCACGATTGAGTCAAGACAGCCTTTGGGAGTTTCCCTCATCTGTTTGCAAGTATTGTGACTCAATAAATGAAATCCAGTCACGAAAATTGGTAAATGGATCATTTAAGCACAACCACTGAACTCCAAGTATTGAACTTACATCAAAAAGCATAATCTAGTCTAGTGATAAGAATTCAATTCAAGAAATAAAAGCATGGAAATGGTACCAGTGACATACCATTTAGGGCTATATGTGTACAAACCACTAGTCTGCAAGTATAGCAGAGTTAAAAGGGGCCATGGAGGCCCCTATCCTGGATCATACCCACAGATTAATGTTGGTGGGGCATGGGAGGATAAGTAGAGAATCCTAGCAACCACTCTACAAATACTGAGAATTGAGAAGACAGGTTGAGCCAAACAAATGGTCTGCACCTAGTAGCCCTTGCATTTTGCTTCCTGATGTCATGAAGATTTCCTGGTCTTCCAGTATTTCGATTTGTCAGTCAATCCCTGGCATTTTAGCACCCAGCAGACCCTCTGACACCAACCTGGACTGTTTTTTTCAAGTTAGGTTTATTCCCATACAAAATCAGAAACCTCTACTCAATTCTGCCTGCCCCTGAACACACACATACTTCTTGCTCCTGCCTGAGGGTTTACCTAATCATTCATTTGACAAATATTTATTAAGCTTTTATTATATGACAGCCACTGTATTAGGTGTTCATAACATGGACCAAAAATGAAACAGTCCTTGCTGTCAATGAGCTGGGGAAGAAAATGGTATGTGCATAGAAAATTAAATATAAAATACATACAAAGCACACACACAGTCATTGCTGAGAGAGGTTAGGGTGAAAAGCATTAGTAACTGGTGGGGAGGGGGTGAAATAGGCTTTCCATGGGAGATGGCACCTGAGCTGAACTTTGAATGAAGCCAAGAATTCTAAGCAGTAGGGGCAGCTAGGTGGCTCAGTGGATAGAGCACTGGCCCTGGATTCAGGAGGACCTGAGTTCAAATCCAGCCCTAGACACTTGACACTTAACAGTTGTGTGACCCTGGGCAAGTCACTTAACCCCAATTGACTCACCAAAAATAAAATTCTAAGCAGTACAGGAGAAGGAAGAGGAAGTATATTCCAGACATAAGAGACAGCCTGTGCAAAGGCATGGAAATGGGAGATGGGGGGAAAGAGAAGGGAGTGGGAAAAGTACTTATTAAGTGACAGGCACTTGGCAAAGTACTTTACAAATAGTAACTCATTTTATCTGTGAAGTAGGTGCTATTTTTATTATCTCCATTTTCCAGTTGAGGAAACTGAGATAGACAAAGGTTAAATTACTTGCCCAGGGTCACACAGCTATTGTCGTATATACTGCATCACCTATATGTACGAGGAAGAGTAAGTAGGTCATTTTGGCTGGAAAGTAGAGAACCTGAATTCAGTAATTCAGTCAGTCAGTCAGTCAGTCAGTCAGTCAGTCAGTCAGTCAACAACCAGCCTTAGAATAATGTGCAATAAGTCTTTTTTAAAAGGTCAGTTGCAGCCAGATTGCAAATTGTTTTAAAAGCATATTGGTGGAAATTGTGCTTTATCCTAGAGACAAGAGGGAGCTATTGGAGCTTCTTCGGTAGGTGAATGCTTTGAATAGGTAAAGATCAAGATGCCTACGGGACATCCATTTGGAGATGTGCAAATAACCTGCCTCGGGCCAACTGTACAATATCTCAAGGACCTGTAATTTGGTCTGTATGGGGACTCCCTCCCCAGAAGCAGAATTTAACTTCTCCCCCTCACTTAATAATTGGTGTTTAGGAGTTGTTGTGGCTGATAAATCCATCACCCTATAGCCAATCTCACCAAACTAAGCTAGACTGGTCCTCAGACACTCCATCCCTGGGACTGGACTGGAAGCCTTTCCAGCTTGGTAAAATAGCTAGAGTTGGCACTCTACTAGAATACTCTTCAAGAACCCAGGGTTACCTGCATACCATGAGCTCCACTTTGGTGGAAGTTCAATGAAAATACACTATGTCAGTCATGTCAAACTCAAATAGAAACAGAGGCCACTAAACTGTACATAAAGATCCCTTCTGGCCACATAATGACTTAGAAAACTACATATTAGCATTGTCTATGTTATATTGTATTTTTATTTATTTTGTTAAATATTTACCAATTGCATTTTAATCTGATTTGGATCCCACTTAGAGTGTTGTAGGTAACAGTATCCCATATTTGATACCTTTGCACTACATTAAACAAGTACTACTGGTAACAAAAATATTAGATTATCAGTATTAACCTCCCCCTTGGAAGCAGTTGGTCAGTGGTTGGTATAAATGTTGGCGGGGATGGTGGGCCCTTTCACCATGAGAGATGGTTCCCTTTATGATGGCTGTGGGGGCTGAATTGGGAGTAGAGCTGGATTCTGAACTGTATATTCTAGCATAGTGGTTGACATGAAGTAGCAGCTTAATAGACGTTAATTAACTGACTGAAGGGCACTGTGATTTCTGGGAAACATGGACTCTGGTTTCTGGGTTCTGTCCACAGGAGTCCAAAGGAAGATGGTAGGTGATGTTGTGGTTGTTGTTATTTGTCCTTCATTTCTGAAGGGGGCAATGTCTTGCTTTGTGTGTGAATTGGCTTTAAGTGATACAGCTGCACAAAGTTCTCAGCCTCACTCTCTTCTAGTATCATAGAAGTCCAGTGGCAAGACAAAAGTCAGGATGACTGGCAATGGCCCAGGATGCAATAGCTGACCTTGGCATCTGCTTCACCTGCCTTCATGGCAACTGGAAAAAAATGTTGTTCTTACCCATATAGTCTCCTCCCATGCTTGAGGGAGACATGCCCCTAAATAGCTGACAGGTTTGAGTACTGTTGGTTACCTTCAACCTGGTTTAGCCCATCTGCCGAGAAGGTTTACTGGGGTATGGGCCACTGCACATGCTTCTTGGAGCCACAAGTGAGAGTTGGGTGATAGGGAAACACCAAAAGCAGATGAGCAGGGCTCATTGAGACCTCATATGAGAGGTACTAATTTTCCCTGAACACTCCATATATTCCAGTTGATGTGGTAACTGTGGTTTGACCTGCCTAGCATATTCTGTCTCCTGGTTTTAGCTTTCCTTCAAGACATCTTACTGATTCGGGTAGGATGGCCTACCTCCCTTGTCAATGGCAGTTGAACAGCAGTTGGTGGCGGCAGTGGGTGATAGTGGGTTCCCTCTTCACAAAGTTTTCTTCCCTGGATGATGGTTGCAAGGACCAGGCTAGAAGCTTGGGATATGGGATCAGCAAGTAGGCTGGGATGATGACTGTGACCAATTTTGTATAAATGGGGGGAACACAATAGAATGAGCACAGGATCTATAAGGCCAAGTAGCAGGATCTTCCCATAACAGAGTTACCCCTAGAACTCTGAGAGAGAGTTTTGAGGAATAGCCTCATGGCATTCCACTTTCTGGGAACTCCCCAATTTCCATTGTATTAATATTGTAGATTGGATGCAATGGGCACCATAATGTCCTATATCTTTGACTACAAAACTAGGGACAACATGAAAAGAAGAAAGAATTTTGTTTACTTTGGAGAAAAAGGGGGTGAGCTTTATAGGCCTTTAACTATAGCACTGAGGAGCTATTGGGTGGGTAGTGAAAGTTATTCTTTCCCTATTACTGAGTTCGAGAGATGTTCACAATTCAAATAAATCCATGAAGAATAATGGAACATTTCGTTTACCACAATCTCACATTCTGTCTAAATACCATGGCTTTGAATAAAATGTAATTTTACCTAGATTTAAAGAAAATGGGACCAAACAGTTGTTGGATAAATGAATTTTATTTTCTATGCATCTTCCATCTGGGAAAAGGTGATACTGAATTTTCTGAAATGATATTGCAAATTTCAGAAAGATATAGCATCTATAGGATGGCCCAAGTATGAATTAAAGGTGGAAGGAAAAATGATAGTTTTCAGTGTTTATTACAGTGTTAAATTTCACTTTGATTTAAATCTCTATCAACTCCACACTCTTATGTTTGTTAACTAAAAATGAAATATTTGGCCGTGATGAGATAAGATGGAAAAAATCAGTTTGACTTGCTTTCCCTTTCCCCCCTTAGCTTTTATTTCCATAATTCACAAATTGTTTGGTTTGATCAATCAAACAACCATTTATTAAATGCCTCCTATTTACCAGCTACTGTGCTAGGGTGGAGATCCAAAGGCAATGAGTCCAACAATAGATATGGCACTTTCTCCAACTTCCATGGAATTATCCCTTCATTGATGGGTTTCCTCCAACGTCGCATCATAACCTATTTTGTGTGGTTCTTGGCCATGTTTTTTCCCATAAATCCTGCAAATAGGATCTATCCAGTGTTGGATGAACCATCCAACTGTATACATAAGATGCAGGTGAGAGAAGAGATTCTCCTGTGATACTATGCCTGATTAGACCACATCTAGGGTACTGTGCCCAGCTCTGGGTGCCATGTTCTAAGAAAGACTGTGATAAGCTACAGAGCATTAAGGAGAAGATTAAGGGGAAAGACCTCAAGATCACATCACATGACAATTTGTTGAAGGAAAAGGTGATTTTTCTCACCTGGAAGAAAGAAAACTTGGGAGAACATAACTGCTTTAACTATTTGAAAGGGTCTCCTTTGGAAGAGGGCTAAGATTTTATTTTCTTGGCCCTAGAGGGCAAAACTAGGACATCTTAAGGGAAATTATGAAGAAGCAGGTTCATGGAATCAAAATCTCAGAACCTCAAAGATTCTGAATTCTGCTAGACCTCTGGATCTTTTTTTCATGTTAGAGTTAACAGTATAGCATTTAGGCTGTTATATTCCCCATGTGAGCAACCCATCTTTCCTTGCAATAGTGCATGTCTTCATTGATATCTCTTAAGCTGCTACTTGCCTATAGGTCATAGCTTGAAATATGTCAAGGCCTACTTCTGTAGGGTGAGGATGCCAATGCTGATTTCATTCAAATTCCATGGGGGTTTTGCTTTCCAGATGGAGTGAATTATTATTGTAAATATAATAATATACTTGGTTTTTGTTTTGGGGTTTTTTTTGGTGGGGCAATGAGGGTCAAATGACTTGCCCAGGGTCACACAGCTAGTGAGTGTCAAGAGTCTGAGGTCAGATTTGAACTTAGGTCCTCCTGAATCCAGGGCCAGTGCTTTATCCACTGCACCACCTAGCTGCCACTTGGAAAGACAGCTTGGTACAGTGGCTAGACGGTTACTCTTGGACTAAGGAACACCTGGGTTTGAGTTCTGCCTTGGATACAGACTACCTTTGAAACCCTGGATCCTGAGATCCTGGATTTTAGAGCTAGAAGGAATCTTAGGAGCCATCAAGTTCAACCCCATACTTATCCCAGTCCCAATACAGAAATACAAGTCCCAATCCCATACAAAGGAGAAAATTAACAACCAGGGAGATGAGGTAATATATCAAAAATCACATATGGGACCATAACTCTAGAGATGGAAGGGACTTCAGAGGACATCTAATCCAACTCTTCCATTTCACAGAGGTGCTAACTGAGGCCCAGGAAGGTGAAATGATTTGCCCATGGTCACACATATGATCCTAAATCTAGAGCTTGAAGGGACCTCGGAAGCCAAGTTCAACCCCCTCATTTTACAAATGGGGAAACTAAGGCACAGAGGAGTTAAGTGACTTGCCCAAGGTCACACAGCTAATATGTGTCTAAGGCAAGATTTGAACCCAGGTCTTCCTGAATCTGAGTCTAAGACTCCATCCAGTACATGAACAAGTCACTTGATCTCTGAAAATTTTCAAAAACAACATTATAAAGGAATTGTCTTTCTGTATTAATAGACGCCCCCAGAGTTACCTACAGTGATAAAATCACAGATTCAGACAACTCCATTTTTTTAAAAAAACTGTACTGGAGGTTGGCTACCCCTCTAGTTCCACCACCACTGTACCCCCCCCACACACACACACACAATCATGTGTTTCTGAAAACTTCTCTTGTTGTTGCCATGGAGATGGGCACACAAAAAGTCATAGACCAAAGTGTTTGATTGGCTGGCTTCATGCAGACACACATGAAGGAGCTGCAGTTTCTGAACAAACTGCCAGCCAATCTTTCAGGAAAGTTACTGCTTGAAACAATGGCCCAGAATGGTTAGAGATGAGACAACTGCCCTACGACACTGAAATGGAGATGCTGTACTTGGTGTCAGATCAAGGATACACTAGTCGTGTGCATAATAATAGCTACGTATAGTAGTGATTCCATTTTTAAAAAATCTATAAATGGCATCACCTTTCATTACTCTTTTGACTTGGGGTGAACGTGAAGTAGACTTGACATTCATATCTATTCAGGTCAGACCCTCTTAACTCTACATGGTCCAATTCCAGCTTTCCCTTAGGAAAGACTGTTCAGTCTTAATGAATGCATAGGCTTGCTTTATGTTTTCCCAAAGCCAAGAGAGGCTCAGTCTGAGCTTGGCTAATACCCAGGTTCAGAGAGCAGAGAAACATGAGATGACTGTGAATATATTAATCAAAATCACTGAGTGCAGTCAGTATAAGCAAGGGGAGAAGTGAGGAGAGGATCGGCATCTTTACAGGAAGTCTCGGACGTATGACACACCATGGGCATAGCCCCTGCCAAAGCCACCCCAAGAGTGTTAGGGTGGGGGGGTGGAGATGGATGAGAAGACTTTGGAAGTGAGATTACTACCCCAGCTTTGAATAAACTACCACTGAAAGTGATGAGTAGCCTATAGCTGGAGGTCTTCAAGGGGAGGTTAGAAGAAAACTTGTAGGGGATGGTTTTATACATAGGTCATGTCTTCCGTTAGAATATAAACTCCTTGAGGGCAGGAACTGTTTTGACTTTGTCTTTGTATCCCTTTCACCTAGTTCCAGGGCCCCACATAGAGTAGGTGCTTAATTAATGCTGGTTGATTAATTTACGGTATAGAACAGATTTCTGTTCACATACAAGCTGGCTTAGATGGAACCTTCCAAGTCTCTGTTTCTATGAGGATTTTTCCATCAGACATTTTTATACAAATTTGGCTATAAATCAGAAATGTAAACTTATGCCACTTCCCACTCTATAAATTCAAAACTTGAATGTTCCCCATCTCCCTCTCAAACTTGGATTTCAACTAGGCAGTGCAGAATCAGTTGAAGGGATCAAGATTAAGATCACATGAGACAAGAATTTCTAAATGTTTGGTCCCAGTTCTACTTTCCCACTCTCAGTAAAGGTGAATTTAAGGCAGGTCAGGACCCTGATTTTTCAAATGCTGTGTGTGTGTGTGTGTGTGTGTGTGTGTGTGTGTGTGTGTGTGTGTGTAGTGGGTATAATGACAAAAGCACTCATCTTTGCACCAGGAGATCTGGATTCAAATTTAGGCTTCCACACTTACTAGCTATTTATTTAACTCTGAAGGAGTCAGTTAAGTGTCCCTGAGCCACATTTTCCTCATCTATCACGTGGAGATAATCATGCTTGCACCACCTACTTTGGAGGGTTGTTGTGAGGAAAGTGCTTAGTTAAAAGCCTTTTAGAAACAGGAGCTATTATTGTTGGCAAAACGTGACATGAGAGAAAAACACAAATTAGGCGGCACCATTTTGACCAATGGCTAAAATCACTTTTCTTTAAGGCGTCCTATGGTTAATTTAATTGTGTTTTCTCTGGTGTTGCTCTTATATCTGGGAGAGGGAGTAGGGAGGTCTAACGTTAGAATTATCAGGCATACGGCTTTTGTTTTCCTATACACAACAAGCCATCTCCTAATTTGGTGCCTTTCTCTGTACCCTCCTCACCTCTGCCTCATAGAATTTCTTTCTTCAAAGCACATTCCAGGTACCAAGTCCCAGTGGAGAATTTTCCTGATTCCCCCTTATTCTCTGCCCCCAACAAAAGAAAGACCACTTTTTCTCTTTGAATATTTGATGAGGCAAATAGCAAAGCACTGTCTTTTAAGAGGGTCAATGCCCAGTTTATTTTCTGATTGTCATCATTACTTCCTATACTTGGAAGCAAAATCACTCAATTCTTAAGCAACCCCTTTAAAAAAAAATCCATGCTCTAGGGAGCTGCAGGGGACTAACCCTTACTGGATCTTTCAAGCATCCTGCATGTAACATCACAATAAGCCCTCACCAAACCTAGCTAGACTGGTCAAGTAGTCAAACAACTAACAAGTATTTTTAAATGCCTACTATGTGCGAGGTGCTAGAGATACAAAGACAAAAATTAAATAAGCCCTGCCCTCAAGGATCTTACATTATAATAGGAGAGAGATTATACATGTATTTAAGTATATATAAGATAAACACAAGGAGGTGAGGTACTAGTAAACAAACAATTGATCAGGAATTTATTAAGCACCCATTCTGCCCTACTCTCTAAGAAGCTGATATTTTAATGCAGTTGGTGGGGAAGAGGATGGAGGTTTCAAAGGACCCCTATGTGAGGGAATGTTAGAACTGAGCTTTGAAGGAAATCCTGGATTCTGAGAGGCAAAGATAAGAAGGGACCTCAAAAAAGAGTCCATCACCAGGCCAGGCCTGTGCTTCAAGCTTTTCCCATTCACAGGACCTCTGAAAGTTTGTGGTCCCCTGGAATAGATTTCAAGAGCCCTAGCTTACTACCTTACCACAATGAAGTATTGGTGGAAGACCTTCTAGCACTTAGAATGATCTGCCTCATGATATCATATGTTTCCCCATCACTAGAGGTCCTCCAGCAAGAGATTTGGTAGAGAATACCCATGCTAATGATTGGGGTGGGATCTGATGACCTCCAAGATTACAACTAGGTGGCACAATGAATAGAGCATCAGCTCTGGAGTCAGGAGGACCTGAGTTCAAATCTGACCTCAGACACTTTCTAGATATGTGACCCTGGGCAAGTCACTTCACCCTGTTTACCTTAATTTCCTCATCTGTAAAATGAGCTGGAGAGGGAAATGGCAAACCAATGATGCCAGTATCTTTGCCAAGAAAACCCCAATGAGATCCCAGAGAGTTGGACAAGACAGAAATGATTCAACAAGAGATCCTTTCCCACATAGGGATTCCAGAATCTTAATAGTGACTAATAATGTTCAAATGGTTTATTCTTCCCAGGAGCATTTGTACCTGCAGGGGCCCTCTGGAGACACTATGCTTTGACCCAAAGGAATGAATCTATAATAGTAGGAATTTCAGGTCATTTTGTGGACCAATAGGAAAATGATTTGGGGTAAGAGTATCTCTTCTTGTACATAATTGCCTACATGTAAAATGGGCCTTGAACACAATGACACAGATATATAATCCATATGTATGTATGGTGTGTATATTTTTCTTCTCCACACCAAAAAAAAAAAGAGTTTATTTATCTACATTTCAAAGAATTACAAACCTCCAGATGTGGTTTTAGTTGGCAGTACCATACTTAGGCAGAAGGGAGGGAAGGGAGATACAGAAAGGTCACTGGAACTAAATTCTGACACCATGAATTCATGTTTTCCTCAAATAGGATTTGGGGGAAAAAGAGGTAAAAATAGTGGCTTCTCCAGAGCCTGATCAGCAATATTCTTTGCTGGGGAAAAAATGAAAGACAATTTTAAACTTAGGATGATGATGTTTAATCAAACAAACACATAAATGTCAACTTCAGAAATAACCCAGAATTCAAGTGTAAAAAATGTATTTTTAGAATCGTTAGCTAAGCATAAAGACCTACAGAAATGTATGGAGATGTGGGCACCACCTGTTCCATCGTGCAAACATGCCTTTCATTCAAAGCCATTTCTTTATTGTAAGGTCTCTCTGAGTTAGGCTTTGCTAAGAGTACCCAGTTTTTGGTCCTTTAATTTCAATTCCCATCCCAGGAATCTCTTCTGGGCTTGTGATTTCCTTGGTAGAGGGATCTCCTGGGTGAGGGAACTCCCTCTACCATTGCAAGTTTGTATCATCTATCACAAATTATAGTCTTATAGAAATGTCAAAAAAATGGGTTTGTTGATTTTTTTATATTGAGTGAAAGAAGACAGGCAGAGAAAGACTAAGACCCCTGCTCAACATGGATGGGATAATGATAGCAGATGACAAAGAAGCAACAGAAATCAACTATTATTTTGTTCCTATTTCTCTGACAAGCAGAATATTATTTGCACTAGAAAGAACTGAATGAAAATAACTAATACAAAGAAAATTAGAGAGAGGGTAAGAAGTCAGTTACCAAGCATTGTTCAGGCACTGTGCTAAGTGCTGGAGACACAAAGAATAGCAAAAATATTGTCTAAGTCCTCAAGCACTTCACATTCTCATGGGGGAGACATGTTAAGAACTGGGTCCATACAACATATATGCAGAATAAAAGGAAGGCAATCTGAGTGAGAAAGGCATTAGCTGTTCAAGCAACTGAAGAAGACCTCCTGCAAAAGGTGAGATTTGAGCTGAGTCCTGAAGGAAACCAGGAAAATAACAGCATAATTTCCTTTATGACAGGGTGGGTCAGAGGGATGCTGCAGTTACAATCTATCTAGATTTTAGCAAAGCCTTTGGAATGTGCTATCCTCAAACACAAGATGGAGAGATATAGGCTGGATGATAGTTCAGAATTGTGTGCATTGTTGAACTCCATATAATATGGTGTCTTTGGGGGAATGAGCCAAAGGAGGAAGAATTATGAGCTATGAAGAAGGCTGGAGATGGTTCTTGGGGAGAGGAAACCAGGGAGGACTGTAGGAGAAATTGATGAAGAAGGAACAGAACTGAAGGCCGAGGAAAAAGGAGGAGCACCTGAGCAACAGGACAAGAGGAGGAAGAAAATGAAGACTGCAGGGAGGAGGAACAAATGAGGGAGAAAAAGTCTCCAGCTGAAAGATGAGAAGGATTGGAAAATGAGGGAGATCAAGAGATCCAAGACTCAACAAAAGAGAGAAGGTAGTTGATGAGACACAATAACAGGTTAGTATGGCATCAAGGAGGATAGTGAAAATCCCTGCACACTGTTCTCCAGAGCAGTTCTCCAGGGGAACTGCAAGCAAGAACAACAAAGGTTAGTGTCTCACTTCCAGCAATTATGGACAGGAAGAATTTTGTAGGGAGCAGCATTGCCTGTGCAATGCTTGTATATTCACCATAGACAAAGTGACTGTCATCTACACTCAAATACATGTTGGTCTCCCCCAAAGGTAACAGCATTGGAGGAACACCCCTCCACCCTCCACGTAACCCTGTTTTGCTGCTTTTTAGTCATTTCAGTGTTGTCTGATTCTTGGTGACTCCATTTGAGGTTTTCTTGGCAAGAACACTGGAGTGGTTTGCCATTTCCTTCTCCACCTCATTTGACAAATGAGAGATACAGTGCTAAGTGACTTGCCCAGGATCACACAGCTAGTGTCTGAAGCCACCAGATTGGAACTCAAGTCTTTCTGATTCCAGTTCCAGTGCTCTATTAAAATCCTTTTTGACATTCAGATATGTTTTGTGACTTATTTTTACATTATAACTGTCCTCTGGCCACCTGCTCTACTAGGAGGTTTCACCATACAGGTTGTCAGCTGGAGGTGGACCCTGAACACAGTCCAACTTCTCATTGGATATACTCTCACAAGAGTTCCCACACACATTCTGGGCTACAGACCTCAGCCTTTTACTAGCTTATTAAAATCAGGGGGATAGAAAAAGAATTTGTAATCTACCAGTACATAAAATGAAGAAGTTTTAGGGGTAGACTTTGACACCTGTGCTACCTTGGACAAGTCACTCGATGTTACAGTTTCCTCAACTATAAAAAAGTAGTTGAATCAGGTGACCCAAGATCTCCCCCTGCATCCTAGGTCATCAACAGCCGTTTTGACTTATGTTTTGCTACTGGACTCTGATGTCTCTGGAGGAGAGAGTGGGGCTGCTGTCTTTGCCCAGCTCGGCCTCACTTAAATCCAATTCACTTGCAAATCCAGACATCACCTTCCTGATGTGATTGGTCCTCTTTGAGAACGAAGGACGAAGAACAAGAACAACAACCACCTAATGCTCTACCCACTGTGCCACCTAGGTGCTCAACATACTCATTTACTGGACCCATATTCCACTATCTCAGCTTGGTAGAAACTGCCAGGGTTTGTTTTTAAGATGCCAAGGTCACCTCCATGCTCTGGTGCCATATTAGAAAAGTCCTTTCGAAACCCTTGCTAAAACAAGATGCAGCTCCAGAATATCTAGAGGGAATCAAACTAGAAATATTCTGCCGTTGTCACTATTCATATTTATCATGCCAACCCAAATGGACAGAGATTATATGTATACCATGGACCTACCCTCAGGAGCTATATACTCTTACAATCCATCTTCCCCACAGCTGCCAACTCGATCTTCCTGAAGTAGTGCAGGTCTGTCCGGTCACCCCCCTCTTCTGGAAACTCCAGTGACTCCCTTTTGCCTCTAAGATCAAATTGAAAATCCTCTGTCTGGCACTTAGAGCCCTTAACTATCTTACTCCACCTACCTTTCCAGGTTTATTCCATGTTATTCCTCTTTATGCACACTCATTGCAGCCAAACCTTGTTCTTTCCCCTACCTGGCACTCCATCTTCCCTTTCTAGGACTTTGTACAGACTGTCCTCCATGACACTAATGCATTCCTTATTCCCCTCCACCCTTTAGAATTCCTAGATTCTTTCTAGGCTCAGCTCACATGCTACCTCTTACACTAACCCTCCATTAGTGAATGTCCTCTACCTTCCCCCCTCCCCCCAATTACTAATTGCTTTGAATTTCCTTTATGCATATATTTGTATGAATTATATATATACATATACACATATACGATACATATAATATATGTACAAAACATTTCTCTGTGTCCATGTTTTTCCCTCCCAATAGAATACAAATTCCTTGAGTGTAGGGATAGTTTGGGTTTTGCATATAAAATCCCAGAACCTAGCACACTGCCTGGCATATAGGCTATTATTTGAATTTGAATTGTTATTATTTCACATAATCACCATCATCACCATGGAGCCACAGATTTAGAGCTGGAAGGGCCCTTAGAGGTCATCCCTCTCATTCCCCTCATTTTACAGAGGAGCAAAATGAGTCGTTCATTCTTTCATGAATGAATTAATATAGTGATGAATAAAAAAAGACTGACTTATTTTCTTCCTCTTCAAAAAGAGGGGGATGGGGGTAATGACCTCTAAGGTCCCTTTCAGCACTAAATCTAGGGCTCTATGTTTATTATTATTATCATCATTTTTATTATTATTATAAATGATAATAATTCAAATTGATATTATAGTATTTTCCTCATGTGGTACAGTGGAAAAACCCCACAATATTTAGAGTCCAAAAACTGAGTTGAAATCCAATACTTGCTACAAGAGTAACATTGGGCAAGTCATTCGACTTTTCTGGGCATCAGTTTCCTAACCTATAAAATCAAAGAGTTGGGACAGAGGAGTTCTCATCCAGTCCTTTATGATAATCATCTTATGATAACCCCATGAGCTAGGCAACTCACTAGCTATTCTTAGAATACTTACTATGTACACAGACTTATACTTAGCACTTTGGGAGTTACAACCAGATGATGTCAAAGACACAAGCTCTGCCCTTACAGAACTTAGAACTAAGAAGACTAAACCCATGTGAACAATCAGGAAAAAAGACAAGAAAAGTAGAGAGACTCCAATTTTAAAGCATGTCGGACAAACTGTAAGTTTGGTAGAAATTCAAAGGAAGGGGATGCCAGTCAGGGTATGGATGGGAGGAGAGGGGAGGAGAGGGAGGCCAATCCTCACTGGATGGGGTGGGGAGAAGTTTGGGAAGGGTTCATGGAAGAGATGGGATTTTGTCTATGTCTTGAATGAATCTGATTCGATTACAGAATTATAGAATCACAGAATTTCAGAGGTGGGAGGGACCTTTGTCCAACCCAAAGGAATTCCTAGTATAACATACCCAACTGGTGGTCATCCAGACTTTCCTTGAGACTTTCCAAGGAGGGAAAGGCCATTACCCCCCAAAGACCATCCATTCCTCTCATGGAGAGCTCTAATTATTCCTTCCATCAATCCTAAACTTGTCACTTTGCAATTCCTCCCCAAAACTCCTAATTCTTCCTTCCATGACACAACAGCCAAACAGAATAAGCCAAATCTCTCTTCCATGTGACAACCCTATACATGTTTGAAAGCAGTTGTCATGTACCACCTTATTCTTCTCTTCTTCAAAGGAAACATTCCCAATTCCTTCAGCCATCCTTCTTAAGGCTCTTCCTCATCCTAGCTACCTCCCCAGGATCCTCTATGGCTCAGCATCCTAGAAAAAGGCAACAAACAACATGAGCAAAAGCACAGACTTGAAGATGAACATGTTACCCTCTGGAGACAGTGAGAATACTTGCCTGATAATTACCAGGAGTGAACATCTGTAGGGTAGTGGGGAATAACAGACAGAAAGAGGAAATGAGAACAGAAGGATAATGGACTTTTAAAAGTCATTTGGGGGCTGGAAAACAATTTGGAATTATGCAAATAAAGTGTCTAGGATGTCCATACCCTTTGAACCTACTGCTAGACCTATAGTTAGGGCCAACAATGAATCCCATGACGGGGTAGCATGTGTTCAGATTTGTATTATTCAAAGTGATAATTATGTAAGATATAGTCATTGGTTCCAGCACAATGGAAAGATGCAGTGCAAATTTGAATAATGCAGTCATCTCATGAAGGTCCCTTATTCACACGAATCAGGACCTAGCTCTACCTCTGGGAGATCACTGATAAAATGTATCAAAATATTTAAAGCAGCATTTTTAGTGGTAGCAAAGAAATAAACAATGAGGATACCCATTGATGGGGGAATGGCTAAACAGATTGTCAGACATGAATGTAATGTAATATATATCAATATAATGAATGCAGAGAAGCATGGAAAGACATGAACTTATGCAGAATGAAGTTAGCAGAGCCAAGAAGACAAAGGACAGCAAACACAAACATAATGAGAAACGATTGCTGCCAAATTCCAAAGAACAAGCTAGGCCCAGAAGAAGAGATCGTAGAAAATAACCTTCTCCAACTCCTTTGACCAGGTGGGGGATCCATAGGTGAGGAACATTGCACCTATTATCTCTGTACATATTGTTTTTTCCCATTGATTTGCGTTGCTGATTTCTTTTTCTCTTCTTCCTCTTTATTTTCCAAACATTTTTGTTACATGGGATGGATCTCTGGGAGTGGTAAGGGTGACAGATATAAGGGGGAATTTAGATGATTAGAAAAAAAAAGATATCAATATAAATTAATTTTTTTTAAAGAGTCATTCAGGAGACCTTAGACCAAATGGCAGGCAATATGGAGTCAGTAGAGATGTTTGAATTGGGAAAATGGCATAATAAAATCAATGATACAAGAAGATGGACCTGGCCTTGGTGGATTTTAGTGAGAGAAGAGATGAGTCAGAGATTCCAGTTTGGGTGTTATTTCAGTAATCCAGATGTGAGGTGCTTAGGGCTCAGACCAAGACGGTAGTATTGAAAATGGAAATGAAGAGAAGGAGATCATTTGGAAATATAATTCAGAAAAACTGGGCAAAATTTGGTAACTGGTCTATATTTAAGGGTTTGAAGGAGCTGCAAGAATCAGACAAATCCAAGGTTTTGAGCCTAGGTGACTCGTAAATTACAGCATAAATAAAAGAGCAAAGGAACCTATTTTACAAGGGAAAATGATGAGTGATTTGGGGATAGGTTAAGTTTCAGTGCTACATAAGTTTTTTAAAAAGCATTGATTTTGATTCAGAAGATCTGTTTGAATCCTGGCTCTGTCACTTACTACCTGTATGACCTAAAGTTAGTCATTTAACCTCACTAAACCTCAGTTTCTTCCTCTGTAAAAGGAGAATTAGACTGAAAATCCAGCTATAAATTTTTGATCTTATTGAAACCTTGGACAAGTAACTTAACCTCACTGAACCTCAGTTCCCTCATCTGTCAAATGAGGCAGTTGAATATCATGACTTCTAAAGCCCCTTCTGGTTTTAAATGTACAATCCTATTTTTTAAGTCCCAACTATGATATTTACTAAGCATATGACAATTGGTAAATCACTTTACATTTCTGGCCTTCAATTTACTTATCTGTAAAATGGGAATGATAATACTTGTACTCCCTACTATATAGAATTTTCCAAGGAAATCTCTTTGCAAATCTAAAAGTGCAAAAAGCAAACAAACAACAACAACAACCAACCAACCAAAACCCTGAGCAACAACAGCAAGGCCTGAGAACTGAAAGGGGAGCCTCCATCATGCCCACATCCCTATTTCACTTCATTCTGGAAGAATGGAAAGCAGTGCATCCTCAAGATGAATTTCTCCTGGCCCCAAATTACATGCCAGGAGCCCATTGCGAGCACTGACAAATCTTGTAATTAGAAGATGGGATGCACTCTCAATTACAGAAACAGATTGAGGTGCTCTCTTCAAAGATAAAGCCATTGGAAAGTGCATAGTAATTTAGTACTGGAAAAGGAAATTAGCCAATATCACCCTGAGCTTCCTTCCATAGGTCTGAATGCATATACAAACCCAACAATTACTCCACCAAAGAGGTGTTTCCCCATGACTCCAAGAGCTCAGGTGATGGATTTTCACTGACTATAATTAGAGCCAGAGACCTCCAAGACTAATGCCCCTGAGGCAGAAAGGAAAGAAATGACTAGAATCATGGTGGTTTGGTGGCCCTTTCCCTAAGCCCTCATCTACCCCTGGACAAAGTCTAGGAGGTCACTTTCACCAAACATACACAGACAGCTCTATGGCCCATGTTTTCTTCAGAGTCAGATACTCACATTATTCTGTTTGGCCCCATAAGGCAGTACTGGCATCAATGGGGGATAGTTGCAGAGAATTTGATTTTAGTTTAGTGTAAAGAAAACCCTCTTAACACTTAGGGCTGTCCCCAAAGAAGAATGGGCTATGGCAAAAGGCAATAGGCTCCCCATCTCTGAAGAGCTCTAAGTTGGAGCTAAAGCTATTTTGTATGGGGGATATTTCAGCACAGGTACGTCCAAATGGTCTCTGAGGTCCTGTCCATCTCTGAGAATCTGGGATTTTATGAACCTAAAAATACAAAGTAAATAGAGGAGAAATGCATACAGATATGCTAATTTACTCTGATCAGGAAACAGCTGTCAGAAAGTACCAGACAGCCAAGAGCATTCGGGTTTTTTGGCCTTGCATTTTTTTTTTCGTATTTCATGTAACACATCTATACTTGAGTGCTATGAAATATCTTCTGCTGATATCTGCAGGATGCTTTGTTATTAAAAACCCTTTCCATCTCTTGCATGGCTGTCAAACTCAGCACAGAAGAGCTTCCCTAGAAGATGCTTATTAACAACGGATCTAAAACTTGTTATCCAATAAAAAAAATCTGGATTGTAGGGGGTTTTTCCTCCTGGGGAAAATGTGAACTTTTACCAAAAAACGACTATTTCTTTCACAACATTTGTAAGGCTGCAGATACAGTATATAAATCATTGGATTTCAATAGTACATAAACATTTTCTTCCCTCCTTTAAATTGGACTTCATATCACTGATTTTGTTGCTGAGGGAGAATAGGTCAAAGGTCGCCAGGCCTTTTCAGTCTTTTCCACTCAGCCCAACCCAATTGATTTGCATAAGATGAAAGGGGCATCATGAGAGGAGTGGGGTTGAAAGGAATTGTCTCACCTCTCTCCCCACAGCTCTTTTGTAGGTTCACTAACTGGAGTCCCTGGGAATGATTTACAGAGACCGCGGGGTGCAAAGAGAATTAAAAGGAACTTTCTGACTATCCCTCAAATATGAATTAGACTAGAACCACCCAAAAGGCAGCAGAGAAGAGGAGGCCAATATTTTACTGGGAAATAACAATCAGTCAATGCTCCAGGCATTTCCACCTGGATGTCCTATTATCACCTCAAACTCAACATGGACAAAATGGAAATGTCATCAACTTGCCCCCAACCCTGCACTCCTTCATTCCTATTGATACCACCATTTCACTAGTCACCCAGAGTAATAATATTCAGAATATTCAGAATACTCAGAATATTCCAAGACTCTTCCTTCCTCCTCCACTCCCACATTCAATCAGTTGCTTGAAATGATCAATTCCACCACATTTCTGCCCTCTTGCCCTTTCTCTCCAATCAGAGGAGCACCAAGCTAATTCAAGCCTTTGTCTACCTCTTACCTAGACCTTTATAGTAGACTCCTACTTCATCTACCAGGTTCCAATCTTTCAGATTTCCAGTCTCTTCTCCTTAAAGCTGCCATAGAATCACAGTTGAAAGGGACCTCAGAAGTCGAGTCTAACATATGCATGAACAAATATACTTACATATACTAACAACATACTTGACAGGAGTCATCCAGACTTTTCTTGACAACCTCCAGTGATGGAAAAAGCCACTATCTCCTGAAGGCCTCCCATTCCACTCGGGGGTAACTATAGCCAGGAAGACCAGAGTTCAAATCCAGCCTTGAACACTTACTACCTGTATGACCCTGGGCAGTTCATTTAACCTCTGTCTTAACCTCAGTTTCCTTAAACTGTAAAATGGAGATAATAACACCTAATTCACAGGGCTGTTGTGAGGACCCAATGAGATAATATTTGTAAAGCACTTAACACGGTGCCTGGCACATAGTAGGTCCTTAATAAATGCTTTTTTGTTTCCTTCCTTCCTCCTTAAATATTAGGAAATTTTTTCATGGATTCAAGCCTATATTGACCTCTTCACAACTTCAACTCATTGTTCTTATTCTGCTCCCTTCAGCCAAGTAGAATAAGCATTTTGCACAGTGCTTGGCACATAGTAGGTCCTTAATAAATGCTTATTTGTTTCCTTAATAAAATGTTGATTGATTGGCCTTCTATGAGGTAGCCCTTTAAATACTTGAAGACAGCTTTCATGCCCCACCCCTTTTCTTCAGGCTAATCTGGTCTTTCCACTAGTTCTCATATAGAATAAATCTGATACCCTTCACCACCCTGGTTGCCCTCCTCTAGATTCTCTCCAGCTTCTCTTCCTAAGGCACACATCCTCCTCTCAAAAGTCTTCAGTAGCTCCCTATTGCCTCTAAGGTAAAACAAACAAAAAAAACACCTCCTCAGCCTGGGATTCAAGGCTTTTCACAGTCTGGTTTCAAGCTACTTTTCCAATCTTATTTCATATATCTCCCTTTCATATGCTCAGATTTGTCAAGACCCAACTAGACTCCTATCTCTTCCCTGAACTTGACATATCATTTCCTCCCTCTCTTTATTCGCACAAGGCAAAGTAGTCCATCTTTTGCTTCAATTCTTACCTAGCCTTTAATCACTGAATGGGTGTTGCCTCAGACAAACTAAGACCTGGGAAAGAACTTAGCTTCAAAAGGCCAGTATCTCCCCCTGCATCCAGGGTCATCACCAGTCATCCTGACCTGTGTCTTGCCACTGCACTCTGATGACTCTGGAGGAGAAAGTGAGGCTGAAGATTTTGCCCAGCTCTGTCTCACTTAAATCCAATTCACTCTCAAGTCAAGACATCACCCTCCTGATGTCATCAGTCTTCTTTGAGAATGAAGAACAATAACATATACACAAGCCATATGCCGTCCCTCAAATGACCTGTCCCCTTCCTCAATTCATATTTTCATGTCTTCTACCTTCCTTCAGGTCTCAGCTCAGGTAATCTTTCTGTTCCAAAGCATTTTCTGAATATTTCTTAGTGTTACCCCAACCCCCAACATTTCCTATGACTCCTCACTTTCTCTGTCTCTCTTCTGTTTGTTTCTGTCTGTCTGTCTCTGTCTCTCTCTGTCTCTGTCTCTCTCCCTCCCTCTCCCTCTCCCTCTTCAATAAATTAGCAAACATTTATTAGGTCCCTACTCAGTACCAAGTACTGTGTCTAAAAATGTCACTGTTCCCTTCATAACCCCCTACCTTGTCATATACCTATGTCCGCTTAGGTCTTATCCCTTTGGCTGAATGTAAACTCCTTGAAGGTATGGACTGTTTCAAAGATTGTAGGTCATAGATTTAAAGCTAAAAGGGACTTCAGATTACAACTCCCTCACTTTACTGAGAAAACTGAGACCCAGAAAAGTTAAGTGGCTTGCCTGAGGTCACACGAGCAGAAAGTGGTACCATCTGGATTTGAACCCAGGTCCTCTGGCTCCAAAGTTTGTATTCATTCTTTCCAGTGTACAATACTGCCTCCCATTTTTGTTTTTGTATCCCCAAGGGCTAGCACAGTACCTGACCCACAGTAGGAGCTTAACTGGTGTTTATTTAATTAGAAGAAGAAAGATATTAGAGATTGAGGCAGCTGGGTGGCATAGTGAATAGGGAACTGCACTTAGGGTCAGAAAGACATGAGATCAAGCCCTCAGCCACTTCCTATTTGGGTGATCTTAGTCAATAAACATCTTCCTGGATTTTTAAACCCAGTGTCTTTGAGGCAGATTGTGTCCTAATGGGAGTCTCCTGTAGTAGCTGTAATATCCCTGTGGCTGTCTTCTTCCATGAGGCCAATGAAGTTTGCCTCTGAAATCAAAGCCTCAATCTCAATCAGTATCATTTCTCATCAACCCTGCTTCTCCGAGGCAAGTAGTAAGGGGGAGCCAACAACTGCCCCTCTGTAAAATGAGAGGGTTGGAATGGATGGTCTCTAAGGATCTTTCTAGCTTTCCAATCCTCCAAAGTCCTGGGAATTCATCCCCACCCATGTAGATAAACAAGAGGTTAATCTATAGACCACCATGGAAATTTATCTTGTCCAGAAAACAAACGATTCTGGTCTGTGCCCTGACTGCTTTCTCCTCTTCCCTAAGCCCCCTGGCCTCCCCTCCTCAGCCCACCCGACAAAGCCTGTTAGAAAGCAGTCAGTCTCCAGTGAGCCAACGAGACTTTGGTCTGGCTGCCTGTGCTGGGTGGAAGGGGGGGGGGGGTCTTTCTAATGATGTGTGAGAACAAAGTAGAGCTGCTTATTTCAGAAGAAACCTTTTCCCTTCTCCTTGGCTCGAGCTCTCGAGCACTCTCTCTCTCTCTCTCTCTCTCTCTCTCTCTCTCTCTCTCTCTCTCTCTCCTCTCTCTCTCTCACTGTTTTCCTCTTTCCATCCACTGTTTCTCTCTTCTCTACTGTTTTTCTCTCTCACACAGTCTCTGTCTCTGTCCCTCTGTCTCTCTCCCCTTCCTCCCTCCCTCCCTCCCTCAATCTTTTTCTCTTTCCTTCCACTGTTTCTCTCTCCTCTACTGTTTTTTCTCCTTCCACTGTTTCTCTCTCTACTGTTTTTCTCCTTCCACTGTTTCTGTCCCTATTGTTTTTCTCTCCCTGTCTCTCTGTCTCTCACTGTCTCTGTCTCTGTGTCTTGATCTCCCCCTCCCCCCTCCCTCCCTTACTCTGTTTCTCTTTCTTTCCACTCTCTCTCTCCTCTACTGTTTCTCTCTTTCTCTCTCTCCCCTCTCTCCCCTCTCTCTCCTCTCTCTCCTCCCCCCCCTTCTCTCCCCCCTCATTCCCCAGCTTCCTCAATCCTTGCATCTAGGAAACCTGAGTGTTCCTTTGCAAGCTGTTTAGTTAGGAACATGAAATGGTTTTTTGTGTTGGGAGGAAAAATTAACAAAAAACCCAATCATTCCTGAAAGCATTAAGACATTAGGCCTTTGATGTGGACCCACATCTAATTATATTTCACTTCAAAGCAGAGTGACAGAGTAAACTGCATCTTACATGATGCCCAAGTGGAAAAGGGACTGAGAAAATTCATTTCAGGGTGATGTACACAGTCACCATTCCATTGAATTTTAAATAGTTCAGATGTAAAGAGAAGAACCAAATAAAGGTTCATTTTCTTGGCAGTGACAGTGCTGTTTAAAATTAAGAGATGATTTGAAATGTAATTGGTCAAAACAAACCTGCCACATATTTATAATGGGACTGATTCAAAAGACCATAGGATTTTCAAGGTGAATATGAAAGAAGAAGAAATAGAGCCCCATAGAGGGAAAGTGATTTGCTCAACGTCACACAAATAATATGTCACAGAATCAGGATTTGAACTCAAGTCTCCTGACTCAAAATCCAGTATCCTTTTCATCACCCCTCTGAAATATAAGGTGAACCAATAACCTGTTCTATAGTTTGTTTGGACATAGTTGTTTCCATGTTGCCTCTTTCATTACACCATGATCTCCTGGAGAGCGGGGACCGGTTTTTGCCATCCTTTGTATCCCCTGTACTTGGCACAATACCTGGCATGTAGTAGGTGCTTAATAGATGCTTGGTAACCGACTGTCGCTTACATGATGTCAATGGACAATAGTAAATGTATTAAAATACTTGACAATAAAAGAATATTCGGGGTGGGCTCACTGAAGAACATTACACCATGCTAGATGCTATGTTTTCATTGTAATTATATTCTGTTGACTAGGAAGTGCAGATCATAGAACAAACAATGCCAGGCCTACCCAAGAGATCATATCCTTTGACCCCTTGAGGCAGCTAGGTAGTACAATGGGTAGAACACTGGACTGGAGTCAGGAAGACCTGAGTTTCTGAGCCTCAGAAATGAACTCTGTGTGTGACCCTGAGCAAGTCACTTATTCTCTGTCTGCCTTGGTTTCCTCAACTATAAAATGGAGATGATAGCACCTACCTGCCAGGGTTGTTGTGAGAATCAAAGGAGATGATAGTTTTAAAGCACTTTGTAAACCTCAACGTACTACATAAATGCTAGCTAATATTAATTATTAATATCACATATGATCTATTTCATGAAATCATATACATGAGATAGTTTGCCCAAGGTCACACTAGGACAAGGATCACAGAGACTTTGAAGACCAAGAAGAGGGGGTCAAACTTCCTCTAATGACCTCAAACAACAGGGAGCCCATGGCCTCCTACATCAGCTCACTTCACTTTGGGAAGTTTGAATTTGCTTCTCTGTAATATTCCCCCATTACTCCTTGTTCTGCCTTTTCAGGTCAAGACAAGTCAAGTCAGTAAGCATTTATTAAGCACTTATTGTGTTCCAGGTGCTCTCCCAAATACTGGGGCTACAAAGAAAGGGCCAAGCAGAACAAAGTTAATCCCTCTTCTTTTTGACAGGCCTTTAAGTAGAGGAAGACAGCTATTATACCCCCCAGTCTTTTCCTCTAAATAACCCCCATTTCCTTTAACAGGAATGCATATGGCCTGATCTATGTCCCTGGCACAGAGTAGATGCTTAATCAATGATTGCTGACTGAATGATGATTGATGATCTTGAAGCATCTTGCCAATCTGGTTGCCCTCTTCAGAATGCTTTCCAGTTTCCCGATGATTTTCCCCAAAAAGTAACACCTGGAACCAAACATCATAGCCCATCACATCTAGAGATGTGACTGTACCTGATCAGAGTCCAGGGGGTCTAGCATCTCCCTCTATCAGGACACTATGTCCTTAACACTGCCCAAGATCATATTAGTTTTGAGGGTTGCCACATCACACTGTTGACTCATTGAACTCACAATCTACTAAAACCCTTTCACCAACTGTCCCTAGATTTTTTTCCAAAAATTTCAGTAATCTCAAGGGAATTCCCATCAAATTGGGGAATGGCTAAAAAAGTTGCAGTATATGAATGTAATGCAAATACTATTGTGCTATAAGAAATGATGAGCAGGTGGATTTCAGAAAAACCTGGAAAGACTTAAGTGGACCGACGCTGAGTGAAGTGAGCAGAACCAGGGGAGCATTGTACACAGTAACAGCAACATTGTGCAATAATCAACTATGATAAACTCAGCTCTTTTCAGCAATACAATGATCCAAGAATTCCAAAAGACTCGTGATGGAAAAGGCTATACACATCCAGAGAAAGAACTATGGAGTCTGAATGTAGATCAAAGCAAACTATTTTCACTTGGCTTTGTTTTCTGTTTTTCTTCCCGTGGTTTTTCCCTTTTGTTCTGATTCTTCTTTCACATGACTAATATGGAAATGTGTTTAACGTGATTGTACATATATGTATAACCTCTATCAGACTGCTTTCTGTCTTGGAGGAGGGGAGGGAAGGGAAGGAGGGAGAAAAATTTGGAACTCAAAATCTTATTAAAAGGAACATTGAAAACTATCTTTACACATGGTTGGAAAAATAAAATACTATTAATTTATTTTTTTTTAAAAAAGCAATGGCTAGGGGCGGCTAGGTGGTGCAGTGGATAAAGCACCAACCCTGGATTCAGGAGGACTTGAGTTCAAATCCGGCCTCAGACACTTGACACTTACTAGCTGTGTGACCCTGGGGAAGTCACTTAACCCCCATTGCCCCGCAAAAAAAAAAAAAAAAAAGCAATGGCTAAAGTCCTTGGTTGAAAGTTGGAATGCCAAAAAAAATTAAGTAATCCACACTGTCTTATAACTTGCAGACTACCACCCCCTTTCTTTATCCCAAACTCAGGAGCTCTCCAGTCCTGGAGTTTTGCTCTGCTGTTCTCCATGGTCTTTCAAAGATTGCTACCACTAGGTCAGCAATCACATACACCCATTCAGAACCCTGAGACATAGTTCATCTGGATCTCATTCTCTCATTACTTTTAAACTCCCCATCTATCATTGTGACCCTTTCTCTTCCATCCCAAACTCATTCTCCTGAATACAAAATTCAAATGGTTGTGGCCTCCCTTTCCAGTCAGTTATTGGTCTGTAAGGAGACCCCCTCCCCAGAAGCAGAATGCGACCCATCCCCCTCTCAGCTGAGAAAACTCTGTCTGTCAGCATAGGTCAGTGCCTTCTTTACAACTCACAGTTGTTGCACAGAGCATGTTGAGAGATTAAGTGATTTGTCAAGCATCCCACAGACAGTATGGTGTCAGATTTGGGACCTGAACCCAATTCTCCCTAGCTTCAAAGCTAGTACTCTATATACTCTGCCACACAACTTCAGTTTAGAGAGATCAAAGAAGGAACTTGATTCTTTGAAATATTCAACTCCTCCTGGACCTCAGCACACTTGACGTTATTTGTTTAGTATCATGTAATGTCCCTGTGCTCTTCGCTATCACCTGCCTTTGTTTCTGTCTGCTATACATAATCCTTTACAATTTCCATTGGTTGATGAACTCCCAGGACCTCCAACACGGGTGCTCTGCTTCCAAATGCAATACTCTTTCTACTTCACACTACTAATTGCCTTACCCAGGGTCACAGAGAAATCAACGACTGCTCTATTACCCAAAAGCAGAGGGAAGACTTCAGATTGGTCAAAAGATCATGCCATACCTGCAACAGCTTCCGATAACATGCAAACCAGGTAAATCTGGCTTTTCAGCTCTTCCTAGAAGAAATTAACCTCAGTCAGACAAGAGAAAAAGGTAATGCTGATTTTTCTTCAGGGGGATAATCCAAGGCAAGAAAGCAGAAAGAGGGAGAACCTCACATGCCTGGACCTCAGCACTGGAAGATGGTAAGGAAGAAGAGAGAGCCAAACTGCCATAGACCTTGCTTTTCAACTGCAGAAGGCCATGAAATAGTCTTTCTTGTAAAAGCAGCCCTATGCATGGCCTCAGTCAAAGCCTACTGCCATTCATCATTCATCTTGGAAATGCACTGAAAACCTTAGATATGATTCTGACATGAATGCTGCTACTTCTCCTGGGATGCTGGCAGATGATTTATTCACTGAAACTGACAGTGACACAGAGTCAGGGTTTCCAATATGCAAGCAGCCTCCTTCCATCTTTACAACCTTGCTCAGTCCTACCAGAGCTTGAGAAATAGCATGGAAATTTTGACCTCTTTTTTTTGAAAGGAGAAAAGGAGATCATAATCAGGCAATTGTAAAGAAATGCTGACAAACTATGCTGTCAGGTGGCTACCCCCGAGGAGAAGGAGTAAGAAATGAACTATGGGCTGGATCTCCACAACCTCATGGGACCTGGTGGAAAACTGAATACTTTGGCAGCAGCAACATTGGTTTCTTTCCAGTCCTGGTCAGTTTAACTGAGAGTATTTCAGCACCCGGTTGATAAGGTCCCAATTAGTGCTGATAATGATTTATATCAGGTGGACACATGTGTATGGGTTCATACTACTCAAAGTTCTTTTTTGTTTGTTTGGATTTTTTTTGCAGGGCAATGAGGGTTAAGTGACTTGCCCAGGGTCACAGAGCTAGTAAATGTCAAGTGTCTGAGGCCAGATTTGAACTCAGGTTCTCCTGAATACCAGGGTCAATGCTTTATCCACTGTGCTACCTAGCTGCTCCCTCAAAGTTGTAATGATGTAAAAATATGGTCATTGACTTCAGTCTAATAAAACTTTGTGGAGCAAGTTTGAATAATGCTACCACTTCGATGGATTTATCATCAGTGCTAATTGAGATCTTATTATAATTCAGGTCTTTTCACGTGTCCATCATTGTACTCGGAGTTGACATAAGGGGTAAGAGGGTGTGGGGAATATAAGAGAAATATAAGAAAAATAAGGGACACAGTCTCTGTCCTCATATATCACTTGAGGGAAGGCTGGAATGTGTTTAGTTCAGCAAACCCCCAAGACAGTGGAAAGGAGTGATGCACTCTGGGCAGAGGAACGTGGGATCCTAGGCTTAGAGTCAGATGGGCCCATGAAGCATCTAGTCCAATCCTCTTATTTAACATGTGAGCAAATGGAGACTCAGAAAGATGAAGACAACTCTCTAAGGTCACATAGGTTGTAAGTAGCAGAGTTAGGATTCAAAATGAGAATCTCTGATTCTAAATCCACTACTATTTCTGCTATTCCAGAGCATTCCCTTAAGCTAACTGTTTGTTGTTGTTCAGTCATTTCAGTGATGTCTGACTCTTCATGACGCCATCTAAGGTTTTCTTGGCAAAGATCCCAGAGTGCTTTGCCATTTCCTTCTCTAGCTCATTTTACAGCTAAGGACACTGAGGCCAAGAGGGTGAAGTGACTTGTCCAGCTAGTGTCTGAAATCAGATCTGAAATCAGTTCTTTCTGACTCTATCCACTATGCTATCCACCGTGCCAGCTAAACAGCATTTCATCAGCATTGCAGAGAAACAACCTGAGAGGTCTGGAAGGGTTTATTTTTTTAATTTCCGGTAGACCAAACTTTTCAAATTTTCCATCCTCAGCCATTTTCCTTAACAAACAGCTCACACAACAATGGAAAATGGAAAATAAAACAGACTGAGGCTTATCTTTGGAGCAGTGCATGAAGAAAATGATTGAAACAATTAGATGAGAAATTTATTAGGGTTAGAACTCTGGCTGTGTCTGAAAGGTATCAAACATCTGGATGAAGGATAAGACAAAAAAAATCAATCCATATTCAACCATCCAGCTGGCTGACAGCCCATACTCTAGAGAAATCTCAGTCCTGTAATTAATCACTTGGTCATTTTGCCAGACTCACATCATGACACATACTATGTACATAGGTCTGGCCCTATGGATAAGCAAATGACATAGAATCTCCCAAGTCTTAGTGCAGTTTTCAGCTTACATATCTTAAAATTGCACTAAGACTTTTGTGACATCCTGTAAGAGGCTCCCTATACGATGGAGCTGAAAAGAATGTCAACAAGTTCCCACCAATCCAAAATACTGCCTTCCCCCATGAGCCTGCCAAGGTGACTGAAATTCCCACCATTTTAATCACCACTCAAGATTGAGGTATTGTGGCTCTGGAAGGCCCCTGATAAAAATGGCTGAGCCTGGAAAATATGAATATTCTTCATCACATTAGCATCATCTGGTTGGACTTGGAGTCAAGAAGAATGAAGGTCAAACCTTGCCTCCAACACTGATGTTGTAATTATGAGCAAAACAACTAACGTCTTGGGGACGTGGTTTCTTCATTTGTACAATAGGAATAATACCTATAGAACTTACTTCATAAGGTTGTTGCAAGGATGAGAGGAGGTAATCTATGCAAAGCACTTTGAAACCTTAAGTAAATCTGTAGGAATGTCATTTATTATTATCATTATCATCATTATTATTAGGTTCCCATTTTATGATCTGTTGTGCCAGGGGAAAAAAAGCAATATCATATAGGGCAGTTAAGTAGTGCTGCGGTGGATTGAGCTCCAGGCCTGGAGTCAGGAAAATCTGATTTTATATTTAGCCTCAGACAATTACCAGCTGTGTGATGCTGGATAAGACACTTTAACCCTGTTTGCCTCAGTTTCCTTGGCTGTAAAATGAGCTGGAGAAGGAAATGGCAAACTACTCCAGTATCTTTGCCAAGAACACCTCAAATGGGTCAGGAAGAGTTGGACAAGACTGAAACAACTGAATAGCAACAACAATGAGGGAATAGGACACAGAAAACCAATTTAGAAAAAGGGGTTAGAAAGTAGCTAACATTGGGGGCAGCTAGGTGGCACAGTGGATAAAGCATCAACCCTGGATTCAGGAGGACCTGAGTTCAAATCCAGCCTCAGATACTTGATACTTACTAGCTGTGTGACCTTGGGCAAGTCACTTAACACTCATTGCCTTGCAAAAAAAGCAGCTAACATTTATATGGCATTTTAAGGATTGCAAGGCACTTTACATATGCTATCTCATTTGAGTATCACAACAATCCCATGTGGTAAGTGCTATTATTATGTCCATTTTACAAATGAAAACTGAGGCACTGAGAAGTGTGTGTGACATGAGTAACAGCTAGTAAGTGTCTGAGGTGTCTTGAATTCAGGTCTTCTTGATTCCAGGTCCTGTACTTTATCTAATATACCACCTAGCTGATTCAGAAATGGATTCGTAGAACAAGTTATAGGGCCATTGCAGTGGGGAAACCCTGAATGGACTTGTTGTGGGGAGGAGGGGAGAGCAGGCTCCCCAAATGGGTGCCTCCAAAGAGAACATTGATCTAATCCAGAATTTGGCTTTTTTCCAGTGCTGCACACAGCACAGACTCACAGAGACCAAACTCTCTATTAAGACTTCTATTCCCTTGGTGTGCTAAGGTGCTCTGTTGAAATTGGATCAATTTCGCCACTGGGTTCCTGGTTTGGCATGGTCTCAATGGAAACAAGCTACAGGGGAAACCAGGGGCAAAATAATGTATTGGAGTCCAACATCATTTGGTTAGTTTTTCTATCTTCTCTAGTGTCTGACTTTTCAAAAGTGACTTGTGAACTGATTCACTTACAGATTTCCATTCTTGTGAATTAACCAGACCTACTCGGGCTACACTTCTCATATATTCATATCTCCCACCATGATACATTCACATTCCCCCTACCTCAATCACCTAAGGCCCATGCTAGGGCTAGGACCTGGTGAGGGATGAAGATGGGGTGGGAGGTGGGGGGAGGAGACCTCACAGATGGGACATCAGGACCTGCCTATTTCCCTATGGACTTCTTTTCTCACTTAATTACTGGTTCCCAGATGTTTCATCCTCCCTCTTCCCCCCCCCCTTCCCATTAGTTCCTCGCTGTCCAAATACTTCTTAGAATGGAAACTCATTTCTATTGTTAGATGCAGATCTGAAAAAGAACATGCCTAATAGACATTTTTAATTGTAGATGCCTCAATTTATTAGCCAGACCAGTTGGTTTGGAGCCTCTCCTTCCTGATAAGACTGCCAAAGAGCTCCCTCCCCTGCTCACCTCCTCCCCCACACCCCCCTGTTTAATCTTGGCCTTTTGTTAGCATAAAGTCATTTCATTTTCCTCCTGCCTTTATCTCCTTCCCTGAAATCCTTAACTGATGCAGCATGCTCTTATTTGGTGCCTTTCCTTTTTTTTTTCCCTTTCCAGAACAGATTTTTCTCTACCTGGAGATCTTTGAGCAGTCCTTTGGGAAGCTATACTGAATTCTTCTTGCTCTTTACAATTCCTCTGAAAAAGAAAAATACAATCTGTTGTGCTTTAATTATAATTTCCCTTAGGATATGCTATTCTTCCATAGTCAGGAAGTTTAACATGTCTTCCTAGCAAAACAGGCTCACTAGATTTCTCTTACTTACTCCAATTCTTAAAACAAATGTGTTCCTTCTTCTGAAGTCTGAAATCCTATTTCTAACCCAATTTAAGGGGCCCTGGTCACTGCTTCCCTGCTGCCTTATTTTCCCCGCATTTTCAATTGATGTGCCAGCTTCAAATTGCCTTTCTCTACACTTGAGAATTGAGTTGTGATCAAGAAATTGGGTGTTGAGGTACAGTCAAACCTTACTAATTCAGATTAATTGGGAGGAGGCCTGTCTTTATTAGTCAAGTGGAAAGACCAACTGCCCTGGAAGGCATGAGACCTAGGTTCCAGTCCTAGGCCTGCCATTAACTCCTTATATAATCTTAGATGAGTCACTCACTGCCTCTCTCAGAGACTCAGTTTCATCATCTGTAAAATGAAAGTCTTTGACTACATGATGTTCCATGTCCTAGTGTTCTTCCCAGTGCACATATTGTATGTCCTAATTTTTCAGGTACCTTCCAACTCTAAATCTCTTCTCCTACAATCTGTCAATGAAGGCCCCTTCCAGCACTGATACTCTATGGCCCTATGATCGCATATTTATTTTTAAAATTCAAGTAATAATTTATGTAAGTTTTTTTAAGTCCTCAAGGCAAGCTTTAATAGACAGAATGAGAACAGTGTGTTAACTGTACATATGAATGGGTGATTCCAAAGTGCTAAAAACACACACACATTCAAATACGTCCTTCAATTATGTTTGCACCATTATTTTTTTCCCATTAGGGCAAAGGTCAACTTGTACTTGCCTCCAAATTATCAGAAATTCAAAGTATGGAGCCCAGATTCATGATCCATTTCTATATTCAATCAGGGTTATGTCCATGTGCACAACTCCACCAAATCCACTGTGACACAACATAGGAACACAGTTATTGCATCCCTTGGTTAGTAGTTTTAGCTACTAAGGTTTGGATTGGCTGAAGAAAAGAAAACAATGGTCAGGTCTTAAATTGAGTAATCTACGAAAGAAGGGACTGCCCACTGTCCTTGGGAAGCATTTGGTCTATGGGCTTATGGCATACACTCAGGGCTTGAAAAAGATCTAAGAGATCACTGTACCCCGGGGAGGGGGGGGGGAGTTTAGTCCCAGAGAGAAGAAGGGACTTACCAAAGGTCACACAGATGAAGTAAAGGAGAGAAAAAGATAGGACACGTCCAACTGACTTGACCCTTCTTGCAGGCCCTCTCTTCCACTCACCACTTACCAATAACCTTAGCAATGATTGGCTTTGGTGTCACTTTGCTATTCTGAAGTGAGGCTTGCATGCTTCTACAAAGATGCCCCGTCCCAGATTGAAAGAGAATTAGAAAACAAATCTCACTTTAAATCCATGAACCAAATGCTGCCCCAGCTCGAGTGAGCATTGGCTTTCTCATTTGCACAGCTAATTCAGGGCTTAGTCTCTCTGGCTGAAACTATTAACCAAGGGCCCAGGCCTTTTCCAGAGTTAAGAACAATACTAGCCAACATTTATTTAGCATTTTAAAATTTACAAAGCCCTTTGCATAAATTATCTCCTTTGTCTTGTGATAAGCCTGTCAGGTAAATGTTCCAGGTATTTTTTCTCTTAATTTTACATATGAAGAAACCAAGATCTGAGGGACTGAGTGACTTGAACATGGTCACACAGCTTTTTGTCAGAAGCAAGATTTGAATCCAGATTGGCCAGACTCCAAATTTAACTCTCTAGCTACTAGCTACTATAGCACATTGCCTCTCATGATTTCATGGAATAAAATCAGTAATGGATTAGGAACCATTAATTCATTTCCTATTTCAAATACAGATATGCTTCCCTTGAACTACAGTCAGGAAGAAGAGCTGTTTGACTTATTCCTCCAATAGTGAGGATGGGATGACACTGAGTCATCCACATTTTTACCCTCCAGGTGACTAAGAGTATACATTCTTCACCTGTATGGCCAGGGTTAGGGGTAGAATCTGTGCTTGTGGGACAATTAGCAGAGCAAATTGGCTTTTGTAAATGTAGAACCTACAAGATGGCAAGCATGGCATCCTTTGGGTGAATGGCTATGGAGTACTGGCCAGAGAACTAAAACTGATGTCAAAGGACTTGGGCTAAAATCCCAACTCTCTTACTTATTACCACAAACTTGTGTGACCTTAAGCAAGCCCCAGTCCTCCCTTGGACCCAGTTTCCTTTTCTGTAAAAGGGGAGGGGAGTGGGGCAGCTAGGTGGCGCAGTGGATAGAGCACCGGCCCTAGAGTCAGGAGTACCTGAGTTCAAATCTGACCTCAGACACTTAACACTTACTAGCTGTGTGACCCTGGGCAAGTCACTTAACCCCAATTGCCTCACTAAAATAAATAAATAAATGAATGAATGAATGAATAAATAAATAAATAAATAAATATAAATGAATGAATGAATGAATAAATAAATAAATAGATAAACAGATAAATAAATAAATGAGTAAATAAATAAATAAATAAATAAATAATTTTAAAAAGGGGGAGGGGGGCAAAGTAGACAAGAAGATCTCTAAGTTCCCTTCTAGATTTATATCATATGTTGCTCACCCAGTCAGCTGAGGTACCTGGCTGAAGACCAAAAAAGGAGGCATCATCTTTAAAACTAGTATCAAAGTTACAAAATCAATCAGTAGTGTTAATTATTTCCTACGGTCCAGCCTGGAATGAGCTGTAGATAGAACTAACCTAGTGAAGTTCAGTCTTATGGTCAAGATCTGTATCTCATCATTTTCCCCTCTACTTTCACATCTATCATTGGTATTACTATGCATGTCACCTTTTTCATCTCTTGCAGTTATGCTCTTCTAAAGTGAGACAAGAAGATCCAAGAAAGAAAAACACAGACTCACCAGTTTGAACAAGCGACCAAATGAAAGCTATGTAACTCAGGGGAGTGAGGCATAATTACAGCCCGAGATCAGAGAATCTTGATAAATTGACTTTCCGACTATGCGGCAGCATAAATTGAATGAACATTGCCTTGAAAATTCAAGATTAAAATTGGAGTAAAAGCTTCTCCTCCGGGCTTTCACCCAGAGAGGAAGCTATCAACATATAATGCAGTCAATAGCTACCTTCCCACTTTGAGTAACTCCTACAACTTTCTTTTAGTGGCCACTGGGTCTAGAACTGGGGGATTCTGCACCAAAATGGCAACCAAAGGAGTGCCTTGACTCATCATTGCAAAGTGGCTTTGAAATAACACAGGGAATCATCATTCAAACTGGAATCAAGTATAATGCTAAAGGTACAAATTTAATTGCTATGTTTAATTAATATTATTATCATTCCTCAATTTTTAAAAGTAATAATATATTACTTGACAGAATCATAGGTTTTAAATTGGAAGAGGACTTTAGTGGTCAATTAGGTGAAACTTGTATTATTTGACATTTGAGGAAATTGAGACCTGAAGGAGAAATGATTTGTTCATGGTCAAAGAGGTAATGAGGAGCAGATCTATAATTTCTTTATTCCAAGTTCAGCATGCTTTCCATTTCACTATGATGCCTGTCCTAATCAAACAGGACTGGTATTCAAATAATTGCTAACATTTATATAGTGTTTTAAGGGCTACAAAGTGCTTTATAAATATTATCTCATTTGATCCCCCAAAACTACCCTAGGAGGTAGGGTCTATTAGTATCCTTATTTTATGTATGAGGATACTAGGCAGAGAGAGGTCAAGTGATTTCCCCAGGGTCACATAGCTAGTAAGTATCTGAGACCAAATTGGAACTCAGGCCTTAGTGACTCCAAGTCCAGTGTTTTGTCCACTGGACCACCTAGCCAACTAAGAAGCTGCTAGAGGTTGGAAGACCTCAGGCACACTGGATTCTACACCAAGATAGCAACTCAGGATTGCCAAATATCCCAGGGCATCCTCATTAAAACTCAACTGTAGGGGCGGAGCCAAGATGGTGGAGAGGAAGCAGCAAGCTGCCTGAGCTCTCCTTCTGTTCCCTCAAAACGAACATTAAATCAAGCCTCTGGACGGATTCTGAAACTACAGAACCTGCAAAGAGACAGAGAGACACAGTCCTCCAACCAGAGATAATTTAGAAGACTTCAGGAAAAGGTCGGTCTGACTCGGGCAAAAGGCAGGCCCAGCGCAGGGCAGCAACCCAGCGCCGAGGGGGTCGGGGCAAGTCAGCAGGAGCTGCGGGCCACAGCCGAACAACTGAGGCTCCCGGAACCTGGTTCAAAAATCTGGTGGCCAAGAAGGACAGTGGAAAAACCTACCTGCACCGGCCGAGAGGGCCACGAACGGCGGGATCAGACGCCGGGGTCTGGCGCCTGGCTGGCCGAGCACAATCAGACAGGAAGTGCAGGGTGGGGGATCTCCACACACCATAAAGGCCTCAGAGTAAAAGCCCGGTCACACAGCACCTATACACCTGCACAAGAAGCCTAAAACAGGGACCCTGGTGCCCCCAGAGCAGACCTCAACTTAAAGAATAAATAAATAGGCTGCAATAATGAGTAAGAAGCAAAAAAGAGCCCTCTCCATTGAGAGCTTCTGTATCAATAGGGAAGAAGCCAACACAAACTCAGATGAGGACAATAGCCTCAAATTGGCTACATCTGAAGCCTCACAAGGGAAGGTGAATTGGTCGCAAGAACAAAAGGCCTTCCTGGAAGAGCTCAAAAAGGATTTTAAAAATCAATTCCAAGAGGTAGAAGGAAAAATGGGGAGAGAAATGAAAGCAAAACAAGAAAACTATGAAAAAAGAATCAGCAGCTTGGAAAAGGAAGCTGAAGAAAACAAAGCCTTAAAAAATTCATTTGGCCAAATGGAAAAAAAGCTGCATAATTTCACTGAAGAAAACAATACCTTAAAAAATTCACTTGGCCAAATGGAAAAAAAGGTGCATAATCTCACTGAAGAAAACAATACCTTAAAAAATTCACTTAGCCAAATGGAAAAAAAGGTGCATAATCTCACTGAAGAAAACAATGCCTTAAAAATTAAAGTGGGACAGTTGGAAGATAAGGAATCCATGAGACACCAAGAATCAGTCAAGCAGAATAAAAAAAATGAAAAAATAGAAGAAAATGTGAAATACCTCATTGGAAAGACAACTGATCTGGAAAACAGATCGAGGAGAGACAATTTGAGAATCATTGGACTGCCTGAAAGCCATGACCAGAAAAAGAATCTAGACACCATATTCCAGGAAATTATTAAGGAGAACTGCCCTGATATCATAGAATCAGAGGATAAAATCATCATTGAAAGAATCCACCGATCACCTCCTGAAAGAGACCCCAAAAGGAAAACTCCAAGGAATATTGTAGCCAAATTCCAGAATTATCAGGTGAAGGAGAAAATACTCCAAGCAGCCAGAAAGAAGCAATTTAAATATCATGGAGCCACAGTCAGGATTGCTCAGGACCTGGCAGCTTCAACATTAAAGGACCGCAAGGCTTGGAATATGATATTCCGGAAAGCAAAGGAGCTTGGATTGCAGCCGAGAATCTATTACCCAGCAAAAATGTGCATTTTCTTTCAGGGCAAAAGATGGACACTTAATGACATTGGGGACTTTCAATCTTTCCTGGTGAAAAGACCAGAACTGAATAGAAAATTTGATCTCAACATACAAGACTCAAGAGAAGTTTAAAAAGGTAAACAGAGGGGGAAAAAAAGTTACCCTATTAGGTTAAACTGTTTATATCTCTACACAGGAAGATAATACTCATAACTCTTAAGAACTGTAAATGTATTTGGGCAGAGAGAAGGACTTTATATAGAGGGTATAAATATAAATTGTCTTTGATGTGATGATAGAAAAGAATTAAGGGGATAAAAAGGGAGTCTATGGGGAGGAGAGGAAAGGGGAGGTGGAATGGGATGAATTATATCATATGAAGAGGTGGAAAAAAACCTATTACAATAGAGGGAAAGAAAGGAGGGGGGAACATGGTTTCAACCCTATTCTCATTAGATTTGACTCAAAGAGGGAATAACATATACGTTCATTGGGATAAAGAAACTTAACTCATTCTTTAGGGAAACAAAAGGGGAAGGGAAAGGGGGAGACTGATAGAAGGGAGGACAAAAGCAAGGGAGAAAAGGGTAAAGAAAAGAGAGGGGAGTGATAAAAAGGGAGGGCAGATCGGGGGAGGCAGGGGTAAGAAGTAAAACGTCAGTGAGGAGGAATAGGGTGAAAGAAGGGGGGAAAAGTACAAAGGGGGTAAATAGAATGGAGGGGAATAGACAGTCAGTAATAATAACTGTGAATGTGAATGGGATGAACTCTGCTATAAAACAGAAGCGCATTGCAGAGTGGATTAAAAACCAGAACCCTACAATATGCTGTTTACAAGAAACACATTTGAAGCAGAGAGATACACACAGAGTAAAGGTAAAAGGCTGGAGCAGAATATATTATGCCTCAGCTAAAGTAAAAAAGGCAGGGGTAGCAATCCTTATCTCAGACAAAGTGCAGGCAAAAATAGATCTCATTAAAAGAGATAAGGAAGGAAATTACATCTTACTTAAAGGTACTATAGATAATGAAGTAATATCAATATTAAATATGTATGCGCCAAGTGGTATAGCATCCAAGTTCTTAGAGGAGAAGTTAAATGAGTTACAAGAGGAATTAGATAGTAATACTATACTAGTGGGGGATCTGAATCTCCCCCTCTCAGAATTAGATAAATCTAGCCAAAAAATAAATAAGAAAGAAGTGAAAGAGGTGAATAGATTACTAGAAAAGTTAGACATGATAGATGTCTGGAGAAAATTGAATGGGGATAGAAAGGAATATACCTTTTTCTCAGCAGTACATGGCACATTTTCAAAAATTGACCATGTATTAGGGCACAAAAACATCATAGTCAAATGTAGAAAGGCAGAAATAGTAAATGCATCCTTCTCAGATCATGATGCAATAAAAATTACATGTAAGAAAGAGCCAGGGAAAAGTAGAATGAAAATCAATTGGAAACTAAATAATTTCATTCTAAAGAATGAATGGGCCAAACAAGAAATCATAGAAACAATCAATAACTTTATCCAAGAGAATGACAATAATGAGACAACATACCAAAATCTATGGGATGCAGCCAAAGCAGTGCTTAGGGGAAAACTTATAGCTCTAAATGCTTACATGAATAAAAAAGAGAAAGAGGAGATTAATGAATTGGGCATGCAACTTAAAAAGTTAGAAAAAGAACAAATTAGAAATCCCCAATTAGACACTAAATTAGAGATCCTGAAAATTAAAGGAGAAATCAATAAGATTGAAAGCAAAAAAACTATAGAATTAATCAATAAAACTAAGAGCTGGTTTTATGAAAAAACCAATAAAATAGATAAAATATTGGTTAATTTGATTAAAAAAAAGAAAGAAGAAAACCAAATTACCAGTATCAAAAATGAAAAGGGTGATGTTACCACCAATGAAGTGGAAATTAAAGCAATAATTAGGAAATATTTTGCCCAACTGTATGCCAATAAATTTGACAATCTAAATGAAATGGATGAATATTTACAAAGATACAAACTGCCCAGGTTAACTGAAGAGGAAATAAAATCCTTAAATAAACCCATATTAGAAAAAGAAATTGAACAAGCCATTAATGAACTCCCTAAGAAAAAAATCCCCAGGGCCAGATGGGTTTACGGGTGAATTTTACCAAACATTTAAAGAACAATTAATTCCAATATTATACAAATTATTTGGAAAAATAGGTGAAGAAGGAGTTCTACCAAATTCGTTTTATGACACAAATATGGTGGTGATACCAAAACCAGGCAAAGCAAAAACAGAGAAAGAAAATTATAGACCAATCTCCCTAATGAATATTGATGCTAAAATCTTAAATAAGATATTAGCAAGGAGATTACAGCAAGTGATCACCAGGATAATACACTATGACCAGGTGGGATTTATACCAGGAATGCAGGGCTGGTTCAACATTAGGAAAACTATTAACATAATCAACCACATCAATAAGAAAACCAACCAAAATCATATGATTATCTCAATAGATGCAGAGAAAGCTTTTGACAAAGTACAGCACCCATTCCTAATAAAAACACTAGAGAGTTTAGGAATAGGGGGAGCTTTCCTTAGAATAATAAACAGTATCTACCTAAAGCCATCAGCAAGTATTATATGCAATGGAGATAAATTAGAGGCCTTCCCAATAAGATCAGGGGTGAAACAGGGATGTCCATTATCACCCCTATTATTTAATATTGTTCTAGAAATGTTAGCTTTAGCAATCAGAGAAGAGAAGAGAATTAAAGGAATTAGAATAGGCAAGGAGGAAACAAAACTATCACTCTTTGCAGATGATATGATGGTATACTTAAGGAATCCTCGAGAATCAAGTCAAAAATTACTTGAAACAATTAACAACTTTAGCAAAGTAGCAGGATATAAAATAAATCCACATAAATCATCAGCATTTCTATACATGACCAACAAAGTCCAGCAGCAAGAGATAGAAAGAGAAATTCCATTTAAAGTAACGGTAGATAATATAAAATACTTGGGAATCTACTTGCCAAGACAAACCCAGGAACTCTATGAACACAACTACCAAACACTCTTCACACAAATCAAATCAGATCTAAATAATTGGAAAGATATCAATTGCTCATGGATAGGCAGAGCTAATATAGTAAAAATGACAATACTGCCTAAATTAATTTACTTATTCAGTGCCATACCAATCAGACTACCTAAAAATTATTTTATACAGCTAGAAAAAATAATAACAAAATTCATCTGGAAAAACAAAAAATCAAGAATATCCAGGGAAATAATGAAAAAAAATTCACAGGAAGGTGGGTTAGCGGTACCAAACCTGGAGCTTTACTATAAAGCGGCAGTCATCAAAACTATCTGGTACTGGCTAAAAAATAGAGTGGTAGATCAATGGAATAGGCTAGGCTCAGGAAATGCAGTAGTAAATGACACTAGTAATGTAGTGTTTGATAAACCCAAAGACTCCAGCTTCTGGAATAGGAACTCAGTATTTGACAAAAACTGCTGGGAAAACTGGAAGACAGTATGGCAGAAATTAGGCATAGACCAACATCTTACACCTTATACTAAAATAAGGTCAAAATGGATACATGATTTAGACATAAGAGGTGATACCATGGGTAAATTAGGAGAGAAAGGAATAGTGTACCTATCAGATCTTTGGAAAGGAAAACAGTTTTTGACCAAACAAGAGATAGAGTATATTATAAAATGCAAAATGGATGATTTTGATTATATTAAATTAAAAAATTTTTGTACAAACAGAAGCAATGCATCCAAAATTGGAAGGGAGGCAGAAAGCTGGGAAACAATTTTTGAGACCAGTGCTTCTGATAAAGGCCTCATCTCTAAAATATATAGGGAATTAAATCAAATTTATAAGAATCCAAGTCATTCCCCAATTGAGAAATGGTCAAAGGATATGAACAGGCATTTTTCTGATGAAGAAACCAAAGCTATCTATTCCCATATGAAAAAATGCTCTAAATCTCTAATGATTAGAGAGATGCAAATTAAAACAACTCTGAGGTACCACCTGACACCTATCAGATTGGCTAAAATGACAAAAAAGGAAGATAATAAATGTTGGAGAGGCTGTGGGAAAATTGGAACACTAATGCACTGTTGGTGGAGCTGTGAGCTGATCCAACCATTCTGGAGAGCAATTTGGAATTATGCCCAAAGGGCGATAAAGCTGTGCATACCCTTTGACCCAGCAATCCCACTTTTAGGTCTTTTGCCCAAAGAAATCATGGAAGGGGGAAAGGGACCCACATGTACAAAAATATTTATAGCTGCTCTTTACGTGGTAGCAAGGAATTGGAAGTTGAGGGGGTGCCCATCCATTGGGGAATGGCTGGACAAGTTGTGGTATATGAATACAATGGAATACTATTGTGCTGTAAGAAATGATGAGCAGGAAGAGTTCAGAGAAACCTGGAGGGTCTTACGTGAGCTGATGATGAGTGAGATGAGCAGAACCAGAAGAACATTGTACACAGTATCATCAACATTGAGTGTTGACCTACTGTGATGGACTATATTCTTCTCACCAATGCAATGGTACAGAAGAGTTCCAGGGAACTCATGATAGAAGAGGATCTCCAAATCCAAGAAAAAAAAAGAAAGAAAGAACTGTGGAGTATAGATGCTGATTGAACCATATTATTTCTTTTGTTTTGGGTGCTGTTGGTTTTTTTTTTCTTTCTATTTTGAGGTTTTGCATCACTGCTCTGATTCTTTCTCTTGTAACAGGATTAATGCAGAAATAGGATTAATGTTATTATGTGTATATATATATGTGTGTGTGTATATATATATATCTATATGTATATATATATAGAGATATATAGATATAACCTATATCAGATTACCTGCTGTCTAGGGGAGGGGGGAGGGAGGGGTGGGAGGGAGAAAAATCTGAAATTGTAAAGCATGTATAAACAAAAGTTGAGAACTAAAAAAAATAAATAAATAAAATAAAATAAAAAACAAAAACAAAAACAAAAAAAAACTCAACTGTAGGGGCAGCTAGGTGGTGCAGTGGATAGAGCACCGGCCCTGGATTCAGGAGGACCTGAATTCAAATCCAGCCTCATACACTTGACACTTACTAGCTGTGTGACCCTGGGCAAGTCACTTAACCCCAATTGCCTCATCTAAAAAAATAAAAACTCTACTGTAAAAGATCAAAGGGGAGAACATGAATGAGAATCATGTGGGATGAGAATCATGTGGGATGAGAATGGGTGATTGGATTATAATCTATACCAATGGAAGGAATGCTCACATCAAGGAAAACATAGTTCTATTTAGTACTAAAGTAATCTGATGAGAGGTTCTTAATAGGGTGGCTGAGACTGGATTGCAATTGGATAAAATTGGATGCAGTAGATTTTTGGAGGATAATATACAAAAGAAAATAGGAATAAATTGTAGCAAAAAGGACTAGACAGAGAGAGCAGGAAGGTCTTTTTCAAGTCCCAAGGTTATAAGATCCCATCACAGCAACACTATTTTTTTTTGTTTTGTTTGTTCCTTTGGTTTTTGGTGGGGCAATGAGGGATAAGTGACTTGCCCAGGGTCACACAGCTAGTACTTGTCAAGTGTCTGAGGCCAGATTTGAACTCAGGTCTTCCTGAATCCAAGGCCAGTGCTTTATCCACTGTGCCACCTAGCTGCTGCCAGCAACACTATTAAAAATCAAGTCCTGGAGTCTCTTGGCCAGTTTGTCAAAGACCTTCACTAAAATTCAACTTCATCAATTTTGTTCCCTCCTTCTTTCTGCTTGCCCACTTAGCACATGAAAGTGTATATAAGGTCCCTGCCCTCCATCTTGCACATGCCTACATTGATACATTCTCTAAAACATCATCACATGCCTGAAACCTTAATTTCTAGTCCCATTCCCCCCTCCCAAATCTCTATTTCTTATCATGTAAACATCACTTCAAATCCCACACTTCCTACGAAGCCTTTCTAGGTGGATCAAGAAAATATTGACCATTTCTTCATCACACAGTTTTGAATTGAAACACTCCAATTTTCCCCATTTCCCCCCTGCAATCTTTATTCCACAGACATGTCTAGCCATGATGTTCTCCTCTACAAGGCAGTGGTGTTAGTTACTGTTATTCATTGCTTGCTTTACTGTTTGTGCACTAGGGTCCACATGCCTTCCATCTGTTTCACAAAATCAAAGAGCTAGAAAGCACCTCAGAAGCCATCTAGTCCAAACTGGACCTAAGTCCAAATTCCTGCCACATCATCCCCAACAAGGATTCATTCACTTTCTGACTGAGGACCTCCCAGTGAGGGGAGACAGCTCATTCAAGCTTGGGAGGTTCTCATTGCTAGGAAGCTTTCCCTGACATCTATCTGAAATCTGCATCTCTACAATTTTCACTCCATTTCTCCTGGTTCTGCCCCCTGGAGCCAAACACAACAAAGCTAAACCCTCTTCCACAAGACAGAGACTCAAAGATAGTACTCACACTTTATCCCACCCTGAGCCTTCTCTTCTCTGGACTAACCCTTCCCAATTCCTTCAAGTCATCCCCTTATGGCACGTTTGCCAGTTCTCTCCCCATCCTGCTTACCCTCATTGGCATACAGTCCAATTTTCTGTTCTTTCAAAAACATAAACACCTAGAATTCCACACCAGACTCCAAGTAAAGTATAAACAGAGTCAGTGGATTATAATATAATGCCCCCCTTGCTGGACACCATGCCTCTCTTGATGCAGTCTAGGACAACATGATTTTTTTAATTGCCGTAGCACACTGTGGACTTCTGCTGAACCTGCAGTTTCAAAGGAGCTATTGTCTAGCCACACCCCATCCATCCAGTATGAGTAGAGTGAAATCTTGGGACCCAAAGGAAACCTTGAATAGAACCCTTTCAATTCCCTCTTATTCAACTTGTCCCACTTACTCTGGCTGAACCTTGTTCTGGCCCTTAACCTCAGATCTATGGAGTTTCTTTTTTAATTTGATAACTATTTTTTTTGTCATCCTGTGGACTTTATCTTATGCATTTAAAACCATCAATCTAGGAAGGGGTCCATAGGCTGCATCAGACTGACTGCCAAAGGGGTCCATGACATAGTGAAGGTTAAGAACCTCTGTTCTGGCCCATTAAGACCTCTGGAGGTTCTGCAGATCTGGCAGGTATCCTCTTTATGCCTTCATACAAGTCTTTGATGAAAATGCCAAACCACACAGAGCCAATGACAGATTGCTGGGACACTCTACTAGAGACCTCCTTCCAAGTTCACATCAACCCATTAATGACTCTCCTTTGGGTCAGGCCATTCAGTCAGTTCTGAATTCACCTAACTACTATCCTTTTGCCCATATCTCTCCATCTTGTCCACAAGCCTAGCCTGGGAGACTTTGACAAATGCTTTGCTGAAAACTAAGCATATTATGTCTATAGCGTTCTCCTGACCTAGCAGTTGAATTACCCCGTCAAAGAAGGAAATGAGGTTAGTCTGGCATGACCTCCTCTTGATGAAGCCATGCTGGCTTTCAGGGATCACTGCTTCCTTTCCTAAGTGCTCACAAACCATTGCTTTTAATAATGCAGTCTAGATTTGTTCCAGGAACCTGAATCAATCTCCATCCCCACCCTACCCCCCATCTATAGTTTGCAGATTCTATTGTCATCCCTTCTTTGAAAATTGGGACATTTGGCCTTAAACACTTTGAGGGCAATGCCATGCTGCCTGGCTGTCTACTCATTTATCTTGTGTTTCTATTCCCCACTGAATATTTTTGTTCCATCCTCAGTCCATTGTCATTCTCTGTAAATGACAAAGCTGGAGTAAAATAGGAGTTGAGTAGTTCAGCCTTCTTACTATCATGTATTATTTCATGATCATAGATTTAGAATTGGATGGGACCTTAGAAATCAATGAATCAGACATCCCCAATTTTATAGATGTGGAAACAGAGGCAGAGAGATGAAGTGACTTGTCTATGGTCATACAAGGAGTAAGTGTGACATGTGGACCCAGGGCTTCCTGGCTTAAAGTCCAAGTTTCTACCCACTACCAGAGTTCTCTACTTATCCCATCTGTGTTGAGCAGTGGTCCTACCCATTCTTTGAATTCCCTCTTGCCCACAATAGAGCAAAAATCCCAAACCAAAAATTCATCCTGTGGTCATTAGCATTCACTGACAACACTGTAGTTCTAGCAAGGGAGAGCTGTTGGTAGTCTCCTAAAGGGTACTGACTTGCATCTGTTGCCTTCTTATGCCCACAACTAAGCAGCCCTACTTCTCTTGCTGTGCTAAGAGATTTTCCTAGTGACCTACGATCCAAACCTTGGATTAATCTTTATGTTACTCCTCTCATTCATTCCTATGTGTAGTTAGTCAAGCCCCTCTGACTTTTCCTTTAAAATATCTCTTGTACTTGTCTCTTCCTCTCCAACTCCTTTGTCTTGAGAGAGAAATCCAAGCCCTTATCACCCAATTTCTGGACTACTACCATAGCCTCCTGACTCATCTCTCTGAATCTAAATATTTGTTCAATATTATTTAATTTTCCCTTATCTGATAGAAATTATTTTTTTAATTTTATTGATTTCTTTTGTTTCTACATCATTTCCATTTTCAAATATATTTTTCCCACCTCTATCCCTCAAAAGCTATCCCTTAAATTGAAGAAAAAAAGAACAAAAATTCTTTTTTTTAAAATTTTGCTGTGTGTTAGATGGTTCCTAAATCTGTTCCCCTCTGTTACAATTGAAAATTGAAAGTTGTTTCTATTCTTTCAAATTTCTAATCTATTTCAGGAATTTCATATTTATACATATGCCCTCCATAGGGACAATCTGGCAATACTAGCAAAGGTAACACATTGAAGAGTTCTGAATTTTGAGTCAGAAAACCTGGGTTCAAATCCTGGTTCTGCCACTTAGTTACTTGTGTGACCTTGGGTAAAGTCACTTCATTTCCCTGAGTTTCAGCTTCCTTTTCTGTAAAATGAGGGAATGGGACTAAGGTCCTTTCCTGCTCTAAATTCAATGATGATAGATATAATCTTACTCCAAAATACTTCCTAGAGAGAGCATCAGGGAGACAATTTGACCCCTTGATCGCTGTGATATGCAGATGTGATAGGTTAAAAGCAGAATTTAGATGGACTCTTCCCTATGCATATACCCAGTCCTAGTGAATAAATTATGCATCACTAGAAATCATAGTTAGCATGCCAAGCAATGCTGAGAATCAAGTAAAGCCAATTCACCACACAGCACACATAATATATGTTGGAATAAAGGCTCTTCTTCCTTAGAAGATGTATAAGAGGTAAATAGTTTGGGTCAACAAAAACACGAATGCTGACATATGTGCTATCTCTACAACCACCAGACAGAGTGCCACACTTGATGGTGTGCGATGTGCTGCCTTCTGTTGTTCCATGTTCAATGTGCATTAGCCTTTTCCCCCAACCAGACTGTTAACCACTGAAATCTCCTCTTCTTACTTCTTTTGTATTTCCCACAATACCCAGCACTGGACTAAGGAAACAGTACTTACTCTGGTAGTACTCTGGTAGTACTCTGGGTGCAGTACTACAGGGGTAGTGATAGGAGGCACCTCAGAGCTAAATGCTAATATACATGCCAAATTCATGAAGTCAATAACTGGTTCTCATAAGAACAGATCTCCTCTTCTATTTTGACCAACTGAGGCCAGAAGAGTTTCAAGATAGGCATAGGATCATAGACAGAGAAAGGAGAGGGACTTTAGAAATCATCTTAGTCTGATCTCCTCACTTTACAGGTAAAGAAAGTGAGGTTCACATTAGTTAAATGACTTGCCTATGGTCACATAGGCAGTAAGCATCAGACCTATATACAGTGAGGTCCTCTCCCAGGAATTTTCATTCTCCTGATTTCCTGCTCTCTAGACCCAGATACAAAAATGCTTCTTCAAGGGAGACATGCCAACTCACACAAGTGAATAGTAAAGAAATGCCTCTAAACACTGTGTGAGTGAGAAGGTCCCTGGGCTGCATGGTCTGTCAAACATTCCGGTTATCTAGACTTGTCTCACATATACGGAAGCAAATAGCCAATCCAGATCACCAGTGGCTAGTATACCGATACCACTGGTCCTGCTTTCCAGGGTTTTGGGGAAGATTGAATGAGATAATAATTGGAAAGTTCTTAGCACACAGTGCATGGCACGTAGTAAGTGCTAAAGAAATGTTACTTCTACTTCTTCAGACATTACAGGGGGTGGCATCAGCTAAGAGTAACCTGTCCCAGTCATCTACCTACAGATATTTTCTTTCCCTAGGCTGATGCCCGTTTTCCAAATCCCAGAATGTCTACTGTAATCTCATATGGAGCCCCTTCCATCACACATGCCTATGTGCAAGGTTTGGTTTTCACTGTGGCACACATTTGTCCTGGAGGCATCACTGACAGCTGGGCATATAACAGGTGCTTATATTGATAACAAGCTCCTTGAGGGCAGGAAAATATTATTTTCTGTCTTTCTATCCCCACTGCCCAGTACATAATAGACACTTTAATAAATTGTTGTCAATTGATTAACAAACAGTTGTGATATTTTTAATATGGACACAGTATTTGAAATGTTATCTCTACCTCACTCATTTGGGCAATTTAGGTGAAAACATGTTGAAAGAAATGCAATTTTGTAATTTTCAGATATCTACTATAGCAGGAACTCAGCTAACATAGCACTGCCTAATTAAAATCTATGCAGGTTCTGCTTTAATGGATGAGGAAGAATGATTTGTAAATAGCATGATGACTTTTCCATAAACAAACGGGTACCTCCAAAGCACTCAAAAACTAATTCGCTCTACTAAATTTCAAAATTCCCTATCCACTCGCCTTCCCAATTTTTCATTTGCTTAGCCACCCCTTTATTGCAAACATGGAGGAAAAGTAAACTCCAGCTCAGTCCCTGTACAAATGATCACATGTTCTTTAATCATGAGGTCAGAATTAATGAGCTTTGACTGTTACCTCCAAGGGTTATGCAGCACAATGGAGTCTCTATACCAACGGAACCCAAATTGTTTCAAACATAGCTTGCTATCTGTGTATAACCAATAAAGCAATAATGGAGCGGTAAGGAACACGCAGTTAAAGCAGGCATCAAACAGATGTGCAATAAGTACAAGTTAATAGCATTGAGACCGTAATGTTGACATATTTACATTTCCAATAAATTCTGCCCTCAAATATCCAGTTGTTTTGATCGTGACCAGCATGCCTCCTGAGTAGGAGATCGGACTTGCTGGCATCTCAGCCTCCTCTGCCCTCCAGCAGGAATACCATTAGTGCTTTCAGGAATGTTGCTAGTAAAATCGTTTGGCTGTAAAGTTCATTTGCAGAGTGCAGAATGTTTTGTTTAAGCAGAGAGTCTCACCTATGGCTGAATAATGTGGCCAAACAGCTGTTTTGTTCTCATAGTGAAACATCCCACAGGCTTCCAGACTCAAAAGGACCTTGGATATGATATAATCCATCCCCTACTTAAGGCACGAATACTATCTGTGACATTCTCAACAAATGGCCACCTGACCTCTACTTGAAGGCCTCTGGTGAGGGAGAAGCCATTATCTCCTAATGAAGCCCATTCCATTGCAGGACAGCTCCCAGAGTTGAAAGTTCTTCAATCAATTGACCTGAAATTTTCCTCTCTCTAACTTCCATCCATTGATCCCAGTTCTTCCTTCCTGCACCACCCGAATACCCCTATTGTGCTAATTTACTAGGATTTTTCAGATTTATGTAGACAGTGATTGTGTCCATGGACCTTAAGTCTTCTTTCCTCCAGAGTATACATTCTCATTTCCATCAACTAATTCTCCTATGGTATCTAACCGGAGAGGCCCTCTATTCAGATCCATGCCTGAATGAGGATCCTCATTACTACAGCATTGCCAATGAATAGTGGTCCAACTTCTGCCTGAAGATTTCCAAGGAAGGGAAACCCACCACCTGCCAAGGTAGCCCATTCCACTCTTGGAAAGTTCTAATAGTCAGGAAGTATTTCCTGATAGCAAGGCTACTATTGTCTATTTCCAATTTTTACCCATTGCTCCTTGGTGATGATTAATTGATTAATCAATTATGATGATTGATTCCTGAAGACCAAACAGATCAACCCTAATCCCTCTTGCAGGTGGCTTTCCTTCAAATGAAGATAGATATCATGTTGCTCCCTACCCCCACACTCAGTATTCTTTTCTCCAGGGTAAACATTCCCAATTCCTCAACCTTCCTCAATCACTAAGCTCTTGGCAACTGGCCCCATCACTTCCTAGCAAACACAGGGAGAAGAAATGGAAGCAGTGTCAGATTTTACATTCTTGGGCTCAAAGATCACTGCAGATGGTGACTACAGCCATGAAACTGAAAGATGCTTGCTTCTTGGAAGGAAAGCTCTGGCAAGTCTTGACAGCACACTAAAAAGCAAAGATGTCACCTTGTGGATCTAGCCAAAGCTATGGTTTTTCCAGTAGCAGTGTATGGCTGTGAGCATTGGACTATAAGGAAAGCCGAACCCCACAGAATCAATGCTTTGGAAGACTTTTGAGAGTCTCTTGGACAGCAAAGACGTCAAATCAGTCAAAACTTCAAGAAATTCACTCAGGCTATTTACTGAAACGTCAAATTGTAATGTGGAAGTTTAAATAATTTGGCCTCATAATGACAAGATGGGACTCGTGAAAAGACTGATGTGGGGAAAGATTGAAAGCAAAAAGAAAACGGGGATGGCAGAGGGTGAAATGAATAGATAGCATCATGGAAACAATGAAGATGAACTTGGATGGACTTTGAGAGAGAGAGTGGAGGATAGATGGGCCTGACATAATTTAGGCCCCAAAATTTATGCCAGAAAAGGCATTCCATTTATTTAGTCCCAAACTACAACTCCTAAGAAAGGCCAATATACTGTAGAAAATAGATCATAGGACCCCAACTCATGTTTCACTCACAGTATCTATTGGGATCCATCATTGGCTGAGGGGCAGCTAGGTGGTGCAGTGAGTGGACAGAGTGCTGGCCTTGAGGTTGGAAGGACCTGAGTTCAAATCTCACCTCAGATACTTACTAGCTGTGTGACCCTTAGCAAGTCACTTCACTCCAATTGCTTTAAACATTCGGGGCCATCTCCATTCATCCTAATATATATCTTGCCACTAGACCCAGATGGCTCTGGAGGAGAGAGTGAGGCTGGTGACCTTGCACAGCCCTCCATCACTTAAATCCAATTTGGTACAAGTCCTGACATCACTTGATGTTATGGTTCTCTTGGAAAATGAAGGATGAACAACAACATGAAGAAATCAAAAGTTCTGGATCTGGGTCTTGATGCCTCCTTGAATTAGAGGGCATGGCATTGGGACAACCCTGACATACACAGAAGTTCTCACAGCTGATGCTTCCCCATTTGGCACCTGATGCTGACAGAGACTTCCAGCTGCTTCTCACCCCAGCTAGCTCATCACTCATGGACTCAAATGCAGCCTGACAATGAAAGCCTACTCTTCTGGCATCTCTAACCTTGACACCATTTGTTTTCATGTCCAGCAACTGACAGGTATACCACACACACACACACACACACACACACACACACACACACACACACACACACACACCCTCACCACTGCCCTCCCCCCATCCCCTCAGCTCTCCATGTGAGCAGTGTTCATCCTACATACAGAGCTGCAGTGATCAGTTAGGGCCAAGATACCCCTCCCTCTGTAGTTACATCAGAATGGGATAAACAGAATTTAGTATAACTAGAGATAATCAGGTTTAAAAAGCCTGAATTGACCAGATTTTAGCAGGAAAAGTCAGGTTTGGGTGCATTTACCTTTAAACACCTGGTACAATTCAATTCTTCCCTTTCTCTCAGTACCCCTTCTACCTCAATGAGCACTTCCAATGGTCCTTTCTTCGGGACTCAAATGGTTGCCTGGTGAGGCTAGATAGAACTGCTGCCAGCATACCTATTCTCTGGTGGGCCATTTCCCTGCACCTCCCCCCTAGCCAATTCCAAGGTTTGGTGAGAGACTTTTAGGCTTTCTGGTTCTTACTCCCAGCACCCCCTCACCTTCCATTACCCCAGACAGGCAGATGGATCCCTGGTTCTCTCATGCTTCATGGCTCTATCTACTTCACATCAGAGGCAGAACAAAGCAGCATAAGATCTGTGACATTTAATACATTCCCTGGATGGGGAGGGGATAAAAGGTCCAGCTAATCCCTGCTCTCACTTCTCCAGGGCTATAATTAAGGACACACAGGGCAAGGCCAAGTCTCCTTTTTCCTCCTCCACAGAGGAGCTCCTGCTCTCATCTTTTCTAGATGGGCTGCCCTCAAGGCATTAACCCCTCCTGTCCTAGAAGACCCAACAAAAAGGGGAAGAAGGCCATTTGTTACTGAGGCTCCCAAACACCTTTTGCAAGAGGCTTTGCTCTCAGGAAAAGTCATCAACAAACCCCAATCCAGCCAGAAACAAGGGATCCCTCTGGGGAATGCTTTACAGGGCTTTGAATGACATCGTACGGAGAAAGAGGGCTTAGAGGGGCTCCAAAGCCCTCTTTCTCTAACACTTTTTTGGAGATCTTCCAGCATGTAGGCAAAGGGAAAAGAATAACTGGCTCTGGAGGCAGAGATGGCCAGTTCCACTACTCCCTTGCTGTCTGGCCTTTGATAAGTCTCTTCCCTTTCCAGGACTGATTTTCACATAAGTAAAAGGAGAGTGTGGGACTACAGCATCTTACTTTCCACTTCATTACTAAGTTCTCTGCTTTGAAATCATGAATAGTATCTTCTCCACAATATTTGTTGACTGGGCAGCTAGATGGCGCAGTGGATAGAGCATCGGCCCTGGAGTCAGGAGTACCTGAGTTCAAATCCGTCCTCAGACACTTAACACTTACTAGCTGTGTGACCCTGGGCAAGTCACTTAACCCCAATTGCCTCACTAAAAAAACCCAAAACAAAAAAAAACAAAAACAAACAAACAAAAAAAACAATATTTGTTGACTGCTCATCTCTAGGTGGAACCTGAAGTATCTTGGTTTAGGAGGGAACTTTGTTTAAGAACAATTGGGGCATGTTAGTGGCCATTTGGCTGGGCCCCAATTCCCTTTCTGGTCTAACCTCAGAATGCATGCACCCCCTAGCTACTCCTCCCATCTCGTTTTTGTTAAAACCCAGGAAATTTTTGTACTTGGGAAAAGAGGCAAGAGAAGTGTTCTCTGGGCAGCTAGGTGGCCCAGTGGATAAAGCACCAGCCCTGGATTCAAGAGGACCTGAGTTCAAATCTGGCCTCAGACACTTAACAATTATTAGCTGTGTGACCCTAGGCAAGTCACTTAACCCCAATTGCCTCACCAAAAAAAGTATTCTCATTTGGGGGCTGGCAGAAGGAGAAGGGGGAACAGAGATCCCAGGAAGTTTGCTGCCAAGTAGTGGGAGAAGGGGAAAGAGGAAGGAGCTCCACCCTGTCCATTATCCCATAGCTTGGCGAAGATCCCTCAAGTAGGTAAATGGCAGAGGTGGGAGTCAAACCCAGGGCCTTTGATTCCAAATCCTTTCCACTGTAGCCCTCCCAGTCAGGGTTGGGCTATGAGTGAGGATCCAGCAAAGGAGATGGTGAAGGAGGAGTTTAACAGGCAAGAAAGGAGAGTCAGCAACACTGAGGGATAAGACAGCATCCAGGAGGCCAGAGTCCTAAACAGGGTCAAAAGCTGCAGAGAAGTCAGGGGGGATGAGGCCTAAGCAAAGGTACTGGATTGAGCAATTAAGAGATCCTTGATAACCTTGGAGAGAGGAATTTCAGCTGAGCAGTGAGGTCTGAGTTAATGGGAGGAGAAGTGGAGACATAGAGGGCAGATTGTTTTTTTTCAAGGAGTCTGGCTATCACAGGGAAGAGAGAGAAAAGAGCTTATTTTCATGAATTTTTTGCTAACTGGGTTCTAGCTAGACCCTGGGTGGCCCATCTGGGAAGGTGATTGAAACTAGGATGGTCTGAAATCCTTCCTCACCTACCCTCCTTCCCCCTCAATAACCATCACCCCTGTCTGCATCCATGCATGGCCCTTAGATAGCCATCTCTCCCTCTTAACCTTATTGTAGTTAAGTTCTGGCCAAAGACCAAGAGTGGAAAATAGTCAGGACACTCAAAATAAGCAAGAAGGCATCGGGGGTGGGTGCTTACTTACCCACATGCTAAAGCCAAGCTGAGCAATTGCATACCCAAGAGGTCTTGTTCTCACTGAGAGAGTGGAGAAAGGTGCCAGGACCCAGTGTCCCTAGATAGGGCCAGGCCTCCATATCTTCTTCCTGATCTTGAGGAGGCCTCAAGGTCACAGGAGAAAGAGTCAGAACCCTCCTAAATCAGAAAGGGGTAGGAGTTTATGACCATACCTGCCTACCCACTTCAAGCAGGCACTAAGAAGGCTACATGGGTCTGCTGCTTTCAGTGTTCCAAGGGGGTTGAACAGGGTCATCCTGACAGGCTTGCAGATAATAGAGACCCCAGGTAATGATTGGAGGAAACTGAGGCCTAGAAAAGATGAGTGACTTGCCCAAGGTCACACAAGGATCATAGACCCAGAGATGGAAGGGACATCAAAGACCATCTAATTCAACCCTCTCATTTTACAGAGGAAGAAACTGAGGCATAGAGCCATGAAGTGATTTGCCCAGATTTATACAGCTGAGTATATGAGGTAGGATTAGAACGCTGGTCTTTGCATTTCAAATCCAGTACTCATCCACTATGCTACCTAGGTGCCTCATTTTATAGATAAGGAAACTGAAGTCCAAAGTGTGATTTGTCCAAGATCACCCAAGTATTAAGTAACAGTGACAAAGAAGGAACTTGAGTCTGGGTCCTATGATTCGAAGCCATTGCTAATTCTACTGACCATGCTACATACAAACTACAGAGGAACTTCTAGTCCCAGCTGTGTTGTGTTCTCTGTGCCTTTAATATCTCCATTCCCTCTTTTGCTTGTTAAATTCTTTGTGTTCAGTCATTTTAGTCATGTCTAACTCTCCCTGACCCCATTTGGGTTTTTATTGGAAAAGATACTGGAGGGGTTTGCCATTTCCTTCTCCAAATCATTTTACAGATGAGGAAACAGAGGCAAACAGGGTGAAGTGACTTGCCCAGGGTCACACAGCAAGCATTTGAGGTCAAATTTGAACTCAGGTCTTCCTGACTCCAGGCCTGGTTCTCTATGCACTGCAGCACCACCTAGCTGCATCTGTTGAATTCTTATTCATCCCTTAAGGCTAATTCAAAGGCTGCTTCCTCCTGAAAGCTTTCCTTGATGTTCCTAGTTAGTTACCACCTTCTCCCTCAGACCCAGCACCTATTATGTAAGGCTATGAACTGTAATATATCTCTGTGTGGGAATCTCATGCCCTTACTAGACTAGGATCTGGAAACTGGATGGCTCTCTTAACAAAACTTTGTGTATCCTCTAGCTCTAAATGTAGACTTCTGCACACAGCAGATGCTTAATTAATGTTTATTTAATGAAGGAATTAATCCATAAATGTTGTTTCTCTTACTTTGATGACTCTGAACAAGTCACTTAACCTTCCTCAGCCTCAGTTTTCTCATCTGTAAAGTAGAGGCTTTCATATCACCTATTTCACAGGTTTGTTGTAAAGAAAAGAGAGTGATGCTATTTATAAAACACTATATGAATATTAGCTAGTATTGTCCCTTCTCTTCCTCAAAGAACATGTTCCTGACTTCTGTCTCAATTGGGGATGGGTAATGTTGAGTCATCTATACTCTTTTACTTGAGCCCCTTTGTGGCCAAAGTCATCCCCCCACCAAGATAGGTGGGCAGAGTTAGAGAATCCCCAGCCAGGGTTGCCAACCAGAGATATTTCCTAGTGGCATCAAGTCTACTTGCTAATTCATTAAGAGGATGCTTCAAGCAGTGGCTGATTCACTGGAAAGTAATTAGCCTCCTACCCTGATCTTCTCATTTCCAGGCAGAGCTGTGGGGCAACTGAGACTTTGCTCCATGGTACTAATAGCACTTGCAACCCTTCTGAAGTAGAAACAATAATGCTTAGCACCTACTTACAGTGAATAGGAATTGAAATTGGAAACTACCAGATGGTGGGTTGAGATTTACTCCTTCTCCACTCTTTCCTGCTCTCTTCCACCCTACTGTGGTCTCCACAGTGGAAACCTCACACTGGTGTCCCTTAGAGGGCCCAGCACAAGAGGCCATAGTGGGATAAATGGCTCAGAAAGTGAAAGTGAAAGACTATCTGATGAATTTCACCTCCTTTATCTTTTTCCCCACTGGCTGAGGCCCCAATAAAAAGTGAATGTTTAAAAAAGCATCCAAAAGAGTACAAACATCAGAATGGCCCTTCACAACTATAGCTAGCTAGCTATGGAACTTGGGCAGGCCACCCAACTACCTTAGGCCTCAATCTACTTCTCTCTAAAATGGTAATAAGGATACTTTCACTGACTTCCTCCCAAGGTGGTCTTGAGGGAAATGGTTTGTAAGTCATGATGCCTACACAGAGAAATGGTAATTACCTTCCAAGGGGAGTTAGCCCAATGGGATGTTATGTTAGCAACTTGGGACTTGCTGCTGAGATATATATGGAGGGAGGGAGAGACAGAGACAGAGACAGAGACAGAGACAGACAGAGAGACAGAGAGAGACAAATGGCCAGGAAGCTGACTCACCTGAAATACTTTTACAAAACTCTCCTTCAATCCCAAGACACCATAGCCATTCACTTAATAGGTGTCTCTCACTTCTCCTGTAAGAATCCCTTACTAATTAAGGAATGACAGCTAATTGCCCCTCACTCCCACTTCTGTGGGCACATCAGTTCTTGAAAGTGGCCACGGCAAGGAAGCCAGATTTTTCTGTAGAATTACAGAATAGTTAAAGTCTCCATGTATCTTCCTAATATGTCATCTGACATTTGTTATTACTTGGTTATGGACTGGCTTTGAATATTTTATGAAATATTTATGGCAGCAGGGGATATGGAAATCATAAGAACAAAGCATATACAAGAAACTGAAGATCATGCCAATTATCAACAGGGAAAAATCAAGTTTAATCATGATGGACCCAGAGCTCTACTGCTGTCACCCACCAACCATCTTTGGGAATTGTTCTAGCTCCTTAGTGACCTCTGTACATAAGATCATAGATTGGAGGCTGGAAGGAACCTTAGAGGTAATCTAGTTCAACCCCCTTTTTTTACAAATGAAGAAACTGAGGCCCAGAAAAAAAAGAAATGATTTAGGATCACAGGTTTAGAGCTGGAAGGGACCTCAGAAGTCATCTAGTCCAATTCCTTCATCTTACAAAGGAGGAGAAATGAAGCGGTGTTCCTAAGGTTCCCCACAGGATTCCAGATATAGAACTGGAAGGGATCTCAGAGGGAATCTAGTCTTAGTCCTTCCATTTACAGAAGAGGAAATTGAGATCCAGCCAGAGGAAGCCCTTTACTGAAAGTTGCATAGGTGGTAAATGGGCCTCTCACTCTTTCGGCTGTAATGTGCTGCCTCCTGTTATATCTCCACCCCCTTCTCCCTGCTCCTTACTAGGACAAGGGTAGACTCTTTAGTGTTTCCTACGAGGGTACTTTGACACGCTTAAAAAAATAAAAATCCTTCATTTCTTAAAAATAAAGATAAAAACCCCTTGCCGTCCCCTCAAGCTGTCATGCTATATCTCTCCTCACCTTCCTGCTTCACCACTCTAATGAAACTGCTTTCTCAAAAGGCCTTTTCTCAGTAGTTGTCCTTGAAATCTCTGCAACTTTTGAAACTGTTGATCGCCTCCTCTTCATTGAGAATCCCTCCTCCCTGGTTTTAGTGGCATTGCTCTCATCTACTTCTCTTTTGCTACCAGAACAATGATCCTTCTCAGTGTCCTTTACCATGTCTTTTCCACCTCTGCCCCACTGCCCTCCAAATGGGTGTACCTCAAGTCTTTGGGTCTGGGTCTTCTTTTTTTCTCACTACATACTACCTTGGTGACCTCATCTGCTCATATGGGTTCATCTATTGAGAGCTGGGAGGGTCCTTAGAGGCCTCATTTTATAGTTGAGGAAACTGAGACACAGAAGTTAAGTGACTCACTCAAGGTCACACAGCTAGTAAAGAGGCTGGATATGAACCCAAATCTTCCTGGGTTGCAGTCCAGTGCCTTATCCACTCCCTTTTAGTTTAATGACCATAACTAAGCAGATGGTTTCCAAATTAATCTATTCAGGCATAATGCTGCATTGGAAATTGCCTGCTAAACATTTCTAGCTGGATAGCCATCAACAGCTCAGTCTCAACATGTCTAAATTGGAGCTTATCATATTCCTGCCTAAACCTTAATTTCCCACCAAACTGTGTACTTCCCTCGCTTTTTCCATCATGACCCAGAAACCTTTTCTTCCTAGAATATCATATCAAAAGTGCCCTACAATCCTTTTCATCTTTCTGTTATATGCTACCTTCCCTATTAGGATGGAAGTCCCTTGAGGGTAGACACTGTCTTGCTTTTTCCTTGTGTTTTTATTCTCAGAGTTTAGTACAATGCCTGGCACAAAGTCAACTAACATTTGTTGAGCACATGCTATCTGTCTGACTTGCCTTCCTCCTCCAAATTCCCTTCTTTCTATTGAGAACATCCCCTTTTATCTAGTCACTCAAGTTAGTAACCTCATCATTCTTCACTCTCCCCTCTCCTTTATACTCTATATTCAATCAGTTGAAAATGTCTTTTCAATTCTGCCTCTACAGCATCTCCTCCATTTATTCTCTTCTCTCTATTCATATAGCCAATATCACCTGTAAAGGGAACTTTCTTGAATAAGCCTCCTAATAGGAGGCTTCTAATCTTTCCCTCTCCAAGCCATCTACCATGAAACTGCCAAAGTGATATTCCTAAAGGGCAGGGCTGACCATGTTGCTCCCCTGCTCAACAATCTTCAGTGAATCCCTATTGCCTCTAGGATAAAATACACACTCCTCAATCTGACATCGAATGCCAAACTGGCTCCCACTCACCTCTCTAGCTTTATTTTATACTATTTTCTAGTCCAATTAGGCTACACTCTACATCGATATTTCATTCTACCCCCATGCACCTGTGCTTTTTATAGGTCATTCCCCATGCCTGGAAATCTACTTTCTCTCTATAACCATCTCATGGAGTCCATATCTTCCTTCAAGATTCAGCTCTGAATGCCCCTTCCTTAATGAAACCTTCCATGACCTCTGCAGTTCTTAGTATTCTCCCCCACCTCAAATTTCCTTGAAGTCATCTGTCTATATGTTGTATCCACCCCAAGAAAGGTAAACTCTTTGAGGGTAGGTAGGGACTGTTTGGAAAGAGGAGGAAGTTTGTAACCTCAGTGCCTACCAAAGCTGTTTTTCACTCATGTCCAACTCTCTGTGACCCCATTTGGAGTTTTCTTGGAAAAAAGATCCTGGAGTGGTTTTCCATTTCCTTCTCCAGCTCATTTTACTGATGAGGAAACCGAGGCAAACAGGGTGAAGTGAATTGCCCAGGGTCACACAGCTAGTAGATGTCTGAGGCAGTGTTTGAACTCACAAAAATGGGTGTTCCTGACTCTAGGCCTGACTCTCTATCCACTTTGGTGCCACCTAGTGGCCCATGCTTGCCAAAGTACCTTTACATGTAATAGGTTCTTAATAGATACCCGTGAAGTTGAATGGACTTAACCAGACACAATCCTATATCTATGGATGATTGAACAAATCCTTGTCAGAAAAAAGTTAATCCACACCTGGACTAGAAAAGTGAAGAACCATATTGAGAGGAGAAGAAGCACAAGTCTAAAATCAAATCAAATTGTTATCGGTTTGTCTGTGACAGAAATCCAAGGAATTGAAACAAGAAGGAAAATCAGAGGACAAAAGATTCAAGTGGGTAAGTTTGTACCATTAGACTCTAGGTATATCTCCCTTCAAAGACAAGTCCTCTAATGTCAGACCCAGAGCTCTTGCCTATCTCCCTTATTCATGTGAATGTGTCTTACTTTTGTTGTTCATGGAATGCACAAAGCCTCCCATTTTACTGTCCTGGCTATTTTTTTAAATGTTAGGATATTCTCGCAAAGAGTAAAACTTTTGGAAGCTGGGCTCTGTTTACTTGTGATACAGTGTGTTGTGAGTGAGTGTTTAACTGTATGCAAGCACAGATAGGGATTAGTTCATCAATGTGAGTGTGTATAAATAATGCATTGTTAGGAGGGTCTTAGTGAATGTACCAGGTGAGATTATTCAAGTACACATCAGGCCTTTGATTGTTACTCCCTGGAGGACTCAAGAAACTGGAATGTGTTAGTATTAGAACTAGGTAGAGGATGACAGATTCTTCTGGTGCTGCAAGCATTTAGATTGTACTGGATCTCAGTACTGAACCCCTTAAAGTATGTGAGCATCTGGGGGGCCATGATGCCAGGAAGTCCTGGAAGAATTAATATCTTATGGGAACAGTTATCTCTGCATGGGAAAAGGGTGTATTAAAGAGGACACAAGCTGATCCAGAGCCAGAGTGGAAAAATATGTATGCAAGCCCATATTACCTACCAAACTGAGAAGCATGCTTTAAGGAATATCAGGGAGCTGATCACCTGGTACAAGCAGTTACCCCAAAATGGCAATACCTTTATGGAAGTTGCTGGTTCTCCCTTCCATTCCCTGCCTCTAGCACTGATGAACAGGCATTGTAAGGGTTCACCTCCTCTTCTGACTCATATAAACCCATCAGATCATGGGCCTATGCATCATGCAAAGCCCCTAAAGATAAGCTTTGTAATTATTTGAAAGGCTATCCTTACCCAGAAACCAGTGAGGCAATTGGAAATCTAAGACTGGTATAAGAGCCTTGGTTTGCCATGCTGGGGCATATTAAGAAGTAGAATCTAGAGAACACTTCATTTTGCCCAAGAGAGACATTAAAAGGCTTGGAAGAAGCAGGGCTATTTACTTGTCGAGATCTGAGTCATAAAAATCACATACAGTGGGTAGACAATTGGCTGAAATTCTGCTCCTAGCTCTCCCCAGCAACTCCCGCTGAAGCCAAGAGTGCGTGTCAAGTTCATTTCATTCCTCAGATGTGACTCTGTGAGGCCCACTGGGAGCTGAACTTCACAAATCTATCAAGTGCTCATTTGAGGAGGTTTTGAAAACATGTCAAATGCACATCTGTGAGTCGGGTGTGAGCATAATTGGGTAACAGTTAAAACAATAAAAATCCCAAGTCAGAGGGCAGCTGGTAAATTAAGCAGCCACTGATATTATAAAGAACCCAAGATTGTGTATCCTAATAATGAGCACTGGGGCTCAGGCAATGCCAAAGTTATCTTAGGATACAATAGCAGGAGCATGGAAGGATTTGTATTGAAAATAAAATCTTTTACCATGGGTTAACTAGTTGGAGCCTGCTACATGGAAGAAGTGTGTGTGTGTGTGTGTGTGTGTGTGTGTGTGTGTGTGTGTGTGTGTGTGTGTGTGTATACGTACACACATATATACAAAAGGAAAGCAGAAATTTAGGAGGAGAAAATCAACAAAATAAAAACAACTTGGTGACATGGCCTGGGTTCAAGTTCCACTCTGAAAATTACTACCTGTGTGACTTTAGTCAAGTCAATTAACTTCTTGAAGGCCTGAATTTACTTCTCTGTCAAACAAAAGGATTAGACTAAATGAACTCTGAGATCCCTCCCAAAGTTAGATCTAGGATTGTATGTGTGACCTCAGAGAAGTCAGTTCTCCTCCCTCAGCCTCAGTTTCCTCCTCTGTAAAATGAGGGGGAATTTTAATGTAGTTACAGGCTAGCTAACCTCTTAGGTCCCTTCTAACTCTAGATCAATGATGCCATGAAACATTAAGAGGATGAATTTTGTTCTATCCATTTTCAGGCCAACCTCCCTTACCTGAAGGAATGAAAGAATGATACATAGCAATGCTCAGAATGAGCTGATGCTGGTAGAAAACCTGACAATTAGCTGAGTTCTTTTGGTTGGTTTATTTCCTTTGTTAGCTACATTGGAGAAAAAAAAAAAAAGATCAAAGGAGGGATCAGAATTCCTGCTTCAGGTGGATGGCTGGATGATAGTGGAAGAAGAGAAGTTGGAGTTATTTAATTCTGATTTTGTTTTCTTATCTCTGCCAAGGAGATTGATCTTTCCATTGGAAAAGATGGGGGGAAAGAGCTAATAGGAAATTAAAACCCAAGATGCACAGGGAGATAGAGGGAGTCTTCAGCTGCCTTGGGTGAGTTCAAGTAGCCAGGCATAGATCAACTACATCCCCACAGACTCAAGGAACTGAGAAAATCTTTTAACAATTTTGAAAAACAGAAGTATCACAGGCCAGGAGAAGAAAGGAAAAATCATGTTCCAATTTTCTAATGAGGGATGAGAGTGGAATCTGAAAATCATGGTCAGTGAGCCTGACTTCCATTCTTGCCTAAAATCTATGTGTTACCAAAGGAAAAGTTAGTATACATTGAGAAGGAAGCTGTGATCACCAAGGTTGGTGTGATGGTGACAATTGAGGATGATAGCTAACATTTCTATAGCACCTACTATGTGCTGGGTGCTGTGCTAAGTACTTTACAATGATTATCTCATTGGATTCCCACAACAACCCCTGGGAGGTAGGTGCTATCGTCACCCCCATTTTATTGAATGGTAAATTCATGCTAGACTAGTTTGATTTCCTTTTTACACCGGAGGATGATATAGCTATAGTTTACTGATATTTTAGCAACACAGTTGACATAGTCTCTCACATTATTCTTGGCAAGAAGATGAAGATTTATGGGCTATACTCTAGCCACTGGATGATATTATAGTTAGATAGATTCAGAACTGGTTGAATGACCAGACCCAAAGAATAGTCATTAATACTTTGATTCAACTTGGAGGAAAGTCTCTAGTGGAGTGTCTTAGGGATTACTCTTTGGTCTTCCCTATTTTAACATTTTTTAAATCAACTTGTCGTATTTGTAGGTAATATAAAACTAGGACATACAACATACAAATTGAATGGCATAGGATCCAAAAATATCTTTATTGTCTATGACATTGGAAAGAATCACATTAAATGAAATTTGATAGGGATAAGTATGTTTTATTCACCACTAAATCTGGAGTTAGAAGACCTAAATTCAGATCTAGCCTCAGATATTGACTAGCTCTATGACCCTGGGCAAGTCACTTAACTTCTGTTTGACTTAGTTTCTTCAATTATACAATGGGGATAATGATAGCATCTACTTTACAGGGATCAAATAAGATAATGCTGGGAAAGCATTTAGTCCAATACTTAAAACATAGTAGGCACTTAATAAATTCTTCCTTCCTTCTTCTTCCCTTCCTTCTTTCCTTCCTTCCTCCCTTTCTTCCTCCCTTACTTCCTTCCCTTTCTTTCTTCCTTCCTTCCTCCTTTCCTTTCTTCCTCCAAAATCAGTTTCTGAAGTACAAGAATAGGAGATGTGTGACTAGTCTGAAATTCATCTGAAACATGTGAGAATCTTACTGGGAGTTTTAAAGTAGTTACATGTTCTATATATTATCAGTGTGATAATATCTATGATTTTGTCAGAACAAGGACCTTCCAGTACAGGAATCCCCTTCATTAACACAGGTTGCAACCCATCAATCACTTAGTTGGTAATTCCTAGAGACTTCCCTGAAGCAATTAGAAGTTATGACACCTTTATCAAGGTGACATAGCTAATAAGTAACAGAGACAAGCTTCGAAGACAGGTCTTCATGACCCCAAGTCCTGAACCACCACCATCTCCTTTGTTGAGCTCTATAATAGTGGAAGGGGCAGCTATGTCATGCAGTGGCCAGGTCTGGAGTCAGGAAGACCAGAGTTCAAATTTTACCTCAGACATTTACTAGCTGTATGACCCTAGGCAAGTCACTTCACACTGTTTGCCTCAGTTTCCTCATCTGTAAAATGAGCTGGAGAAGGAAATGCCAAACCACTCTAGTATCTTTTCCAAGAAAACTCCAAATGGAGTCAGGAAGAGTCAGACATGACTGAAACAACTGAACAAACAAATAATAATGTGACCTGACAGCCAAAAAAAGCTAACATGATCTTTGAGTGGTTGGAACTAAGGAGGAGGTGGCCCCCATGCACTCTGCTCTCTTTAGACTAGATCTACAGCCATGTTCTGGGCACCACTTTTTAGAAGGGACATGGATGGATCAGCTGGGGAAGAAAACCAACATGGTGAGAAGTCTTGAGGTCATGTCATCTGAGAATTGATTGAAGGAACTAATGCTTAATATGGAAGAATCTATGATGGGTCATCATGTGAAAGAGATAATAGATTTATTTTCTTTGGCACTAGAGAAGAGAACCAGGAGCAATGGCTAGAAGTTTTGAAGAGTTAAGTTTAGCCTTGATGTAAGGGAAACATTCCTAATGATTTTTATTGTTGAGTCATTTCAGTCATATCCTACTCTTCCTTACTCCATTTGGAGTTTTCTTGACAAAGATATAAGAGTAGTTTGCCATTTCCTTCTCCAGCTCATTTTACAAATGGGGAAACTGAGGCAAACAGGGTGAAATGACCTTCCCAGGGTCACACAATAAGTGTCTGAATGCAAATTTAAGCTCAGGAAGATGAGTCTTCTTTCTAAACCCACTGCTCTTTCCACTGAGCCACCTAGCTGTCCTCTCTAACAATTGGAGTTATCTGAAAGCAGAATGGAGGCCCTCAAGAAATAGAGGGTTCTCCTACATTGGCAGCCTTTTAAGCAAACATTGGAGGACGCTCCCAACATATGCTGTGCAGGGCATTCTTGTTCATGTATGGGTTGGGAAAGATGACCAGTGAGGGGCCTTTCCAACTGTAATCCTGAAGATAAGCAGTTGGAGGAGCCCAGATAATCCAGACGCCTTGCCCAACAAAATTTATCTGTCCCCTTTTTAGCTTGACTAATGTAGTTAACTAGAGGATCATATAATTTTACATTTAGAAGGAAACTTCTAGGTCATTTAGCCAACCCCTTCATCTTACAGGAAAGAAAATGATACTCAATCTTTCTGAATGACCCACAGCTCTGTGTACAGAGCTGGAAAGCTTGGAGGAACCTTAGAGGTCAGTCACCTAGTGGTAGGATTATAGAATCAAAGATCACAGAGCTAGAGCTAGAAGCGACCCTAGAATCATCTAATCCAACCTCCTCATTTTACAGATGAGGAAACTGAGGCCTAGAGGTTATGTGCCAAACCCTGTACCACATATTACAGTAACATTGCAATAACAATAGTAACAAGAGCAGTGATAGCAGCAACAGTAACAACAATAGGAACAGTAGGAACAGTAACAATAGTAGTAACAACAGCAACAGTAACAACAGTAGTAATAACAGCAGTAACAATCTTAGCAACAGAAGCAACAGTAACAACAATAGTAACAACAGCAGGAACAGTAACAGTAGTAACAACAGTAGTAACAACAGCAACACTAACAACAATAGTCCAAGCAACAGTAACAATAGTAGTAACAACAGCAACAGTAATAACAGTAGTAATAACAGCAGTAACAATCTTAGCAACAGAAACAACAGTAACAACAACAACAAACAAAGATGATGACTATTGTAACGATTGGAATAACGCCACCTGCTGGATACTTACTGTAGAGGAGTTCTGCCCATGAAGGGAAGGTCTTTGAGGGCAAGACCAGGAGTCAGGAAGTGACGCGGGCTAGTGGGAGGAGGAAGGAAGAGACTGGTGCTCAGTCTCGCTCGCTCTTTCCTCTGGACTCTGGCGGAGAAGGGAGCTAGAAATGTGCTCTCCCTTTAATAGATAGGAATCTAGGCCTTTTTCTCTCTCTTTACCAAATTCTTATTCTCCTTAATAAATGCTTAAAAGTCTAACTCTTGCTAAAGCTTATAATTTATTGGCGACCACTCATTAGATATTTTAGACAGACTAGCTAGAATTTTAGCCCTTAACAGATGGCTGACCACGAAGAGGAAAGCTAACCCTCAGTCTTCTGATCTTCTGGTTGGGTAAGAAATTTCCCCTCCCTCTCCCTTTAACTGCTAAGTACTGGCGCACTGGCTGTGTTTTCCTTTAAATTTTTTCAAATGGACCTTTTAAACTCCCTAATTACCCTATTTTTGATTTTAGTCTGTTTAACCAGACAAATGGGAGATAAGATCATGTTAATGCTTTGTTTTTGTGGATTTTCTATTTTTCTTTTTATTTTTGTTAAAAGAGCCAGTAACTTACTCACACAAGGAAATATCTCCCCCTCTCCCAACCATGCTTTTTCAGAGAAACCTGAAGAGATTCCCGCAGCTTTTCCCAGTTCCAACACTAATTGTTGCTCTAATTTTGCATGCCTGGAGGCAATGACCCACCCTCTAGAAGCTTTTAATCCCCTAGCACCTGGAGGCAAAGTGGGGGAAGAGGAATCCAGGCCTGAGTTCAAAATCAAGTCGGATTCAAATTGCGCTGGTCCCTCCCCTCCTCCCCAGACCCCACCCTCTACTCCTCCCATGGCCAAGCCCATAGCTTCCCCTGCCTGGGAAGTCCAGAGATCTGATGCGCATGCTCAACTTTTTCTACCTGCATTTGCAGCTTCAGGCTCAGCCCTTCCCCGGCCTGGCTGTGCTTTTGAGACAATCTTAGAAAACTCTTTAAATTCCAGATATGCTTGTTTTGTTCATAATTTTGCTAACCTGCTTTTGTCTTTAATTAGTAATCTTATAAAGCATTTGTATGGTGAAAAGACTGACAGACAATATAAAGGGGTTAAAGAAGAAAAACTTAAGCTGAATAAGAATGACAACCATCAACATAGTTCAAGACTCTGCTTCTTTTGCCATGGAAGGGTATATATTTTAGAGAAATGTAGAAGTAAGCAGCAAGGTATTGATATGAGTGTTGGGGATTTTAGATATCGGAATCAAAAGTGTTCTGAATTCACTCAGAGTATTAATGTCAGTTCAGAGGTTACATAGGATTTCTATGCTATTACATATACATTTTGGAATTAATGGTATAGGTTTATTTTCATAGAGATTTTCATGCTTTTGAGATTGTGTCTTATACTTAGTTTCTAAAACAAGGAGAATATTTGTAAAAGCTTTTTATAGTCATGCGATCAAGTTTATATTTTGTAATACTCTTATTAATATTAAGTTCATATTCATTTAGACTTCCTTAGTTTGAATTTCATTGTCTTTTATTGTTCCATGTGTATTTTCTTCTATTCGTTTATCTATCTAATTTTGAAAAATTGCAAGATGGTTTTGATTTCATAATACAATGTTAATTCTAGGAGTATTGTGCTCCCATAATCTGAGTTGTTTGTTTTTGTTATTTTTTTTCCTCAACTGATTATTTGATCAAACTCTTTAAAGCATTTCCCTGGCAAATTGGTTGCCATGGCAAGTGTAAATTGATTCTAGAAGTATTATTTTTGATAAGCATATTCCAAAAAAAAAAAAAAAAAAGAGGGGAACATTTGTAAAAGTTTTCTTTTTTCAAAAAAAAAAAGTTCTTTGAGATTCTGTTGTGCTTTAACTTGTATTTAAGTATGTTCTGATTTTTCACAAAAGTAATTGTATACTAAGTAAAAAAAGGGTATTATTTGAAATTGTTGCATAATTATATATTATATTTTGAGTCAAGATGTATTCACATTTTTGCAATCATTTATTATCCTCAATTTTAAATCCATATGAGACTTGGATTATGGGAACTTATCATTTAAGACATTAATTGCCTTTATTCTGAGTTATCAGATGCCAGTTGGCCAAGATGCCATCCAATCACAAGAGGAATACATGCAAGAGCAGACACTGAACTGTCACATGAGGGGAGACATGCATGAAGTCAAGGTAGGGCCGAGGGAACGGCTTTTGACAAATGTTGAGGTTGGATTCTCTTGGTTTAATATTTTATTCTCTTTTTCCCCACAATATTGTACAGATGGCTGGAAGTATTGATCCCACCCATCTCACTTCTACACCTGGCTTCTATGCTCCCTCCTATATGCCTGATGCCATGGACATCTCAATCCCATGCATCTGATTAAGTCTGACTCAGTTTCTTCCAATATGTTCGGTGGCATGGACATATATTCCATCCACCTATTTTAAGCCTGGCATACTGTATGGGCAGTACATATTGCTCAAGTGTGGGAATGCTCATATCCCATCATTTCTCTGTTCTTTTATGGTAACCCCCATAATTATCTCAGGTGTCATGATAAATACAGTGTTGAATTTGGCCTTGACACCTGTTACCAATTATATTAGATTTTTTAATTTCTCATAATGGCATGAGGATAATTAGGCAGATGATGCAAAAAGTGATGAAACAAAGATAAAAAATTATTTTTAATAATTAATATCGCAGCAATTGTCTTCTCAATTACCCTCCATAAGGGGGGGACTATAGTAATATTATAATTTTAAAGAATGGTTCAATTTTTGTTTTACTATATGTTTCATGTGTAACAACTAAGATTCTGAATTCCCTTAGACATGTTTTTGAGAACTTTCATTGTTTGATTTGATTATTGATAAAGCTATTTTAAAGTTGTGTTAAGCTCAATTTTGTAGGAAATTTTCCTGGCTGATTACCAGCATCCACACATCAACCCCTGAAAAGACTTCCATTCCACGACTACACCTAGAGGACATCTGAGAAAAGACTTTCAGAGACTTTAAATGAACAGTTTTGATTTGTTGTTTTTGTTGGTTTTTTTCTCTTTCTGTTATAATATACACCATCTGTAACATGTATTCTCTGCAGAGGCCCTCCCTTTGCAAGACTAATGTCAAAGCGTCGGTTCATGAGGACAAAAAAAATCGCCCCTCTGGACAAAACTTTCCTCTCTTCCTTTTCTATATTGTTGTTCACATATTATTAGTTAGCAATAGTTATCATATTGTTTTTACTGTTCCGTCAAGGAAACATTTTGTTTCTTGAGGAACAACAGGGGGGACTGTAACGATTGGAATAACGCCACCTGCTGGATACTTACTGTAGAGGAGTTCTGCCCATGAAGGGAAGGTCTTTGAGGGCAAGACCAGGAGTCAGGAAGTGACGCGGGCTAGTGGGAGGAGGAAGGAAGAGACTGGTGCTCAGTCTCGCTCGCTCTTTCCTCTGGACTCTGGCGGAGAAGGGAGCTAGAAATGTGCTCTCCCTTTAATAGATAGGAATCTAGGCCTTTTTCTCTCTCTTTACCAAATTCTTATTCTCCTTAATAAATGCTTAAAAGTCTAACTCTTGCTAAAGCTTATAATTTATTGGCGACCACTCATTAGATATTTTAGACAGACTAGCTAGAATTTTAGCCCTTAACACTATGGAGTCTATCAAAATGACCACAATGACCCTGCCAACAACAATTGCATTAAGGTTTGTAAAGTATTTAATACATTTTACCTCATCTGATGGGGAAAACAGAGAGGTCAATTGACTCATGCAGGGTCACAGGGCTAATAAGTTTCCGTGGCCAGATTCCAGCTTAGGCCTTCCTGCATCCAGGTGCAGTGCTCTATTCCTCCTTGTGTCACCTAGCTGCCTAGGGGCTAAGGGGCAAAGTGAGGACTGACTCTGGATCCTGGACTCTTTCTGACTGCCTCTCTAATTTTGTGTCTCTCTAACACTGTGCTGGGCACTGAGGATACAAAGACAAATGATACAGTCCCTGCTCTCAATGAGCTTCCAGTCTAACAAAGAGCTCACATTCATCCAGCAAGAGGTGAGATGATTCTGAGCCGAGATGACAATTTTCTGGGTAGCAAGGAACTTCCAAGCCTGGAGTGAAGATGGCATTAGGACCGAAGGGGACTGAGAGCAAGGGAGAGAGACTTTGTTGGGGAGATTTCTGCAGGCTCAGAGCCAACTGTCCACTAAGGGGACAAAGACAAGCAGTCAGATGGCATTGCAAGGATGACCCTGGGATAAGAAGTCCCCCAAGGCTGGATCTAACACTGTCATTTTGGCCTGGAACTGTCTTTATGGCTTTGGGAGCTTAGGGCGAGTGTGTATAAAGTGATACTGAAAGAAAAATGTGGAGCAGCCACCAATGTGACAAGAAGAAATAGCCCTGAAAGGTGAAGATAGAGCATCTGAGCTGTGCCCAGATGGGGGTGGGGGGAGGTTACTTTCTGCAAATGGAAGCAAAAGGTTATTGTCTGTAAATAGTCGGGGAAGGGGGAATGTGGGGGGATTCATTGTCTGAAAATGGGGGGGGGGCTGTTGCGGGTGAAGGGGGAAAGTGGGGCCACTGTCCACAAAGTGGCTTTGCTCAAGGCCAGAAGGATGAGTATGATTGCCACCCCATCCATTTGCTCCTACCAGGCATGATAACATCTCTGAAGAGCCAAACTGTTCTCTCCTCTCTCCAGGTGCCTGGGGAGAATGTTCCTGACACTAACTAGACAGGCAGGTGAGATGCACTGCTTCTCCACAAACACAACTTGTGGAGGCTAAAGGGGAGAAAGGAAATGGGGAGCACTTAACCTGATCATTGCCCATTGATCACCCTCTGCCTAAAAGCTCTCTTAGTAGAATATGGTAACAGCAGGCCAGTGTTCCTACCTAGTTACTCAATGTGAATGGGTGTGGTCACTGCTGTGGCTGGCCCTCTAGGTAAAGGAGCAACAGAATGTCACAGCCAGAAGGGACTTCTGGGATCATCTGGTTCAGCCCTCTCATTTGACTAAGGAGGAAACTAAGGCCCAGAGTTGGAAGGTAACTTGCCCAAAGCCACACATAAGTTCATGACAATAAAGCTGGTAGGAACCTCCAGGGACATATAGCCCACTCCCCTCATTTTACAGAGGAAGAAACTGAGGCCCAGGAATGTTAGATGACTTGCCCAAAATGTCAAAAAGAGAGTGTCAGATGTGGGATTTGAACCCAGGTCCTCTGACTCAAAATCAATTGATCTTTCTACTGTACTACATGGCCTCTTAAATTGATTCCTACATTTAACAGAGAAGGAAAAGTGATACATCAAAATGAGGTTCAAGGAGGTTAAGTGACTTATCCAAGGTCACATAACTAGTAAGAAACAGACCCAGGGCACGGACCTATGTGTCTGGACTCTTGGCCCATTGCTCCTTCCTTTAAACCACACAGTTTTCCTAAACCCAACTGTTTGAACTTCTTACTTGGTGGGCTTCATTAACTAATAACACCCATTAGTAAGGTGGCCTGCTGGAGTTAGGGATTCAGTCCCTGGTGATAACTACAAATTTTACTGAGAACTAATTCCCCACCCAGTTCCCCCTACCCAGGTAGGTGAATTGCCTGGGGCTGACCAGTCTTTGTCAATTCCAGACTTTAGATGGGATTTATGGACCTTCCCCCAAGCAAAATGATCCAGCCTTACTCCCTGGACTTTATGTTATTATGTAAAAAGGGTCTACCTACATTAAGTAGTTTCTATTTAGAGTTAAGTAGCCTATACTTAACTCTGGAGAAGTTTCCATAGTTTCTTTTGTTAAAGATTCATTTACATTAAGTAGTTAGTAGTTTCTGTAAGTGACTTCTCCCCCTCCCCAGGCAGTCTTCTGGTTCCTTTTTGTTCTGTTACACCATAAAAACCCTGTCCTCTGTTCCCATCTTTGGGTATTCCTAGCTTCTTGCTTCACGATACTATGAGCTATAGTTCCTCTGCCCTGATTAAAGACCTTATTTTCTCCTATACTGATTATTTCCTTAATTTCCAGGTTAACACTGGCCAGGAACAGTGTTTCTCCGATTTGTTTTCCTTCTTCTAACACACGTAAAGATGCTGCTAGGTGGTGCTGCAGTGAATAAAATCCTGGGACCAGAGTAAGAAAGACCTGAGTTCATATCTGATCTCAGACTCTTCCTAGCTGTGTGACCCTGAGTAAGTCACTTTATCCCATTTGCCTCAGTTTCCTCATCTATAAAATGAGCTGGAGAAGGAAATGGCAAATCACTCCAGTATCTCCGCCAAGAAAACCCCTAATGGGGTCATAAAGAGTCAGACACCACTGAAATGACTGAACAACAACAAATCCAGCATGCAATGATGCCCCTTAATTGCAGCTATAGCTCTAGCTATATAGCTTCTTTCTTCTACTAGCTGATATGATACTTGAAGGCACATCCTGTTTTATCTATCTTTGTGTCCTCCTCATCTCTGCTTCCACCCCAAGGAGAAGCATCAGACTGAGTGATGCATCATCCCAATTCTGCAGTATTTCCAAAGTACAGCTGTTCTGGTCTCCCAGGGGTGGGGAAGGGGGCTAGTCATGGCACATCGTAATCCATTTGTTTATCAAATTTCAGCCCGGGCAGACTCGCCATGAGAATTTGTTTGGGAGTTTACGCTTCTCTGGGTACCAATGTATAATGCCTGTCACTGTTGATGGGAATTGTATCACTTCCAAAGAGGGGGGGAAAGACCCTCAAGAAGCTTGTAATGATGGCTCAGGAGAGTATATCGACAACATAAATGTTAGCACAGTTATGTATAGGCTCCATCTGCTTCCTAGCTGGCTAAATTTAGGTGTGCTATTTATATAATGAGTGCCTAGATCTGTCTATTTTGGATGGCTGTTGCAGGAGTAGATGTTTATCTTGCATCAGATTAAGAGAGCACGGCTATCTTGGCCTTCATTAAATGGCAAACTGAATTTTAAAAACTAGTATTGAGGGTTTTGTTTCACTGGGGTTGTATGATGCATAGTTAAGGAGAAATCCAAGTTCAGCCTTGGCAACTGAGTTGAGAGGATTAGCCTAGAATCAGAAACTCTGTGAGGTGGAGATGACCTTCCAGAACACTGCTAAGGAGTATTTGTCTAGTCTTTTCCTGAATGGCATCCCTCTCTCCCCTTATGGCCACACCTCCTATTAGCAGTGGATATTGGGATAGAAGAATACAGCTGGGTCCATGTACTGGACTCCAAGATGACACCCTGACTTGGTTTAGGGAAGGAGTGTGTATTTAAGTTGGCCCTGCACTGCCCTTGGCCCTGGAGTCCCCATGGTAAATGGGTGCATCCTTTGCAAGTTTCGCAGTGCAAAGTATAAAAGAGTGGGGAAGCAAATGACAAATAAGACTGAGGAGCTTCCAGCAGCTCTGCTGCAGTGGTCCATGTTTTCCCCTATCATCTCCCTTGTCTATGGCCTTGGCTGCTCTGCTGCCAAGGAAGGTCATCAGAAGCACATGTGTGCTTCTGTGCTTCCCCAGGTGTCTTGTGGGATCAGTCATCAAGCTCTATACTGCTCCAAAGTCAGGGCATAGAGAAATCTGAGAGGAGCCATGGATTCTGTACTCTTGGCCCAATATGCATATGTGAACTAGATGGCCCTTCACCTGTCACTGTGAAAGATTGTCCAGTGGAGAGCATTTTCATAGCGCTAATGCCCATGGCTGAAGTTCTGCTCACTGGGGAGGTGAAACATTGACTGTCTGGATACCATTGCATATTTCAACAATGGCACTACTAAGGAAGGAGCAGAGAGCCTCCTCAGTCAAGGAATGTAGGATATGGTTGGGAAGAGAAGGGTAACCTACATACAACATTGTGAAAGCAAAGGCAAGGGCATAATTGCCATTTGGATACAGTATAAACAAGAGAAGGAAGTACAGAAGGCCTCTTGGAAGACATGGACTTTGATTGGGGTCTGGAGAAGGAAGTGGGATCAGCCATGGAAAGCAATCTGGGTGAGGCCAACATGGCTAGATTGAATGGACTGTGTTGAGAGTGGGAGTGATGAGGTCAGGTAGTTCTCAGGCTTCTGTCCAGGCCCCCTGGGGGGTGGGGGTGGGGGCAAGTCACTGTGATAGTTTCTGGTCTTTTCCAGTCCAGAGAAGCAATATTTGTACAGCGTTGCAGCTCAACTTTTCCACTTTCAATTAGCCTATTGATATTGCATCTTGCAGTCAATGGCTCTAATAGCACCTGTTTTACTTCTAACTAGGACATAAAAGCCATTATTTTCTATCTTGCGTGTTTATTGGAACCTCTCCAGTGTATAACAAATAACCACCATAAAGCCTCTGAGGTTGAATATCGCTCTACCTGTTCCCCTGTACCCATAAACATGAACAAATAGAGGCTGCTAGTTTTGCTTTGGATATAATATGCAATACACCAATTTGTTTAAGAGCTTGCCTTTTCAAAAAAAAAATTAAATATGGTTCTGGAAGTTTTTTGCCGCTTGACTGATCTATGCAAAGTTTAGAACAAGAAACGGTAAGCGTTGCTGGGACTCTCAGGTGTCTCCTTCCTAAAGCAGGTTGTAAGGTGCTGACTTGGCAGGATTGAAATTGCAAGATCATGTCTACAGTTCCTGAATAGTTATGGGGCTGAAGGAGAATGAATTACCTTTGAAATGTGCCTTTATCCCAGCAGACAAGCTTTTCCCAAAGAGAGGAGTCATCAGATCATAGGATCAAAGATGGAAGAGCCCAAAGAAATCATCCAGTCTGACTGTTTCATTTAACCAAAGAGGAAACTGAAACCCAGAAAGGTTAAGTGACTTGTCCGAGGTCACACAGAAAGGAAGTGGCAGCAATGAGGTGATAAGTCAGGTCATCGAGAAGAATTCTTCTAGTAGCTAAGTTTCCTTCATGATATTGATGGACTAGATTTCTCTATGCACTGCTCTGCTTACATCATTCTTTTGTCATACCCACCACCCCCAAACTTTGGAGAGTTTTCTATTCAGATTTATTAGCTTAGCATTCAAAGTGTGTGTGTGCCCAACTCCATGGGGTGTTCCCAATTCAGCCCCTATATCCTGTTACATTGAGAGAATGCTTCCTTCATAACAACCCTGTGAGCTAGGCATTGCTAGTGGGATATTGGTGATGCTGTTTTCCAGTATCTGAAGGGTTGGTAGATATGGCAGAGGGATTAGACCTGGCCTCAGAGGACTGGCCTAAGAACAATGGGAGGAAACTTCAAAGAGGAAGATTTAGTTTCAATGTAAGAAAACCTCCCCATCAATTAGAGCTCTCCCAAAGGAGACAGAGTTGCCATGGGGAGGTATTGAGTTCCTCTTCTTTTAGAAGAAGAAGAAAGAAAAAGGAGGATGAGGAAGAAAGAGAAAAAGAAGAAATATTTATATAGCTCTCTCAAGTTTGCAATTTTATATATAAAAACTCATTTCATCTTCACATATTCTAATTATCCCCATTGCACAGATGAACCAACTGAAGTTAAGTGGCCTGCACACAGTCTAACAGCTATGAAGTCTTTGACGTAGGATTTGCACTCAGGTCTTCCTGACTCCACGCTCTATTCACAGTGCCACTTGGCAGGCATGTTATGAAAGGGCTTCCTGCCCAGCTACAAGTTGGACTTAGGGGATGCTGAGGCCTCCCCACTTGTTGATTCTGTGAGACATCTGTAGACATTCTCCCAAATTGGGAAGATCAGGCAGGCAGAGACCAATGGGCTTCACAGTCAACTGACTTGTCTCTGCTTTTAGGAATTTGGGAAGCCAAACATGCACATGCAGCAACGGCGAGTGTTTGCTGTGACTATGTCACACTTGTATGTGGTAGCATTATGTAGTCACACCCCACTGACTGGTCTCAGGACCTGAATCACTAGGATTCAAATACCAGCTTATGTTTCAGTAGGTCTTTAAGGTTCATGCTGAGAGGAGATGGCATGGGAATGGAGCCCATCCCATGGAGCTGAGCATGTCTACTTTGGGGAAAGAAACATGTGCTCAAGGATAGAAGGTAATACCCAGCAGAACCCTCACCTGACCCCACCACAGGGACAACAGGACCAACCTGGACCTCTGCTGTTCACATCTTATCTCACCCACTGAGTGTAGGGCCATGTCCAGTCGTTCTGACATGTATCTTGCCACTGGAGCCAGATGGCTGGTGACTTTGCACAGCCCTGCCTCACTTAAATCCAATTCACTGCAAGTCATGCTATCACCCCTCCCCTCCCTGTCATGGTGCTCTTCCAGAATGAAGGACAAACAACTCCCCCATCAGCTCCTTGAGGGCAGGGACTATCTTTTGCCTTTCTTTATAATCTAAAAAAGCTTAGCACAGTGACTGGCATGAAGCATGTGCTTAATAAATGTCTACTGACTGACTGTCCTTCTCCAAAGCAGGCATGGCCAGCTCCATGGGAAATGCTCCAATCCAACCTTTCCCCACCTTAGTACTCAAACTTTAAAGCACTCTAGAGACACAAGCCATTATTACAACAGCTGGAAAGGTAGCCTGCCAACAACCCCTGTGAGCTACAAAATGGAGAGCTTAGCCTTTCCACCCAAGGAGATTCGGTTTTTCTATTCTGACTGCCATCCCTACTTCATTCCTCAATAATCAGGTTGCAGGGGTCCTTCTTTCCACCATCTTGGTCTTATTTCCAACTGAGAATGGATCTAAGAAGCTCCCCAGCAAGGCAAAGCTCGTTCAGACTTTTGCCCTCCCCTTATGAGGGGGTTGAAGGAAGAAGTGACTGGGTGAGCACATTTCTGCTGGAAAGATGAGGTTTTTGAGATCCTTTTTCAAAGACAAATTCTGTCTGTGTCCTTGAGACAGTTAATGAGATATGCTAATTTGGGATAAATAGGTCTGCTATGAATTCTTGATAAGAAAACATCTGCTTGGCTCACTTTCTTTGCTTTCAAGGGAGGGAGTAGAGTCTGAAGACAATGAGGTATGATAAGGAGTTATAAGCAGCCCGCCTTGAAGAAAACAATTTAAAGGAACTAATTGTTTCCCAAGTCTGAGCTCCAAAAGCAGAAAGAACAGAGAGAGATGGGTAGATTTCCTGAGGTGACAAGGGTGACATCCAAACTGCCAGGGAGCTGACTGTTAGGAACCGTAACAGGGTCCTTGGAAACCAGGTAATGGGGCCATTAAATGGCAATTTCCTTAGCCATAGGAGCAGTTACGGGATGCTGGGGGAGTGAGGGAGAAGGGAGGGTGGGTGGGAGAGACAGACGGACACACACTGGAAATAAAGAAGTGAAGCAAAATGAGTGAGACAAGTCTCAAGACATGGTCACCCCACCCCTGCCATGAATCCAACTGTCTAGGATTCTGTCACAGTCAAGTTTTCTTGTATTTCCCTACCCTCCCCCCCATCTCTATTAACTTTTTTTTTTTAATGAGGCAATTGGGGTTAAGTGACTTGCCCAGGGTCACACAGCTAGTAAGTGTTAAGTGTCTGAGGCCAGATTTGAACTCAGGTCCTCCTGATTCCAGGGCCGGTGCTCTATCCACTGCGCCACCTAGCTGCCCCTCTATTAACTTTTAGTGAAGGGGTTCTTTTCCTTTTCTGTCAGTCTCATGAAGCCCTTCTCAGAATGATGTTTTTAAATGTATAAAACAAAATCCCTAAATTATCTATTTAATTTAACATTTTATCTTCCCCAATTATGTATAAAAAACAATTTCAACATTCTTCTTTTCCAATTTTGAGTTCCAGATTCTAATACATAAATTATCAAGGAAAACAATGATTTTGAAGTTCAATCACCAGAAGATAGATATGTATATGTGTGTATGTATGTATGTATGTATGTATGTATGTATGTATGCGTGTGTGTGTATGTGTGTGTGTGTGTGTGTGTGTGTGTGTGTGTGTGTGTTTAAAGCAAAAAACCAAATTCACAGATCTCACAGGTTGAGAACTCCTGATCTAGGAGTAGGTTATTATGGTTTTCCCCTAGTGGGTGAAAGAGGGGAATCTCTTAGAATCTAATCTCCTTGGCTTGAAGATAAAGATTAAGATTAGAAAGTCTCAAACTCTACTTTCTAAAGGAGGCTTTTCCTGACTCCCTGCTCCCCTGCTGCAACTTTCAGGAGCTTCCCCCCAAATGATCACAGATGTATATTGTACATGCCTTCATGTGTACTCGTGCTTTTCCGTGACTTCAGTATACTAAGCATCTTGAGAGCAGGGACATTTGTCTGCCTTTCAGCAGTGCCTACACAGTGGAGATGAATTCTTTTTCAGGGCCCTAGGTGGCACAGTAGAGGCAGCATTAGGCCTGGAATCAGGAAGACCTGAGTTCAAATTCTACCTTAGACATTTACCAGTTAACCTTGGGAAAGTCACTAAACCTTTGTCTGTTTCCATTTCCTCCTTTACAATCTCAACTGTATTGTTGCTGTTGTTGTTGTTGTTTGTCCTTTATTCTCAAAGAGGACCATGACATCTGGAGGTGATGTCATGACTTGCAGTGAATTGGATTTAGGGCTGTTCAAGGTCACCAACCTCACTCTCTCCTCCAGAGCTATCTGGGTCCAGTGGCAAGATATATATCGGGATGACTGGAGATGATGCCAGATGTTTAAAGCAATTGAGGTTAAGTGACTTGCCCAGGGTTATCTGGCTAGAAAGCATCTGAGGTCACATTTGAACTCAGGTCTTCCTAACTTCAGGGCCAGGATTCTACCCAATGTGCCACCCAGCTGCCCCATTCTCAACAGTAAAATGGGGATAATAATAGCACCTGCTTGTTAGGGTTGTTGGGAGTATTACATGAGATAATATTTGTGACGTGAAGTGCTTAGAATAGTGCCTGGCATATAGTAGGAGTGATATTATTAGGTGCTAAATAAATGTTCATTGATTAACTGATGGGAGTGAGTGAAGCCAAGGGATGAAAGGGTTTTTTTGGTTTGTTCTTTTTTTCCTTCTCTCTTCTTTTAAGATCTGAGTGAGTTCTGTTCCTGTGGTTCAATGGAAGGAGTGCTAGATTTGGAGTCAGAGAACTTGAGTTCAAATCCTGGCCCTGATATTGATTGACTGTCCTTATGATCTTAAGCAAGCCAGCTAGGTGGTGCAGTATATACAGCACTTCCCCTGGAGTCAGGAGAACCTGAGTTCAAATCTGGCCTCAGATACTTGACACTTAGTAGCTGTGAGACCCTGGAAAGGTCACTTAACCCTGATTGCCTTAAAGCATCTGGGGCCATCTCTAGTCATTCTGATGTATATCTCACCACTGGACCCAGATGGCTATGGAGGAGAGAGTGAGGTTGGTGACTCTGAACAGCCCTGCCTCACTTAAATCCAATTAATTACAAGTCATGGCATCACCTCCTGGTCATGGTCCTCTTTGAAAATGAAGGACAGGGGCAGCTAGGTGGTGCAATGGATAGAGCACGGGCCCTGGAGTCAGGAGTACCTGAGTTCAAATTAGACCTCAGACACTTAACACTTACTAGCTGTGTGACCCTGGGCAAGTCACTTAACCCCAATTGCCTCACTAAAAAAAATAAATAAAATGAAGGACAAACAAAAACTACAAGCAAGCTACATACCTTTTTTGGATCTCAACTTCTTCATATTTCCTTCCTTTAACCTCTTCATTTGGGGAGAGGGTAAAGTATAAACAAGCACTGCCTTAATGGAAAGTTTCTTGTAACCTTTTCTCAACCTGAAATGAGACCAAGATGTTGGGGTTATGTACTTCAGTACCTTAGTTACTGGTGTTGTTTGAATGAGATTATCTCTAATGTCTGCTTGAGCTTCCTAGTCTATGATTCTAAAAGTAGCTTAAACCTGGGTTTAAGAATACAACTATAAGTGCTGAGAGGCAGTCTGGCATTGTAGAATTACAGGATCTCCAAGGTAGAATGGCCCTCCAGGCAAAGCAATCTGGTATAACCAAACCTCAACAAGAATCTTATGTCATGCTCTAGACATCAGGTCATCCCACCTTTACCTAAAGAACTCCAATGAGGGGAAGCCACTACTTCTCAAGGCAACCCATTCCACTTGGAGACAGCAGTAAATGTTAGGAAGTTCCTCCTGATATCAAGCCTTTCTGCTATTTATATCCATTGGTACTAGTGCTGTCTCATAAGGACACCAAATGTAATCCTCTTTCATGGGACAACCTTTTGCCCCTTTTTAGCCCCTCTATGTATTCTCTTCACCAAGCTACATGGCCCCAGTTCCTTACATAAATCCTTACATGACATGATCTCAAATCCCTTCAATATCCTAGTTACTTGCTTCTAGAAGTTTTTCAGCTTTTCAGCATCCTCCTAAAAGGTAATGGCCCAGCCCAAACAAAAGCATCTAAATATTTTCTGACCAGGGAAAAATAGAGCATTGCATCTTCTTATTCCCCAACACTATGGATCTCTTAAAACAGTCTAAGATTGTATTGGCTCTTTTGGATGCCATATCAAACTACTGACTCATACTGAACCTGTAGTGGAGGTGTATTAGTAAATGTTTTGGGGGTTTTTTTGTTTGTTTTGTTTTTTTTGTGGGGCAATGAGGGTTAAGTGACTTGCCCAGGGTCACACAGCTCGTGTCAAGTGTCTGAGGCCTGATTTGAACTCAGGTCCTCCTTAATCCAGGGCCAGTACTTTATCTACTGTGCTACCTAGATGCTCCTAGTAAATGTTTAACAACCAGCTCCCCCCAAAAAATGTTCATATGACATATTTTTACATTTAATCTATATTATTAATATTTTCTACATCACTTTCTTAAGTCTAGAAAATGAACAAAACAATAAATCAGGTCTTGATTTGTAGCTTTTGACAACTTTCCAAAGTGAAAATGCTCAGAACAAAAATTTAACAATCAGGTCTCCCAGCTGGTTTGAGTTGGCTCTAGTATAGTCCTAATTTAAGTAGTCCCTGAAAATCTCCATAGCTTTCTCAGAATGTTGTCAAACCACATCTCTGCCATCTTGTACTTGAAGAGTTGGTTTCCTGAATCCAGGCCTAATATTTTACAATTATCCCTATTAAATATGAATCTTTACTGTATTATTCACTGTGAACACAACATTGTCAGTTATTTTTTTCTTTTTTTTTTTTTTTTTAGGCAATTGGGGTTAAGTGACTTGCTCAGGATCACACAGCTAGTTAAGTGTTAAGTGTCTGAGGCTGGATTTGAACTCAGGTCCTCCTGAATCCAGGGCCGGTGCTCTATCCACTGCACCACCTAGCTGCCCCATTGTTGGTTACTCTTACTGATATGGTTAATTGAACTAATAATTTTCCTGATTATGTTCAACTGTCCTTATAACCCTTGTCTAGATCTAACTTGGTCATAACAAATCATTTTCTGAATATATTGTTGTAGTTTCTTTGCCAGTCTTTTATTTAAAAATGTTTACACCAATGTTCACTAGTAATTTTGATCTATCACTATCTTTCTCTGTTTATTTCTCCCTGGTTTCAGTATTAGGAACATATTTCACCTAGAAAAGGAGTCTGGCAAAATGCCAGCTTTCTATTTTTGAGAGCATTTTATGTAGCACAGGAATTATTTGTTTGCTGAATATTTGATAGAACTTTCTTGTAAATCTGTCTGGTCCAAAAGTTTTCTTATTTGAAAGTTCATTTAGGGCTTGTTCCATTTTTCTTTCTGAAAACTAGCTTTTTAGACTTTCTATTTCTTATTCTGTTAATTTGGTAAATTTATATTATTGAAAATAGCCATTTCATTTAAGCTTTCACTTTTGTTGGCATATAATTAAGTACAATACTTTCTGATAAGTTCCTTTATTTCTTCTCCTTTTATTCCAAATTTGCATTTCATTTTAATTTCTTTTAATTTTGTATCGATACCTTTCATTTTTATAATGCATTCATTTCCCAAGATATCCCTAATCCTTATCCTACCCAGTTAGTCCTCTCTTGTAACAAAGTTGTGTTGTTGTTTTTTTAATTAGCAAAACCAACTAACCCATCAACCATGGGTGGATGGCATGTGTAATGTTCTTCAACCCCCAATATTTTTAATGAAGAGAGGAGGGTGGATTTTTTCAACTCTTATCCAAGAGCAAGCTTGGTCATTATAATTATATTTCATAAAGTTTCTTTTTCTTTTTATTACTTCCATCTATATTGTAACTATCTCTTATCATCTTTGTCAATTTTCTGCATATGAAGTAAATTCTCAGAATTGTTTTGATTTGTAATGATATTATTAGTGATTAGCAGCAATCTGTCATATGGTTCTTAATATTCATCATTTCATCTTTTAAGAATTATTTGTTCACATCTTTTAACTATGCATCCATTGGGAAATGGCTCTGGATCTTATCTATTAATACCAATTCCTTAGACATTTCATGAAAAAAAGAAATAGATTATATTTTAATAGAAAGAAAAAGACTTGCTATTTACATAGAGGTTTTCCCTGAATCAGCTTACTGTACAATCAGACCACCAACCTGTCAGATCCAAGATCAGAATTAGCAAAAAAAAACAAAACAAACAAAAAGAACCCCAAGATTAATAATGAGAAAATATATAACAAAGTTAGACTAACTCAATCATAAGCTAAGTATTAACAATGAAAATGGCATCAACTCCAATTGTAATAAGTTTATAAAGAAATTTAACCAATGCAAATCTATTGTCACAGCAAGAAGACCCCCAAAAAACCTAGAAAATGCTTTGAATTGAGAAACATTTACCTTATTTGCCAAGTGGAGAAAAATGGCAACCAAAAGCAACACTACACACTCTTAGGTGGATAGTGGATAGGTGATTAGTGGATGGAATGCTAGGCCTGAAGTCAGGAAGATCTGAGTTCAAATCTAGCCTCAGACACTAATTGTGTGGCCCTGAGCAAGTCACTTAACCCCTGTCTGCCTCAGCTTTCTCATCTGTAAAAATGAGGATAATAATAGCATCTACCTCAGCTGGTTATTGCAAAGATCAAATTAAATAAAATTTGTAAAGTGTACAGTGCCTGGCATGTTAAGTGCTAGAAAATATTATTGTTGTTATTGGTAAAAGTCATTTGTAAAACCATATGATGAAGAACGATTCATGATCCTAAGCAATATTTCCTTATAAAGCAGGGCAAAGCAAGGAAGGATATAATTTGTTTAAAGAAAACTTGGCCAGAGATCTAATTAATCAAAGTCATCCTAAGGGCATTTAAGGATTAAAATGTAAGGAGGAAACCAAACAGGAGAAAATAGGAAAAGATCTCCAAAGATTGCTATATTGTACTATTTTTTACCAGCAAGGACTATGGAACTGCCCTACTCAAACACTAACATTACAGTCCCCCAGCTGCTTACAAGGTAGATAGTAATGGCATTAAGAGTAGAAAGAATGTAGAGGAGATTAATGCTAGAAATAACACAGTTGTAAAGTAGTTGAGTGGTTGATATTCAAAGTATTTGATGAAGTAAAATATACCAATAGGGTAAAAATATCTAATATTTTGAAAAGTGACTAAGAAAACATGAATAACTATGGATTTGCATGCCTTTCTGATCTAAAGAAAATTTTTGTGGGAGTCATCTATATATAAATCATGGACCTCTCTAATGAATGTAATAGAAGAGTGCAAGTATGCTTTCAAAAGTGATATTAATCAATCAATCACATCTTTATCATATCATAATTGAGCACTTTGCAAGAATACAAGTTATCATTATGCTTATTGTCACTTGATTATTAAAAAATAGAGATTTGATAGTGCAAAATACCACTTAAAAGCACTGTTTCAACAGTGTCCCATACATATGTCAAAAACAGACATAATCTTGCTCAGTGATTATAAACATTAAGAATGGCGTAAAACAAGAGGCAGCTAGGTGATGCAGTGGATAGAGCACTGGGCCTGGAACCAGGAAGACCTGAATTCAAATCCAGATTCAGACACTCTCTGTGACCCTGGACAAACCACTTCATCCTGTTTACTTCAGTTTCCTCATCTACACGATGAGCCGGAGAAGGAAATCACAAACCACTCTAGTATCTCTGCCAAGAAAACCCCAGACATGGTCTCAAAGAGTTGGACATGACTGAAATGACTGAACGACAACAACAAAGACCCACCTATGACACATGCTGGGGCTGTGTAGTAACCCTGGGGAAGTTACTTGACCTCTAGGTGCCAACTCCTAAAGACTATAAGAAGCAGAGATGATGTCTACTAACAGCTGCTATGCTTGGTTTCCACTACCCCACCAACATTCCCAGTCATCTCCTCCTCCCCCAAGAAGGCTTAGCACCAGGAAACATCATCATGAAGATTACTTCAGCTTTGGTACACTTCCCCTCTGACTGGAGGGCTAGAAGGCAGAGTAATAAACTCTCCTCCCAATGCCTCCTTTATAAAGGACTCAGAATTACCAGCCAACTCTTCATTTCCCACCAGTTGCTCTGTTCTATTTCATCTCCATCATCATCATCCCCCACAGAGAATACCCTTTCACCCTACTCCCCATCCTCTTTCTTATAAGCTCCTTGATGGCAAGGACTGTCTTTTTTCATCTTATTCATATACCCAGCACTTAACACAGTGCCTGGCACATAGTAAACACTTAACAAATGTGTATCATATTGTATTGGACATCATGGATAGAGAAAGTTCCACACTAGAATAGCCCTACACTATTGATATCAGAGGTCTAGTCCCAATCACTTTGGCATAAAATGGGGAAATGTATACTTGCAGAAGACGTTTGCCAAGGTGATGGAAGAAATCCAGCATATGTAACAAACTGAAGAGCGATTATCCATGGGTGATGAGAGCCTCTAGATGTTTCTGTTTATAGATGGAATTGTGCTTATAATTTCAAGTCCTAAAACATTGGAAAAATTCCTGAAGAGATCTGTAACTACTCAAGAATTTAGCCTTAGCAGATGAAGAATAACTTGCCCAAATTTTGACATGTATTTGGGTTTTTTCGGTCCAATTTTATTGATTGGTTGGGGGGGGGTTGCTTTCACATCTTCTAAAATTTCCTTTATATCCCCCCCTTCCTGCCTCCTAGGGACTTATCCCATATAACAAATAATTTTTTTAAAAGAAAAAGAGGAAGAGGAGGAAAACATCAGTAAAACCAGCACATTTTTAAAAATCTGACAATATATACAGTGTTCTATATCTGTAGCTTCCCCACCTCTCTGAAGGAGTAAGGGCAGGTGTCCTCTTATGTCTCCATTTTGGGGACCTGCTTGGTCTTTATAATTGCAATCTTCATTTTTTATTGTTTTATATCATTGTAGTCATTTTGTAAATTCTTTTTTGGGCTCTTCCTACTTCAATTTGTATTAGTTCATGTAAGCTTTTCAATGTTTCTCTGTATTCATTGCATACATAATTTCTTACAACAGTACTATTTCATTACACACACATATATACCACAATTTGTTTAACTGTTCCACAACAGATGAACATCTACTTTGGTTTTTAGTTCTTTAATGCCATGAAATGGCTGCTATAAATATATTGGTGTGTGTGGGGCTTTTCTTTTTCTTAATGACTTCTGCAGGGTATATGCCTTGTAGTGGAATCTCTGAGCTTTTTCCATATATTTGTATGGAAAATGTCTAAAACTTACCTATTAGTTTGCCTATATGAGACCAAAATGGACAACAAATTGGGCCCAGAGTTAAACATGAGGAAAGGGGGCTGGATTGCCATCAAGAAATTTCAGAGCTCTTTTAACGAACCCATATTTCCAACTTGTTATAGCCTTATTTTGTTTAGTTTCTTAGCTTATTAATTCCATTTACCTGCTTCAGAATAGTAGAACCATGGAATACCCCTCCAGCCTGCCTTCTTTCCCCTCCAGATCATTTCCTCTGCCCCCTTTGATTCCCCTTTTCTTCATCTCCTATGTTATTCTTCATGCCCCTATTCATCTTCCTTGCTTCTCCCTTGCCTTCTTTTTCCCCTATCACTACCCTCTTCATCTCCCTTGTTTTTCATCTCTACTCTCCATCCCTTCCCTTTCATTATTCTCTTCCTCTCTCTTCATGCTCTTCTCTATTCCTTCTAGTGCTCCTCCTCTTCCACTCTTCCTTTGCCCCCATTCTCTTCTGTTCCATTGCCTCTTTTTCTTTTCCTGTCCTCTCCTGCTGTCTTCTCATTTCCCTTTCACTCCCCCTTTCATTATGACACACCCCTTTTCTTCTTCTGCTCCATCATCCCTTCTGCCTCTAATTCCACTCCCTTTCTTTTCCCTTCTTCCTTTCCAATTCTCTTCTCCTATTCCATTGTTTCCTTTCCCTTATCTTTCTCTTATTTCCTTCTCATCCCCACAATTTGATACAGGGGATACATGAGCGACTGTGGGTAATTTAAAAGGTAAAACCTTTCTAGCTTCTTTCTTTCTGTACTTCAAGCCCTGACCAAGATGTATATAGCATGCCTTTGTTTTATATCCCCTCAGTGGTTTTCTATTGCCTCAAGGAGAAAACAAAGCTTGTCACTTGAAATTATTCACAACCTGTTTCCAGTCTACCTGTCTAAACTTCCCATTATTCCCCTTCCCACAACCTATATTCTAACCAAATAGATCTACTTGCTACTTCCAGGGCTCAGCATTGTAGCTCCTTCCTCCTTGCCTTTGCTCATGCCTGGCATGCACTCTACCCTAACCTCTGCCTCTCTGAATCCCTAATTTGCTTCAAGGATTGGCTCATATACCACCTCCTGGAGAAGGACTTTACTGATCTCCAGGATTTAGGGTTGTCTCCCTCCTCAACTTATTTTGTATTTATTTATTTACTTATTTACTTACTTACTCGCTTATTTATTTATTTGTTTGTTTGTTTGTTTTCTTTTTTTTCCTTTTATCTTTTTTTTTTTTTGGTGAGGCAAATGGTGTTAAGTGACTTGCCCAGGGTCACACAGCTAGTAATTGTTAAGTGTCTGAGGCCACATTTGAACTCAGGTTCTCCTGAATCCAGGGCCAGTGCTCTATACACTGTGCTACCTACCTGCACCATATTCATGTATTTATTAACTTGTTTGTATCCTTCAGTAAAATAGTAGCAACTTGAGGACAGGAACTTGTTTCCATGTCTAGTTTGGTAACCTCAGCAACTAGCAAAGCACTATTGCATAGAGAAGTCACTTAGTAAATGCTTGTCAAATTGAATGAAATTATGTCAGGTAAAGGTGTGGTGTGGGGTAAATGGTATACGTGGGTGTTAGTCAACATCAAGTTGCACATGTGTTAGAATAGGTAATAGAATGTAGGAATCAGTTATGTTCTAGCAGCACATAAGAAGAGGTGGGCAGTTGTTATCCACAGCAGTCAAGATCAGAAGGACAGGATTCAAAGGAAGGCAATGAACAAGGACCAGCAAGAGCCTCAGTTGGACATATTCCGGGGTCCTGGAAATCTCTATGGATAAGTTCTGGTTTAAAAAAAATTAAAAAGAAAAAAAGAATTAAAGAAAAGTTCTGGTGCTTTTTAATAGAGGAAAAGGTACTCAAAATCTCTGGGGGGCATTAAAGGTTTTTTTCTGTTGAAAACTCCATACCAACTCTTTTGACTCTGCCATATTGGTAGAACTGTGGTTGTTAAAATGGTTTCACTGATATACACCTAGCTTATTCTAAGAAACCAAGGGAATCATCCTTATCTCTGGAAGGATTCTTGGTCTTTGAATAAGACTGAGGATTACATTTCTAAATGGATTTGGGGGACCAAGGAATGTTCTACAAGTTAATGTGTGTGGAAGTGGTGGTGGTAGAGGGATGCCCTCTTTGTTTTGGTATTATGATTCATCAATGAAAATCCCCAACTCTCTTGGATTACAACTGTGACAGCTAGATGCTCTGTGTGTACATGCATGTGTGAGTGTGAGCATTTGTATGTATATGTTGGAAAGATGGTGGCTGGAAAAATGTATGAAACAGAAGTCCCTGATCTCAAGTATATTATAGTCTACCTGGGGATCCAATGAGGATTTTGATTGAGAAGAGGACATGATCAAGTCAGTGATTTAGGAAAATAAGATTTAAAATGAGGGGTTTACTCTGGTTCATCTCTAAAGTCCCTTACAGTTCTGATATTCTTTGATGTTATGATTCTATAAAAGCCAAATGGAAAAAGAACTATTGTTCAGAGCACCAGTGTACAGGTGAGAGAGTTTTAAGGATAGTGCAAGGAAAATATGCATACATGAGAGCCCAATTCCATCTGACCTAATTATTAAGCCATATGTGTGTGTGTGTGTGTGTGTGTGTACAGATCTATGCATGTATCTTTAGATGTGTATATACATATATGTATACATAGCAAGACTTAGACATACATATTTATTTGCTTCTTTTGGGGGCTATCGGTTTCAAAAAGAAATAACATTTTTAATTCTGTGCAACTCTAATTTACCACAGGTGAAATTCAGCCAAACATCCAAAGTGGATATTTTGACACAAAATATTTTTGGTTGTAATGTTTTGCAAAAAGAACAAAGCACAATACACAAAACACAACAACAAAATGTCCCTCAAGCTAGCTGCACAAACTCAGCTGGCATGTAATGTTATTCTAATGTGGCCTTCTGAAGACCAGATGATTTCAGGCAGATTTCAAAGGAAGTGCAAACAGTCAACAACCATGTGAAAGAATTTTCCAAGAAACTAACAGGAGAAATATAGGTCTAAACAACTCTGAAGTTGAACCACATATCCATCAGATTCTCAAAAATATCAAAAGATAAAAATAAATTTTAAAGAGGATGTGAAAATAAAAGCACAGGAATTCAAATCTTTTAGTGGAACTCTGAATTGATCCCATAATTCTGGAAAACATTTTGTAACTACTAGAAAAGTATATAAACTACACATACACACACACACATACATATGTATGTATATATACACATACTTATACACACACACACACACACACACACACACACACACATACATACTTGGACCCAACAATACTGTTAATAGTCACATTCTCCCAGTAAGGCCAAAGATAGAAGGAAACATGCCATATACACAAAAATATATAGCAGAACTTTTGTGCTAGCAAAAAGTCTAGAAACAAAATCAGTGGCCATCAATTGCTGAGTGGCTGAAAAAATTCTATTATGTAAATTATTATTCCAAAAAAAAATGATGACTATGAAGAGAAGACTCTTTTGAGTTTGAGCTAATATATTTGTTGCATCACTGCACTTTTGAGTTTTGTCCCTTACATTTGTCCCTTTCTCTTTCTCAAGGTGTCCATTGATTTATTAAATGGTCAACTTCTAGAAATCTTTTCAAGATTTCATATTTATTACATAACATATTTATTCCTCATCCCTTCCTTCAATTTTATTAGCCTTTTCAGTCATTCTAGGACTTCTTGTGTTTCTATTCCATTTTCTTTCTAGAGTTCTAGCTGGGATCACTATAGAATTGTTCTCTTCCCAGCCCCCATAGTATCATTTCATTGCACTGGGAGCTTTTGCTGTTGGTTAGTTTACTCTCGGGGATGCCCTCCTAAGCACAACCTTTGTAGCTATTGTCCAGTATATTTTGTTGTGCTGTTTTTAGCTAATGACAGGGATTTAGACCTAGATCCAATCTTTCACTCAGTCATTTTGCCAGAAATCTTGACAATTTGTCTATTGTTTCCATTTCTCTATTTTTTAAAAAGCAGGCTCCAAGATAAAAGGCAGTGATCCTCCAGCTCCCCAAAGCTTTCCATTGCATTCATAATAGAGGATGGAGGTGCTATCCTGTAAGATTTGGTTCTTTAATATTTCCTAATGGGTTTGACTTAGTCTCTCTCTAAATAAATATAAACTGCTTACCTTCATCTGAAACTCATATCAGTTTTTCAAACAAAACTGGATTAGAAAATTTAATTCAAGGCTGGGATGTAGAAGGAAACTGTATTCCAGTGACTTGTGGAACAATTCGTTAACTCTACTTCTTGGGAGGCAGTGCAGCCTAATAGAAATACTACTTATAATGGAACAAGCACAGACAGACGATGAGAAAACAAAACTATTACTCTTTGTAGACACAATGGTATAGTTAGAGAATCCTAGAGAATCAACTAAAAAAACTAGTTGAAATAATTAACAACTTTGGCAAAGTTGCAGGATATGAAATAAACCCAAAGAAATCAACAATATTTCTATCTATTACCAACAGAGTCCAGCAAGAAGAGAAAGAAAGAGAAATTCCATTTAAAATAACTGTCTACCTGCCAAGACAAACCCAGGAACTATACAAATGCAATTACAAATACTTTTCACACAAATAAATCAGATCTAAACAATTGGAAAAATATTAATTGCTCATGAGTTAGGCCAAGCCAATAAATTAAAATGACAACTCTACCTAAATTAATTTATTTGTTCAGTGCCATACCAATCAAACTACCAAAATTATTTTATATAGCATAAAAAATAATAAAATTCATCTGGAAGAACAAAATATCAAGGGAATCAATGAAAAAATATGAAAGACGATGGCGTAACCATACCATACCATACTATATTACAAAGCAGTAATCATCAAAATAATCTAGAACTGGCTAAGAAATAGGTACACAATACACAGTAGTAAAAGACAATAGTAATCCAGTATTTGATAAACACAAAATCCAAGTTTTAAAGACAGAACTCACTATTTGACAAAAATTGCTGGAAAGCAATTTGACAGAAACAAGGTATAGAACAACATCTCACACCATATACCAAGATAAGGTCAAAATGGGTAGATGATTTAGACATAAAAAGTGATATCATAAGCAAATTAGGGGATCATAGAATATCTTATCTGTCAGATCTATGGATAAGGGAAAAATTTATGATTAGGCAAGAGATAAAGAGCATTGCAGGAAGATGGATAATTTTGATTACATTAAATTTAAAACATTCTGCACAAACAAATCCAGTGCAGCCAAGATTATAAAGAAAGTAGGCAGAAAACTGGGGGGGGGGAAGTTACATCAAGTTTCTCTGATAAATAAATATAAATATATAGAGAACTTTCAAATTTATAAGAATATAAGTCATTCCCCAATTGCTAAATGGTCAACTGAATGAATAGACAGTTTTCAGAAGAAGAAATCAAGATATATATATATATATATAAAGTCATATTAAAAATGCTCTAAATCTTTACTAGCTGTGTGACCCTGGACAAGTCACTTAACCCTCATTGTCCCATCCAAAAAAAAAATGCTCTAAATCACTCTTGTTTAAAGAAATGCAAATTAAAACAACTCTGAGGTACCACTTAACACATATCAGATTGTTTCATATGACAGAAAAAGAAAATGATAAATACTGGAGGAGATATGGAAAGATTGGGACACAAATGCACTGCTGATAGAGTTGTGAACTGATCCAACCTTTCTGGAGAGCAATTTGGAACTATGCTATAAAATTGTGCAAACCCTTTGATACAGTAATATCACTATTAGGTATGTATCTCAAAGAGAATTTTTTAAAAAACAGAAAAGAGCCTATTTATCCAAAAATATGTATAGCAACTTTTTTTGTGGTGGCAAAGAATTAGAAATCTAGGGGATGCCCTTCAATTGGGGAATGGCTGGACAAATTGATGGTAATGGAATACTTTTGTGTTATAAGAATTGATGAGCAGATGCTTTCAGAAAAACCTGGTGAGACTTACAGAACTGATACAGAGTGAAATGAGCAGAACCTGGAGAATACTACAAACAGTAATGGCAATATTGTAAGATAAACAACCATGAATGACTTAGCCATTCTCAACAATACAATGATCCAAGACAATTCTGAAGGAATTATGATGAAAAATGCTATTCACCTCCAGAGGAAGAACTGATGAAGTCTGAATGCAGATAGAAGAATACGTTTTTAAAAAATGTTTTATTATTTTTCGGGTTTTTTGTCTGCATTTTCTTTTGCAACTTGGATAATATGGAAATGTTTTGCATGACTCACATGTACAATCTATATCAAACTGCTTGCCTTCTCAGCGAGGAAGGAGGAAAGGGAGGTAATAACAAAAAATAGAATTCAAAAAAATTCTAAATGAATGTTAATAACATTTGTTTATATGTCAATGGGGAAAAATTAAATGTTAAAAAAGAAAATAAAAAAGTGATAGAAAATAAAAAAGTGATAGGGCAGAGTAGAGAAAGTTCTTGACTGAGCTTTCCCAATATTACCTTCCAAACAACTTTAAAATGATGTCTCAAATTGAATTCTGGAGTGGCAGAGCCAAGAAAAGGTCAAAGTGAGACATTCTTCCAGCCCAAGACAACTTAAGAGTTCAGAGAGATCTGTGGCACAGAGGTGGAAGCTACCTAAGAGCCCTCATGGATGAAACACCAATGGTAGGACTAGGTGGTTGTGACAAAAATGGCAGCAATTTTAGGAGCTCCTAAGCCAGAGATAGTAAGGGGACCTGTTAACTGGTCAGAAAGCCTACGGGGAACACCTATTCTACCATTGGACAGAAGACCAGACAGTGCTTGGCAAATCCATTGGCTATGCCCACTTCTGGGTTGTAGTTCAAGGACAGTGAGGAACACTTTTATTTTAAGAGGGAGTGGAAGCCCTCTTTCAAGGGATTAGGGATCCTGAGGAGCAGTATGGATTGGAATCCCAATGGATCAGGGGCCCTTTCTGGGTAAGGACCAGAGTGCAGACCAGGAGATCAGTAACCACACATCTCGCCAGATCACAGCACCAAAAACTTCCAAACCTCCACAACTACCTCTGAAATCAACAATGTAAAAAGCCTGAAGCTTGAGACAGAGGCTATCCCACCCCCACCAACAGAACCTAACATTAACATAAAGTTCCAAATAAAGAAATAGCACAGAAAAATGGGCAAACAGAAAAAAAACCCTGACCATAAAAAGTTACTGTGGTGACAGGGAAGAGCAAGACAAAAACTCAGAAGGAGACAATGAAGTTAAAACAGCTAGAATCGGGCAGCTAGGTGGTGTAGTGGATAAAGCACCAGCCCTGGATTCAGGAGTACCTGAGTTCAAATCCGGCCTCAGACACTTGACACTTAACTAGCTGTGTGACCCTGGGCAAGTCACTTAACCCTCATTGCCCTGCAAAACAAAACAAAACAAAACAAACAAAACAACAACAACTGACCTTCACTTTATGTGATTAGGCTCCTCTAGATCTTTGAGGTTAAAAATGGATTGATGTTCAGGACCTTCTCTGGCATGTCAAGACAGGGAGGTAGAGACCTTAGAGCCCTTGGGTCTGTGGTATATGAGTATTACAGCCCCACACCCACAAGTATTGCTGTTCTACTGTCACCAATTCTCTAGCACTTCCAGTGTCCTGATCCAGGGTCTTTTGGGGGGGGGGGGACAGGGCAGTGAGGGTTAAGTGACTTGCCCAAGGTCACACAGCTATTAAATGTCTGAAGCTGGATTTGAACTCAGGTCCTCCTGAATCCAGGGCCAGTGCTTTATCCACTGTGCCATCTAGCTGCCCCAATCCAGGGTCTTTCTAACTATCTTGGGGCTTTCTAAGCACCATCTGAGCCATAAAAATGGGAAAAAACACATGTTCTATATTCAAATGTCCACTGAAATGTGATTAAAGAGGTAAGAAAGATTGGCAGAGATCCCACTCATCCTCTGATCCATTATGAGGAACAAGACAGAAAAGAGAATTAAACATTTTTTCAAATACATACCCAATGGCCAAAGCCCTCAAAGCTCTGACTTGACCCCCAATCTCTACTCCCTCCCCTCAAATTGTATTGGAATGTAGTCCAAGGCTAGTTGAGGGATAGGACAGCACTGAAGATTAATCATGTTCTATTAGGCTTTTCTTCAGTATCACCATGTTCCCAAGTTAAAGTCCTACAGAGTTGCTTGGGACACTTAGATGTGAAGTGACTTGCCTAGGATTACACACTCAACTATGTGACAGAGGCAAGCTTGGAACCCAAGTGTTCCTAAGTCTGAAGTTATCCTCCTGTGATGTTGCCACACTGCTTGCCCTCTCCCTCCTCCATCTCTTCTCCTCCTCCTCCCTAACCTTCTACCTCTTGCTACAGAAACAGTAATCAAATCATGGCTATCATTGCTTTAGTAAAGATCAATAACTGGATACACTCTGGCTCCAGTAACTTCACCCTTCCCTAGCCACCACTCCTCTACATGTGTTTTCTCCCTCTTTTGGAATGTAAGCTCCTTGAGGGAAAGTAATTGTCCCACTTTTTATCTGTATTCCAATGTTTGGCACACAGTAAGTGCTTAATAAATGCCTTTTAATTCATTCCCATATATTATGTCACATTTCCTTCAATTTCTACTTACTTTTAAAAATTTAATTATTTTTACCAATTACAAGTAAAAACAATGTTAACCATTTGTTGTTTTGAGTTCCAAATTCTATACCTCCCCCCTCCCTTCGATGATAAGCAATCTGATATAGGTTATACATGTGTAATCATGTAAAATATTTACACATTAATAATTTTGGTGAAAAACAGAGAGAGCAAAAGAGGGAGGGAGGGAAAGAGAGAGAGAAAGGCAGGGAGGGAGGGAGGGAAGGAAGGAAGGAGAAAGAAAGAAGGAAAGAAAGTTTCAGTCTATATTCAAATAAAATTAGTTCTTTCTCTGGAGTTGGATAGCACTTTTATCATGAGTGCTTTGGTATCATCTTAGATCATTGTATTACTGGGAATAACTATTTCACAGTTGTTCACTTTACACTATTGCTGTTACTATGTACAATGTTCTCCTAGTTCTACTCATTTCACTATGCTGATGCATAGTTCATGTAAGTCTTTCCAGTTTTTTTTAAAGTATCCTGCTTATCATTATTTTTGGTGAGGCAATTGGGGTTAAGTGACTTGCCCAGGGTCACACAGCTAGTAAATGTTAAGTGTCTGAGGCCATATTTAAACTCAGGTCCTCCTGAACCCAGGGCCAGCACTCTAATCACTGTACCACCTAGCTGCCCCTGCTTATCATTTTTTATGGCACAATAATATTCCATTACAATCATATATCACAACTTGTTCAGCTATTTCCCAATTGAGGGGCATCCCCTTAATTTCCAATTCTTTGCCACCACAAAAAGAGCTTCAATAAATATTTTTGTACATGTGGGTCCTTTTCCCCTTTTTATCTCTTTGGGATACAGACCTAGTATCAGTATTTCTGGATCAAAGGCTATGTACAATGTTATATCCCTTTGAGCATAGTTCCAAATTGCCCTCCAGAATAGTTGGATCAGTCCACAACTCTACCAGCAGTGCTTTAGTGTCCCCATTTTTCCACATCCTCTCCAACATTTATCATTTTCTTTTTCTATCATATTAGTCAATCTGATAGGTGAGTGGTACTTTAGAGTTCTTTTCATTTGTATTTCTCTAATCAATAGTGATTTAGAGCATTTTTATGACTATAGATCACCTATTTATAATAACCAAATCTAGAATAGGAGCAATTACCTACAGTCTGATTTTTAAATGCCTGTGATAGACTGCCCAACATTTCATGAGAACTTTTTTGTTTGTTATTTAGTTGTCTAACTCTTCATGACCCCTTTTGGGGTTTTCTTGGCAAAGAAACTAGAGCGGTTTGCCATTTTCTTCTCCACCTCATTTTATAGATGAGAAAACTGAAGCAAACAGGGTTGAATGACTTGACTAGGGTCATATAGCTAGTAAGTGTCTGAAGCTAGATTTGAACTCAGGAAGATGAGTCTTTTTGACTCCAGGCATGGAGCTCTATCTACTGCAGTGCCACCTAACCTTTGCCCTGAGACCTTAGACCTTAAATATAGAAACTACTCCAAAAGTCCTGTTATGAAACACCATGAGTTAACGTTGTCATGTGTTTTTTCCTCTTGTTTAAAAAACCAAAAACAACCTGGGGATACACTTGTTCTCTTTCACTATATCAGTCAGAAAACTGGTGTCTTTATACATGTAGAAATAATACAGTGCCATTGGCATGACTGTAAAATATTAAAATTTAAATTATATTCTATCCTGCTGTCAAGATCCCATTAACCAAGTTTAAATATACAAAACAAAAAAACAAAAGACAGTACAATAAAACACAGAGCATGATTAATCACTAAGGCTTCTGTGCTTCATATATGTAAAGAGAGGAATGAATCCAGGGTTTGAATTACAATGCCCAAACTTGTACTCAGTGTTCCTATGTTTGTCAAAGGGGAAGGAATAAACCAGATTTTAAATCAGTGTTCAATTCTAACCCCAGGAGCCATTTCCTGGCTCGGTCAGAAGTTGCTGTGGCAATGAAGCGAAATCAATTTGCAGTCAATGCTCACTACTGGGCAAATTGGGTGTGGGAGGGTGAGTGCTGAAGAGCTTAATTGAGGGGCTGTGTGAAAAACTGGAAGTTCAGAGTCACATGGATTCCGGCACTAGGCCTATTAGGAGGCAAGAGAAGCCCTTTCCTCCATAATTAGAGGAGTGGCAAGAGAAGAAATTATGTGGTTAATTTCATCTTTAGTTGCTGACATCACAAGAGGATCATCTGATTTAGACTTAAATGGGTCCTTTGAGATTATCTAACCCAGGGGTTCTTAACCTTTTGGGGTGTTATGGACTCTTTTGCCAGTGTAGTAAAGCCTATGGGCCACTTTTCAGCATAATGTTTTAAATAAATGAATTGAAGGAAATACATTAAATTTAAGTTAGAGATTACTGAAAATAAAGATGCAATTCTTTTCCCATCCAAGTTCACATACCCCCCGAGATCATTAAGAGCCCTTCATCTAAAGCAACCCCCTCAGTTACAACATGAAACAGAAGCCTATAGAGTGACTTGCTAGATGTCATACAGACAATAATTAGGAGAGTCCGAATTTGAACTCCAAATTCAGTACCTTTTCCCTTAAACCACGTTGACTCTTCACAAAGGCTTTCAATAGGTTCGAAATTAGCTTAGATGAAAGCCAATAACAAGACCCCATTTCTCATCTGAGCCTCAGGTGTCCTGGCTGTGAAACAAAACACACAAGAAGAGGTGAGACACCAACAGGAGGGCAACTAGAAATAGAGTGGAAAACAGGCTTCCTCCCTCTGTGTATGTGAACCATGGCCCAGAACTGAAGCTTTGAGTGTAAAGGAGAAACTGACTCATGCCCACATCCATGCTTTCCTCTGGGAACAACCAAAGTTAGATCTGGTCAGGGTGTCCACAATGAAAGAGAAAATACCCTTAATTCACAAGCTAAGATAGAGAATATAGGACAGAAAAACAATAATGATAAAGATGATGATGGTGGTGATAAAGTAGAAGAGGATGATGGTGGTGATGATGTCAACTATGATGACATGCCTAGGTTTGCAAAACACTTTAAATTGTGATGTTTAAAATCTAATGTGTGGGTCACCTTCCTCCTTTCCCAAGTGTAGGGAAAATTAGCTAGGGTTTACTTATAAATCAGAAGCTTTCACACCAGTTTTGGCCATTAAGCATTTGTTAAAGTATACCAGGTATTAATAAAAAGAGAACACCTGGATCATAAAGATAGGAAAGCCTAGCTAGGATCTATGGGAGACAGAAGAGAAAAAGAGCCACCTTTACCTACAAGTCTCAGGCCAAAAAGAAGAAGTTCCTGTGCCTGTCAGAGCAGACCTGTGGGTCCGGAAGAGAAGGGGTGCCTATACACTGCTCCAAGCTAGTGGTCCTATGTTGAGGTCAAAGTCCATAGTATCTGAGAACACACCCTCTTCAGGGTCAGGCAGGTGTGGTTTCAATCAAATCAACTTCAAGGACTCAGCAAAGTCAATCAATTCTGTCAATCCAATCAGTCCAAATCAACCCCAGCTGTGGCCTTTGGGAGTTGGCAAAACCCATTATTTTCTTACAGACCCCACCCCTGTGCTTCATTAAGAAAAATAGTTTCCTTAAATGAAACAATAGCATCACAGATACTTATGACTAACAATGTAAAGGGAATGAAAGGAGAGAAAAGAAATTGAGGGATGCATTGACAAAAACTAAAGGGAGCAGTCCCCTTTAGTAGGTGGATATTACAAATAAAAGAAACTAAAGGGGGTAGTCCCCTTTAGGAGGTGAATATTACAAATATGCAACGAGAAAAGGAAAACAGGAAAATGTCCATTTAAGTCCTTAGAAGTCTTTTCTCAGATGATTCTTGGGATGTCCTCTGGGTGTAGTTGTAGAGTTCAAGCCTTTCAGGTATGGATGCTAATGATCAGCCAGCAAGTCTCAGCTGGAGAGTTTTGGGTGTGTTTGTAGAGAAGGTGCTTCAGATACTGATGATCAGCTGGAAAGCATCCTACAAAATAGGGTGTCCCAGTCTTGGTGCCTAATAACACTACAAGGAGACACTATGGATACCATGTATGATCTCATTTGATCCTCACAACCACCTTGAGAAGGAGGTGTGGTTATTATTCTCATTTTACAGAGAAGACAACTAAGGCAGCATCACAAAGCTAGGAAGTATGTGAGGCCAGATTTCAACTCGTTCCAATGCCAGTACTCTACTGGGCTACCTAGCAAAGGACTTAGATCAAGACAAGCCTCCTCTTTCTAGGCAGTACTGTCTCTCCAGGGACCTATAGAATTCTTTATCCTAATAGTACCACCCTTAGGTGGGGGCTCATAGGATTTAAAGCTGGAAAAGCCCTAAAAGATCACCCAACTAAAACCCCTCAGTTACACAAGGAAACTGAGGCCTACAAAGTCAAACAACCCACCCCTCTAATGAGCCTCAAGTTCCAGAGAATATAGTCCTCCCCATTTATAACACTACTCTAGGTGGGCCCCATCTTAAATGGAGAAAAGCAATTGGAGTCAGTAGACATTCTATTTTTCTCCCTCGTAACTACACAGTCCATGTAGAGCCCAGTACCAGGAAAGGTCAAAGTCCAGATTTATGGCTTTAAATCATGGCTCTGCCCCCTTGCTACTCCCAAACCCCAGATCCTGATCAGTTTGGGAGCTCCTTCACTCATCTGGAGATTCTTTAGTGGTCTGGGAACTCTTCCAACGCTCTGCTCCTCCACTGCTGCTTGTTTACATTTCTGTGGTACCAGGCTTGGTCCAGGAACTCCTTGTTGTTCTACCATTGCTTCTGTCTTTTGCCACTTCTCGTGTCACATTGGTCCCTGGAGTGGATGCCTAGCTTTGGCCACCTTCTTTCTGATTGCCAAACCTTCCTTTTATAGGGCAATACCCAAGAGTGTAGCTCAGGTGTATGAAATAGCTGTGAACCATCAATCATCACCAATATGTTGTCAGTGAGGCAATAAGTACTCTGGGCAAGGTAAAGAATTCCCCACTGATTGAGAATACTCATCAATCCAGACCAATGTCCCCCAAAGTGGGACAGTGAGGACTTTGGCCAGGAGCCAGCATCAGTGCCAGAACAAAAGGATATGTCAATAAATCAACAAGGACACAGGACAATGCCTGAACATATTCATAACATTTAAAGGCATAGAGAACCCATGCCAAGAATATCAAATTGGAGAAAAAGCCATAGGAACTAGAGCTAGAAAGATCTTTTGATGTCATCTAGTTCAACTTCCTCATTTTACAGATGAGGAAACTGAGTCCCAGAAAGGTTAAGTGCCTGAGTCATAACATCAAAGCTGGTTTTGAACTGAGGTGCTCTGACTTGGATCCCGATGATCTTGCTTCACAATTACACTTATTCTCCAAAGATCTAAGGGATAAAGGCAGCTGGGCTTCCATGAGAAAATAGATTAAAAGGATTAGTGTTCATCTGTTAGGAAAAGAATTAAGTCTGGGAAGGCCATGATGGAAGCCCACAAAATCATAAGGCCATTAGAGAGAGTGAACTTATTAACCAAATTCTGGGACACTACATGTATTACTAGGGAAATACCCTTGAAACCTGAAATGACACTTAGGAAAAATAAGAAACAGGCCTACTTTACACAGTTGGCTATATGTCGATGAAACTCATTCTCCCAAGAGGTGATTCAGTCTAAGAACATAAAAAAGTATAAGGCAGGTTAACAGACTGAGAGGAAGGTTCCCTGAACAATCAATAGAGGATATTATGGGAAGATATGGAAGGGGACTGCACAAGCTTAGAAGGCATGGAGGTATTGAACCACTAGAAGGAGAGCTCGCATTTATGAAAGCATAGATTCCCTGGAGCAAGCAAGAAGGTTTAAGGAAAGTGTGTGGTCAACAGCTCCATGATGTAGGATTTAGTGGCATTTGGGAGAACTATAACTTTTCTTTGGGGGGCACCACAGTGGCCACTTCTCATGCTTTTCTTGAAGTGTCTCTTGGGAGCACTGTCAGAGGGCAAAATGGCAATGCTTGGAGTTTGTCTTTGCTTCACTCATCTCCATCCACTTCTCAAAGACCTCCTCTCAGAAGCATCCTTAGGGGACCAAGTTTCCCTCCACTATCTCTTCCTTGAGTAATTGTGCAAATGCTTCCTTTATGAGCTTTCTCCAGTTCTAAATCCCATTATATCTATTCACTACCCCCACCTTACTTCTATTATGGTGACAGTTCGCTCAACTTGGGGATACAGCCCCAAGGGTATGGCCGCCACCCCTTCCAGACATACCAATCAGCCCTTTGATGACTTCTTTTCCTCTTCAATGCTACTTTTGAGGATATATGTAACCTGATTTCACAAAAATTTAGATCTACAACTAGAATGAACTTCAGAGGCCCTCTAGTCTAACTTCATCATTTCATAGAGGAGGAAACTGATGCCCGGGGAGGTCAAGTCACTTGTCTGAGGTTGCACATTGAGTTTGTGGTAGAGAAGAGTTGAATACAGGTTCCTCGATTCTCATTCCAGTGCTTCTTCTAACCCTGGTACCTTCTGAAGCATCTGACTTCTAGAAATGTTGGTCAGTCAATAAATCAACAACAGATGCTTTCATTAGGCATCTACTATATTCCAGTCAGTGCGTCAGGCACTGGGGATACAAAACCAAAATTGAACTGTTCCTGCTTTCAAGGAGTTTATATTCTATTGGGGCAGACAGCATGCAAATATACATAGAAAATACACACATACACACACACACACACACACACACACTAAGTAGAAATGCCATCACATGTTCCCTGTTAAGTTCTCACTAGTAGCAAAATTCTGTACTAGGTGTTGTGTGGGATAAGAGGGCACCCACTTGTTTAGAGAGCTAATAATGAGGTAGGTGTACAAGTGCTGGAATCTGGGCCAAAAATCATTCCCACAATGCTCATCTCTATGGAACAGCTAAGGAAGACAAGAGTTCATTCCAACTTTGTCAGAGTATTTAGGGAGGCCAGAAAACAGAGAGGTTGCCCATATACAATGAAATGTGGTAGCTGTGATGGCCAGCCTTGGTGCACGGATGGGAGGGTACAGCAGTTGGGGTATGCCACAAACATGCCAAGAAGGAACAAACAAGTTTAAAAGTTGCCATGACAGTGGTACACCCCCAGAACTCGTCTTGGTTCTCCTTTCCTGGTATTGGCACTGAGGGATGTGTGGTATATATGTGTATGGGTGTGTTGTGTGCATGTGTATATATGTGTCTGGGGGGGATGCATTGTGTATACATATGTGTGTCCATGTGCACATGTATACATGTGGTATTTATGGGCATGAGGCTTGGATGGGGTTCATGGTTTAGTGGCTCTAGCCACCCTCCACAATATACCAATTAGAATTTAAGCTCTTTGAGGGCAGCAGCTGTTTTGCTTTTATCTTTGTTTTTCCAGCCTTTAGCACAAAGCCTGTAACATAATAGGTGTTTAATATGTTTCTTGGATTGGATTAGATTAGATTGGATTGGATCTGTGACTCTTACTACATATGGGACCTTGGGAGAGTTATTTCATGTCTCTGGTCCTCAGTTTCCTCATCTGTAAAATGAAAGTGTTTTAATTGGCCTCTGGGGTCCCTTCTAGCTTACCTCTATGACTGTGTGACCCATGGCCAAGCAACAATGAGATCTGAGTGAGTACATTCAGCCTAGCCTTTCTTATCTAAATTGTGTCAGAGTTGAGCCTAACCCCTTTTCTGATTCACTAAAGAGAGTGTCTGGGAGATAGGGAAGGGGAGACGGAACCAGCAGTTGACTTCAGACACCTGTGGTTTCAAGGGGCTATCAAAAGAGTTGTACAAAGGACAGTGACTTTGAAATACTTCTAAGTTCTATGATGTCATCCATCTGGGTGCTTCTCCAATTAACTCCTCCAACATGACCCCTCCCCATACCTTGAGTTTTCTAGTGATGAGCCACTGAGCAAGCCTTAAGGCCAGATTTAGATACAGAAGAGATATCTAAGGTCATGTCGCCCAGTCCCCTTCCACATAGTGCATGCTCACCATCTCACCAAAAGGAGATCACAATAGGAATGTAGTAAAGGATAAAGGCTATATGGAAAGGAAAATGACTTAAAAACAATCCATATGGTAAATCCAAACTGTGTACACAAGTGCTGAAAGATTGTGGAATCAATGGAGTAGCCAGAGATGAGTGGGATTAAGCAAGGCTTCCTGGAGGAGGTGAGTCAATTGTATCCATAAGGAATCCTGACTTATAGTAGCATAAAAGAATTTACCATTACCAAAGTTGCCCCCAGATATGTGAGATCAGGCCTAATCAGGTGGGTAGAAGGTGGTAAAAAGGAAATATAAATTCTAATCCCTCTTATCTACTGACTAGTTATATGTCCCTGTACAAATAATTAACCTCCATGTCTTGGTGTTTCTGTCTGTGGCTTATAACATGTTCATCTTACTTAACCTACCTTACAAGGACACTGTGAGATTTCAAGTTCGTGTTTACAAAGTACTTTGAACAGCATGAATCAAAGTTGTATTCAAAGTGCCAGATACTGTAATTACATAGAGGAGGTCTGCATTCTTCGTTGTACAATCCATGCTTCTATGTTTTTCTCAATTCTAAAACATCACTCCAGGATATTCATGTTAAACTTCTTTTAATTGTCCCAGAAAAGCTTAATAAAATCTATTTAGTGCTTTTCAAGTTGGAGAAATTTACATAGTGTTTCATTTGAAATAGGCTTTGTGTAGTATATAATGCTTCTGCAGCCCTGGGGAGCCCTGAACGCTAGTTTTGCAACTCGTGTGTTGATTGGCATATACACCAGGCTTATCAGTAATTAATATTCTATAAGGCTTATGTCCCTACACAGAGAGGCTCTTTTGGGGAAACACCTGAATTTGACTCTTTTCCAGCTCTTATCTATGCATCCTCAGTTCCCTGGAAAGGCCCTAAGCTATCAAGGCATAGAACATAGAACAAGTCTGAACATGCAAAGCACAGAACGGATTCATGTGTGAACCCATAGACAGCTAAGAATATTTTCCTCTCGGATTAGCCCCCACCTTCCTCAGGGTCCTATATAGTCACTCCTGACTTAAAGCACCACCCTGGGATTGATGAATGGCATAGGGCAACCAAGAAAGGGAATTCAATTCAATTCACTCAGCAGCTATTGAGTACCTAATTATATGTCAGGTGTTGTCCAAGGTGCTACACTGGGAAAGATAAGATAAAATAGTCCCCATCCGTAAGGAGTTTCAATTCTGCTTGGGGAAGGGAAGGAATGGCAAGTACACAGAGTGGCAAATACAAAATCTCTTAAAAAATAAAATGTAAAAGTATGGGGGGAGGAGCACTGAGGAATTAGGAAAATCTAAAGAGGTAATAATGAAGCCAAGCCTTAAAGGAGGGGCGGGGTTCCAAGAGGCAGAGGTGAAGAGGAAGTGCATTCCTCAATGCAACCTTAGACTGTATCAAGAGAAACATAGTTTCAAGGACTAAGGAGGGGTAGCCATGATGTATTCCCCTCCATTCAACTCATATCTGGAATGTTCTGTTCAGTTTTGTCTTTCCACCATCTTTTGGGAACTACATTGCTAAGCTAGAGAGCATATGTTTAGGCATCAGAAGAGAGGACTCAGGGGAAGCCATGCTGCCGGGCTTTAAGAATTCAAAGTGCCATCATGTGGAAAAGGTATTACTCTAATAATCAAATGGACTAGCAATGTCATCAGTTTGGATATTCCCTCTGAAGATACACATAGCCACGTACCTGTGCCTGCCTAACCTGGGTCTCTATTCTCCCTGAAGTTCCTCAGAGGGGGTCCACCCCAGATGCTGAATGCCTTGCTCAGTTCCTTTCAACATCCTGAACGTATCAGGGAAGCTAGCCCATATATTCTTCCTATAATTCCTTCGTGATCTCTTTTATGCCTGTACTTTGAAGTTCTTCATATGTTGCATATATGTTGTAGTCGGCACAGACCTTCCATGCACCTCTCCATTACCTTCTGAGTGTCAATTTTAACTCTTTAGAGAACATTATTTCCCATGCCTGGATGCCCTTGAAAAGATGGGCCTTTGCTTCCATGGGAAGCTTGGGTCATTAAAGGAGCTTTAAAATTTTCTGAAGGTAATTCAGCCCACTCTCCTGCTCTTTCCTTTTAATTCTGAGCCCAATTTACCTGTACTGTCTGCCCCACTGCTGGAGAAGCAATATGGGCTGAATATCCAAATACATGTTGAAATCTGTACAGTTTGATTCAATTCAAAAAGCATTTATTAAGCACCTATTATGTGCCAAGCACTGTGCTAAGTGCTATGGATACAAAAAGAAGCAATAGATAGTCCCTGTCCTCAATGAGCTTACAATTTAATAGGGGAGACAACATGCAAACAAATATATACAACGCAAGCTGTATGAAGGATAAATAGGAACTCGTTAATGGTGGGAAGACACTGGAATTAAAAGGAGTTAGGGAAGGCTTCCTGTAGGAGGTGAGATTTTAGTGGGGATTTAAAGGAAGACAGCAAGGTCATCAGTCAGAGTGGATGAGGGAGAACATTCCAGGCATGGGGGACAGCCAGAGAGAATGTCCAGAGCTGAGAGATGGAGTGTCTTGTTCAAGGAGTAGCCAGAAGGTCTACATTGGAAGAGGACATGGAGGGAAGTATAAGAAGATTGGAAAGGTAAGAGAGGGCTAGATTATAAAGGGTTTTCAATGCCAAACAGAACATTACGTACGTGCTCCTGGAAGCAATAGGAAGCCACTGGAGTTTACTGAGTAGGGAGAGAGGTGACATAATCAGACTTGCATTTTAGGAAAACCACTTTACTGACTAAATGAATAATGGATTGTAGTGAGGAGAGAGGAGATACTTGAGGCAAACAGACCCAGCAGCTGGCTATTTCCTGTACTAAAGTGGTGGTAGTGGCAGAGGAGAGAAGGGGGAGAATTCAGGACATGTTGCAAAAGTGAAATCAATAGACCTTGGAAACAGCTTGGATATGGGGAGAGGGGGTAGTGGGTTGAGAGATAGTGAAAAGTCCAGTTAGGATCGTGAGGGACTAGAAAGATGGTGTTGACTTCTACAGTAACAGGGAAGGGTTAGGGTCCTTTCTGTGTAGGTAGACAGGCCAAACTCTTTTGAATGATTACTGATTTCTTCCAGGAGGCTTTGTAATGTCCCAGACTTGATGCAATAACCCCTCTGCCATCCAAATGGTGGCATTCAGAGCACCTCAGCACCACAGGGAACCTCTCCTCCCTCTGGTCTCTTGGTTGGATCTCCTCCATCACAGTAGTGAATATCTTTGGTGAGCAGACATTTCTTCCTGTGTTGTGCTTCTTTGATGCTATGATCAAAGAGTTTTTGAATAGAGCTACTTCTATTGTTATATCTTCCAAGGAATCCTGAATGATCCTGACATAGGGATGGGAGACAAAGGGCTTGTAAGGCATTGTTTTGTTCTTCTCAATCAAGTTTTATAAGTAATTATAAGCACATTTGCACCTTAGATTTTACATCTTTCAGTTAAGTGGGCAATGGTAAAGATGTGACCCATTGCTGAAAATTACTTGTGAACACCTGTTTGTCCCCTACTAATATCCTCATCAAGGATGCTCACAATTCCTTTATAGATGACATTAAAGATTTGTTTTATAGATATGAGAGTAGACATCAGTTCTTCCAGTAACCTTTTTTATATTAACAAGGTCTAAGATGTTCCCCATGACTTTAGTGTCTTTCACTCTTTTAAATACCTTCCATATCAGTCCCCCAGTGCCCTCACAATTGTGTTGTTTTCGGCATGGACCTTGTCAATATATACTTGGTCAAATATGGATTTGTTTTCTTTACTGTCATTTCTACCTCCTTTTTAAGTACCTCTGGGACTGTGATGTTAAGGTCCAAGTAGGGTGGTTCCACTATCCTTTATGGGAAAGTAACATTGTTAAAATGGCTTTTGCAAATCTTTTCCATTTTTCTTTGGTTTGTATTCCTCCTTCCATTTTTATCCTTCAATGCTCAAGGGATGACTTTGTTTAGTTAGATCTCTTGCCAAGCTTTCGTTAAATTAGTTTTACCCTCCACTGCTTCTCTCCCCTTTATGAAATTATACTACTCATAATCATCCATCATCCTCTTTATAAAATTTTACAGACTGAGTTTATATTTCTAACCCAGTGTTGACCCAGAAGGCAAAAACAAGAACAATCAGTCAAAGTTGCCAAGAGGCAAATTTAAGCTTGACCTCAGGAAAAACTTCCTAACAGAGCTATCCAGGAGTGCAATGGACTTCTTTAGAAAGTAGTAAGTCCCCCTTCATGGGAGGTATGCAAACAAGCAGGGATGACTACTTGTAAGATATGTTATAAAGGGAATTCTTTTTCAGGTATTGATTGCAGCAAATGGACAATGAGATACATTTCAACTTAGAAATTCTGTGATTCTGAGACCAACCCAGGTAGAAAAATAACGAGGTTAGGGAGGCAACATATCCTACAAATTACTTTGGACTAAAGGGCCACCCTGAGGCTGAGATTCACCTAAGACATCAGGATTGATAGATATTTGACCCTTCCCCTGGACCTACACATATTCCATATGCCTCACAGTACCAAAGAAGGGCAGGCTTTCTCCTCTCTGTCCTGAATCTTTTCCTTTTTTCCTTTTGAGTTCAGATTACCATAGCAACTAGGTTGACCTGGGTCCATTTCTTGGTACCAGATCTCCCTGGCTACTCCACTGCTATCACTCAGCTCTACTAAATTGAATTCTTGAAGCACTCATTTGGTTCAGGAATTCCTTTCTTTGGTCTTCCATTGTCATTCTTTCCACTATCCTCTTGCTTCTACCTGGTATTCAATGATTCTGTATGCTGTCATCCATCCTTTCTTCCATACCCTACCGCGCCCCTCCCCCCATCTGCTTTCTCAGGTAAGTATCCTAAGATCTTCTAGAAATTGTCTGTTCAGGCCAACATGTTCCAGGGCCAGTCAACCCATTTCTATTTATTTTGTAAGGAGTAAAACCTTAAGAAGTTGAAAGGTTCAAAACTGGATTAGAAACGTAAACTAGTATGTGAAATTTTATATAGAGGATTGATGGGATTATTATAAGTAGTATAATTTCATAAAGCAGAGAGAAGCAGTAGAGGGTAGAACTAATTTAATGAGGGCTTGGCAAGACATCTAACTAAGTAGCCATCCCTTGAGCATCAAAGGATGAACATGGAAGGAGTAATACAAGCCAAAGAAAAATGGAAAAGATTTGCAAAAGCCATTTTAACACTGTTACTTTTTGATCAAGTATAGTGGAACCATCCTACTTGGACCTTCACATCACAATGCCTCATCAACCAGCTGTGAAGACCTCCATAAGTATTCTATACCAGAGGTATCAAACATGTGACCCTCAGCCTCATGTGGCAGCCAGAATCAGAATGAAATGTAATTGTGAAATATTTAGCAAAATAAATAAAAATAGGGGGGCAGCTAGGTGGTGCAGTGGATAAGGCACTGGCCCTGGATTCAGGAGGACCTGAGTTCAAATCCAGCCTCAGAAACTTGACACTTACTAGCTGTGTGACCCTGTGCAAGTCACTTAACCCTCATTGCCCCACAAAAATAAATAGATAGACTGATAGATGAATGAATAGATAAATAAATAAATAAAAATAAGATAATACATAGATAGCATTGCATTTTAAAACTAAGTCAATACATGGCCCTCAGAGATCCTTATGTATAGATTGGGGGCCCCTATTTGTTTGAGTTTGGCACCACTGCTTGATTACCCTTCTCTTCTAAATTTCCCCAGTCTTCATTCCTAGCTAAGTTGAAGTAGTTAAATTCCATTCTTATTTTCCCCACCTCTGGGTACAGGCAGCAAGCCCCCAACAGGGTCAGTACCCATACCACTGAGTCTCTGAGGCTGAGGAAAATCCCACACACCCATTTCTACTTGCCTCTCCAAACTCTGCCCTCCTCCAATTATCATGAGGCTCTGGGGAGCCTCATGGTCACACCAGGAATACTGGAAAGGGGAGAACCAGTGCTGGGCTCCTCTTTCCCAAAGGTCTGCATGTATGAGCTCAAGATTTGTCCCACATGTTAGAATGGAGGGTGCCTGTGAGAAGGAATTCTTTCATTCATCATAATTGTATCCCCAAGAATTATGCAGTCCTTGCCACATAGTATACACTTAAGAAATCCTTGTTGACTGATGGATTCATACTTTGTAAACTTGCTTTCCAGGATCACTGTAGGGCTCCAAAGAAATAAGTATACTGAGAATTTGAGAATTTGCACCTATAGGTTCATTCCTGTTCTCAACTTAATGGTTTATTTCTGTACCCAAGGCCTGCAGAGTTACCTGGAGTGATTAGCCCATCAAAATAGCATTTTCTACTGCAGATAATTTAAGACTAATGAGCATATCTGGCTTTCTGAAGGTTCCAAGACCAAGGGTTGGTTTTTCTCCAGTCTTGTAGCCGGAGATATGCTTTCCTGGCCATCTCCCAAAGCATAAATGTGATCTCTTTAGAAGGCATGAGAGAGCCTGGAAAGCTTTCATAGCCCAAATGCCTAGAGACATAGAATGTAGAAAGGCAAGTACATCAGGAATCTAAAGAGCTGGGTTCTAGTACAGTGGTTTATGACAGTGGTTTAGTGCCCAGAGGCTCTTCCTCAAAAGCTTAGGTCAGGCAAAGAATGGATTTCACATCATCCCACCTGGTGTTCTCACCTCAGCTCTACAGCCCCCAAATCTCAATTAATTTGGCCAAGATAAATGCTTTTGATGATATGTCAGGTGGAACAGATTTCTCCTCACAAGGGGTTTAGTTTTTAATTTTCTGTATGGGGGAAAAAGGCAGCATCAAAGAGCAGGATGGCATCTGATGTAGGCCAGTTCATGCTGGAATGTTAGATTATCTTAATTTACTATGATATTCCTTTTATGAATGTAACCAGCTCCTTGATGCATGGAATCATACCTGCCGCATGTATTTAGGTGGAAATTACCTTATCCAATCCTCCTCTGCCTCAAGGGCCTTGCCCCTGTTTCTTTTTTGCTTAATTGAACTATGCTCTCCTCTCCCCCACCCCCTTCCCCATAGGGGTGGCTTGGTACAGCAGAAAAAAAGGGTGGGTTTTAGAGTTTGAAAGATGGTGTTTCGGTCCAAGTAAAAATGGGTGTGATTTGGAGCAAATTACTAAACCTCTAGGGTTTTTTTTTCCTGAAAAATTAGGGGGTTGTACTAGAATCATTTGTGTCAAACTCAAATAGAAATGGGGAATGGGGACTAAACCATTCATAAGAATCCCCTGTAGGCAGCATACTGGCTTAGAAAATGACATATTGACATTATCTCTGTTCTGTTGTATTTTGATATATTTTGTTAAATATTTCCCAATTCTATTTTAATCTAGTTCCTCCCTCATTTGCTGGTCCTTGGGCTGGGTGTCTGACACCTTTGTACCCGAGGGCCTTCTATATATGATCTAATAATGAAGCTAAAAACAATTGGATGCTTCCGGGGCTAGGGCTGGGGTGGGGAAGATAGTGAAGGAGCCAGTAGCATCATCAACATTTGAACTATCTATGTGTGCTTGGGCAGGTCACCTTCATTCTCTGGGTCTCAGTTCCCTGATTTGTAGAATCTTTCTAAGATTACTGACAGTAGCTCAGCAATCATAATCCAGTACCCACAGATAGCATTCATCCATGTCAAATGAGTTGAATTCATGACAGCTAGGTGCTCTCATTATTTTCCTACTTAACTTTTTTTCACTTAACTCTCCTTTCATGATTCATATTCTATCTTTTTCCATCCATAGATCATTCTCTTTGGCAATGAAAATGGAAGCAAAGAAGTGAGCAGCTCTGCCTAATGCTCTTGGCAATTGCAACTGCCCTAGGCACTTTGAAATGTGGTCCTATTCCTTCTTTGAGGCTCTTCATTTTCCCAAACTAGTTTCAACAGCAGCAGCAGCAACAGCAACAGCAACAACAACCTCTTCTTTTCCTTAGCTTTTCTTACTAGCTGCAGATCATTCTATGCTTTAGCTCCTCTTACAGAACCAGGTCAGGTTCTTGAATTAAGCTTGCATTTCTTGCCCTTGCCTCTGATAGGTTAAAAAAAACTATTTAATGAGTTCCCTGTGCATCCATATCCATTACTTTAGCACAGGGGTTATTGGTCTTTTTTCTTGTCAAAGATTCCTTAGGCAGTCTGGTGAAGAGTATGGGCTCTTTACAATAACACTTTAAAATACATTAAATAAGAGGATTATAAAAGAAACCAATTATATTGAATATAATTATCATTTTTAAAATAAGTTCATGGGCCTTGGAATTATTTTTCTCTGAATCTCCAGAATGTTATTCTTGGGAGTTTCCTGAACCTCCTTGGTTGACTTCCCCCATAACAGTTTAACTTATGGGGTCCTACCTATCCTTCCTTTGAGCCCTTTGAAATCTGGGCTTCCCAAATTTAGGGTACACATTAAACTATTCCCAGTTTTCCTCTCTTCTATCACAAACTCTAAGATGAATTAGACACATACTTCCCTCCCAAGTTTCTCATCATTTCTACCCTAGAAACCTTTCTCCCTGTTGGTAAAAATCAGATCCAGAACAGAATTTCTCTTTCTTGGCAATTCCATCCTTTAAATGGCACACTGTTCATTAAAGCACATCAAGAAATTACTGTGTGTTCCACATTTGGCAGAGTGCTGTAAGAGATAACCACTGAGTCCTCATCATTATTAAATCATGCCTCTGTGCCAGGTGTGTGATGTTTTCTGAACACCACCATTTCCTCCTTCTATCCAGGTGGTCTGTAGTGTACTCAGATGAGAATATCCCTTCTCTTTTTGCATCTCTTGATGTTTACCCAAATACTCTCCACCATGTTTCCCACCATGCTTGTCAAATGAGTAAATCTTTTAAATGCATAAGACTACCATTTGCAGTAACCCCCTTTTACTCATCCTATTTCTTTCCAATAAGGTATACTCTTTCCAAAGCATATTGAACTCATAGGGCTCATCCCACCAAGGCTCAGTGATATGATGTCAAATTTGTCTTCTTGTGGCAGGATCTCCAGTCCATCTTACCTAGTAACTGTACTTTGTGTATTCAATTTGTATATAGACATCCAGAGTCGTGTCTTTTATTAATGTCTCCTTTGTTATATTTTGTCTCCTGTCATTTTCTGGGCATCTCTACTATTATTCATCTTCCTCTGTATTCTTTATGGTATCTAGCTTGGTGGATTTACACAGGTTGTTTTATCCCTCTACCTTCCTTTTCAGCTTAAAACTCTTTTGATTAGATTTGCAAGACACCAGGAAATAGCTGAAGTTGTACAACTGACAACTGGGAAAGAGATCTTGCTGAGACTTTCATTCATTCATTCAATATAAATCAAGACCCTGCAAGGCACTGTATTAGGTGTTGATGTACTTTGCCTGTGGCCCAGAATTTAGACTTACCCATTAAGAAGAAGGGAGAGAAAAGGATCAGAAGGGGGGGAAAACTTCAACTGATTCCTGAAAGTAGAAGGAGCTGAGATTGCCTGTCTTTGTGGTGATGGGGATGTAGTAAGGGGGAAAAGAGGCTAGTTATCCCATGTAGGGATAACTAGTTATCCACGTAGGGGAAAATTATCAGGGTGAAGAATATATGTTGTCTCCAAAGAGGGAAAATTCATCATCCTCTAACGCAACCCATTCCACTTTGGATTCACTCTCCTTGTTAGGAAGTTCTTTTTTCCCCCTGATGTTAAAATGTCTCTGGTATCAATATGTCTCTCTGTAACTCTCACCTATTGCTCCTGGCTCCACCTTCTGGGGCCAAGCAAAGCAAACTTTTTTTTCCTTTTCCACAGGAAAAGCCCTTCAAATACTTAAAACCAGCTAGTGTGTCTTCTCACCCACTTGCTGCCTACCCCAAAGCTGATTTTTGTATGGTGACTGCCTTGGTCACCATCCCCTGGACTGTCTCTAGCACATAATGGCCTTCCTAAAACGACAGAGCCAAAAAGGAACCTAGACATTATTTAGTATAACCTCTCCCTTTTTAGAGCTGAGGAAACTGAGCCCCAATAAAGGGGAAAGAGACGTAGGGGTAAGACCTGTGATTTTGTTGCTATAGGGAACTTTAAGGTGAGTAAACTCCTTCTACGAATGCAGGTCAGCACCTCTACAACTTAGAGAGTAACTTTGAGTACTCAAAGGTTAAGTGATTTGTCAAGGAGCACACAGCCAATATGTCTCATAGGTAGCACTTAAACCCAGGTCTCCATGTCTCCAAGGCCAGCTCTCTGTCCCTCACACCACAGTTCCTTTTATACTGTCCAAAGTCTCACAAGTAGTAGCTGTCAGGGGTAGCATTCAATCCCACAAGTCCTTTGCCTCCAAATCCAGTGCTCTTCCTCATATCAAACTGCCTCCTTTTCAGGTGCCTTGGCTACTGCTTCCCCCAAATAGCCTCTCCTTTTTTTATTCCCCTTCCCATTCACTCTCAGTAAACAGTCTGAGAAAAAGAAAGGTAACTCAGGAAGCAAAGGAAAGCTAATGAGGCTTTTTCCGCAAACAGTATACCTTGGCCATTCTGAACAGCCTCTCTGGATCTCAAGTCATACTTGTTAATAGTGAACATTTGGAAACTAATTTTAAAATAACTGAGCAAACTGAAACATCTTCCGGATGACTTCTCCCTAGAGATAATAGCACCCATTCTCCCTGAAGCAAACCATTGGTCATTTTCACAATCTTTCTTGTTGTTTCTTTAAAGGTCAAGGGACAATTCTTTTGGCATCTAAGCTTAACAATTGCTGCAATCTACAGTGAAAGAGCCAAAGTCAGAAAGAGAAGGTCTCATTTGTAGTTTTTATCAGTAGTAGATTAGAAGTGCTTTTACTCTTTCGATTTGTAAGACAAAGATAGTTTTCATTTTCTCCCTTCTTAAAATTTGCCTTGGTTACCCCAGGATTTTGAACATACTATAATTCCAAGAATTTGACTTCTTGCCCTGTTCCACCCCACCACAGACACACACACACACACACACACACACACATACACTACACACAAACACATCAGCATCTCACTGACTGTCTGGGAAGCTAAATAAACAAGAGTCCAGTGCTTAGTATCTAACCAAGGTAAATAATAGAAAGAAAGGTATTGGTGTATAGAAGCTATGAGACCACCCTGTATTCATGGAATCATAAATTACTGGAAGCCACATGCTATGCAAGAAGGAAGGCATGATGAATGGGAGACATGATTATATAAGAATCAGAACTCAAGTCCAGGTACCATATCTGTGACTCATTAGCATTTGCCCTCTCTAGGCTTTAGTTTCTTCATCTTTATGACAAAAGTGTTAGGCTAGATGGTCTCTACGTTATTATATTATACATCAAGATTCCTGCTAGCTCTGCCGTATCATATTCTAACATCCTATGCTCTGAATTTATCTTCTAGTTTTGAAATCAGCCATTCTGTATTCTAAGGTCAATTTCAGCTCTGGCATTCTATGTTCTAAGGTCCTTGTCAATTCCAACATCCCTTGTTCTCAGGTCAGTTCAACAGAATGTCAGAAATGGGAGGGATCTTTGACATTAGAAGGTCTAAGGTCCTTTCTAGCTTTAGATCTATAATCCAGTGATGCTCAGGTGCACATTTGTCTTGGGAAGAAATTCAAGGCAGGAAAGAAGGAAGGCAGAAAACATTTGTTAAGCACTTATTATGTGCCAGGTGATGCGCTAAATTAGAAATATTATCTCATTTGATTTTGACAATAACCCTGAAAGGTAAGTACTATTATTATACACATTTTATAGCAGAGGAAACTGGGGCCCAGAGAAGATACATGATCTGCCCAGGGTCACAAAGGTAGTGTCTAAGACTATATTTAAACTCAAGTCTTCTTGACTCCAGGTCCAGCATGCTATCTATTGCTCCACCCAGGACATAAGGACCTCAAAGATCTTGGAGTGCTTTGCCATTTCCTTCTCTAGCTCATTTTACAGATGATGAACTGGGGCAGACAGGTTGAAGTTACTTGCCCAGGGTTACACAGCTAGTCAGTGTCTGAGGCCAGATTTGAATTCATGAAGATGAGTCTTCCTGACTCCAGGACCAGAAGTCTATCCACTGCAGTGCCACCTACATGTTCTAGAAAGAGACCTTAGAGACCATGTAGTCCAACCTCTATTTTACAGAGGAGGAAACTGAGGCCCAGACATGTTCAATGACTTGCCCCAAAGTACACAGGTAGTATAGAACCAATATTTGAATTCAAGTCCTCAGCCTCAAAATCTAGTAAGCTTTCCATTATCCAACCATCCTATTTTACACATGAGAAAACTGAGTAACAGAAAGATAATATGATTTTCCCAAGGTTAAAAAACAAGTTAGCAACAGAACTGGGACCAGAAGCCAGGGCTCCTGATTTCCTACACAGAGTTTTGTTTTAATTTATTTTGTTTCTGTGACAGTCTTGACACTGAAATAATTCTCAATTCCATAGAAGCTTACAATTGGAAGAATCCTTGGAAGTTATCTGGTCCAACTTCTTCACAAATTGCTAGTATGTTGGACTTACAGTCAGGATGACTTGGGTTCAGATTCCACCTCTGTGACTATGGGGAAATCATTAAATCACTTTAATCTTCAGTTTTTCCTCATCTGTAAAACTGGAATAATAATAATAATAATACCTATAATCTCTACCTCATGTAATTTCTATAAGACTCCAAAGAGATAAAATTATGTCAAATAGGGTGCCTTTAAAGTGATATGAAATGTCAGTTATTATTATAGAGGAATGTCCTTTATCCAAGGTCATTCAAGGTTAGTAGAAAAGCCTGGATTTGTGTAGAAAGGCCTGGATTTGTGTGTTCAACTAACTCCTAGTTCTTTGCCTTGCTCCCAAAACAGCCATCCACTATGCCTTGACTTGCTTAAACCATTCATTTAGCAATGGGAAGGAGACTCCAAACTCAAATTTCTGACCTCTGGGTTCCTTCCAGTAGTCCCTGTACCCTCTGGAAGACAATCAGATTTCACCTACAAGAAGACTGGTTAATATCTCCTGCTTCCAAAATGGAATTGGAGACTTGAAAATGGAAATTGGTTACCTAATTCACTCTAAATCAATGTCTTTGTTGATAATGCCTCTGTCAATGGAAGTATCAGGAATCCAGCTGAGCACTGGTGCAGAGCCCCTCAGTCATTCCTTGTCTCAGGCTGTCCTTGGGACAGGAACTAGAAGAGACAATTTTCAATCAGGCCTCAGCTGTGCTGGCCTTTCTTCCCCGCGCCCCCCCCCATTAAAATGTACTTAGGATGACCTTCCTCCAAGGGACAAAGAGGGAGGAAAGTTTTCCAAAGAGACTGATCGAAAGGCATAGGGTGCATCTGGAATCCACGGATAATGTATTAAATAGAAAGTCTTTGGGGGGCTCAAGGTAAAAATCTGCTGTAGCTTTTCATGAAGTCTTAAAGTATTGAATAGGTGCCCTGTGGGCTTGGGTTTGTTAGCAAGAAATGGGAAATTACATCTCAGAATAGGCTATCTTTTTAAAGACTCAGACAAGTGGGTTACATACATTGCTGTACAATCAAATGGCTCAATTCATAGAGAATCAATCATTCAGCAAGCATTTATTAAGCACCTACTATGTACTAGATGTTGCTACTACAAAGACAAAAATGAAATGCTCTCTCTTCTCACAGGGTTTTCATTCTAGAGGAGAGGAGAAATGATATGCACAAATGAATGTAGATCCTGACTATAGACAAAAGACAAAGATAAAGACTAGATTTGTATGGGGGAAGCTAGGTGGTGCAGTGGATAAGGCACTGGCCCTGGATTCAGAAGGACCTGAGTTCAGATCCAGCCTCAGACACTTGACACTTACTAGCTGTGTGACCCTGGGCAAGTCACTTAACCCTCACTGTCCTGCCAAAAAAAAAAAAAAAGCCAGATTGCAAGGGGTTAGAGAGTGAGAAGAAAGTGGAAATGCCTCTTGTAAATGGCCTTTAAAAAAAACTAGACCTGTGACTTCAATTGTTTAGGGAGATCCTCCTTCATGTGGAAATTCCTCTACCAATGTAGACTGACAAGTTCTCTTCAATTTATAGTTTTAAAGAGTTATCTAGAATACTAGTATTTCTATCATTATTACTATTAGTATTACTATTACTATTTGACCAGAAATAAAATTTTATTGGTGCCAGGAACTCTTAATGGGCAAGTTGCCCCTGCCAACACACCTAAGCAACTGGTCTACAACTTCCAGTATTATTCCCATTTTACATATGGGAAAACTAAAGCTAACAGAGGTGAAGTGACTTGCCCAGAGTCAAATAGCCAGTAACGTTAGAGACATAGATCTTGAACCTAGACATTCTTTTTTTTGTTCTATTTTATTATTTTTTTTTACGATCTAGAATTTTATTTTCCCAAATTACATGTAAATAGACATTTTTACATCAATTTTTTTTAAGACTTTGTATTCCAGAAACTAGACATTCTTGACCCCAGGGCCTAATCTCCAACCCCTATGCTATGCTGTTCATGTTACTTTGTCCTATATCTTTTATTATCTTTTATTATATGTATGACCTTGAGTAAGTCCCTTCCCCTCCTGGGCCTCAGTTTCCTTTTCTATAAAATAATGGGGTTGGCCTAGATGGCTTCTGAGTACCCTTCCAGAGATACATCAATGATCCTATGATGTTCTGTGGCTTTTATTAGAATGTTAGCAGCATCTCAGAAAGAACACTAGACTTGGGGTTAGGAAGATCTGAGTTCAAATCCTGATTCACATAGTTATTGTGTGAGCCTGAGCAAGTCACTTCACTTCTGTTAGCTTCAGTTTTCTCATCTGTAAAATGGGAATGATAATAGCATCTGCAAGCATTTTGCAAATTTTAATGTGCTATAGAAATGTTAACTATTATAGGTATTTGCATTCATTACTTATCACTCCTATCATGCTGTAAGCTTCTTGAAGACCAGCAGAGTGTCTTCTTTATCTGTGTATCAACCCCTATGTCCAGCACAGGGTCTTGGGCAGAAATCCTCATTACTGTGCCCAGAGTTGGGGGCATAAAATTCAGCAAACTTTATCAATTATTTTCATGGGTAGAAAATGTTCTTAGCAAGCAGAGTTTCATGTCGCAGAAGCACCATTTGTCTGAGGTTGTTTTACTTTTGAAAAAAGCAGGTTGTTTACATCTTCCTGGTGACAATGACTTTACCTAGTTTACCTAGCTTTGTACTACACTGTACAGGTGCCATTATCTGCTGGGTCACCTTTAGAAGGGAAAAGCAGCCCATAACCTAGACATGCTAGTTAAGTCCCTTGTGGCCAGAAGCCACAAGTTCCAAGAAGCAGTTTGGGAAAGAGAGAGCAGTTTTTTAAGTTTCTTTGGGAAAAATCCATTTCATAATATCTTGTTTTGGGCTGGGTAACAGGGTAGCAGGAAGCTAGTAGAAGGGCTGGCCATTCGATTAGCTAGCTGTGCTTTGGGCCCTACTCAGAAAATAGTCTATTTACAAGTGGGCCAACCCATTGGAAAAAGAACTTGGAAAAGCTCAATGCAGTCCTTCACCAATGAAAATAATAATTAAACTTTACTCAGTTAACAGTAAATTTCCAAAACGAAAATGTCAAAAAGTCACTTTGAATAAAAAACTAAAACAGGGAGACGTTTATTCCCTTCCCTTCCCTTCTGCTTTGGAATTCATATAACTGGGTTTTTAATTAGCTTCCTTTAAAAATAACTTCGATTCCTATTTTCCTCTTCAGTTGGCTGGGCGCCATCTGCCAATTTTCAAATGGGCCAATTTTTGCATATGGGTTATAGTAGACGGATATTTTTCAAGTAGCCACTCACGCCAAGCAAACTGTAAAGGGTGCCAATATCATTTTGATCCCTTCCTAATGGAAGGGGGTGTGACAGGAAAACATTCTATGAGCTGGCTACATTTTAATAATACTCCATAAGGCTGCCACACACACACACACACACACACACACACACACACACGTTTGACCCATATGCCACTTCCCCTTTTAGAAATTGTGTTATAATATAATCTCATTTGTACCCATTTGCATTTAAATCTGTCATTGCTCTTCAGGACATGAATGTTAGGTTTCTGGTGTCCTCCACCCCAAGGAATTCTCCATCAGAAATGGAAACCTGAAAGCTAAGTTCAGCTGCCCACATCTTGGCTCTATCTGTATCAGTAATCATAATATAGGGGTACTAAAAACCAGGCTGGGGGCAGCTAGGTGGCCCAGTGGATAAAGCACAGGCCATGGATTCAGGAGGATCTGAGTTCAAATACAGCCTCAGACACTTGACACTTACTAGCTGTGTGACCCTGGGCAAGTCACTTAACCCTCATTACCCTGCAAAAAACTAACAACCAGGCCAAAAGTCCCTGTGCCCTGACCCCAACAGATATATACATACACATATGCATACACACACACACAGCACACACGCACACACATATGCACACACGCATACATACCACTCCAAAACAGCACAATGACCATTCAGGGGAAGGAGCACTAGGCCTAGGGTGCCAAGCCTCTGTCTTCATGGAATTACTGACTCTCTACCCTTATGCCATACCATGAGACCAAAGGCTTGGAGCCACCATAGTCTCCCACAATCATTGTCTTCACTCATGCTGAAACAGACACTCAAGATCCACACTCACTGTCATTGCTGCCACATTCACAGCACCAGACTGGTTTCCAACTACCCCAATGCCACATCTATATGTCCTCTGCCTTCTTCTTGCTACCATTCACTGTAATGAGAGGAAGTGCAATCATTTGCTCCCTATCACCACCTCCTCTCCCCTGCACAATGATGAAAGGCAAGGAGCAAAACATCTTACACAGGTGCAAACATCTGCACCCATGTCTACATTCCCATCTGCAAGGCCAGGTCTCCAGAACCAACAGTGCACTGCCCTTTCCATTACAACCATTGAGGCCAGCAGGTCTGGACAAATTCCATAGGCAGCCAGCACTCTGGCAGGCAGGCACACTAAAGTACTCACACTAGGCTCCTGCAACCCCCTCATCAGGCCTCAACATGGAGAGAACACCTCTTGCCCTGGATCTCCCCAAAGATACCTTTCACGAGACCATGCCAGAGAGGTTATTGCTGTGTAAAAAGAATGATCAAACTATTGTGCTATAAGAAATGATGAGCAGGCAGATTTCAGAAAAACCAGGAAAGACTTACATGAACTGATGCTGAGTGAAGCGAGCAGAACCAGGAAAATATTGTACACTGTTACAGCAACATTGTGTGATGATCAACTGGGATAGACATGGCTCTTCTCAGCAATAGAACGATCCAAGACAATGCCAAAGGACTCATGATGGAAAACGCTCTCCACATCCAGAAAAAAGAACTGTGGAGTCTGAATGCAGATTGAAACATACTATTTTCACTTTTGTTGTTGTTGGGGGTTTTTGTTTCTTCTTTCTTGTGGGTTTTCCCTTTTGTTCTGATTCTTCTCTCACAACATGACTAACATGGGAGGCAGCTAGGTGGCCCAGTGGATAAAGCACTGGCCTTGGATTCAGGAGGACCTGAGTTCAAGTCCAGCCTCAGACACTTAACACTTGCTAGCTATGTGATCCTGGGAAAGTCACTTAACCCCATTGCCCTATAAAAAAAAAACATGACTAATGTGGAAATATGTTTAACATGGTTGTACTGTACAACTCACATAAGATTGCTTGCTGGCTTTGGGAGGAGGGAGGAAGGGAGAGAAAAAATTTGAAACTCAAAATTTTACAAAAATTAATGTTGAAAACTATCTTTACATGTAAATGGAAAAAATAAAATACTGTCAAAAACAAAGATCAAATCACCAATTGACACCTGGAATTTTCCATCATACCACCCCATAAGAATTTCCTTAGGGACTGGGGGTAGGCTTAGGGAGGGGAACAGTTGCTGAGTATTTTGGCCCCCATCCTCTGAAGGCTATCTCCATCTGTCTGTATCAGGGGACTGGTTCACTTAGTATTGCCCAAATCTTCTTGTATTAATGTGGTCCACTGAGCACCTTGCACATCAGAAAGCTGATGAAACTAGCATCTCAGGGCCCTTGGTGACCACTATCCACAAGGCTGCTGATTTCCACTGGATTTAATTTCTCTTTACAATAAAAGTTGTTTACTTTAGTCTCTTATGGAGTCACTTCTTCCACCTGCTACTTTGAACTCGAGTGCTTACTGACTGGCCTGACAGGCAAGGCCATGCTATGTACTTGTAGTTAAATCAGATTGTGTTTATTCCACTTTATATTCAATGGCCTTGGGCTTTCTCAAACAACTCTCTCAAGAAAAAGTCTGGTTCACATGTTCTGTTCTGATGAATTCTGTCTGCTAACATTAACCACAGAGATGCTGAGGAAAGACAAGCACACTAATACACGGTTGGTGGAGCTGTAGCTTGTTTCTAGCATTCTAAAAAAAAAGTCTCTTTTGACCCAGAGAGCCTAGTGCTAAGACCAAACAGGAAGACTACATATGCCAAAATAGTCATTGTAGCACTTTTTGTGGAAATAAAGAATTTGAAACAAAGTAGGTACTCAATGACTGGAAAAAGCGTAAATACATTGTACTGTAAGAAATCGTGAATATGAAGAATTCAGAGAACATGGGGTGACTCATGTGAACTGATGCAATAGGATGTAAGTGAAACCAGCAAGACAATATAGACAATAACTGTAATAATGTCAGACATGAAACAGAACATTGTGCAATTGGAACTTGTCCCTGAGGGAGAAATGAGAAAAATCTAAACTCCTTCCTTTCTTTACCGAGGTGGGAGCCTGCGGGTATGGAACACTGCATTTAGTATCAGACAGGTTTGATGTATTGCTTAGTTTTGCTGAACTGCATTTCCCCCCTTCTCTCTCTTATTTGCTTACTGTTGCAAGAGTAGGAACCTGTGGAGAAGGATGTATTCTCAATTTCTTCTTGTGTAAAATGAAGAAATTAAACTAAATAACCTCTAAAGGGCTTCCCAGTTCCATATCTATGTCCCTATGATCCTACTTTATTTGAAAATGAAGGTGACTGGAGCAGCTAGGTGGCACAGTGGATAGAGCACCAGCCCTGGATTCAGGAGGACCTGAGTTCAAATCCGGCCTCAGACACTTGACACTTACTAGCTGTGTGACCCTGGGCAAGTCACTTAACCCCAATTGCCTCACCAAAAAAAAAAAAAAAAAAGGAAAAAGAAAGTGAAGGTGATGCAAACACCCAATTGGGTGGAGTAATCTATTTAAACTGGACAGTAAATGAGCCTAACACTCATCAGAATTGGCTCAAGGAGAGAATAACATACACATTCAACTGGGTGGCTTAATCTATCTAACCCTGCAGGAAAATAGGAGGGGAAGAAGACAGAAGCAAATCCCTTTTGAAGAGGGATAGGGTGAAAGAAGATAGATAATAGAGTAAATATCATGGGGAAGGGAATAGGATGGAGGAAAACAGTTAACAATAATAATTGTGAAAAAGAGAAAAGGGGGGAAATTGTATAAAAAATATTTATAGCAACTCTTTGTGGTGGCTAAGAATTGGAAATCAAAGGAATGTCCATCAATTGGGAAGTGACTGAAGAAGCTGTGGTATATGATTGTAATGGATTATTATTGTGCTATAAGAAATGACAAGCAGGATGATTCCAGAAAAACCTGGAAACACTCATATGAACTGATGCATAGTGAAGTTAGCAGAACTGGAAGGACATTGTGCACAGTGACAGCAGTATTGTTCTATGAGCAACTGTGAATGACTTGACTTCCCCCAGCAATACAATGATCCAAGACTAATCCAAGGTACTAATGATGAAGCATACTATCTACCTCCAGAGAGAGAACTGATATTGACTGAACACAGACTAAAAAAAAGAGCACTTGTAGATCATACATATATAACCTATATCAGATTTGTTGCTGTCTTGTGGAGTGGGGAGGAAAGGGAGGAAGGGAGAAAAATTTGGAACTCTAAATCTTATGAAAATGAATGTTGAAAACTACCTTTACATGTAACTGGAAAAATAAAATAAATGTTTGTTGCAAAAAAAAGAAGAAAGGAAAGAAAAGAAAATGAAAGTGATGTATGGAAAAATACATGAGGAAAAAAATAAAGTTCTTTCTTGGTGCTTGTGTTATCAGAGCTCAGGGCAAACGATGGCCCAGATCACTTCCTTCAAATAACCATATCACCTTTGTCTTCATATGGCTTGTTGCTATTGCCACAGATGAGAGTTATAAGGATGGAGGGGGGAGGTAGCCCAAGGGCCTTCTCCCTTTTGCAAGTCTCACATTGTTTACCCTCAGATGTGAGTACAGAAAAAAAACCTACCTCAGTGAGACAATTGTAATGACGCATACAGTTCCAGCTATGCAGCTAAAGGAGAAAAGATTATTTGAAACCATGGGGTAGGCCTACAAAGATCCTACATGCTCCAGTCCTTCCAGAAGCAGCTCCTTTGGTATCTTCCATGTGGGTGACTCCATCTTAGATGCTCTAGGCATGCCAATTATACTATAGCCTTATGAAGGTTCTTTTGCCCCTCTGGGACTCAGTTTCCTTCTCTGTAAAATGTAGAGGGTGACCTAGACTCCAAAGTCCCTGACAATTCTAAATCTACGACATCCTCCCAACACCAAACCTATGATCCTACGTGGTCCCTTAACAGTTACTTTCCCCCAGGGAACATTAAATCAACCACAATTTATTTGATTGATTGAACATTAAATACAAACAATACCTTGTGGGCATCTACTTATAGACCCACAGAGAATTTTCACTTGAGGAATGGAATCCAGGATATCTCCAAACTCCCATGGATGAGCCAGCTTGCCTTGTTGGAAACCATTTCCAGCTCCCACTGGTACTTTAACTACTCTCTTCTTCCTTCAGCTGTAGCCAAATGACACCATGAGGTTATAAACACTATTGGCTTCCGACCTCCGAAGGCCACATTAAGTGGCTTTCTATCCTGGTTCTTCTCCCAGGACTCTGTTGTTCTATTCTGTTCCCATCGCTCACCTCTACCAATCTGGAGTCTGAATGCCCTGTAACTCAGTACAGAGATATTGATGGTGGAGTAACTTCCCTAAATGTTTGCTTCCTTCCTGCCTTTCTTTCTTCCTCCCTTTCTTCTTTCCTTCCTTCCTTCCTTTTCTTCTTCCCTTCCTACTTCCCTCTCTTCCTCCTTTTCTTTCTTTCTTCCTTCCTTCCTTCCTTCCTTCCTTCCTTCCTTCCTTCCTTCCTTCCTCCCTCCCTGCAATTATACCTGGAAGTATAAGTGAAAGTGTCAAAATGAAAAGAAGCATCTCTTACCCCAATGGTGAAATTAATAAGAACTGCACATACTTTGAAAAGGGAAAGGGGACAATAATGCCCTAACAAGTGGTCCCCAAAGAGTCCCGGGGGGCCTTAAGGAGCAGCGCACTTCTGGACTGGGCCAGTCTGGCCAGTGGGGTGGGGTGTGTAGCCTACCACCTTTCCTGGGCTATCTGCCACCAGCAAGCAGAGTCTCATTGCCTAGCCTTTTCTCTTGATTTAGTGGGGTATTGGGGGGAGGTTGGGTTGGGTACCAGAGTCTCAAGGGTACCCTATGTGAGCAGGGCATCTTTGGAGTGGCAATCAGTCCTCTTGGAGCCTGCTGTGCAAATGCAGCTGTCAGAGAGACCTATGCTTGTTGGTTTTTTCTGCCAAGGGACTCCTAGGGAGGGGGAAAAATAGGACACAGTGTGAATGAATGAATCAGAATTAATGCTCCACAGGTGGTGGAGAACTCATTAAATCACAAGCTTTACCACCCAGAGGACTCCAGATCTAACTGGCATCTCCTCAGGCCCACATGTATGCCTCACAAATCAAGGAAAGCGGGCCCTACCAGGCCTTTCCTATCCCTAAGTCAGTCAGGATGACCACTTGTTCCAGTTCCCCTCAACTTTCCCACCCAAATACCAAGGAAAGGTTGAAGATAATGAATTCCTTGTTGGGATCCATAGCCCAGTGTTCATTTGTTGGCTTCTAGGACTCTTTTTTATTATCAGCACTCTTTTAACTGTATCTAATATTTACCGGCTGATGAGAGAATTGACTTCCATGTTGGAACCTTGCTTACTGTGGAGTGGGATTCACTGGTTGGATCCCCCACTCCCAGTGAAACCAGCAAGGTCTCAGACAGGTAAGGAACAGGAACCAGTGCTGCTCTTATTCCATTGGATTCCAGTTTCTGGATACATGTGTAGCCCCAGGCTTGTCATTTTGGAAAGGAGAAAAAAAAGGTTCCTGCCAGTCCCCAGGATAACTAGGAGAGCTAGGCCTTCAAGGACTCCCAAATAATATAGCTACATATTTGTCTCCACCATGCTCAACTCCCTCTACCAAGCCTCATTGCCACAAAAGCAAACCCTACTAACCTAGGTGTTGATTTGTTTCACCAAAAACATTTGTAGTTACAAGGATTATTTGCTATCTTCTATGTGGGTCTCACTAATATGCACACTTCCTCTATTAGTGCAAATTGAAACCCATCCATGCTTTTTCTGATGCAATTCATATTTATATTTCCCACTCCCATAAGTCCTGACTTATATCTTGCCACCGGACTCCATCAGAGGAGAGAATGAGGCTGTTGATTTTACACAACCCTTCCTCAGTTAAATCCAATTCACTTGCAAGTCCAGATCACCCTCCTGATGTCATTGATCCTCTTCAAGTATAAAGGACCAACAAAGATAAGTCTCCATAGATGGGCAGCATGGCCTTGAAACTAAGCAGACTTGAGTTTGATTCCCAACTCTGATACATCCTGTCTGTATGACCTTGGGCAAGTCAACTAAGTTTTCAGTGCTCTAGGCAACTCTCTAAGATGATGCATGAAATTTCAGTGAAAGTGCCAACCCACATTTAGTTTCCTCATTTAAAACCAGGGAATTTGCAGTTCTTATCCCTTGCCATAGACAATCTATACAATGTTCTGGGATCCTTCCTTAGGGCCTTTAAATGTTTGTGGGCAAGAGAGGAACCTTGGAGTTCTTCAAGTGTAGAATTTCTCTTTTTTAGGCAGGGGTCTAGGCCTCTGCTAGACCCTTGACAATGTGGCTTATGCCACATCTCACATATGAGTAAGCATTGGTACTGACTGCACTGTATCCTACTCTTCCCACTTCTATTCCTGCTAAAGAGACTGAAAAAAACAACACAAAATAGAGAGAGAAGAAAAAGAAGAAAATCCAGCCCTGAAATCAGAAATGAGAGCATATATTTGCACCTCTAAAATAAAAAGCCTGTAATAGATTTAGATTATTTTAAGCTTTAACAAAACCCAACATAAAGATCATCTGCCCTCCACTATTTGGTGCTAATTTGAGCCTTATGGGGTTGGGAACCCTGTGGTAGTAAACGTCGGGAAAACATAGTTTATGATGGAAACAAAGACAGCCCCTTTACAACAACATTGCTAATAGGCCTCTAGTTCTGCAGAGATACAAACGGCAACACTGGCAAAGGCAAGTGATGGATTTCTCTGGAGACTGGAGAGTTCACCTGGGCCACTGCTTAGAGATTTACAAAGAATAAAGCTATTTGGGAACCTTCTTAGTAGGGTGGAGTGGGCTTCCTATCATGGTGACCACTGGGGGGGTGGAGGGGCTATGGCCATTGCCTTCCCTTCCTCCCCCAGATCCCTCCCCACCCCCCTCGACTTCCAGCTCCTCCAGGTGAGCCTGAAGAGGTGGAGAAAGAATTAAATGCTTATTCTCAAGGGTTAGATGATGGATATGTTTAGGTCCCACTGCCCTCCATCCCACTCTACCCTACCTCCATTTTACAAAGTTCTCTCAAATAAATGGATCAGTTGAGAATCGATTTGTCTTTTTCTCAGGCAAAGTCTTTTTCTCAAAGCAAATTCCCCTGAGAGGGGAAAGGTTCTCTCTTCCATGTTATTTGCACACAATCACTGATTAGTCACCCTTGGCAGCTGGTAGGAAATCTTAGTGCAAACCAAAGGTACCTATTGATTAACAGAAGCATAACTAGACCACACTCTAATGGGCAAATTCAGGTGGAGGGAGCCCTGGGAGCCACCTAATAGCACCAAGTACTGTTCCATTATGCTAGAAAGATGTGGCCTGTGCCTCAGAGAGGCCAAGCCCTCCACCCTTGGAAAAGGGTATTATGTTTATGGAAGCCTGACAATGGGGGAAGTTGCAACCTGTGCCAGCCGAAGACCACAGAGAAAGGTGGAGATGGTAGTCTGGCAGGGAGGAAGCACAACCTCCCAAATGTTGGCTCCCGGGGGAAGAGCCCCTCTCATCTCAACAGTCCAACAGGGTGAGAGTTTAATCACTCAAGTATTTTCAGAGGCAAAATCATTGACTTTAGAGCCTGAGAGCCTGGATTCGAATCTTTATTCTGCTACTTCTTAGCTATGTGAATTTGAATATAATTATTCCTCCACTGGAGCCTCAGAAGAATGGAGAGGTTATGATAAGAGACCTTTAAGGTCCCTCCCTGCTCTAAAACTGAACTTAGGATTGACCCCAAGTTTTATTAGAGCAGGAACTCTTGTTTAATCAGCCTGTGTATAAGTAGGAAGTTAAAATAGCCAGAATAGATGTTCCAGGAAGGAAGGAAGGAAGGAAGGAAGGAAAAAAACTTGACTCTGAATGCCAACTCAGATACCTCCTAGCTGTGTGACCATGGCTAACCTATTTAACTACTCTGGGCCTCAGTTTGTTACTCTGCAAATGAGGATGGTGATATTTGCTCTACCTGCTTCATCTGTTGTGGGAAGGAAAAGTCCTCTGCAAATCTTTGGTAAGTGGAACTGCTCTGGAATTTATAATTTTAAGATTTTTTTCCAATTACATATAAAACAATTTTATATATTTAAAATTTTTTATTCCAAATCCTCTTCCTCCCTCCTTCTCAATGAGGAAATAATTTTTTAAAGTATGCTTCAATCTGCATTCAGACTCCATCAATTCTTTCTCTGGAGGTAGATAGCACTTTTCATCATAGTTTGGAATTGTCTTGAATCACTGTATTGCTGCGAATAGATGCCATTCACAGTTGATCATCATATGACATTACTGTTACTATGGACAATGTTCTCTTGGTTCTGCTCCCTTCACTTTGAATCACTTCATGTAACTCTTTCCAGGTTTTTCTGAAAATATCCTGCTTGTCATTTCTTATAAAATGATAGGATTCCTTCACAATGTAACAATTGGAATGACGCCACCTGCTGGAGACTTACTGTAGAAGAGCTCTGCCCATGAGGTGAAGATCTTTGAGGGCAAGACCATGCATCTTTTCTTTGGTGTCAGGAAGTGACATTTGCTGGTGGGAGGAAGAAGGGGGAGCTGGGTGCTCTGACTCTTTCTCTTTCCTGAGGACACTGGTGGAGAAGGGAGCAAGAAATGTGCTCTCCCTTTAATAGATAGATGAATGTAGGCCTCTCTTTACCAAATTCTTATTCTCCTTAATAAATGCTTAAAAGTCTAACTCTTGCTAAAGCTTATAATTTATTGGTGACCACTCATTAGATATTTTAGACAGACTAGCTAGAATTTTAGCCTTAACAACAATCATATAGTACAACTTATTCAGGCATTCCCCAATTGGTGGGCATTCCCTTAATTTCTAATTCTTTGCTACCACAAAAGCAGCTGTTATAAATATTTTGTACATATAGATCTTTTTCCTCTTTTTTGAACTTGTTGGGATACAGACCTAGTAGTGGTATTGCTGGGTCAAAGAGTATGCATAATTTTATAGCCCTTTGGGCTAGTTCCAAGTTACTCTTAACTCTGCTATCTGCTTCCATTTTATGGGTTTGTCCCATTTGCATTCTCAGTTATGATTACTAACTGTATATTTCTCTCCAAACTACTTTTCCCCATTTATCCTTTTCTTTCTCTTTTTACCCTTTCCCTCCTCAAAAATATTTTGTTTCTGACCACTGCCTCCCTCAATTCACCCTCCCTTCTCTTATTTCCCTCCCATTGCACTTACTTGTAGGGTAAGATAGATTTCTGTACCCAACTGGGTGTGTATGTCATTCCCTCTTTCAGTCAATTTCAATAAAAATAAAAATAAGGCTCAAGCACTGCCAACCACCCATCTTTCCCTCCTCTCTAAAAGCTCTTTTGTGCCTCTTTTATGTGAGATAATTTACCTCATTCTATCTCTCCCTTCCCTCTTCTCCAATACATCCCTCTTTCTTACTCCTTAATTTTATTTTTTTTAGATATCATCCCCTGATAGTCAAATCACACCTGTGCCCTCTGTTTGTATACTCCAAAATGCCTTAATATTGATAAAGTTCTTAGGAATTACAAGTATCATCTTCCCAGGTAGGAATGTAAACATTTTAACTTTATTAAATCCCTTATGGTTTCTCTTTCCTGTTTACCTTTTGATACTTCTCTTTAGTCTTGTCATTGAAAGTAAAATTTTCTCTATTTAGCTCCGGTCTTTTCATCAGGAATGCCTGAAAGTTGTCTACTTCATTAAATCTCCATTTTTCCCCTGAAGGAATATACTTAGTTTTGCAAGGCACTATGTTGGATACGGGGGCTACAAAGATGAGATGGGTTACTCTAAGTGACCTTGAAGTCTAGTAGAAGGCATGAGACATGTAGGCAAATTAACATAACACAAGTTAGAAAATTATTAAGTCATAGAAGGGGTCAAACAGAGAGGCCTGAGAGACTTAAGGAAGAGGTATCAATTCTAACTAGGAAGAGCTATCATGCAGGTGGTGGCACTTGAGATAGAAGGAGTAGGAGGAGGAAGAGGAGGAGAAAAAGAAAAAAGGGAAGGAGAAGTAAGAAAAGGAGAAGAGGATAATCTTAATGTAGGACCAGTAGAGATTCCCTATTCCAGACATGCACCAGGGCATATATATAAATTGTCTGAGAACAAAAAAAAAATGGCAGGACAAAGTTAGGAATAAGTGAATAGTCCAGTTTGGCTCTAGCCCAACTTTTTTCCTGAAACCTTTGTCCAGTCTTGGCTAGCCATAGCATTTATTATGTTGAGCAAAGTTTCCATCTGCTGAGAAGGGATTGCCAGCAAGTACCTGGGTAAGGAATTTTTAATGTGGTTTCTCCTAGCCAAGTTCCCCAATTCTTTCAGAGTGGGGAGCTCTGCAATCTCCCCCTTGTATCCTCTCCATTTCAAGACCATTCTTGGTGTTCATTTAACCCAGTGGTCCTGGTTCCTAGTACCAAGGTGTTTTCATCATTAGCATTTCTTTAGGACTACACTTTTACAACCCATTTTCACAAGCACCATAGACTTAGAATTGGAAAATATGTTAGAGGTCACCTAATCCAACCCCCTTGTTTTACAGATGAGGAATTGAGGCCCAGAGAGGGTAAGTGACCTGCACAAACTCACACAGGGAGTAAAAGAGGCAACATTTGTACCCAGGTCCTCTGACTGACCCTGTGAGGTAAGCAGAATGGGTATTATTATTCCCATCTTACAAGTGAAGAAACTGAGACCCAGGTTTCCTGCATCCAAATTTAGTAGGTTTTCCTCAGCACTGACCCTGACTCTCTGCCCCCTCCAAGAATGGAATTCTCTCCTTCTCCCTCTCCCTCTCTCTACTTTTAGGACAAGGAGCTAAAGGAGGACAAAATTCCTATGGGATGCAATGAATTTGGTATGTATACATCCCAATTTACTTCACCTACAATTCCTCTTCAACCCTGGAGAGTGATTATTGATGCTTAGAATCCTCAGGCATCAAACATGGCTCATTCATTTCATTGAGCAGTGATAGAGTGCTGGGCCTGGAGTCAGGAAGACCCAAGTTCAAATCCAGACTTCCTCTGGGCAAGTCACTTAACTTCTGTCTACCTCAGTTTCCTCAACTTTAAATAAGGATAATATCACCTTCTTCACAGGATTGTTATGAGGATCAAATGATATAATATTTGTAAAGTACTTAGCATAGTGCCTGGGAAAGAGTAGGTACTTAAAATGCTTGTTTACTTCCTTCCATTTATTAAGTACCTTCTATGAGCCAGGCACTAAGCTTGGTTCTGGGGACACAGCCATCATGTAATATAATATGTAACTTTCATAGTGGTTCCCTGGTTTTTTAAGGATAAAATACAGTATCTTTTTTTTGTGTGAGGCAATTGGGGTTAAGTGACTTGTCCAGGGTCACACAGCTAGCAAGTGTCAAATGTCTGAGGCCGAATTTGAACTCAGGTACTCCTGACTCCAGGGCCAGTGCTCTATCCACTGCTCCATCTAGCTGCCCCTTAAAATACAGTATCTTTAACCTGGTATTTAAGGCACTCCACATATGACTTAACCATTCCTTTTAGGCCTTATTTCATAGTTCTTTTAACTCAAACATTTTAGCCAGACTGGACCCCAGCTAAACTATCCTCTGATCTCATCATGGTGAGGCTTTCTTCCATACATGAAACATGCTTCCTCCTCTCATTAGCCTCTTTAAAACCTTATCCTCGGCAGCTAGGTGGTGCAGTGGATAAAGGACCGGTCCTGGATTCAGGAGTACCTGAGTTCGAATCCGGCCTCAGACACTTGACACTTACTAGCTGTGTGACCCCGGGCAAGTCACTTAACCCCCATTTCCCCACAAAAAAAACCCAACCTTATCCTCCTCCAAGGTTCAACTCAGATGACACCCCATCCAAGCCCTCCACTTCCCCTGCCCAAATCAAATTGTTTAAATCCTGCTTCTGGCACTTACTAGCTATGTGACTTTGGACAAGTCACTTTCCCTCCCTGGGCCTCAGTTTCTTCATTTGTAAAATGATGTACTACATGGCCTCTGAGGTTTTTTTCAGCTCTAGAGCTATGATTTTATTATCCTTCTGAATATTTTCCTAGAGAATTTTGCATCTCTCCTTTGCCTTCTTCATTATCTACCTTGTATCATATGCATTTATGAACATTCCATTAGACTATCTGTTCCTCAAGAGCAGGGGTGGCTATTTTTGCCTATGTATTCCCAGATGCTAGTATTATACCTTACACACAGTAGGTATTTAATAAGTATTTGTTGAATGAATTGGATTGGATTGGATTGAATTCTAGAGCATGCTAGCTAATGTAATAGTGGCCCAATGGAAAACGTTACTTGTGATTTAACAGAATTCCCAGGTGATGATCAGTATGTGACATCAGGTAGCCTACAAAACCTATCAGCCTATGGCCTCTCGAAGTCAGACTTTCCAGCAAGTCATAATGCTTTCTTCCTCACTGGAAAAGGCAGAGTGGACAGAACTTCAAATAAAACTGTTTATTATTTTTTAAAAAATAAAGGCAATACTAAATTCAAAGTACTCTAGGTTTTAGTTGGACACAAACAATAGTACCATAATCATAATGGGGGTGTGTGTGAAATTTTTCTAAATAAAAAAGGTTCCTTATACTAACTATATACATATGTGTGTGTGGATATATACACACATACACATACATGCATATACATATATAAATACACACATATAAAATGACTGATCTAGTCCCCAATTCTAGAGGTGAGGAAACAGTGACACCATACTTCTTCCAATTACCATAGTCTAAATAAAATCTTTAAGACTCCTTGGAATCATCAAGTCAGCTAATCAACAACCATTTAGCTCTAAACACTGTGCTAGACCCTGGGGTTACAAGGACAAAAATAGAATAGTTCCTGAGATCTATGATTGTTTTTTTAAATGATAATTATATTTAAATATAATTAGGTTGTTTTTGGTAATCCTTTGTATTTTGTTTTACATATGTAAAAATATTATCCTGAGGTGTCCATAGTTATCAGACTGCCAAAGAGGTCTATAATACAAAAAAGCTTAAGAACCCTTGGTGTGGGGGAGTAAGGCAGAGTGAAAGATGGAATAAAAAGAGATTGGATAAAGAACTTTCCAAATTTTTACAAAATAAATTTTATTGATATTTGAAAAAAAAGAAAACGTGGAGTAGGGGCAATTTGACCCCATCTTCAACTTCTTGTCTTTTCCTATCTTTTTTCATTAGTATCCTGCCCAGACTAAGCTAGTCACAGAGTAGCCCAGAAAGGACATTTGCAACTAAATAATTTTATAAACTCTATTCTCCAAGCTCTTCTTTTTTTAAATACCAACAACAAAACATTAAAATAAATAAATTCTCCTTTTAAAACATTCTTCCATCAAGAGGTGGGCATTATCTTCATCCTGATAAAAATGATGGTAATAATTTTTAGTTAGTGAAGTGTAATGTGGAGCACCTGCCGTTGCTGCTAATGATCTTGGCATTTGGGAATAGTGATAAATGACTGGAGGTTATTAGACGTGTCCTGCAAAATGGCGCCTGTGGGTTGGAACTTGAGGTCTGTCATTTGTGGAAAGAAATCGGCTTCCCCAATTGGACCTAATTATGACAGCCATGATAAATAGCTGTTCAGTGTTGGCATGTTTATTTCTCTGGGACCTGAACTGGGAAATTGGGTTTCTGCCTTTGTGTGGGTGGGAAGAATTACAATTTTTATTGTTCCTTATAACAAATTTATCACTTGATAATCGAATGGGAAGATCAAATTGCAATAGCAGGTGACTTAACCAGTCCCCTGAACATTTGTGGAATGTTAAGCAAGAAGAATATTAATCTAAAGGCAGAGGAGTGTTTCCCTTCTCTCTTATGCAATAGAATCAGTTTACCCTCTGCATAGGTTTTCTAGCCAAATAAACACAAAACCTCTGTTTTATAAAGATGGCAGTAGTAGCAATCAGCAAGACCTTGGATGGAGGTAGAATGTTTCCTTTTAATATCAACTTATTACCTGTAATTTGGAGAAAAATCATGGGGCATTTTGGGGACTGTCATGCCACCCAGTCAGTTGTTGAGCTCAGAGAAATCTAAGTACCTTGGAGAGCTCTGCTAGGCTCAGAGAGAGGTTCAGTTAGTCTGTGTCTGGTGTCAGTAACTCATAATCAGTTACAGATCAAATTATTTAGTGCTATAAGGGCCCTTAAAGATCATTTTGCCCAACCCTTTTCTTTTTGAGGCAAGGAAAAGGAGGCACAGAGAGGAGAAATGTATAAGGTAATAGTAGTAAAGGAAAACTTTGAAGTCTTTGGACTCTAAATCTAGTGCCCTTTCTCCTCCCATGATCCTGAAATCTAAAGGACTGTCCCCACTTTTCTGTTGCATTGCAACAACTGCTGTAAACCTGGCTCAGAATAAGGAGGCCTTAATGGGACTTGGAAAAGGCCATAATTTTTTCAAAAGTTGTGTCCCATCCCACGCATCACATGGTTCCTTATGCCTGGAATGACCTCCTGTGCTCCTCTCTTCCCCTCACCTCAATTTATCCATTTCTATTTCATCCTTCTAGGCTCGGCTCCAATATCACTCCCTCTATGAAGCTCTCCCTGCCCCCAATCAGAAATGCTCTTTATACCCCCTCTATACTCATCTATTACTCAATATATCTCCTAGTGAATATTGAACCTTGTAGTATTGTTCTTGGGGATTGTGTCTTATGCCCTGTCCCATACTGGTCTGGTTATTCTTTGCTTCTTCATAGCCAAGGGACCTGGAAGAGGGCCTTGTATATAGTAGGTGCTCAGTAAACATCTGTGGAATTGAACAATTGTTAAGATAGTGTTGCCAAATTGACTCCGATGCTCATGATGGAAAATGCTCTCCACATCCAGAAAAAGAACCATGGAGTCTGAATGCACATTGAAGCAGACTAGTTTCACTTTTTGTTGTCGTTGCTTTTTTTGTTTCCTCTTGCTTGTGGTTTTTCCTTTTAATCTGATTCTTCTCTCTTAACATGACTAATGGGGAAATATGTTTAACATGATTGTCATGTATAACCTATATCAGATTGCTTGCTGGCTTTGGGAAGGGGGAAGGAAGGGAGGGAAGGAAAGGAGGGAGGGAGAAAAATTTGGAACACAAAATCTTACAAAAATGAATGTTGAAAAACATATTTAGATGTAATTGGGAAAAATTTTAATACTAGTAAAAATAAACAGCTTGATTTCGTTTTTTTTTAACCCACAAATTGACTCTAATGCTGTTGATTTTAATAGTCTGACCTGTAGCATCAAATGCCAAAACACATGCAGATCCAGGGAGGAATTGTCTATTGTAAAACAGTGTCTCTTTTACCCTCTGGCATGTTGTCAAGCTGTATCTTTCTTTACTCTCTTCAGCCAGCCCCACATGATAGGGTAGGGGGCTCACCTTGGCCTTTGGATAGGAAGCAAATGGATGATTTCATTATTGACCCTCACTAAAATTAAAGTTTTATGCCTGCATCTTGAGTTTCATAATACACTGAATCCTCATTCAGCTAGACCACAGACTATATGACTCATACTACTCAAAATTAAGAGGGAGCATAAACCAGAAGAGAAAACCTTGGACTTAGAGATCCACCCCTAGCTAGCTATGACTGTGTGGGTCTCAGTTTTCTCATCTGCAAAATAAGACAATAATATTTGCATGCCCTACCTTGTGGAGGAGTTGCCATGAAGGCTTCTTGTAAACTATAATAGAACTGAGGGCTCTGATTATCTGTAAAATGAAGATAATAGCCATCTAGCTGCATTAAAGGACTATAGTGAAAACCAAGTGAGCTAATGGATGTAAAGTTTTTGTAACCATATTATTGGTACTTGTTGATTTCAGAGAGAAGAATGATGAAGCAATGTTCATACTTCCTATCCAAAGACAATGGTGATCCCTGTGCACAGTATGTGGATCTAGTTGAAATGAATAAAGAGAGAGCCTGATGAAGTACAAAAAGAGAAAGCAAGATATCATGAGAAGAAACAAATCTTTCCCTGGAATACAGTGACTTTGGTTGTTGATTTTGTAGGTTAAAACCTGTCACACACACACAAAAAAACATGATCAAGTTTCTTTTGGCTATTCAAGAACATTGCAATTTAATTAAATAGGGAATGGTAGCATGAGGCAGTTATGTGGCACAGTAGAGAGAGTGCTGGGCCTTGAGTCAGGAAGACTTGCCTAGCTGTATGACCCTGGGCAAGTCACTTCACCCCATTTGCCTCAGTTTCCTCATCTGTAAAATGAACTAGAGAAGGAAATGGCAAACCCCTCCAGAGAACCTCAAATGGGGTCACAAACAGTTGAAAACAACTAAAAAACACTGAACAACAATTTCCGCAGACAGCAGGAGCACGTGGTAAGAATAGAGTCATTGAGCCAAAACCTGAATTGGGCCAGTGCCTTCTCCTCTAATTGATCTACTCTGTATGTATCTTGTCTATATATCTATTTCTATACATGCTGTCCCATTTAGAATATAAGCTTTTTTGGGGGGCATCTAGGTGGCACAGTGGATCAAGTACTGGCCCTAGATTCAAGAGGACTTGAGTTCAAACCTAGCCTCAGACACTTGACACTTACTAGCTGTGTGACCCTGGTCAAGTCATTTAACCTTCATTGCCCCACAAAAAATATGTGTGTGTGTGTGTACATATATGTGTGTATGTATGTGTATATATATGTATATATATATATATATATACACACTTAAAAAATAAACTTTTTGAAGACAAAGACTGTATTCATTTTTTCCCTTTATTTACCCAGTGCTTGGCACATTGTTGTTCAGTAGTATCTGACCCTTTGTGACCTTGTATGGGATTTTCTTGGCAAAGATAATGGAGTGGTTTGCCATTTCCTTCTCCAGTGGATTAAGGCAAACAGAGATTTAAATGACTAGTCCAAGGTCACAGAGCTAGTGTCTGAGGCTGAATTTGAGCTCAGGTCTTCCTGACTCCAGGCCCAGTGATCTATCCACCGAGCCATCTAACTGCCTCTTTTGGCACATTGTAAGTGTTTAATAAATGCTTGTTGATTAATTGATTGTATAATTGATTGTACCTGTTTAGTCAGCCTAGACCAAGCCCTTCATTTTGTAGATGGAGAAAATTAGATTCTGAGAGGTGAATTACTTGTCCAAAGTCTTTCTGAAGATTCCATTTGACCCTGCTTCTTCCTGTGAGAAGCCATCTCTGAGAAAAGCAAGTGAGTCCTGAGTAATGTGGAGGTTCCATTAAGAGAGACACTCCCTAATACAGGGCTTTGAAGACTTAGAAATGCACAAGGTTAGGGCTAATTTGTTAGACTTCAGATTGAACTCACTTAAACAGGGAAAGAGCCACCAGCTTAAGGCTCCTAATCAGGAGAAAATTTGGTCCCTTTCTCATCCCAATCAGCAACATCAATCCCATCCCCAACCTCCCACTAGGGCAGCACAAAATCCTCAGATTAAAGACATAACACTTAGCAAGGTCATTACTTGTCCACCCCAGGAACCTCTTCAGCAAAGTACAGTTCAGCTCCACTAAATGTCTTCTTTAAATGGCTGCTTAAATGGCCCATGATATTTCTCTCATCTGATGCCCTTCCCTACCCCATCGTTGCTGTTCTCCATGTGCTTTGATATGAAGATGGGGGTGTGAGACTGTGTGTCTGTCTGTCTGTCTGTCTCAGTTTGTCTAGAACCCAAGAAATGGACTGCCATCTCTTCTCCCAAAGTCAATTCTCTATCTTGCTTTCCCATGGTGACTGAGCCAAGGTCAGCCCTCTCCAACTGATGGAAAATTCATCCTTGCCATGGCGTCATGACATTACATTGCAGAAGACTGAACAAGCCTAGGACTCTTACTGATCTCTGAACAAACTCCCTCCACTTTAGTTCCATATATCATATGATCAGAGATGGAGGGGCCCTATCCATTTGTATATTGGAGAGGGACCTGGACTAAGAGTCAGAAAGCCCTAAGTTCAAGCCCTGCTAAGGGATCATGTGGTTCATCCCCTTTGTTTTACAAGTGAAGAAACTGAGGCTCATGGAAAGTAAAGGATGTCCTTCCTGCTCACCCAGCTGGATAGAGGCAGAATGGAGACTAGATTTCAGTTCTCCTGATGCCCAGTCTTGTGCTCTTTTTACTAGGCTACATCTGCTTTGGAAAGGTTCCGATATTGCAGCTAATATTTGTCTGGCCAACTTTGATTCAGGGGAATTTCTACAGAAGAACAATACCTCTGATGACATAGTAAGATCCTGTTACTCTGGTGAAGGCCAAGGATCCCTATTGTAGGCTTTCCATAATTCCATTACCAACCAGAAGTCAGGACATTGGGGCACCAGCCTCAGCTCTACCCCTTATTATCTATTGGACAATTGGCAAATCCTTCACATCTCTGAACCTCAGCATCCTACTATGTAAAATTAGGATAACCATACCCTTCCTACCTGCATAAATGTGCACAAAACCTGGTATTTACATCCTTATTCTCTGACTCAAAATCCAATGTTTTCCTCTCTTCCCCCAATGTATTACATCATTATCACTAGTCTGAGAGGATAGAGCACAATTTAGAGGAAGATTGCTGGTTGGTTTTGTTTTGATTTATTTTGTTGGCAGGGACAAAGCATATAATAGTTGGAAGCATGGGGGCACCTACTCTCCATTTCCATATGGAAGAGAGGTACACAAGCACCATAAGGAGAGTCAGAGGGACACCAGGGACAAATGTCACCTCTTTCTCAATTTTGCCTTGCATGGAAGATTTTTTCCCAGTGCCTGGAAGAGCAAAGTGAGTAGTTAGGAAGGAGGCTGGCCTAGCATGCATCATTTTTTGAAGATGTCTTATTTGAATCTCACCAAGCCAGTGAATAAATGGGTTTTTGGTTAATCTATGCCCAGCGTGCTTTTGCACGTGCCAACCTGGAGCGCTGCAACATCCCGCTAAGGCCTCTGACAATAGGATTTGTGCGTCTTGAAAGTAAGAATCAAAGGCTAATCCATACTTGGTTATTCTGAAAGAACTAAAACACAGTAATTCATTTTCATTATAGATTGAGCATGCTGAGAACAAGAAGTCAATCCATTACTGCAGTCTGCTGTCTGGTCTCCATTAAGCTTGCTGAGGCAGGGGTCAGTCTGACACCTAGCTCTAGACAGAATAGAGGGTGGGAGCTCATCCCCAAGAGGCTGAAACTGCCTAGGTTCATTTGTGCCACTTAGTGTGGGCAGCTGAGAAAGCTCTTTAACTAAAAGGTCCTTGTCAAAGGTGGAGGCTTGAGGAAAAGCTGCAGCAAAAGCAGTTTGTGGTACCATCATGGAAGAAGTACCAGCAAAGCAGAGCAGAGAATCATAAGATTCAGAACAACTAGGCTGGATCCTTACACTAAGGGTATTTCATCCATCTATCCATCCATCCATTAAACAAGCATTTATTTATTAAGTGCCTACTTTGTGCCAGGGATTGTGCTAGGATGGAGATAACAAAGACAAAACAAAATCAATCCTAACCCTCAAGGTACTTATATTCTATTGGATGCAAAACAGCATTGTACATAGATTTCCTTAGAGATCTCAGAAAGATCAGTTTCTTTGTCTCTCTGCCTTGGTCTGTCTGTGTGTGGGTCGGTCTCTCTCTCTCTCTCTCTCTCTCTCTCTCTCTCTCTCTCTCTCTCTCTCTCTCTGTATTTACTGTGCATGTATCAGAGAAAGTGACGTGGGGGAATTAAGACACTAAAAATGGCAGGGGTGGGCATCTTTCCCATGGGAAAAGAAACGAGCTATACCTTAAAAGAAGCCAGGGATTCTAAGAGGTGGAAGTGAGGAAGGAGTACATTACAGTCATGGCAACCAGCCCATGCAAAGGCATGGAGACAGGAGTATAAACGTTGTGTATCAAGAAGAGTAAGGGCCAATTTGGCAGGAACATAGAATCCACAAAAGGGACCAATGGATAATCAGCTTGGAAAAGTTGGCTAGAGCCAGGGCTTTCTTTACATGCCAGACAGAGAAGTTGGTATTTTATCCCAGAGATGGGAGGGAGCCATTAGGGCTCTGAGCACAGGGGAATGAGATAGATGGTCAGACTAGTGCTTTAAGAATATCCATTTGGCAGATGCATGGAAAATGGATTACAGAGGGAAAGAGACTAGAAGACAAACAAGAACAGGGAGAAGGCTAATGAAATTGTTCTAGCAAGAGGTGAAGAAAGTCTTAAACTAATTTGGTGGGTAGTTGTTTAAGTGGAGATAAGAGGGAGCATCCAAGAGATGTTTTGACAAGACTTGGCAACTACTGGAAGCTCATCAATGTAAGCCTCCAGATGGGATCTTCCCTATAGGTGACAAGTTTGCTGTTTACTCAGGCTCAGGAAGGGCCAGTTAAGAAATAGCTTCTAAAAATTATGGTAAATTTAAGAGTCTTGAGGAAATAGGTTTGAATTCCACCTTAGGCATTTCCTACTAGCAGGTCAAAACATCTCTGAGACTAGATATTCTAATCTTAAAAATCAAGGTGATAATCATTTAACTACATTAACCTCAAAAATCTGTTGTGCAGAAAATGCCTTGAAAACCTTAAAATGCTAGAGAATTAAATTGGTATTCATTATATTATAATGACCTCAGATACTTCCTAGCTGTGTGACCCTGGGCAAGTCACTTAACCCTTGTTTGCCTCAGTTTCCTCATCTATAAAATGAGATGGAGGAGGAAACGGCAAACCACTTCAGTATTTTTGTCAAAAAAAACCCCAGTGGCGTCATGAAGAGTTGAACATGACTGAAATGACTCAGCTACAACAATTATAAATATGCTACTTTATTTCTTATAGAATGTAAGCTCTTTAAGGGCAGGGACTGGTTTTCATTTTCTCTTTATATCCTCAAAACCTGGCACAGTGCCTTGCACACAGTAGATCCTTTAAATGTCTGTTGGATTAATTAATTTCTATAGCATTTTAAAGTTTACAAAGTGCTTTATTAAATATATAGTGAAAAGAGCAATGGCTCTGAAGTCAGAGAAGATGGGTTCAAATCCTGCTTGTGGTGTTACAGAACCATTGACACAGAAAATACTCAGGTACTTGAGGTAGAGAGAGAGAGAGTTTATTACAGGCAGACTCAAGGTGGGGATTTCATCCCTCCAACAATGAGCAATGAGCCTTGTAGCCCACCTGGTTATACACAAAAAGAATAGGCGTGGTATAGTGGCAAGTTTATCAAACGAAGATGAGGTCAGTTATTCACTGAACAAAGGATGCATAGTGGTTAGGGGAGGCTTGGTGTTGCAGCTGGAGTATCTCAAGGCCAGAGCCTGAGACAGATGTGAGAGTTAAAATTGGATATTAGATCATAAATCTCCCCTCTTTAACCTTTCCCTTAATTTATCTCCCAGACTAGTAAATGGAAGAAGCTTCTGGTTTTCTAGTTAGAGCTTTTATTGTATGGTAGTTACCAGGTGATGTTGATTAGAGGGATAGGAAAGTAGAAATACAAAACAAATCATCTTAAGTCTAAGCTTAGTCTATATTCCATATAAAACTCACCAAAAGAGCCCAAGGCCACCTTTGGGGAGAGAGAAAGAGACCGAGTCAAGCGCGTGCTGCTGCTAACCGCGAGCCGGGCTGAGTCGAACTCCTGTCAGCATCTGTCTGTGCAGCCCAGTCAGGAGACCAGCAGAGCAGGAAAAAGCTCCCACTTCCATTCTCTCCTTGCCTTTTAAGCTCGCACCCCAGAAGTGGAGTGCTAGCAGGCCGACTGGCATGCGTAGCTCATGCCGTTGGTCTCCTCCCCGAAAGGGTGGTCCTTAAAAAAAACTGGCGTCTCTCCATTATCGCTAACGACTGTTAAAACTTTTTACTACACAGACAAGGTTGGAAAGCAGAGATTACAGGCTACAGCTGCAGTTTGGAACATAGCAAGGCCAGGGTCTGTTTGAGATAGACAAGATCAGAGGCTATGTGATTTTCTATATCATTGGCACTACATGTATGACCTTGGACAAGTCACTTAGCTTCTCTGGGCCTCTGTTTCCTCCTCTGGAAAATGAAGGCATTGGATTCAGTGGCCTTTGAGGTCTCTCTAGCTCTAGACCTAAGATCCTACACATAAAGTTGAGCAAGTTCATTAACCTTTGGTGACTTCAGTTTCTTCTCCTACAAAATTAGAGGTTCTGACAAGATGGCTTCTGAGATCCCATCCAGCTCTAAATCTATGATCTGAACTCATTTCAGTTCTCTTGGGTCTCTGTTCAATAAAGTAGAAGAGGGACCAGTAATCAGTTCAGATCTAAGTGGCAGGCAATGAGTTCAAGCAGGTGGGCAGTAGATGCTAGGAAGTTCTAGCATTTAAGTACTAGATACTTGGTCATGGGGATTTTGGGGTTTGGGAGAAGACAAAGTGGCACAAGAGTGGACAGAATTACCAAATGGGAAATTCCATTACTGAAAATACTAGAGGACAGAATTGGAGTCTAGTCACTGAGGAACTGTGCCACCTACATCAGATTGGGACCAGTGCCAAGACGGCCTCTATCAGAAGACAATAATCAACAAGCCTAGTATTCTTTGCATATGCTTTGCCTAGGGTCAGGGTGAGTAGTCCTAGCATCTAAGACAGGATGATCCAGCTGGTGGAACTGAAGGAAGACTAGCTGCCAAGGCCAGAGAGAAAGAACATGGGATCTAGACTCAGAGGATCTGGGTTGAAATCCTGGTGCTGCTATTTATGCCAATTTCAGGCTGCCTGTAACCAGCAGAAAACACACACACACACACACACAGAGCAGACCTCCAGGCTATAGTTAGATATGCTATAATGGCTGAGTTTTGTGTTACAACAGAAGGAAAAACAAGAAAACTAAGACTTCATCATGGCAGAGCAGTACAGCTTGAGGCAGGGTGGGGAGCTGCTCCATTTACCTGAGTGGTTTTCCCCATGTATCTACAGAGGAAGTCTTATGCACTAGGCCATGCTGTAAGACGCTCAGGGTCTTAGGCACAGAATCAACCAAAGGCAGGGCTCAGCATCACAAGGTCAGCGGCAGCTACATCCTTGGTGGTGCCTTCTGAGCTCTCACCATTTGACTCAAGCAGGCTGGTGTCAGAGGTTTTGGGACCCTGGCACTCAGAGATCATGGAAACTTGACTCTAAAATCAGCCTTCTCAGAAGTGACACTGCTCTGTCACAAGGAAATCTCACTCAGCTTTCTCCATCTTGCTTGTTCCAGAATATATAGTTTTACTCTCTATTTCCCAGAAGAATGGGCAACTCTCACAGATTTAGGCTCTCCCTCCTCATCTGGGGCCTCTAGATAGCCATCAAGTATAAGAGAGGCTGGTGCTTTTGTTAGGGCCATTGGCAAACACTTCAGCCATCTTGCCCCTGTAGCTTAGCTGCCTTGGCTCCCTGATGGGCAAAAGAGAATCAAACTAACATGTGTGCTATTGAGCCTATTGGAAAAGATTTCTAAAAGAACTGGCTTAGAAATTAATTTGGGGAGCCCGGCATGCATTCTGTAAGTTGATGACTAACTACAAGGACAGTTTAAAATACTCTGTGTTCTGTGTATCTCCTCACCTCTTTCAAATAACTTTTTGTTATCACGAATTCATATGCAAAGAGTGATTATGTCTAATTGTGTAAGTACATGTAATCATATAATTACAATGTGCAGTTACGTAATTATGTTGGATAATTGAGCAAACATCACAGGAAATGGCATTGTAGAGCTCCTCAGAGAACTGTAGGGGGTAAGGACAACTCCCCTGTGGGAAGCTGAAGATGCTTAACTTGTCCAGGAGTTTCAGGACAAATATAAAAATTAGGAGATGAACAGCATCAGGCTCATCTTGAAGACAGAATCGGGAACTGGAGCAAAGCTAGGACCGTCTGTGTACCAACCCTGACTTTCAATTTATTAAACACATACTCTGTGTGAAGCCCTGTGCTTAGAGTATAAAAATGGGGGGGGGGAGAGATGCACTGCCCTCAAAGGGCTTACATTCTTTTTTTTTTTTAATTAATAAAGTATTTTATTTTTTTTCCATTACATGTAAAGATAGTTCTCAACCTTTGTTTATACAAGCTTTACAATTTCAGATTTTTCTCCCTCCCTCCCCTCTCTCCCCCCTCCCCTAGACAGCAGGTAATCTGATATAGTTTATATATATATACATATATATATATATACATATATATATATATATATACATACACGCTTACATTCTTTCTTATGGGAGATAAATCATATAAACAGGTAAATAAGGATTTGAGGAAGGAGAAAGCATTAACCAAGAGGATCAGGAAAGATTTCACAGAGAAGATGGTGCCCAAGTAAAGCCTTAAATAAAGACAAGGATTTTGAGAAGTACAGAAGGAAACACATTCCAAACACTGGGCACAGCCTAAGCAAAGGCATGGAGGTGGAAGATGAAAAACCCAGTTCAAGGAACATCAAGTACACTGTGAAGCACTTGAATTTACACCATCAAGCCCCTGCTGGCCCTACACGTCATCGATTTAGGTGACCACTTATGTAGTATGATTTAAAGTACTGAAGCCCCCTCTTCACCATCCTTCCTAAAATTCCAACCTTCAAAGCCTACTGAAAACATGTGCATCTTAATTAAGCTCAAATATTCTGTTACTTGGGAAAGAGAGTACATTAGCCTGCACACCACTGGAATGGCTTTATTCCATTAACCCATTGTCATGAAGGCATGGGATCCTGGACAGATTGTTTTTGAATGGCATACTGGGTATTACAGTACCTGAAGTATCAACCAGGGAGATACTGTGAATCACTGTAAATGACTCACAAAAATGATTTCCTTGATTCAACAATGTTGAATCAAGTCCCTTTCTGATGGTTCAACATAGAGAAGACCTTGGGCTCTCACAGGGCATGCCAGTGGAAACATTTGTTGCCAGGCTATACCAAGCTGAAAAGGCTTCTGGATATAGGCCTGAAGCTGATGCGCCAGGCATTGTGCTAAGTACTTTAGAAACATTATCTCATTTGATCCTTCCAACGATCCTGGGGGGAAAGTGCTATTATTTATCCCAATTTTGCAGATGACGAAACTGAGACATAAAGAGATTGTGACTGGCTCATGATCACACAATGAGTAAGTGTCTGGGGTCACATTTCAACCCGGACCTTCCTGACTCGGGGTCTGGTGCTCTATACAGAGGCTTACCATCAGGTTGAAAAATGGGATACATTTGGGGCGGGGGGTGACAACTCATGAAGTTATTTACTAACTTTTGGGAAAATCGGGGTTATATCAGAGAAGGAAGTGTCCACATGAATGAAATCATAGTTGTTGGGTTTTTTCAAAGTATTGAAATTGAAATGTCAATGACTCCAAGTAAGGCTTTCTAGAAAGGTGGTCTATAATTTAAGAAAGTTGGCCCAATACTTATGTTATCACCATGAGTGCTTTTCTCAGCCTAGGGGTCACAGCAATTATGACCCAAGTTCTTAATGTCTTCTATTCCTTGTTCAGTCTGATGACATTCAATTGGAAAGGAGTTTATGAGCCTATAGCCCAGCTGAGGCAACCTAAACAGAAGGCTTAGGCAACCCTGTAGATGGCAATGCAAAGAAAGACCAAGCCAAGCATGGCTGCCCCAGGAGGAGCTTATCAGGGGCATAGAATTTAAGCAACCCAAATTTAAATAAAAAAAAAAAGTTGTAAGCCTTGGGGAATCAGGTTTATCCAGACAAATAGCCATTTCCCTGGTATTCTTTACAATCTGGCTTCCTAACTTAACATAGGCTCCCCATCCCTGAACTCCTTGCTCCAGCTTCCTTGCCTTCTTGATCTGAGAGAGTGCTCCAAATGAACATCGGTGGCAATGTACTCACTTCTCTAATTGTTCACATTTCAGGTAATTAGACATGTAGCAATTTACTAATGAGTTGATTTCATAAATACTCCAGATCCTAATAAGGCCTGGGGCTGCCTCCTGCCGCAGCCATGTTGATGAGTCTCTTTCCCAAGGAACGATTTGCTAATAAGGCCCACCAGCTCTGAATGCTCATGCCTACACAGATTCTACCTCCCTGTACCTTTTACATTCTCTGCCATACAATCCAGCACCTGAAGAGGGCCTCCATTGGACACCATCCTCACTCTTGCCTCCGTGGCCCACTTTGAGGGCTTCCAATTGTGCCCTACACACTATGTTTACTCTGAATGGCTCCAGGACAGACTGATTATAAGCTGTTTCATATTGTTCTCTAGTTTTAGATAAAATACTGGATTTGGAGTCAATATGAGCAGGGTCACTTAACCTCTGTCTACCTCAATTTTCTCATTTGGAAAATGGGGGTAATAAGAGCACCTGCTTCCCAGGGCTTTTGGTAAGGATAAAATGAGACAATGTTTAAAAAGTATTTTTCCAACTTTAAAGTACCATATATATAAATACTAGCTATTATTATCGTTAAAACTTGCCCACTTTGTTTCTTCTTTCAGCTTGTATTTTGCTTTCTTTGTTCTCTGCCAAGGGAGAATGACTTTAGTCTAGAAAGAAGAGAACAACCAAAAAAAATACCTGGCATAGTGATAAATGCATATAATCCCTGCTACGAGGAAGGCTGAGATTGGTGAATCTCTCGAGCTCAGGAGGACTGAGCTGCAGTGGAACTTAAACTGATCAGGTGACCTCACTAAGTTTGGCACCAATGTGGAGAGCCCCTGGGAAGGAGGGACCAGCAACCTAACTAAGGAAGGGAGAACTGGCCCAATTCAGAAAAAATAGAGCATATCAAAGCTCACATGCAGGATGCAGGTCAATAATGGGATCAAGCCTGTGAGTGGCCATTTCACTTCTTGTCTCAGACAGATAGGGAGACCCAATCCAAAAAAAACAACAACAAAAAAACAGAAAAGGGATAGTGGATAAAGTGCCAGGCCTAGAGTCAGGAAGACTCACCATCCCAAGTTCAAATCTGACCTCAGACACTGAATAGCTAAGTGACCCTGGGCAAGTCATTTCCCCCTGTTTGCCTCCATTTTCTCATCTAAAAAATGAGCTGGAGAAGGAAATGGAAACCACTCCAGTATCTCTGCCAATAAAACCCCAAACGGAGTCACAGAGTCAGACACAGCTGAAAAATTACTGAACAACAACTGGAACACAGGAATCATAGTAAGATTAATGCTTATTCATCAGACTGAAAATGGCACGAGAAAGGTTGTAAACCATTTGTATAGAGGAATTCAAGTCTGTGTAAGGGCAGGACCTCTCTTTTGAGACCAGGACTCTTCATACTCATATATCTTATTGATTCTCTAATCTCTGCTGCCTCACAATGCCTGAGCCTTTCTCTTCAGGCCCCCAATCTCAACCCTGCCCATCCACAGGGTTCATGCTCAGAAGATCATAAACTGCAGAATCTCAGAACCTCAGAGTCAGAAGGGATCTCAGGTGCTATCCAGTCCCACCCATGCCTGAATCAGAATCTCCTCTCCAACATCCCAAACAAATGGGCATCCAGCCTTTGCTGAGCCAGTCCATGCTACTTTAGGATGCTTAGGAAACCCAAATCTGCCTCTCCTCAACTCCCACCCATTACTCTGAATTTCCTCTCCTCAGAGATGGTGCTGACCTACATTGATAAGAGAGAAATTTCATTTCCCCCTTCCATACACTTTCTTCCTCCTTTCGCCTTGTAGGACACTCTATTTTATAGAGTGAATGTTTGTTCATTTATTGGAATAAACGTTGGAAGCCAAGTTGGATACTCTCGAATATAGTGGGGGGAGAGAGAGATAAGAGGTCCACACAATACTGTTCTTTGTTTTTTTAACCTTAATTTCTTGTCCCTTTTAAAGTCATAACAGTCTTCCTTTGGGCCAATGTCCCCCTTTTTAACCTTCTCCAAGCTGCATACCCCCAAGGTGTTCCAACAATTTTCTTTCCCCTTAGTGGAAGTTAACACACACACACACACACACACACACACACACACACACACACACACACTTTTTTTTTTGGTGAGGCAATTGGGGTAAGTGACTTGCCCAGGGTCACACAGCTAGTAAGTGTCAAGTGTCTGAGGCCAGATTTGAACTCAGGTCCTCCTGAATCCAGGGCCAGTGCTTTATCCACTGTGCCACCTAGTTGCCCTCCCCCTCCACACACACTTAATTGAAATGCCCCTGCATTAACCTCTTCTATCTCTGTGTAATTACTTTGTGATGCTGGCAGAACAATCCTTCTAGAAAGACCAGCTTCCACTCTGCCTTTGTGATCTGTTCTCCAGTGTCCCAAAGCATCCTCTCCTACTACCCCCAAAGGAAAGAGAAATTGAAAAACTCCTACCCATCTCTTCTCCCAAGGCCTAACCCGTCTTTTCCCCCCTGGACCTCCTCCTCTTTTTCCATACTCCTGCTATGGAAGAATTCCTCTGTATTATCTCTCCTTAGATAATATTGATTTACTAATGAGGGAATGAAGTTTTTCCTCCTGAATTATTAATTCCCTTTTTCATACTACTCTCCTCCAGGTTTTTTCCCCTTTGTCTTTTATTCCTCATTGGTGTTCCTTTTGCTGTCTCTCAGACATGTGAGCTTTTTTTTAAAAAGAAAAGAAACAAAAAACCAAAAAGACTCCCTCACCTTCACTCATGGCCTTGCCTAGCCCTAACAACACGAAAAATATACATTTCATTTCTTAGTCTTCTTTTGCTATCTTAACATATTTATCTTTCCTCTGATCAGTTTGCATGTTGAATACCCTGCTCACCTCTGGGTCCCTTTGAAGGAATGCCTTGAATTCTTCCTTTTTGCTGAATGTCCAATTATTTTCCTTGATGCTTAGACTCAGCTTTGCAGGATATATTATTTGAGGGGAAGCATAGACCAATCTTGTGTGCTTTTTATGATTTCATATTTTCATTTTTCCTTGGGTTTTTGTAAAGAAGGAATACTTCTTTATTATTTTTTTAGTTTGCTTAGACTGGATGCTTTCACATTTTCCTGTTTGGTGATGTAATTCTAAGGTTTGGCAGTGATGTTTCTTGGTAAGTAAAACTTGGATTGTTTTTCTTTTCAGTTAGCATTCTGTAGATTTTCTAAAGTTGGAATTTTTCATCTGTTTCTAATATTTCCAAGCAATTTTCTGTAGGATTTCATCAAGTATTTGCAGTCTCTTTTAATAATATTTTTCTGCACTCCTTACATTTCTCATCACATTCTATCTTCAAGTTCAATATTTTTATTTAGGGATATACAGGGTGTCCAAAAAGTCTTTGTGAAGTTTTAAGCTGCAGTACTCTCATGGATTCTTCTAATCATGTCTTGATTTGGTTCAATTAATTTTCTTTCTAGCTTATCATTTCTGAATTCTAACTCTTTAATTCTCCCTTTCAGAGAATCTACTCTTTTGGAGGATGTGTCTGCCTTTTGTTCTAAATTATTTATTCTTTTAGTAGACTTGTTGATTTCAATCTTGAGCACTTTAATTTCTGTTCCTATTTCTTTGATACTTTGATTTAATACTTTAATTACTCTTTTGAACCACTCCAGTGCTTCTTGGAGTTTCTCCACTGTCATTTTGTGGGATCTTATAGAATTTGTTGCAATATTTTTCTCTTCCTCATATAATTTTTACTCAGTTTCCTTTGCAACAGAGTACTTATTCATTGTGATGGGTTTTTTCCCTTTTATTGTTTGTTTATTATTCTTCCAAAGTCAGTTCCTATCTGTCTTTGTCAGTCACTGCTGATTTTTCTATAGTGTCCTTCTTATAAGGGAGGCAGCTAGATGGTTCAGTGGATAGTGTGCTGGGTGTGGATTCAGGAAGACCTGAGTTCAAATCCAATCTCAGACACTTAGCAGTTGTGTAACCTTGGGCAAGTCATTTAACTTCGGTTTGCCTTAATCCACTGAAAAAGGAAAAGACAAAAGTATCTGCCAAGAAACCCCCATTGGTGTGCTATGGTTCACAGTGTCACAAAAAATTAAACATTACTGAATGACTGAACAACCGACTGGTTATAAGCATGCTTCTTACCATCGATATTTTTTTCTTCTGTAGGTCCAGGATTGTTGTATTCTTCACCTAGCCTCTGCTGATTGCTGGCTGTTCTATCAGACCACTGAAGCTTGGAGAAATCAGTGGTCCTCAAGGAATGGGAGTTACCAATTGGGGGGGGGGGCTGCCATAGGGAAAGTCGCCAAGAACACTATAACTGGCCCTATTCTTTACCTTTCCCAGCCTAACTCTTTCAGGCTCCACTTTCTTTTCAGGGACAATTTTCTTCAGTTACTAGGCTGACTCCAATGAATGGTCGAATTTTAGGGTCCTAATTCAAAAAAAGGTTGGAGGTGACACTCCCAGGACACAGAACACTAATGAGGAGAAATGCTAAGAAGTCTTTGTAGTTGTATATCTTCTTCACCTTTCACTCACTGTGATGGCCGCCAACTTCTTCCTGTACAATATTAAATAGTTGTAACCAATATTGTACTTTCCCCCTCTCTGTTCCATAATTTTCTTCCCCTGCATTCCACAACTCCTCTTTGTTTTGTGTTTCCACCACCTCAAGGCTCAGGGCTACAGTGATTGATAAGCCTCAATGAATCTTGGGAATGAATACTCCTAGGGCACTGCCAACAACTCAACATCAAGGGCTGATGCCTGAAACCATTGCCATCATGAGGGACATGGTGGTATAACTTTCAGTTATTTTTTAATATGAATTACATTTTGGACAGTTCTTTCTTTTGTCTTTTCTCTATCACCACTGTTTTTTGTCTTGTGGGGCTTTTTGATTTTCTGCTATGGTTTCCTTGAAGTGGTTGGGTGGACACTATGCCCCAGTTTCCTTCTCATTCCACCATCTTCCCAGGATTCCTCAAAAAATCCTTTTGAGATCTGGTGACCAGAGCCTACCACTGGAAGCTAAGCAAGTCTGAGATCTCCTGTGGCTTCTACTATTTCCATCAAACCAAGAAATGCCCCTAAACTCCCCCTCCACCTGGTTCTAATAATAGTCATGGCACAGGACAAGAAATTATTAGTTAAATGCTGCCAAGTCCTTTGATGATGAAAAGGTCCTCTTCTCCCCCCAATTTCTTTGAGATTCACTAATGCTGGAATCCTTTGCTTAGGCTCCTTTGAGAACAAGGCTCAGCAGGGCTTCATTTCTCACCTTCCATTTTGGCCGGAAGAGGAAAAGTGCATAAGGAGGCCTGCTCTGGGGATCAAAGCCAATCTCGACCTTCTTCACATTCAAAGGGCCTTCCTCCTCCTTGCCAGGTGCCAAGGGAGATTTTCTCAAACAAATGCCTTGCCCAAGAGAGTGCTTCAATTAGCCTCACCAGAATTTTGTAAATAACAGCCTGCTGGGAAAGCTATAGGGAGGACTGAGAAGGCCCAAATCCATCACAAAGAGTACATTGCTTTCTGGACTCCTAATCAAGGCTTAGTTTGATGCAGTGAAAAGAACACTGCACACAAAGTCAAGAGACCTGTGTTCAAATCAGACTCTGCTAGCTGTGTGACCCTGGGCAAGTCACTTAACTCTCATTGCCCCTCAAAAACAAAAAGAGAAACAAAACAAATCAAACTCTGACATTTCCTAGCTGTCTGACCTTGGGCAAATCATTTCCCTCCTCTCTCATCCTCCATTCCCTCATCTAGGAAATGAAGATGAAAATACTCATACAATTTTCTTTATAGAGTTATTATTTCAGGAAGCTGTTTCAGTAGGAGCCAGCTCATACTGGCTCACAAGAGCTAATTGTTAAACTTTCAGTATGAACATTTACACCTCAAAAAAATTGTTGATTGTGTAGACTTAATAAAGTGATAACAATGTAGATTAAACTTAAAGGTGCACCATGCATACAGATGCCCCCACACCCCAAGTTGGATGTTAAACATTTACCAGCATGCTCCTGGTCATTGTTATTGCTCATCTCTCAAGGGGTTAATGGCTGTGGCCCTGATTTGAAGAGGCCAGGAAGCATCCTAAAGCAGGAATTCTTAAACTTTTTCCATTCATGACTTCTTTTAACCCAATAAAGTTTTACATGACCCCAGGCATATAGGTTTATAAAATAGGTATATAAATCAAACATTTACTGCCAAATTTTTCACAATCCCCACCTTCAGTTATAGGACCCCATTTATGGGGTCCTTACCCATAGGTTAAGTAGCTTTGGCCTAGAGTGTTTGTTTACCCAAAGGATGTGGATTCGTCAGTGATTTGGGAATATTAAAATGGCTGGTAGAGCTAAATTGTTTTTCAGTCCTGTCTGACTCTTCATGACCCCATTTGGTGTTTCCTTGGCAAAGATACTGATTTCCCATTTCCTTCTCCAGCTCATTTTACAGGTGAGGAAACTGAGGCAAACAGGGTGAAGGGACTTGCCCAGAGTCACACAGCTATTAAATATCTGAGGCCAGATTTGAACTCAGGGAGATGAGTCTTCCTTATTCCAGGCCTGATACTCTATCCACTGCAGCACCACCTAGCTGCATATATGTGTATGTGTGTGTGTGTGTGTGTGTGTGTGTGTGTGTGTGTGTGTGTGTGTGTATTCCCCAAGCCATTATTTCCTATCTCTTTTCCTTTTCACAGCCAGACTCCTACAAAGGGTTAGTTGTATTAATTACCCTTTATAACTGCTAAATTCAATGGCCATTTCTTAGTCCCCATTCCACTTGACCTCTGAGTAACTTTGGACACTTCCAGCTACCCCTTCCTCCTGGATACTCCTATGACACTGCTCACTCTTGGTTCTTCTTCCTACCTACCGGACCCATGTTTTGTCCTTTGTTAGATTTTTAGACTGAGAACAGTCCAATCCACTAATTGTGGTTATCCTGGGGCCCTGTCCTGGGCCTAATTTTCTAATCCTTTTCTTTACTCTCACTTGATAATCTCATTGGCTCTCAAGAGTTTGATTATCATCTCTGAAAAGATGGCACCCAAATCTACATATCCAGCCTTAATTTCTCTTTTAGATTTCTTTGGCGACACAAACTCCCCACTAAACATCCCCATAGTAAGCATCTTAAACTCAACACATCCAAAAATGACAATTATTATATTTTACTCAAAACCCCTTTATTTCTACCCAGGACACTACCTCCCTTCTGAGAACTACAAATTTACTGAGAACTGACTGATCCCTACCTGCTCCCCTTTCCCAGACAAATGAATTGCCTGGGGCTAACCAATCTTTGTCAATTCCAGACTCTGGCTCAACTTATGGACTTTCTCCCAAGCAAAATGATCCCTGCCTTACTCCCTGAATTTTGTGTTATTATGTAGAAAGGGTCCACCTACATTAAGTAGTTTCTATTTAGAGTTAGTAGTGTCTATACTTAACTCCAGAGGAGTTCTATTGTTTCTTTTGTTAAAGGTTCCTTTACATTAAGTAGCTGTACATGACTCTGGAGCAATCTTTTGGTTCCTTTCTATTCTGTTACCCCATAAAAACCCTGTCCCCTGTTCCCATCTTTGGGTATTCCTAGCTTCTAAGCTTTGGGATACCACAAGCTATAGTTCCTCTGACCCGATTAGAGACCTTATTTCTCCTATATTGATTTCCTTAATTTCCTTAATTTCCAGGTTAACACGTCTAAAGAGACCTAGTTTTGCAACATCTAAGTCACCCTGACTCCCCTCTTATTATTTTCTCCCCCATATCAGTTATTAAGTCTTGGTGATTGTACCTCTACTACAACTTTCAACACCCATCTCCTTTGCACTGCTCACCCAGCCTCCACCTTAGTTCAGGTCAGGGATGTGCAGGCAGTAACAAGGTACTGTTTTTAAAAAAAGTAAACATAAAATACTTCTAAATTTAAACTGAATTATTAAATTTTCTTCATCACTTTGTTAAGTCTTGAAAATCAACAAAACAATAAATGAATTCCTGATTTGTAATGTTTGCCAATTTCTGAGTTGGAAATGCTTGCGTTGAAAATTTAACAACAATCAATTCTCAGGAGTCAGTATGAACCCCTGGCTCAGACCCCCATCACCTCTTGGCTGGATGATTGCAACAGTCTCCTATTTGCTCAGTCTTGAAAAACTCTCTCACCTCTCCAAACTATTCCCCTACCTATCTGAAAAATTGTCATTCCTAAAATACAGGTCTGATCATATTACTCCCCTGCTCAAATATCTTTGGTGATTCCCTGTTTCTTCTAGGATCAAATATAAAATGCTCAGCCTATAATTTAAAACCCTACATAATCTGGCAGCTATGTGCTGCAGTGGATAGAACCCCTAATTTAGAATCATGGAGAGCTGAGTTCAAATATGGTCTCAGGCACTTACTAGCTGTGTGACCCTGGGCAAGTCACTTCGCCCTGTCTGCCTCAGTTTGCTCATCTGTAAAATGAACTGGAGAAGGAAATGGCAAAACATCCCAGTATCTTTGCCAAGAAAACCCCAAATGGGGTCACAAAGAATCAGACATAGCTGGAGAACCACATAATCTGACTCCCACCTACATTCTAGAGAGAAGGTGAAGGGCCAACTGCCGCCCACCCCCATATATCCTAGATTCCATCTCTTGCCTCTGGGCCATGCCTGGAATGCCATCTCTCCTCACTTCGCCCTATCAGAACCCCCAACTTTCACTTCCTCAGTAAGTAAAGCAGGTTCATTCCTTCTTGAAAACACTTTGCAGAACTTTGTGAATACTTTGTAATTACTTCCTTGCCTCTATTTGGTATCTGCCCTGAGGGCAGGGGTTGTTTCATTTTTTTCTTTGTATTACCAGCACATTCCTACCACACCTTGCTTGGATTGAATTTGATCTCTTTCTTTTCTTTCTCACAATGAACTGATTGACTGATTCTCTCCCTCCCTCCCCCCCCCCCACCTACACACTTTCCCTTTCCAGCAAAGGGACTGATTTGTATCACTAAATTGACTTGTTGCTTTAACCTCCCAAGAGCTGGATCAAATGAGGGAAGCACAAACCTGGAGATGTTCCTGGTCATTTTGTTCTGAGTGACTCAACAGGAGGTGGCTGAGTTCACTGAGACACGTTTACTTGTTGAATGGAAGATGATAAGAATGCGTCATGCAGGCCTTCTTCCCATACTTGTGGGGTTGCATTGATGAGTCACTTAAGACATCCATTAGATGATGATAATTTTTGTGTGCATCATACACTTTTGTCAAGGGGTGCAGAGCACCCCAGAAGTTCTCTGGGGCACATCAAGGAACCTTCTCCTTGAGAGACTAAACCAGAGGACAGATGACGCCTAGAGAGATAAGCTGAACCAAATCCGACTGAGCCAGTTTGGGATTCCTACCCTTCATTCTGGTCTCCCTAACCCTGGGGAGATAAATTTGGGTGTGGCTGCGGCCTTTGTGTCCTGAAGAGAGGTCTGTAGCCACCCCTCACCCAATACCTCTAGTCACTACCAGTGGGGGATGGTCCTCCACTCCTCACCCAATTCCCCCAGCTACCACCAGTGGGGGATGGTCCACCCTCACTAAAGGAACTTTCCACAGTCAGATAGTCCACCCCCATCAGTCCTCTATAAAAGTACCTTCCAGTCTCCTGTTCGAGGAGATTTGGTACCTCTGAGCCATGTGCTTTATGCCTGTCTCCCCATGAAAAGTCCAAGGATTTCTTTCATGGTTTCCCTCCCCCCACCCTTCCCTTCCCTTGCTCCTAAATAAATTACCACCTTATTCTAACTACTTTTGTGTGCAAGAGGGTGTAATTCTTTAAAGAGGAATTCCTAAGAACTCCAACTCCCACCAACCCATACCCCATTTCCCCCCATATCACTTTGTTGAGGTGGGGGGGGGAAAGGAAAAGAAAAAGAATCAAAAAAAGGGAAATGTGGGCAGTGGTTATGCTTCGATGCACCCTTAGGTCCTCTCCGATTCTGAGATTCTGTGAAAAAAGCAATGGAAGTAGCAGCAGTAGTTCAATGCCATCCTACATACCATAGATATCCGCCCCCCCACCATGAAATTACCGAAGTGTGATCATCCAGCCTCTGCTAGGATACTTGAAATGATAAGGAGCTCATTACTAGAAGGTTATTTTCTTATGTCCCTAATACAATGTAAACTCTGGGAGAGCAGGCACTGTTTCTTTTGGGGTTTGTTTTTTAGGGTTTTTCCCCTTGAATCCTCAGCACGTAGCATAATACCTGGTACAGTTGGTGACTGAGCAATTATTATTGTTTGTCTGATTCATTGACTGGCTGATGTTTCCCTTATAGAGTATCCACTGTTGGTGGGCAGGCATTTTTTCATCTCTATGTCCCCTGTGCCAGCCATGTAGTCCACTATTTACAATTGTTTGTTGCTTACTTGATATTGAGCAGAAACATACTTTAGTTCTGCCCTTTGCAGTCAAACAAGACAAGTCAGCAATGAATCCCACAGAGTAACCTTTCAAATACTTGAAAATAATCATAAAGTCCCCACTAAGTCTTCTTTCTATAGGCTATAAATCTCTAGTTCCCTCTAATGTTTTTGCATATTGTGGTTTTCAAGACCTTTCCCATTTTTATGGCCCTTTTGGCTACCTTCCAGCTTGTCAGTTTCCCCATGAGATGACAGAACTAAGGGAAAAAATGAACTATGGGGTTATTTGGGTATGCTGGAGCCAGCTCAAACCAGCTAACCAGATAATTGTAAAATTTTCAAGGTGAGCATTTAAACCTTAGAAATTGGCAAACACTGAAAATTGAGGCTTGATTGTTTTGTTTATTGTCTAGATTTTAAAAAGCAGGAAGAAAATGTTAATTATGCATAGGGAACTTAAAAGTGTTTCCTGGGCCCCAGAGAGCATGTTGTTAAACATTTACCAACTCACTCCTAACACTCTTCATCTTGATGCTTACTTCTACTAATGCTTTCTAAAATCCAACTCTCTGAGACTGTAAGCTACAGAGCAGGTGCAGATAGATCTACATTAGTAGAGGGGGTTTCCACACTGGAAGTTCATTATACTATTGAATCACAGTACCCTACTCCCCAAACTCAAAATATCCAAATTGTTTTTTTTCAGTAGTTGTATAATATACAATTCGCATATGAGGTAAATCATATACATCAGAAACATGCCACAGCCTACCTACTTCCATTATTCATTGCCCTCTAGGTTACCTACAACTTAGATTTGTCCCTGATCATGGTGTTCCAAAATTCTAGACCACATAATAGGTACTCAGTAAATGTTTATGGACTGACTGACATAAAGCATTCCTGAACAAATATTTCTCTTAAAATGAAGTATTTTTTGTGCTAGGGAGCAGCTAGGGAACTCACCAGTTTCCCAAGTTCATTCCAGACTTCTCTCTTCTTCCTTTTCAATTCTGGGCCAAGTTCAACAACTCCATCATATGTTATATAGAGTTAAGACAAGAGTGTAAGGATATTTGCCTGATTTGGCCTCACATAGGTAGTAGGCAGTCTCCAAGAGAAGGGCAATTTGAGAATTTGAGATTATTTCATATATAATTTCACATATATGTGTGTATGTATATATGTATATACAAACCCACATATGTATATATGCATGTACAAATAATGTATAGATGTGTGTGGTGCGTGTATATCTCAGCAGGTAGGTCATTCTATTTTAAGGAACCCAAAACACAAGTTATGGGTGACCCAAAATAAGACTTTAGGGGACCAAAAACAAGCACTGAGTGGGCTTTAAGCATTCCTTATAATCATCTAGCTTCCCTACAACGATTCTGAGGTCAGTCTGACCTCTATAATAAGCTTTTTGCATTACAGAATTTTCTAGTCACAAAAAGTTAGGTTCTAACAATATTTTTTTTAGTGACGCAATTGGGATTAAGTGACTTGCCCAGGGTCACACAGCTAGTAAGTGTTAAGTGTCTGAGGCTGGATTTGAACTCAGGTCCTCCTGACTCCAGGGCTGGTGCTCTATCCACTGTGCCATCTAGCTGCCCCAGGTTCAAACAATATTAATAAGTTATAATAATCCACAATTGATATGTATATGTACATATATATGCACATATATGATTAATGGATTAACCATCCAATGGAATGTCTAAATCTGAACGGTAAGCATTTTTATCCCCTTGATTATTCCTGTATGGACTTTTAGAATAATCTCTCTCTCTCTTGGGTTATAGATCTCATTGAATAATCCTGGTAGTCTTCTGGGGCTTAATCCAGTTAGTATAATTTCACCTACGAGGAAAAGCATCTGGAGCATCTCACCACCTATAAGGAATCCTTGCTCCATTTGGACCCTACAAATGACATCCTTTATGACAGTGGGAAATGCCTTCAGTGAGCATATATTTTCCTGTTTCATGGTCTCAAGAGTTTTAGTACAGTTTTAACTCATTAAAGACTTTTGGGAAACCCTATAATAATCATAGATTCATCTTTGTAGTTGTTTTTAAATAAATCTTATGAGATAAGATGCCTCGTAAGGACAGATAGATTAAGTTATCTGACCAGGGTCACATAGCTAGTGAGTGCCAGAGGCTAGATTTACATTCTGGTCTTCTTAACACTGGTCTGATCCCTTAACTTCTGTCTACCTCAGTTTCCTCATCTGTAAAATGGGGATAATAATAGCAGCTATCTCCCAAGGTTGTTGCAAGAATCAAATGAGATAATATTTTTAAAGCTCTTTGAAAACCTTAAAGCCCTATTTTTGTAAACACTAGGGATTATTATTAAAAGATCATCGATTTAGAGCTAGAAATTACCTTAGAGATCATTGAGTCCAATTACTCTTATCTTAGAGATAAGTAAACAGAGGCCTAGAGAAATCAAGTGACTTGCTCAGGGTCACAGATAGTAAAATGCAAGAGAGATTTGAATCTAGGACTTCATGACTCCAAGTCCAGTGTTTTGCATGTAATCTCAACATATGAATGAGAATACTTGTTGGAGGAGAAGCCTTAAGGCCCTATTTTGCTCTCGATACCTTTTTGTAAAATCAACAGACAATAAACCCAGTACAATACTTTATTCCCTGTACCTTTCAATGAATTGTGTGATTGTAAGGATGTGGCTTGCTGTAGCAAATTGTTTCCAAAAACCTGCCTGTTCAATTCTCATATTTTCATCAAGGATACCCTTGATATTTCTATAGATGATTCTCATAAAGCTTTTATAAAGATAAGAAATTGTGATATGGCTGGTTAGTTATTAAGGTCCTCTAAATCATCTGTTTAGATGCTGTAATATTGTCTGCATTTTTTCCCTATTGTTTTGGTACCTTGTCTTCCCTGAGATATTTTGTAAAATGATCACTCAATGCTTTTAGGATTATATCACCTCCAGCATGGATTGCTTCCATTCATCCTTATTGTGGTCCACCCATTCTTCCCAGATTTCTCTTCAAAAAATGCCATTTCTACTTCCTCATACAGCATAGCAAAAAATGAAGCATCATGATCCAAATGTGATGGTTCTTCTGTTATTGATAGTGAGAATAGATCATTATATAAACATTAATGCTTCTGTTCTGTTTTCCATCTATTTGTTGCCCTTCTGCCAGCTTTATCTGTGAAAGCTCTTGAGATAATATGATAGGCTGCACACCAAACTTTCTGCCATCTTGCTTTTCACCTCCACTGCCTTTTCCTGGACTATAAGGTGACATTTCTCATAGCCTTCTGTCACCCTCTTCCACAGTGTTTTACAAATGAACTCCTAGAGGCAGTTAGGTGATGAGGAGGATTTAAGAGGATCTGAGTTCAAATCTGACCTCAGACACTTGATACTTACTAGCTGTGTGACCTTGGGCAAGTCACTTAACCCTCATTGCCTCACCAAAGGAAAAAAAAAAGAACTCCTATCCTCACATAGGGTGGCCCTTGACAAGGAGATCAAGCACTTTCTACCTTATTTTCTGCTTTTAAAAAAAATTCCTCTTTGCAGCTGCAGCACCTGATTTAAATTGATTAGACTTCTACAGAAATAGTGATAATCAGGGTGAATATCTTTGCCTTTTACTGTTTCCAGTTTGGGGGCATCATCAACTTATTTGAATGCATTCAGTTGAGGCTGTGGTAATTGGATCCCATGTTGTCTTCTCATTTTTATTTTTTCTTCAAATTGAAGGCTGACCTTTGCTCTACCTAGTTGTAGATCTGACTACATGCAGACAGCTAATTCTAATATGACACAAAACTGTTAATTTGGCATTTCGTATCTGTTAAAATATAGTCAATTTCATGTTTGGGGGGGGGGCAATGTTGTTTGGTCCTCATCATACCTAGTGTCTTTCAACTGTCTTGCAAAAGAAACTATTCATAATAGATATGTATGAGGCTTCTGAGTAGTATACTAGCCTTTGACTTCTTCCATTTTTAAAATGTGAATCATATTTTCCAACAAATCTTTTGCTGTTCTTGCCTTCACATTGAAGTCACTTAGTATGAAAGTCTTTGCTGACTTTATTTCAAAGACCTTTTTATGTTCTTCACATTATTTTTCTACCCATTCATCTACTGCAACAGACACTGGCACATAAATTACTATTATTTTCAAGGTGGTCATTTTGCTTAAGCTCATCATAACAACTACAAGATAAGATGGCCAAGTATCCCATGAAAGTGCATTTTTCATGGCCTTTAGGAGCCCAATAAAACCACATTCTATTGTTTGCCTCTCCAAGCAGAACCTGTGAGCCATTGTGCCACTTCTTGGCAATTTCTTTTTCTCTGTTGCTTTCATTCATCATGAAAAAAATCAATGTTAATATTGAGGGGTAACATGATCTAGCGGATAGAGGGCAATATGGTATAGTGGATAGAGCGTTGGATTTGCAATCAGGAAGACCTAAGTTTGAATTTCACCTTAGGCATTTACTAACTATGTGATATTGAGCAACTTGGCGGTACAGTGGATAGAGCACTGTCCCTGGAGTCAGGAAGACATGATACACGATACTTACTAGCTGTGTGACTCTGGGCAAGCCACTTAATCCCAATTGCCTCAATCATCCAGGGCCATCTCCAGTCATCTTAATATATATCTTGCCACTGGATGCAGATGACTCTGGCTGACAGAGTGAGGTTGGTGATCTTGCACATTCCTCCCTCACTTAAATCCAATTCACTGCAAGTCATGACATCACTTCCTGATGTCATGGTCTTCTTCAAGAATGAAGGAAAACAACTTTTTTTTTATATTGAGCAAGTCACTTAACTTCTCTTTGTCTCAGTTTCCTCATCTGCAAAAAGGGAGGGGGGTATTAATCCAGATGGCCTCTGAGGCCCGTTCCAGTTCTAGAGCTGGGATCCTAAGAACATCCATTAAATAAGCAGGTGGGGCTCAGTGACCTCTCAAGTCCCTTCCAGCTCCCAATCTACAATCTTACAACACAGTTCAGTATTTCCACTAATATGACAATGAGACAGTAATCACACAAAGGCTTGCAAGAGCAGATTGTTAACCTAACCAATTCACTATAGATCAGGGCTTGCTTTATTGATTTCTTGATTGTCGAGCGGTAAGAAAGTATTAACAATGGAGATTAAATTTAAAAGTGCATCATGCGTATATCTTGTACTTTTTCCTCCCAGGAAGCAAGTTGTCAAACGTTGACCAGCATACCTTTGCAAAAATGTAAAGCACCGAAGGTTGAACCAGTGTTTGTACAAAGTCTAAAAGTGATTGGAATCTTAGTATCTCCTGCCCCTTATACCATCACTGCTGTGGATAGGCAAGGGAGCCAGGTGAAAGGAATCACCATCCGAGAAGCGTACAATCCAAACAAAATGGTAGAGGAGCCAGTTAGGAAGCAGGAAGGAAGGACAGCCTGAATGCTACACAAAATGCAAGAAGACCTGAAACATTGGTTCTGAGCCTTCTTTTCTTTCCTGGATGCCTTTGGCAGTCTGGCAAAGCCTACGGACCCATTCTCAGACTAACAGTGGGTTTTGTTTGTTTGGTTTTTAGACTAAACGTTTTTGAATGCACAAAATAAAACACCAGATTACAAAGAAAGCCAGTTATATTCCAATTACGGTTCTCACAAATGCTAACAGAGCCCAGGTTCAGAGCCTCTAAACAGAGAAACAGATCTATAGCTATGGAGCCAATCCTCTGTGGAAGATCTCTCAGGTACATGGACAAGAAATGCTGAGAAGGCACAGCTGGGTTATATTCTATACCAATGCATCCATATTGATGAACTCAGAGATCCATTGGGGCTTTGATGTATAAGTAGGACCAGTTTACCACAAGCTTGAGATGAGCAAAATAAGTCCCGAGGTCCTTTTCAAGTGAAGATCTATCAATACAGGTCTACACAATAGCTTTTTTAAAAAATCTAAATGCATTTATCCTATAATCCCATGCCTCACTGTGAGTAATGGTGGGGATTAGGGGTAGAAGGCAGGCTATTGGAGGTTGGAGGCAGGCTTTTGATGTCCCTCAAATTATAAGCTCTTTCTAGAATGGAAGAGAAACAGTGGAAAATATCACTAGACTGCAGGGATGGGAGATGAGAATCCCCCCCTCACTTTCATCTCCTTTCCTTGCTATCCTTTCCTCTGCTTCCCTCCCAACCAAATGAACAAGTTTCAGAATTCAGCATTTAGACTCCTCACTCCCATTTGTCCAGCCCTCCAATCCCCTACCCTGTCTCTGAAGGTTCCATCGGTCCCCCAGGGCCCTAAGCACTCCAGCATGCAATCTGAATGTTTCCTTTCATCTCCATGATGAGTTAAAACAGTAAGTGAGGCCACCAAGCAGACTTTTCTCAATGTCATTTCAATGGAACTAGTGGAAACAGACCAAGGCAAAATCACTTGAAAACCAATTTCTCTGTTTTTATCTTCGGAGAGCAAGAAGTAGCTTTCCACACGACTGTGGCCTTAGTATGCTCCCATTGACCTTAAGCACTTCTGTACTTCATCTGTTCTCTACAGGCAATCAACTCTCACATTTGTGATGGAACCAAATTCTGGCACAAAAGAAATCTGCAAAAGAATGGGTGTGGGGTGAGTGGTGTGGAGACAGGGTAAAGAGTAGGGACAGGAGTTCTTAAGGGAGGTAAACTCTTTTCACTTGTCATGAGGGCAGGAAAACAGAGAAAAACCTAGAAGCCAATAGAATGTAAGCATCCAGAGGTTACATGTATATGGTTTGCAGGAAGATGGCACAGCTGGTGGGCCTTATGGTTAGGAGGGCTGTTGGGGCAAGGGTGACCTGAATTTGGATCCTGTCTCAGCCCCTCAGTAGTTGGGTGACTTGAGCCAAGTTACTTAATCTTTCAAGTTCAGTTTCCTCCTCAGTAAAACAGAACAATAAGAAAATGTACCTCACAGGTTTTTTTTTGTGAGGATGAAATGACATAACTTTTCCCAAAATGCTTTGCACATCTTTTTATTCTGTCATTTTGGTTGTGGCCAACTCTTTGTGACTCCATTTGGGGTTTCCTTGGCAAAGATACTACTCAAGTGGTTTACTATTTCCTTCTCCAGATCATTTTACAGATAAGGAACTGAGGCAAATAGGGTGAAGTGATTTTCCCAGGGTCACACAGCAAATAAGTGTCTGGAGTCAAATTTGAACTCAGATCTTCCTGACTCCAGGCCTGGCACTCTGTCACCTAGCTGCCCCTTTTGCACATCTTAGTGTGCTTTATATCTTATTGTTGTTAAAGCATTAGAGAGCACCAAATTGCAATGAACCCTAATGTAAATAAGACCTAAGACCTTTGAGAGAAATGGATATTCCCTTTTGGCCTTTATAACCTGGGTGCTGAGATGACTGTAGTAGACAGACATAGTCTAGCTGTGTGACCTTAGACAAGTTCCTTAACCTCTCAGTGTTCTCAGGAAGTGATTATCTAAGATTCTAAGATGTGGAGAACCCAGGGATAAGGACAGGATTTATAATTTCACTGATATGGGGATCTCTTAGATGTAGAAATTCCCTTTATCAATTCCAGTAAATCTCTGCAAGTCTTAGAGAAGTGAGAGGATGAGTGAGTTGCCCAGGGTCCCATGGGTGGTATCTGAGGCAAAATTAAAACTCATCTCTCACTCAATGTTCAGCCCTCTAACCAGTTGTAAGTCCTCTTAGTTGCCAAACATAGGAGCCACTTAACAAATTATAAAACTCAACTGTATTGAAAAGGGGAAAAATTGGTCATTCAACATTAACCAGGGCCAGCTTTTTTCCATGTTTTTCATGAATGCTTTAAATCAGAAATTAACATCGGTCTCTTTGTGAAACTCACAGCTTTGTATTTAGACTCGTGGACTAAGTGGGAAGAGATCATCTAGTCCAGTTCCCTAACTTTTATAAAGGATAAAACTGAGGCCCCAAAGGGAAAATGACTGGTTCAAGGTCATAAAGTATCAACCAGATCTCCTGACCTACTTTCCCAATCCTATACTCATTCTACCACATCATATTTCAGAGCCACCTGGCTTCTAGATGAAAACTAACCAAGCAACGACAGTCTTGACCTGGGGATTTCAGCAGACTATGAGCATAAGATGAATCAACTGTGTGATATGGCAGTCACAAAAACGAAATAAGTGGTATCCTGTCCAAGGTTATGGAGGTAACAGGCCCACTCTACTTTGCCCTAGTCTGGTCTCATTGGGAATATTGTGCTTTAGAGGGGCATCAATAAACTGAAGAGCCTCCATAGTAACCAGTGCTGCTCTTATTCCATTGAATTCCAGTTTCTGGATACATGTGTAGCCCCAGGATTGTCATTTTGGAAAGGAGAAAAACAAGGATCTATGATCCTAAGATCATGATAAAGAAAACCCATGTAAAGTTGATCTCCAAGTACCAGCATTTCACACGTTGTCATCAAAGTCCTAAACCTGTAACCGTGTTAGCATTCCCTGCCCCCACTCCAACCTCACCCTGTCCAGACACTCAGATCTCTACCATAATTCAGCCAAAGCTAGGATGTTTTCCTTCCCCAGCAAAGGGGGAACATCTTCCATTAAGCAGGGCTTGAGAAAATATGCATTACAATCACAGCTAGGCAATCAAGAAGTGGTGACAAATGTCTCTCAGGCTTAAACCTGAATTCGGGCTTATTTTCTCCATGCCCAGGACCCAAAAGCAATTTCCAGCAGCTCCCACCTTCTTGACGACCAATGCCACACTGTCAGAGGGTCCAGATTCACAGAGGTCTACAATAAGCCCACATAGCAAAGAGCCAGTGATGAACAACTTTCTACTGGGCAGGATTATTCCAGAGGAGGTTCAAATGGATCTGATACAGAGAGCATGATGGGAGAACAAAGGTTCTGGACAGAAGTGCTTAACCCTTTTTTGTATCCTGAACCCCTTGGGCAGTCTGCTAAATCCTAGGGACTCCTCAAAATAAGGGATTTAAATGCATAGGATTACCAAGGAAATTAATTCTATTGAAATACACTGATTCAGATTTTTAAAAATACCTTCAGGGACCTTCAGGCAGGTGGCACAGTGGATAGAACACTGGTCCTGAAGTTGGGAGGACCCGAGTTCAAATTTCACCTCAGACACTCACTAGCTGTGTGACCTTGGGCAAATCATTCAACCTCAATTGCCTCAGACATCCAGGGCCATCTCCAGTCATCCTGATGTATATCTTGCCACTGGACCCAGGATGGCTCTGGGGGAGAGAATGAGGTTGGTGACTTTGCACAGCCCTGCCTCACTTAAATCCAATTCACTGCAAGTCATGACATCACCTCCCAATATCACGGTCCTCTTTGAGAATGAAGGACAAACAACAAACAACAATGGTTATAATCCTTGGAGTAAAGGGAACCAGTCTCAGAGTCAGAATATCCATTATATTGTGAGCTCCTTGAAAGCAGAGACTGTCTTTTATATTTCTTTTTATCCCTAGTGCTTAGCACTAGCACACAGTAGGTACTTAAAAAATTCTTGTTAGCTAGGATTAGGCTCAGTCACCAACAAGCCGTGTGACTTTGAGCAACTTATTTTAAGTCTCTGGGCCTTAGGTCACTCATAGATTTTATTCAGTAAAATCTAGTTTCCGAGGTTCATTACAGTTCTAGTGTCTTCAACTCTTTTTTCGTCTCTATCTCTGTCTCTGTCTCTTCACCCCAACCTCCAGGCCCTAGAAATCCTCTAAATTCTATGGTCCTAAGAAGAAGTCATCTTAGATTTCTTCCACCCTTATGTATTGCCTATGGAAATAAGAAAACCCAAGACAACAATTCTGAAAAATCCAGATATAGAAAACAAATATATCAGGGAGGGGGAAGGGCCTCCATTCTTATTGGCCTTAGAAATGTTCCTTCCTTTTACAAAAGAGTTCACCGCAAGGTGCCTTCGACCAGGTAAGTAAGCCTTTGTTTACAGATCATTAACTATTTGACAGAAGGGCTGGGGGCCAATGACTTTAAAGCTATTGCCCTTTAAGATCAATCCAAATGAAGATGAAGCTTTGCCGAAATAATAAGAATAATGGAAGGTAATTGACAAAGGGGATCTATATCAAGTTCCATTGGCAGGTAGCAAGTCACGCCTATCTGGGAGACTCTCCTCTCCCCCCCCCCATGGCCCCCATCCTGTGCCTTCTCTTCTGTTTCTGTACTCTTGGTAATCTAATGAGTTCACATTGATTCAGCTAGCATCTCCTCACCGAGACAATGCAGTGTAGCAGATAGAGATCAGAGCTGGAATTCCGAAGACCTGGACTCACCTCCTGTCTCAGGCACTAACCAGTGGTATGGCCCTGATCAAGTTTCAGTTTCCTCATCTGTAAAATGGGAACAATAGGAGCAACTACCTCACAGGATATGAGGGTGGAAGGAGATAATACAGGTAAAGTGTTCTGTAAGTGGCAGCCCTCCCTCTCTCCCTCCCCCTCCTCCTCATTATTCAGACCCATTTCTACACTTGCAGCTCTCTTTTATTCTCCGAAGTTCCAGTTCCATATCTCCAACATATCCAAACAGAACTCATTTTATTTCCTCTAGAAAAAGTACCTTCTTCTGCACTTCTGCTCCTGGGCACCACCACCTTTCCAGTTACCATGTCGGTGACCTCAGAGCCAGTCTCAGCTTGTCAACCCCCTTTTGTCATATCTGTGCAGTTACCAAACCTTGCTGATTCCAGCACCACAATATTTCTCGCGCATGCCCCTTCCTCTCTACAATGCTCAATTTCACTCTAGTTTGGGTCGTCCTTACCTCTCACTTGGACAATTTGGAATAGCCTCTTAATTGCTTCCAGGTTCTCCCTCCCTACTCTAATCCACCTTCCACACAGCTACCAGATGATCTTCCTCAGACAAAAATCTGACCATGCCACTTAACTGTTCAAAAAGTTCCAGTGATTCCCCCTTGCCCACAGGAATATAAAGAAACTCTGGCTCTCTGCAAACTAGCTCATTCCAGCCTCATTTTACACTGCTCCCCTTCACAAGCTCTACTTTCCAGCCAGAATGGATGGTCAGATGTTCTCCATGCCCTGCCCCTCTGCTTTTGTGCAAGGAGTCCCGTGCCTAGAATTCTGTCTACCCTCTTCTCTGTTTATCCAATAGAATCCCTGTTTTCCTTCAAGATTCAGCCCAGGGACCACCTCCCTACAGAACCTCCCATGATCCACCCTATTTATCGGGCCTCTCTCTCTCTTCGCTCACTTATTCTCTCACTATTTTTGGTTAAGTACATTTTGTACTCTTCCCACCCTCATGTAAGCTTCTTCTGGGCAGGAGCATTGTGGATTATATCTTTGTATCCTATGTGCCTAGCACAGAATAAGTAGGTGCTTAATAATATGATTGCTGGTAAATCAGATATCTGCCTGCTTGAGCTGAGCCTGCTCCCCTCTCCTGAAAAAAATCTGCCCTAATGGGAGCACCAGGCTGAAACACACTCTCAGACAAAAGCCTAATGGTATTCTTGCTCTGCCACTAATTGAGTTACCATGGGCATGTTCTTTAACCTCCCCACCCGGCTTCTGTGTCTTCCTTTGTCAAACGAGGGAATCAGAGGCACACACCAGCAGGGCCCCTACTCAGGGGCACACGAAGGATGAGATTCTAATCATTGAAAGGGAAAAACGCCTCAGTTCCCATCAATCTGCATGTACATCGGAGTTTGCTGTCCTTTCTTCATGATAAGGTATATCTTGGTTCTGTGTGCTGGGCATGGCTTCCATGGAGACTATAGATTGTTGCTTCCTATTACATATCTTTGTCTCCAATCTCCTGTCTCATTTCCCTGTTGTCATCTGGGTCCAGGCCTTGTTTTTTTTGTTTTGTTTTGTTTGGGTGAGGAAATTGGGGTTAAGTGACTTGCCCAGGGTCACACAGCTAGTAAGTGTCAAGTGTCTGAGGAAGGGTTGAACTCAGGTCCTTCTGAATCCAGAGCCGGTGCTCTATCTACTGCGCCACCTAGCTGCCCCAAAAAAGAGGTTAGCATTCTACATGACAATTATGATACAATATTAGTCACTGGAATTTTTTTTGGGGGGGTTATTGTTTTGTTTTGTCTTTTGGCAAGGCAATGGGGGTTAAGTGACTTGCCCAGGGCCACACAGCTAATAAGTGTCAAGTGTCTGAGGAAGGGTTGAACTCAGGTCCTCCTGAATCCAGGGCCAGTGCTTTATCCATTGTGCCACCTAGCTGCCCCTGGGTCCAGGTCTTGTTGATGACGATGTCGGGTGAGCAGTCTGGCAGGGGATCAGCGACAGGACAGGAGGCTCAGGGAACAGGAATCTCAGTGCTTCAGGGGCCATGCAGTTCAACCTATCCATGAACAAGAATACCTAAGAAATGATCAATCAGCCTCTGCTCCAAGGCTTCTAGAGAGGAAGCACTTGCTGCCTTTCATTGAACTTGGTAATTGGTCTAATTTGTAGAGTTCCTTCCTTGAAAGAAACTTCTGCCTTCTGGTCCCAGACAGTGCAAAGTGAATACCACTTCTCCACGACAGCCCTTCAAATACCCCAAAGCATGTCCCCTCCTAACCCTTCTCTTGCCCCAGCTACTACAGCATACATACTCCATGTAGACCTGATGACGCTGGCCTCCTTACTGGTCTTTGAATTAGGCACACTCCATCTCCCACCTCCGGGCATTTTTACTGGCTGTCCTCTCTTCTAGGAATGCTCACCTTCCTTGTCTCCAACTCCTGAATTCCTTCAAGCTGCAGCTAAAATACAAGCTTCGACAAGAAGCTTTTTCTGGTCCCCCTTAATGCTAGTATCTTACCTCTGTTGATTACCTCTGATTTACTCTGTATATACCTTGCTTATTAAGAGGCCAAACAATGTGAGGGTAAATAGCAATTGCTTCTGTTTTGACCAGAAACCCTGAGGGTCTTCCCCTCCCAAACTCACACACTCACTCTTTCTCTTTCTCTTTCTCTCTCTTCATTCATTCATTTATTCGTTTTTGACTAGGTAAAGGAAGCCATTCTTTGCCTCTCTTCCTGGCATTGCCTCAGGTAAACTGAGACCTGGGAAAGACCTTAGCTTTAAGAGGTCAAAGTCTCCCACAGTATCTGAGCCATCTCCAGTCATCCTGATCTATATCTTGTTGCTGGAGCCAGATGGCTCTGGAGGAGAGTGAGGCTGGTGACCTTGCACAGCCTTCCCTCACTTAAATCCAGTTCAGTGCAAGTCATGCCATCACCCCAATGTCATGGTTCTCTTCAAGAATGAAGGGCAAACAACAACAATCTTGCTCATACATAGTTGTTTGCATGTTCTTTCTCCCACTAGTCTGTGAAATCCTTTCTTTCTATATCCCATACTTAGCACACAGTAGGTGCTTAATATTTATTTATAATATTTATCTTTGTTGACTTGACTTCTGTTGATCCTTTCATAGCACAATCTTTGGTCTCCTCACCATCCTAGCCTCCATTCTCCAGACAAACTGCCAGTACTCCCTAAAATTTGACACTTGGGAATAATAATAACAGCTAGTAGTTATATATTAGTCTAAGGTTTGCAAAGCACTTTGCATATGTTATCTCATTTGATTGTCACAACAACCCTATGAAATAAATTAGCATTTATTCACCCCATTTTGCAGATGAGGAAACTGAGGTTGACAGAAGCTAAATGACTTGCCTAAGGCCACACAGCTAATTAGTACCTGAAACAGGATTCAAACCCAGCTCTTTCTGACTGAAAATCCAGAATTCTAGTCTATTCTACCATCCCAATGTGTACTGTCAACATCCTTCTCTAGTATACCCTAATCTAATATTGCCAGGGTAGAAATATGAGTACAAGAGAAGAGCAGTTCTGAAAGTTTCAAATGGAGGGTCAAGTGGTTCCAACTTGTCAGCTTTCTCTTTATGCCTCACAGTTCTCTGGGCTGCCTGGCTGTTTGAGATGCCAAGCTAGAATAACTATGTATCTGATTAGCTTAGATAGAGTGAAGTCAGGCCTTGAAGGCTGCACCATGGGGACACCTGTTATCAGAGAAGTTTTTCCAGACAGCCTTGCTGCATCTCTTCTCTGCAAGGGGCCTTCAAAGAAAAGTACTTTCCAAGGCCTGGGAAGTCAGCTCTGCTAAGCACATGACCCCCACCCTTAGCACAGTCATAACTTTTTGACAGGTGCAAGAACAAAACAATCACTTATGGATAAGGTGACAAGAAAAACAATGGCACCATGTGGTTGAATTAGAGCTTCTCACCCCATCACATCCACATCATTTCATCATATTCCATAGTGCCTCCAGATGCTAAAGACACGTGTCTCATTAGAGTATCAATTTTGAGCTAGAAGGGACCTCACAGGTTATTTTACCTAACCCTCTCATTCTACATAGGAGGAAACTGAGGCTCAAAGAGGTGAGATGATTTAGGCTCCTAGATTTAGATTTGGAGGGGACCTCAGAGGCCATTTAATCCAACCTCTTCATTGTAGACAGGAAGACACAGGCCCAAGGATATTAAATAACATATAATATAACACTGTAGAGATGAGGAAAAGAAGGCAGGTCAATCCTGTAGTGACAATAAAATTTAGTGGATAGATAGCCCATATGCTTCTGTGTTGTTCCTCATGTAATGACAAAAGACCTAGAGGAAGACCTCCAAGTATGCTGGGTAAACTCCCTATGAAGGATACACCAGAGGGCTTAGACAAGAGTCACTTGGGCTGAAAGGGCATGGATGGATTGTGAGGTGCCCATTGCAGAAGTAAGAACATCATGAATACCATCAAAGTCTCAGTTATTAACACTGGATAATTTCCCAGGGTCTCTTCCAGTTCTAGGATTTGATGACTGTAAAAGGAACAGGCTTCTGAAAAGCAGTAGAGTCCCCAAAACTTGATCATAAAACTTGACCTCTTCCCAAAGCCCAAAGGAAATTCCTGTAGGTTGGAGAACATGGCCAGAAACAATAGCCAAGCTCTCCCCTCACCATGACTCATGGGTATTTCTAGCAGGAATAAGGAGGGCAGGGTGGCCAGAGGCCTCAAAATGTTCCCATCAGCCCTCTGCCTATCAGCAGTCCAACCTTTCATTGATGTTGTTGTTGTTGTTATTTGGTCATTCAGTTTTATTTAACACTTCGTGACCCCATGGATCAGAGTGTTCATGGGATTTTTCTTGGCAAAGATAGGGAGTGGCTTACCATTTATTTCCTTTTCCAATGGATTCAAGAAAACAGAGGTTAAGTGATTTGCCCAGGGTCACACAGGTAGTAAGTTTCTGAGGCCAAATTTGAATTCATGTCTTCCCACATATACAAAAATATTTATAGCTGCTCTTTTTGTGGTGGCAAGGAATTGGAAATTGAGGGGCTGTCCATCAATTGGCGAATGGCTGAACAAGTTGTGGTATATGAATGTAATGGAATTCTATTGTGCTGTAAGAAACAATGAGCAGGAGGAGTTCAGAGAAACCTAGAAGGACTTTCATGAACTGATGATAAGTGAGATGAGCAGAACCAGAAGAACATTGTACACAGTATCATCAACATTATGTGTTGATAAACTGTGATAGACTAGATTCTTCTCACCAGTACAACAGTACAAGAAAGTTCCAAAGGACTCATGATGGAAAAGGCTCTCCAAATACAGAAAAAAAAAAGAACTGTGGAATATGGATGCAGATTGAACCATACTATTTCTTTTGTTTTTGGTGCTGTTTTTCTTTTCTGAGGTTTTCCTTTTTGCTCTGATTCTTCTCTTATAACATGACTAATACAGAAATATGCTTAATGTTTTATATATATATATATATATATATATATATATATATATATATATCTGATTACCTGCTGTCTAGAGGAGAGGGGAGGGAGAAAAATTGGAAATTGGAAATCTTATAAAAATAAATGTTGAAAACTATCTCCATATGTAACTGGAAAATAATAAAATACTTTTATTAAAAAAAATTCATGTCTTCTTGACTCAGGCCCAGTACTTTATCACATGAGCCACCTAGATGCTCCAAGACCATGAAAACAAGGACTGTCATTCTACTATGTGTTGAAATTCTCATTTCTCCACTGAAGTGACTTCATTTTACTACATATCCCATAGATCACACAAGACATTCAATGTTTCCCATTATTTTATAGCTATACCAAAGACATTTCCTTATAAGCCCTTGATACTCTTTTGCCTCAGAATCCTACTTATTCCCAATCCTCTTTCTCCCTTAGACAGGTTGGAATCATTTGGAAAAGCCATGGAGCTCTCCCATTCAAAGCAGACCAAGTCCCAACAGCCACCCACTTTGGGAGGGTGCCTCCTGAAGAACAGCTATATTATGATACCTGGTTGTGATGTTAGACTAGCCTGGGACCCTTCCAGTGGCACAGGAAGAAGGCAGCCAACTCAGGGCTCTAAATATAATGAAGGGCTATCAGCTGGAGTTGTCTAAGCCTCCTTTTCCAAGCTCTGTGATGTGAAGGGCATAAGATGTTATGATATGGGGAAGAAGGTTCATTAACACCATTTACAAAACCAGGACTCCTTCCCCACCCTAAGCCCTTACTTCTCTCCCCCTCCACCACATTCCTTTTTAATAGCACCATTGCCTTAACCAACATAGGTCTCAGAGACCTACTTTTCCTCCTTTTATCTACCCTTTCTTTTCCTGAATTCAGCCAAGCAGTATTTGGTAATAGTGTCAAATTAGTTGAAAACCAGAGGTCTAGCAATCTGACAATGATATAACTGTCACAATGAGTCCACTTTCCTCTTGTATTGGCTCAGGTATAATTAGAATCAAATATCCACCTCTTAGCATTTCTCTTGGGCTCACCCAACTCTGAAAGCTCGTGGGCCATTAAGGCATATCAATTAGTAATGATTTTTTCCCCCAGCCCCCAGTAGCCAGTGAAGCAGACATTAAAGGGGATCTCTGCAGTCAAATTTTTTAATGTGCACCATTTGGAAGTATCTACTTTGACGCCTGGACCAGTATCACCAGGGAAACTCATTTGCTTAAAGTTTTATATTGCAGCCATTAAAAAATATCTCATACGCTGGATGAATGTTGAGGAACATTGCCATACCTATTAAGTAATATTAATTGTATAAAGGTTTGGAAAACACACGAATCATTAAAAGTATAAATGGGTTGTGCAATAGCCTGGAAGAGCTAATGTTATCACTTTTGTGGCCAGCTTAACAATGTCCTTAGTACAATCATTTTTAAGCTCAGATCACCAACATGACAGTCTTGCTGCCTTTTGACCAGGGTGCAAAATGGGAAATTGGCCTAAGGGGGAGTTGACCCCAATCTAGGAAAGAACCATGTTGAGAACTGTCAGTGAGTCCAGTTATGAAATAGTTGCACATTGGGTAGGTTATCCTCTGCAGGGACCAAAGAAACCAATAGGATTTAATGCTTGAGTACCTTGGTTAGTGGAGTTAGTGGGCAACAAGGCCCGCCCCATCCATGCGGGAGGTGGCAGCCATCTATAGAAACTCTTGAAAAGGCCTTGATCCAAATGGCCTCTCCTACTGAGTTGATTCAGTGTGGACTGTTAGCACACTGTGGGTTCCAGTCCAGTGACAAATGTGGTCCTTCTTCCAGGTCACATTAAGGCACCACTGGCCATCATTACCACTTTGGTTTGAATTGGCTGCCCTGATTAATCAGCAGAAAGCAAGATTTTGATGAGATAGGCCAAGTGCATTTTGATGAGGAAAAAGGCATCACGTAGGGCATTGAGGATATAGAATTTCTAATGGGTTTATGCTTTGCATAGGATTTAACTGTGCCCAAACTGGAAAAATGGAACTTAAGATTTGTTATTGTCAAAGGAGATTTCCTTGGTTTTTTTGACTGAGACCCTCTTGAAGAAATGAGCTGTGTTTTCTGGTGTGATCTGGATAAAAGCAAAAGAGGAAGGGCTTAGATGATTGGGAGAATCCATTAAGGGGAATTTTTGGAAATACAAGGATGAGGAAACATGCAGGGAGAGCAGACCAGGAGGTGTCTCCATCTGTATGAGTGAAGGGAATACTCCCATCAGTGAAATCATAGCTCCATCAATGAATCAGCAGGAAGAAATACAAAAGAGCTGGGACAAGTGGGTCCAGTCATAGGGAGGACAATGACATAGAAGGATCTTCAGGTTAGAAAAACACCATTTTATGTCCTGCTGTGGTACGGACAGCAACAGGGAAAGGCTTGTCAAGCCAAGCAAGGCCAAGGAGCCTAGAATTTAGGCACTGCTGGAGGAATCAAAACATAGACTCAAGATCAGGCCATGTGATGGGGCCAACATCCAGTAGAGAAAAACCAAAGAAGTAAATTAGGGAAAATTCATTGGTGGGCTAAGGCTGGGGAGTCAGGGAAGGCCCAGGGGTCTGAGAGGAATGGACACTGAAACTTAAGGCATGCAAAGAACTGACAATTCAGCCATCAGTTTTAGGGACACTAGTAATCTGGAGTACCAAAGAAAATTGGGATCATCTGCCAGAGGGTGTTTACCCTCCCCTCCTAGCCTTCCTTCCTCCCAGGAGTGGAAGACTGAGTGAGGGGAGCAGGGGGCACATTGTGTGATCACAGTCAAAGGCGGCACCAGCCATTATAGCCTGCAGATGGACCCTACTTTTCATTGCGACAGTGACAATGGGACTTGGGTTACTTCTGAATTCCCCAAAAGTGTTTTCAACCTTGATTTTTTCCCTCAGGCAAAGGAACAGGACAAAAATAGAAGTGCTTAAGTCATGGACCAATCATTGATGCCCAACTATTGTTTGTTTTCTCTGGCTATGGTAGCTTCCATGGAAAGGGCTATATCATGGAAAGCACTGGATTAATTTGAGTGAACCAAACACTTGCGACTGGCTATATTTACAGTGGACTGAGAGCCGGCCTTAGACAGGAAGAGGTGGGCTCAAGGCCTTCCCCAACACATACCGGCTATGTGACTCCAGGGCAAATCACTAGAGGAACTCTCAGTAGTCTAGAAAGTTTTCTAAGACTCACTCAGGAATTCCCTATACTAATAGTATCCTACTCCATACCTATTACACATCACACACACACACACACACACACACACACACACGTACATACATATTTGTGTCTAGATAGAGCACTGGCCCTGGACTCAGGAGGACTTGAGTTCAAATCTGGCCTCAGACACCTACTAGCTGTGTGACCCTGGGCAAGTCACTGGACCTCTCTGTCTGCCTCAGTTTCCTCATTTGTAAAATGAACAGGAGAAGGAAATAGCAAATCGCTCCAGGATCTCTGAAAGAAAAGGCCAAATGGGGTCACACAGAGCTGGAATGACTGAATCAACTCAACAACAAAATATTCCCAATCTCTTTAGATAATCAGAAATTCTCTAGACTGTTTACAAGCCTAAATAGGTTACCTGAAATCGGAGGAAGAAATTGAGGCTCAGAGAGAAGGGATTTTCCCAATCCCACACAACTAGCAAGTTACAGAGGTGAGGATCTGAACTCAGGTCTTCTACTAGCTTGATATACAATGGTTCTCTCTCTCCGTTTTCCTCTTGGCCAGGCTATAACCTGCTTGCCTTGCACTGGCTTCATCTTCAAACCTCATGCCATGGATAGATTGCTGGGCCTGGGATCAGGGAAACCTGAGTTCAAATCCATTCTCAGATACTTATTAGCTGTATGGCCCTGAGCAAGCCACTTAACCTCTGTCTGCCTCAGTTTCTTCAACTGTAAAATGAGAATAAACAATGGCACCCACTTCTCGAGGTTGTTGTGAGGATCAAATGAGATAATATTTGCAAAGTGCTTAGCATAGTGCCTAGCACATAGTAGATGTTATATACATTTTTATTCCCTTTCCTTTCCTTGTAATTTTAAAACCTCCCACATTTATTCTCTATCAGTTTCTCAGAGACCCTGGTTTTTGAATCCAGTACTTAGAATAGGACCAGACACATAGTAGGTACTTAACTAATACCTACTGTTTGGGAGGGAGAGGGGAAAAGGACTAATATCCCATTTTTACAGAATAGGAAACTGAGGGCCATGGAGGCAAAACAATTTACCTGACATCACACAGGATCGTTGACCTAAATCTGGAAGGTTTCTCAGATGAGGAAATTGAGGCCCAGTGAAATGACTTGCCCAAGGCCACAAAAGGAGTAACAGTACCCAAATTTAAGCGCAGGTCCTCTGACTCCAAGTCCACCATCATTTCCAGTATTCCACATTCCCTTTGTCCAAGGGGCCCTCTGGGAGAACGTGTCCCTATGGGGAAACACACTAACAGGCACCATTTCTGTTAACTTCATTCCCTTTCTAGGGGTGCGGTTACGCTTCCCGGTTGTTCTGATGATTTATGGCAGATAATTGAGTCTTCCTAACCCAGGGCTGACCACAAACACCAGCAGATAGACTGCAGACTTCCCACACCGATGAATACATTTCTAACTGGAACATAAATTGCTTCCTTCCTTCCTTCCATACCGGAGGGTCTGGGCCCCACCCATGCTGAGGCTGCTATGGTAATATCCTGGGTCCCAGAGGCGCATGAGATGGAAGGAAGAGAGGGGGGGGGACAGAGATAGAGATAGATTAAAAGAGACAAAATCCCAAGAAAATAAGTGGCTTAAGTAAACTATGTCTTGATAGTATGGGGTGCTATAAAGTTTTTATTGCCACTTACTTGGAAAGCCTAACATAAGTCACTCTTGGCACCCGCACTGATAAGAGATGAAGCCTAGCCACTTACACATTCTACCCACACAGACAACAGGAATTCCATAGATGTTTCCAGATCCCTTCCTCCCTTGGTCTCTATCACCTCTGTGAGGGCAGTGACAGGCTCTGGTTTCCACTTTCTACCTCCCCACCTCCTCTTCCTCTCCCAGGCCCATCATTTCTTCAGTGAGCTTTGGAACAGCTAATTCATAAGAGCTAGCATGTGAAATCCATCTTACTGAGCAGTTTGACTGAAGAGTCACTGAGCTAAGACATGGTTCCAAAGTTTGCTGCACCCACTGTGGGTGAAGAGAAGATCAAATGTGGCCTAGGTATGAATAAGTGAATGAATGACACAAAGAATGGATGAAAAACCAATTAATTAATGAATGAATCAAAATGCAGTTATTAAGCACCAAGAGGCAAGTGTAGTATAATAGAAACTGAACTGACTTTAGTGGCACAGACCCTGGGTTTGAATCTCAGCCCAGCCCTGTTTATATACTCAGTGTATGGACGTAATCAAATATTGCCCCTTTTCTGATTCTCCTCATTTGAAAAAGTGAAAACGTTGAACTTTTATGGTCTCTTCCTTCTCTAAATCTATGACTGCTAATTGTTCGAGGATTTCATGATGGAGGGTAACCATAAAATTTTCTCCCAAACCTCTCCCTGGCACCAACAGAATCACATCTGAATTGATCACAGAATTACATACAGTATCGCAGTTGGATGGCCATATTCAGCAACCATTGAGAAAAGGAATCCTCACTTTAATATACCCAACAAGTGGAATCATGGTGATGGAAAGTACAGCTGTCACATTTGGATATTTTTATTTCCTCCTCTACCACCACAAACTTATTAAAAACCTAATGTGTGCAGAGCACGGTGCAGGGTACTTTTTGTTGTTGTTTAGTTGTGTCTGACTCTCTGTGACCCCATTTGGGGGTTTCTTGGCATGGATACTGGAGTGGTTTGCCATTTCCCTCTCTAGCTCATTTTACAGATGAGGAAACTGAGGCAAACAGGGTTAAGTGATTTGCCCAGGGTCATACAGCTAGGAAGTAGCTGAAGCTGGATTTGAACTCACAAAGCTGAGCCTTCCTGACTTAAGGCCCAGCACTCTAGCTACTGCACCACCTAGCTGCTCCTGCACTAGGTACTGGGGATATCCAACTGTATGTCAGACATACGCCCTTCTCTCAAAGACTTTATAAAGGAATAATAAACCAATAGGCTGCTATAGTACAAAGTGCCATGTAGGGTCCAATGGGTATGTAGGGCAGCTAGGTGGCACAATGGATAGAGCACTGGGCTTGGAATCAGGAATATCCACTTTCATGAGTTCAAATCCAGCCTCAGACACTCACTAGCTGTGTGACCCTGGGCAAATCACTTCAGCCTGTTTGCCTCAATTTCCTCATCTGTAAAATGAGCTAGAGAGGGAAATGGAAAACTACTCCCCAAAATGTGGTCACAAAGAGTCAGATATAACAAACAACTGAACAACAAAAAGGGTTTTATGGTCAAGAAGTATGGAGCAATCAGGCCAAGGCCATGGAGAAATGCAGCAGGTCAGAGTTCCTCTAAGGAATACCCTACCTTTCCCATGTCTAGAAGATGCTGTAAACTGACATTGTCCTTCCAGTAGTTTAGGGATGGCAAAGAGGCTGCTAAGGCTGAACAAAAGGATCCATCCAGGGACAGAGTTGTCCCAGCATCCCTACGCATATACTCCCACCATTACAACTCATTATCACATAGTTGTCATAGCTGTGACTGGGCCATAGGAGCCCACAGTTCTGAGATCCTCTGGTAAAATCTGCAGAGACTATAGAGAACAGCCACTCTTTATCTTCTCCACAATAGGTTGTAAATTATTGGTCTGCCATCTTCTTTGCATTAGATGCCCTGGCCTCTAACAGGTTGGTATAATAGATAGGCCACTTAAGTGACTCAATCATAAGTTATGGATGGAGAGCCCTATTTGGCCCAGCCAACATGCTCCCTCTTTGCCCAATTTTCAATATGAAAAATCACCGCTAAAAATCAAAAATGGCTTCATGGACCATCAGCTCTGATCTACGGGATTTGTCACGCTGAAACTCATCCCTTTCAAGAGCACTTCATTCATTTGTTCCATGTTATCAAGACCAAGATCTCTCTGAATAATTGATGAAGGGAGAAAATAGAACAGCCTTACACTGAGCTCTGAGGGTGGTAAGGCTTCCTCTGGTCACGGAAAAGTGGCTTGAAGAGTAGCCGACAGCAGGCAGGCTAAACTATGGGCCTGCAAGGAGAGGGACAGACCCTGTTGTTTCATTGATATATGGAATTTCCTAGTGAGGAAATCCCTATACTAATGTAAGTTGACACTTTTCTCTGCAACTTAGAAAGCTGCCTAGGGCATCAAGAATTTCAATGACTTGCCCAGGGTCATCCAGATAGTGTGTGTCAGAGGTGAGACTTGAACCCAGGTCTTTCTGGCTTTGTGTCCAGATCTCTATTCAGTAAATTGGACTGACTCTAGATGAGTGCTTAAGAAATGAGGCCCCTAAATTAAAACTCAGGCTGGTATAACTTCTGATTTGGAAAGAGATAGGAAAAAGAAGGAACAAAAGAAATGTTCCAGCAAGTTAAAAAAATACCTTTCTTTTTTATTGCTTATCATTCAAGGCCTATCTCAAATCCTTCCTCTTCCAAGAAGCCTTCTCCAATGATGATAGCTAACATTTATATAGGTCCTAGGCCAGACACTTTATAAACATCTCATTTGATCCTCACAACAATTGTGGGAAGTAGGTGCCTTTATTATCTCCATTTAAAGTTGAGAAAACTGGGGGCAGCTAGGTGACACAGTGGATAGAGCACCGGCCCTAGAGTTAGGAGGACCTGAGTTCAAATCTAGCCTCAGATACTTGACACTAGCTGTGTGACCCTGGGCAAGTCACTGAACCCTCAATGACCCACAAATAACTAACTAACTAACTAACTAAATAAATAAATAAATAAATAGATGAATGAATGAATAAATAAGCAAACAAACAAATGAATAAAGTTGAGAAAACTGAGGCAAACATAGGTTCAGTGACTTGCCCAGGGTCACAGAGTTAATAAGTACCTGAGGCTGGATTTGAACTCAGGTCTTCCTGACTCAAGGACTGGTTCTCTATCCACTGTGCTGCCTAGCTGCCCCTAGTTCACTTTGATATCTCTTTCCTCTGAATACTTCTTTTCTGTGGCCCCCCTTCATTTGGAACTGTCTTCACCAATGTAAAGACTCCAGGTGTGGAATTACCCCTCTACTGATGGAGATTGCCAACTGTTTGTAACTTCTAATTTTAGAGAGTTGCCTGGGACAGTGAGAGGGTAAGTGACTTGCCCAGGGTCACCTAGCCAGGAGGGATCAGAGACAGGGTCTGGATTCCAGGACTGGACCTCTCTTCACTCTGCATCACTGAGTCTCACGAGCATTAAGATAGAGTCAGAATGGGCTGAGGTAAATCAGGAACAATTGGGTAACCTTGGGAAAGTCCTTTGATTTCTAAACCTCTATATATTACAAGTAGGGGTTCCAGTAACATTTCCAGCATCTTCTTCACAAGGACGTGTGAAAATCATGTAAATGTGAGCCTTCAGATACTACATTTTAGAGAAGTGTGGTGGGGACAAAAAGACTAAAATCCAAGTCAGGATATCTGGATTCAAATCTTGGCTTTGACACTTCCTAGCTGTGTGACCAAGTTGCTTAAGTTTTCTGAGCCTCACTCATCTATAAGGTGGATCATCAAGTTACAGACTGAGATCTGGAAGAGATCTCAGAAGCCATTTAGTCCCATCTGTTCATTTCACAGATTAGGAAACTGAGGCCCAGATCCTTGCTGGTGATACTTGGCACTCCCTACCATTTTGGAAACCCTCAAGACCTCTAGAAATATATGCCACTGCTATTATTCTCCTTTTTCTCAGGGACCCACAGCACTTCCTACAAGGGTGAACCCTTAGGTCTTGATTTAATAATGGTATGGCACTGCATTTCCCAAGCAGAGAGGCCTTGTAACTGTTGACTTCTAAACCAATACTTCAGCTATCTAAAAGAGGAAGGGAGGGTAGCATAAAAAAATTGATAATTTAATCATCTCACCTTCCAGTATCTTGTGGCTCCAGTGTCAATAAGATGACACTGGCTAGGAGGTACCAGGAATAGGAAGCCTGCAAGTAGGATGAGCCAATAGGATGCTGTAGGCCTCATGGCCAGAGGTCAGCTAAGGCAAAAAAAGAGTGAAGCAGGTCTAGGCAGGTTAGGTTGGGGTCCAGGAGGTCAGAGTCAGCCTGCAAGCTTGATCTCTGAACCTGGGCCAAAAGCCGTTTCTTCATTGCCTTGTTTGTTTGTTTGTAATGCCTTTTCATCACGAAGGGCCTTGGGCCCATAGGTATTAATTAGAGACAGAAAAAAGGTAGGTGTCTGAAGGTGAACCAAGCCTGCTCCTGATTAGAGAATGGGTGTTACAGCATAGCTGTGAGTAGATAAATACTTTAAAGTTCTCACTTCTGGGCAGCTAGGTGGTACAGTGGATAAAGCACTGGCCCTGGATTCAGGAGGACCTGAGTTCAAATCTAGCCTCAGACACTTGACTAGCTGTGTGACTCTGGGCAAGTCACTTAACCCCTCAATGCCCCACAACCCCCCACCCCCCCAAATAAAAAATAAAGTTCTCACTTTTTAATATTTATATGGCACTTGAAAGTTTGGAAAAACCCCTTATGTATATCATTGGATACTAACAACAACCTCACTTATAAGTGTCAATTGTTGTTGTCATCATTGTTTATTGTTGCTCCCATTTTCCAGGTAAGGAAGCAGGCGGAGAAGGAGAGAGTGTAGATTTCTGAGGCAACACTTGAACTCAAAACTTACCCATTCCAAGTACAACAGGACATCCACTACTGCCACCTGGCTGCCCACACTTTAACTAACATGTTGCCGAGTGGCAATAAGTGGTCATTTATTCACCTCTTCTTCCAACCCCATCAGGGATGAAAGAATCAAATGACACTCAGGCCCCTATCCTGGTAGAGCCTCCAGAATCAGAAGGGAGGCAGGAATCCCAATTGCTGGAATTTCTATAGCACTTCATACCTCCATCTTCTCCACTGATGCTTATGATAGCCCTTCAAGTGAGGTGTACCAAGAAGTATCATCCTCATTTGACAGAAGACTCTGAGGCCCAGAGAAGGGAAGGAGAAGCCCTGAGCCTACGTAGAACCTAACTCAAATCCGGGCCTGTCTGGTTCTCAAGCCAATTCCCATTCTATGATCCCTTGCTGCTCCCAAGCCAGAGCACACACATTGAAAATAACTAGTGCAGACGGACTGAGAAACTACAGACAAGGTGAGATCATGTTGAATTCACTTTACAGAAGAGCTAATATAGAACAAAGGCGTGATCAGAAACCTTTGGTGCACAGATGGAAGGCGTATCTAACATCTCTGATGGTTGGGGCACACACATTGCTTTTCACTTCCAAAATAGATTTGCTCTCTGATTGTCCTCTGTGGATAGGCACCAAAGTGGGAAGCATCCTATTTTTTTTTTTCTAAATCACTCATGCCCTGAAGTTCCTAATCACACATTTCCCTGAAGTTCCTAACTTTGGTATAGCCCAGTATATTTTACATAGTACTTTCACATGATGGACTTGGAAGCAGGAAGACCTGGGTTCAAATCTTGCTTCTGATGCTTATTAGCTGTGTGCCTCAGGGCATATCCAACATTTCTGAGCCACAGTTGCTTCATCTGTGAAATGAAGAAAATAATACAGCATGGTGCCTAGTGGAGTGGAAAGAGGGCTAGTTAAGAGTCGAGAAGGAAGAAAATGAGCATTTATTAACTGCCTACTAAGTGTCAGACACTGTGCTAAGCAATTTACAAATATTTCCTCATTTTATCCTCACAACAACTTTGGGAAGTAGATGAAATTATCAACTCCATTTTACAATTGAGGAAACTGAGACCCAGAGGAGTTAAGGGACTTACCTAGAATGACACAGCTAATAAGGTGTGATTTGAACTCAGGTCTTCCTGACTTCAGGCCCAAGGCCTGCATCACCTAGCAGCTTAGATAGCTATCTACTGCACCACCTAGCAGCCTAGATCTAGATTTAAGTCCAGCCTCTGACACATACTGACTGCATTACCCTGGATGAGTCACTTTACCTCTAGGGACCCCAGGAAATTCTCTAAAACTCTAAGTTGTAGATTAAGTGCCAACTGGCATTGTTAGAGGGAGCTTCCTCACTGGAAGCCTCCTACACCGATGAAGTCACTTGTCCAGTTCATAATAGCCTTCTCTCTTGTTCCCTCCCCGCCAAAAATCCCAATCTCTCAGGGTAAAGAGGTTCAAATAAAATGATGTATGGAAAATATTGTACCCCCAGTCCAGCCAAACTGATCTACTTGATGTTCCCCATACACAATGCACCATCTCCCACCTCCAACACTTAGAAGCTCTAATACTGTCCCTCAGTTGTTTGGGCTCCATATACTCCTCCCTTGGAAATGATGACATTGTGTTGAGTGTGTTTATTTTTGTCGTTGTTTAGTTGTTTTGGTCTATGACCCCATTTAGGGTTTTCTTGGCAGAAATACTGGAGCGGTTTGCCATTTCCTTCTCCAGCTCATTTTATAAATGAGGAAACTGAGGCAAACAGGGTGAAGTGACTTGGCCAAGGTCACACAGCTAGTGTCTGAGGTTGGATTTGAACTCATGTCTTCCTGACTTCTGGCCTGGCACTCTATTCATTGCAATACCACCTAGCTGCCATATGTATACATTTGTGTGGATGTATGTGTGTATATGCATATGTACACGTGTATGTGTGTAGGTATGTGCATGTATGTGTTTGTGTGGATACACACACTTGTTTGCCACCCTTACATTAAAACCCTAATTTCCTTGATTTTTATCTTTAAATTCTTAGTGCCCAGCACAGGGCCTGACACCAAACAAATACTTGGTAAATGCTTATTGAATTAAATGTTAAAGCACAATATAAATGTCAGTTATCATTATCATCATTATTATATAATCTAGTTTCTATTCAATTCAACAAACATTTATTGCTATCCTATTATTGGGTACCCTTTGAAAGATGCAGGACAGACTTCATCATTGCCATTTTACAGACAGGGAGGGGGGGAAGTATACCAAAGAAGAATGTAACTTGCCCAAGGGCACATGTTGGTTGCTGCCAGTTCTTTTTGATTCCCACCTGGCACAGGATTAACTTTCCCTGGTAAATTTGCACCACCCTCAGAAGATCAGAAAAAGATCTGTTAGACTATAGGAGAGGAGAATTTAAGAGAAATGGGAAGCATGCCTTCAAGGCCCCTGCCCAAAAATATCCACTTAGCAGTACACAGGGCTGTTACTATTCTTCCCCCCTCATCCCCCTTCCCCAAGTACATTTGGTAGACAGCCATCTGTCATTGTGAAGAGATGACAGTACAATCAATCCAAACTCTGCTCGCATTCCCTCTCGGTTGCCTGAAGGTTGAGATCTCCTAGCCTGGTGATTCATATTGGATTGTCTCCATCAACCTTTTTGGAATCGGGAGACTACTTTTCCCTGCAGCTGGTTGACTTGCAGAGACAGGAGGGCCCCTGAGGCAGGGCTCATGTGCCCAGCTTTGCTCGACCTGCCAAACCAATGGAATGAATTCCTCGTTGATGTCAGCACCCACATGTGCAGAGAATCAAAAAAAGCTCCCCCTTTTTTTCCAGAATCAGGGGTATGGTGTTATTCTGCTTCCATCTCTGACCCTATGACTTTCCTTTACAAAGGCAGCAACACTATCACTTTCGGAAATAAACTTGGATGAGTTGAATTATTTGCATTTCATTATTTAATGACTCTTTGAATGACTGATGTTTGTACAATTGATTGGTTCAGCCACATCATTGATCTAATTTGGCTATCCAGAATGGGTGAAAAACAGTTTGACCATTTCTCAGTCACATAGGAATAATCCAGGAGAACGTAAACATCTTGAAATCAGGAACTGGTTTTATTTTTGTATTATCAATGCCTAACATTGTACCTGGAACTATGGGTTGGTTTTTTGTTTTGTTTTGTTTTGTTTGGGGTCTGATTTCAGGGCCTCCTTCACTTTAAGGGTAACAAAACACACTTTTCTCATGATGACCCGTAGTATAAGTGTCATTAGGCCCATAGGATCATTAAAAGACCTTAGAGGTCAACAAGTAAATCCCCTTCATTTTGCAAATGAGAAAATTGAAGACCAGGAAAGTGAAAAGACCTCTCAGGGTCACCCAAAGGATCATGTATCTAGAGAGCTAAGAAAATCACTGGAGGCCATCAAGTCCAGCCCCTTGATTTTACAGAGGAGGAAACTGAGGCACAGAGATGAAATTGCTTGCCTCAGATCACAAGCTACTAAGACAGGATTTGAATTGAGGTCTTTCAGACTCCAAGTACAATGCCCTATCCATTATGCCACTGCCTCAAGGAAATGGAGGCTCAGGGAGGACAAATGTCTTCACCCACAGTCCCCAAGGCAGTAAATATCAGTGCCAGCATTTAACTCCCGATCTCCTGACTCTAAGAAAAGCATACTTTCCCCTCCACCAGGCTGTCTCTTTATAAACATTCTCTAGCATGATAAGGGCATATTACCATTTGTAGTGTCAGCATTAAGCACTTTCTTGGGGAACAACAAAAACCAAACCAAACCAAAAAGAAAATGAATGGAAACCTCTTAAGAGGGGGAAAAGAAGCCTCCTCAAATTCTTGACTTTTTTATTTGTTTTCTTTTGCTTTAGAATGAAATCTTCAGAGATCTACCACCCAATCTGTATAGCCAAGGCTGGTTTGTAGCCGATCAATCAATTTTGACCTTCAGTTCAGACCTAAACTTTTTTCTACTCCATTCAAGCCATTTGAAAAATACTAAGAGAAAAGCAGTTCCTCAGGGAAGGAGAAGATAATGTATCTGCAGAGAACGGACTCTTTGTAGGTTTGCAAGGGGAGGCAGGGACGTAACAAATTGCACCTGTTCAAACCCATCAATTCAAAACAAGCATCTGGGAAACTTGACAAGAGCCTCGAATGCCCCTTATGTTCTGATAACTGCAAGGAGAAAGTATAATGTATAGAAAAGCATGCCCGTTGGATGAATTGAACCATAGGGTTAGTCTCTCCCTAGTGCTTAGAGGTTAACATCATCTTTGCTCAAAAGACTATTCTGAGCTCAATGGGAAGAAGAAATGGGAAGGACATTCAAGGATATACATGTTCCTGCATAGCTCCAGCTACCCAGGAGGGACACCCTTCCTAGATGAGTAGGGAGAAGTGCTGGAAGGGATTTCTGAGGTCGTCTAGTCTCGCCCCCTTTTTTGCAGATCAGGAAACTGAGGCCTAGAGAAGGAAAGGAACTTGCCCAAGGTCATAAAGAAGATCATAGATTTAGAGCTGGAAGGGTCCTCACGGGCCACCTAATCCCACCCATTTCAGACATGCCCTTCCTCTGGGCAAACGGCGTGTTACTATTATCACTCTTACGCTCCACCATGGTCACATATCTCTACTTTGCCACCAGGTACCACCATGGGCATTCAGCCTGGGCTGCATTGTCATGGCAAGGTCCCAGAGAATGTCTTTGTTGGTTCATCAGAGGCAGAAATAGAAGGGGTCATAGAGATCATCTATTCCAAGTCCCAATTTTGTACAGAGGAGAATAAAGATGCCTAGAGTGGGAAAGAGACTTGCCCAAGGTCACACATGGAGTAAAAAGCAGCACACCTAAAATAATGAAGGGAATAAGTGGCAAAGTCAACATTAAAACCTAGGTCCTCTTATCCCAATGCCATGACACTATCCACTGCACAACACTGCCTCAAGAATATGATTTAAGAAGGCCTCAGTGATCTGAGCTCACATCCTCTGACTGACAAGTCCAAGGCTCATATGCATAACAGACTTGTTATAAAATGTATATGAGATATCTTTAAAACATTTTGAAAACTTGAAAGTGCTATAGAAATGAGGGGGGGGGGGTAGACAGTATGATCTCTAAGGTCCCTTTCTGCCCTTAATCTATGATCATGAACTCTTAAGCAAATATAAGAAAATCCTGTTCTTATTTCTTTTCTTGGATCTTTCCACTTGGCATTGGCAACTTGGAACTTGGTTCCTTTTCTCATCAGGCCTCCTGATTCTCAATCTTGCTCCCATCTCATCCCCCCATCCCCATTTTCTCCCCCACCCTGGTGGGGATAAAGAAAAGAGGGCAAGTGGGATGGAAAAGGCCACAGCTAGATCCTTTCATATAGCTCTCTGCTGCCTTCTATTGACAGTGGTAGAAATACCAAGTCTTGACTAAAGGCAGTATGATAAGCTGTTGGAAGCCTCTCCTTGTGTCTTTCCATAATCTGTCAATCATAGGATGCAACACAGAATAGACCTTAGAGATCACCTAGATCACAGGCCTAATACTTAGGACCCAAGTCAATGGGGAACGGAATTCAGTTGCTATAGAAATATGATTCATTACTATTTTTATCCAAAGCCCATATACCTGCCCTGAATGAGCTAGTATTATTACAGGAACAACATAAAAAGGCAAAAAAACAGGAGGCAGTATATAAGAAAGAAGCCCAGCATAAGATGCATAAAAGGAAGTCCAAAGAAGGGGTGAGTTTATGAAGTCTAGTTGTTGGCCAATGTGTGGACCCACCTCTCCCTATTTAGTGTCCTGCTGAGAGGAAAGAATGGCCAAGGTGACTTGACAAGTCCTGGCTCTCTCATTTGCTGAGGGATTTCTCATCATACCAGGATCCAGAAGAGGTCCCCAAATTCAGAAGGCATTTGCCCAACGGAAGTGTAAGAAAAACAAGCTGGCATATGGGGCAGGTTCCACCGCGTAGATGCACTTGAGACAGTTTGCTCCTGCAGTATTCCCAGCTTCGTTCCCACTGTACATTGGTGACTGAGTTGCTAAATTCATCCAAGACCCTTCTTGAACTCAGAAAAAAAGCCTCAGGCAACAAATTTCACCTTCTTGCTAACGCAACATGAACCCTTCAAATGTGCCCTTTTAAAAACATTTCCTGTCTTTTCTCCTTGTGCCAGACACTAGGAGCAAAAAGGGGCTGGGGGATGGCTGGGGAAAGTGTTCTCTATGATAACTACAAATTTACTGAGAAGGGGCTGATCCCTACCCACTCCCCCTTCCCAGGCAAATGAATCGCCTGGGGCTACCCAATCTTTGTCAATTCCAGACTCTTGATTGACTTATGGATCTCCCCCAAGAAAACCATCCTCTCCCAATGATTCTCCACCTTACTTCTTATGTAAAGGGGTCCACCTATTCTAAGTAGTTTCTATTTAGTTAAGTAGTGTCTATACTTAACTCAGGAGCAGTTCTATGGTTTCTTTTGTCAAAGGTTCATTTACATTAAGTAGTTAAGTAGTTTCTGTAGTGACTCTGGAGGAGCCTTTTGGTTCCCTTTTGTTCTCTTACCCCATAAAAACCCTGTCCTCTGTTCTCATCTTTGGGTATTCCTAACTTCTTGCTTTGCCACACCAGGAGCTATAGTTCCTCTGCCCTGATTAAAGACCTTATTTTCTCCTATATTGTGTTATGGAGCCCATACACCAGAAGTTTTCTTAGGTAAATCAAAAGAACCTTCTCCTTGAGAAACTAAATCAAAGGACAGACACACCTAACCAGTGTGTGGCTGCTGCGTTTGTGTCTTGAAGGGGAGAGAGATGGCTTGAGAGATCCACAGCTGCCCCTCACCCCACTTCCCCCAGCCATCACCAGTGGGGGATGGTCCTCGCCCAATAAGGGAACTTTCCATAGTCAGAGGATCACCTCATCAGACCACTATCAGTCCTCTATAAAAGTATCTGTCTGTCTTCTACTCCAGGAGATAGGTATCTCAGAGAGCCATGCCTCTGTGCTATGCCTTTTCCCCACAAGAAGTCCAAGTACTTCTCTCTTGGTTTCCTTTCCCTAGCATCTAAATAAATTATTATTTTATTCTAATTGGATTTGTGTGTGCAAGAGGGTGCAATTCTTTAAAGAGGAATTCCTAAGAATCCCTATCCCAAACCCCCATCCAATTTCCCTGTAACACAATTGGCACCCAATATTGCAGGGTATGGGGAAATTCCTCTTTCCTCTTACCACACAAGACCTGAAGTTGGAACCTCCCTTTTGGGTTTCTTTTCTCCCTTTCCCACCTGACTTGACCTCTCATTTGAGTCACAGAGAGGTAGAGGCGGTCAGCTTTTGCAGTGACAGTAATGGGCAGCCTAGATATCTCCCTTGCCAAAAGCTCGGCCAGATGTCCAATCCACACTAGGACCCTCAGACTCCATGTTTCTGGGTAAGAACTTTCACGTTTGTGTGTCTATCCCTTGCCAGCGTTTGGCTCTTCCACGAGATGGGCAGCTGGTGTCTCCCTCCCTTGAGAAAGCTCAACCTAAAGTCTGAACCACATTCAGACCATTCTCCTTAGATAGGACAATACTTGGGGACACCCATGGGGCAGAAAGGGAGTGTTCTGAAAGGTTCATCTGGGGTGCATCCTAAGAGATTGGACTAAATTAGAACTTACAAATTTAAAAAAGAAATGCATGATCTATTATTGTAACACTGTGTGGCCAAAATATCAGTTGGAATCCCAAGAAAATTGGCCTTTACGTGGAACTTTTAATTATAATTCCATTTTGCAACTAGACAAGTTTAGCAGGCATGAAGGGAGATGGACAGAAGTCCCATATGTACTAGCCTTTATGACCTTAAGGGGCCAGGCAAAACTAACCGAGGCTAAGGAGGCTACCGACAACCCTAAGAAGCCTTCTTCTTCACAGGACCGCAATGATTTCTTAAATGACTTCCTCCTGCTGTTAGGAAATCACCAAAAGCAATTAGCTAACCTTTCTGACACACCCTCCTCCTCTGGGACCCCATCCCCTCGTGCTCCTCAGCCTCATTCCCTGCCTGTTCCTCCCTTCACCCCTTCTTCCCTGACTGCTTCTGTCCCTATGGGTCAACCACTGTCATACCACTCCATGACTGGGACTTCTCTTTGCCCTTCTCCTGTGCCCTTCACAGCCAAGCTTCTGACACACTTGGAGTGGACATCAGTACTCTTCTATATGCCCCACCCAACAGCTGTCTCCACAATTCATACAGCTGTACCCCTGTCACAATCTGGGGGGGCTCCAATACGTTCCCTATTCTCCTATTTTGTTCCGTTCAGCAACTGCTCCCATCTGCTTTCCCTAATCTGCAGTTGCCTATTTCTTCAACCCTGCTCAGTTTGAAGCAGTTACAGAAGAAGAATCTTCGCCCCTTTTCCTTATATAGAGAGAGAAGTGGGGATTGTTATAGGGCAAACCAAAGAACCTTCTTGAGAAACTAAACCAAAGGACAGACACACCTAAAGAGATAAATGGCACCAGATTGGGATTGAGCTAGCTCCAGGACCACCACCCTTCATTCCAGTCTCCTCCACTCCCAAGATCAGGTGTGACTGCTGCCTTTGTGGCATGAGGACAGAGATGGCTTGAGAGATCCAGAGCTGCCCCTCACCCAACTTCCCCCAGCCACCACCAGTGGGGGGTGGTCCTCCCCAATAAGTGAACTTTCTACAGTCAGATAATCACCCCCATCAGTCCTCTATAAGAGGATTTCCCTGTCTCCTGTTTGAGGAGATAGGTATCTCAGAGAGCCATGCCTCTGTGCCATGCCTTCTCCCCATGAGAAGAAGTCCAAGGATTTCTCTCTTGGTTTCCTTTCCCTAGAACCTAAATAAACTATTAGTCTAATTGGATTTGTGTGCAAGGGGGTATAATTATTATTTTTTTTTTTTAGTGAGGCAATTGGGGTTAAGTGACTTGCCTAGGGTCACACAGCTAGTAAGTGTTAAGTGTCTGAGGCCGGATTTGAACTCAGGTACTCCTGACTCCAGGGCCGGTGCTCTATCCACTGCGCCATCTAGCTGCCCCAGTATAATTATTTAAAGAGGAATTCCTAAGAACCCCTATCTCAAACCCTCACCCCATTTCCCCCATAAGAGATTATTTCCTTAATTTCCAGCTTAACATCTATTATTTGCTGTGGAAACAGTGTTTGAAGGCTCCCAGATCCTTGCAAACCCTGCAACTCAACTCTGTTTCAATGACCCAACAGAATCACTCAGAATTGCAGTCTGAAATGACCTCAGCGACCATCTAGTCAAGTTGACATTAGAACCAGAGTCCTCTGTACAACTCTCTTGACTAATAGGAATCCATTGTGATGTGGATCCCACTGCTTCACAGGACAGGCCACCCCACTTTGGGACAGTTCTAGTTATTGGTTATCTTTTCCTTAGCAACGAGGGTAGATTTGCTTCTTCACAACTCCCACCCATTGCTCCTAGTTCTACCCTGTGGGGCCAATAAGTGCAAGGCTAATGTTTTCTTCCTACCATAGTCCTCCAAATACTTGAAGACAGTGATCTTGAACACCCTGTCTTCTCTTCTCCAGACTGAATAGCCCTAGTTCCTCCAAATAATAAGATACATAGATACATGCATACATATATACATATATGAGATAGCCATGAATGCATGAATATATACATGTATGAGGGAAGGACGGAGGGAGAGGGAGGGACAGAGAGAGAAAGGGAGAAAGAGAGAAAGGGAGAAAGGGAGAAAGAGAGAAAGGGAGAAAGAGAGAAAGGGAGAAAGAGAGAAAAGGAGAAAGAGAGAAAAGGAGAAAGAGAGAAAAGGAGAAAGAGAAAAAGAAAAAGAATGGAGGAGAGGGGAAGAGGGGGAGGGGGAGGGGGAAGGAGAGAACAAGCTTTTATTGAGCTAAGATCTAGGGATACAAATAAAAGCAAGCAAGGCAGTCCCTCCCTTCATTGAGCTTATATTTTAATGGGAGACAATACCACATAAAGAGGAGCTATAAGGAGTGTAAACCTGGTATGAAGATGACTTCAGATAATCCAGGCCAAGCTTCTCATGGGCAACTTTGTCTCCAGGCCTCTTTCACCAACCCAGTCTGCCATTTCTGGATTCATTCCAATTTGTCCAGATCTTTCCTAAACTTTGCTATCCTGAGTGAATAAGATGGTACAGTTGATCTCTGACCAGGGCAGAGGCCAGACAGCAGGACTGTTGCCTCCTACATCCTGGACACCAAGCTTCTAGTAAGGAAGATCGCAGCAAAAGCACCACTTTCTCTTGGTTGGCTATTTTACCTTTCACCAGTGTTCTTCCAACACCGATCTATGGAAGTCATTAAATTTGTCAGTGTGCTTAGCTACTCACCCACAGATAACCCAGAATCATAGGTGATGGGCTCCTTTTGAATGCTAAAGGTCCGGCAAACAAGGGAAGCTTCCAAGCAACTTCTCCAAAGTTCCTGGGCCCACATAGCTGGGGGAAAAAAACACCTACTGGAAACAGGGCCTAAGATGGCCCTGTCTGACCTCTCAAGATTCTATTCCATCTGGAGATTTTTATATCAGGGGACACTGCCTTCCAGGTCCCCAGGGCAGTTGGGGTATGGCTCACTTTGACTTATGTATCTCATCTCAAGTGATACTTCATTAAAGCTGTCTTCCTCCTCAGATGACATTATATTTGCTTAAGAGCCCATGATCGGGGCATCTAGGTGGCACAGTGGATAGAGCACCAGCCCTGGATTCAGGAGGACCTGAGTTCAAATCCAGTCTCAGACCCTTGACACTTACTAGCTGCTAGCTGTGTGACCCTGAGCAAGTCACTTAACCCCAATTGCCTCACCAAAAAAAAAAAAAAGCCCATTGTTGTTTGTCCTTCATTCTCAAAGAGGACCATCACATCAGGAGGGGATGTCATGACTTTCAGTGAATTGGATTTAAGTGAGGGAAGGCTGTGCAAGGTCACCAGCCTCACTCTCTCCTCTGGAGCCATCTGAGTACAGTGGCAAGGTATATATCAGGACAACTGGAGATGGCCCCGGATGTTTAAAGCAATTTGGTTTAAGTGACTTGCCAGGGTCACACACTTAGTAAGTGTCTGAGGTGAGATTTGAACTCAGGTCCTCATGACTCTAGAGCCAGTGCTCTATCTACCGTGCCACCTAGCTTCCCCCAGAGCCCACAATGAGTGTAAAAGGGACCTTAGAGTCTTTCTAGTCCAACTTTTTCATTTTAAGACATGGAAATTGAGTCTCAGGAAAATGAAGGGACTTGCTCAAAATCACACAAAGGATCATTGATCTGTCACTGGAAGAGACCTCAGAGACCATCTAGTTCCACCCTTTTCATTTTACAGAGAAAGAAACTGAGAGCCAGAGAGGCTAAGTGCTTTTCCCAAGGTCACACAGGTAGTTAAGTGGCAGAGCTAGGATTCAAATGCTGGTCATTGGTCTTCAAGTCTCATTATCTTTACATTATACCATGCTGCCTAAATCATTGAAAGATTTTGTGTCGAGTCGAGTTCGACAGTTCTTCCTTCCCCTTTCCATGTATTGATTTCTCTATCACCTTCACAGTTAGTCTCCCATTTTCAGCCCTAGTAGAAAAAGATGGTACCTTTAGGAGGGAGTTTGTGTCGTTAACATCGATGTATCCTTTTGATTTATGCTCTGGAGAGTCTGTGTACCCTGAATGAGGAGCAAAAGTCTCACCTGGCTCCAGATTTTGCTCCCTCCCAGACTTGGCATTTTAGACAAATCTTTTTTCCTTTTCATCCTGGAAAGGGGAGTGACATCCCTTGCTTCATTTCAGTGCCTGGGAGGGATCAAAGCTCCCCCTGAAAAGAGGGGCCTTTGAGCTGCTAGCAAGGAGATGATTGATACATGGGGAAAATCTTCATTCTGTCAAAGCAGAACAGTCTTTGAAGAAGAAACAGAAAAAAACCCCACCTGGTCCCTGTCACAGCAAGGGGGTGAGCCCCCACTCAAAGAGAAAAGCCACCTTTCACCTCCAGCAGGACACAAGAGGTTCCAGAACAAGCCAGCATGAAATCAGTCCATCACAATATGGTTCTGTGTTTCCCAGAATAATTTAAGAGCTCCCAAATTCCATTTGAAATCGAATGTTGTGCATTTTAAAGCCAGACTCCTGACATTTGAAAATTCACTTTCTGGTTCATTCATATGTATTTGGGGGTCTTTTAAAAATGCACATTTGGATGCCACATGTAAATCTGTATCTGGAGACTTTTTTTTTATTTTTTGAGGAAAAAGTTGAGCTTGATACCTGACCAGGTTTACCCTCACAGCTCATCTGAGGTCTCAGTGAGCATTTGCGGAGTTGAACCTTTGCCAGGCCCTCAGCTGTTGCGTTTCCTAGTTTATTCCACCTGCTAAAACTGACATTTAGTTGGAAATAACTCACGTTCTTAGGAACAGACTTCATTCAGTCCCTTAAACTTCCTGCTTCCTCTTTGCCAGATATACAACTGAGCCCAAAGGTCCCCTTGGAGCCCACGCTCTGGGAACAGGAAGAGAGAGAAGGCTTTGCTATAAAAAGTATGATGGTGGCCGATGAGCATTTGCAAATGAATCCTAATCCACTTTGTAGGAATTACAAGATCATTGATTGAGCTAGAACGGGCCATGAAGGCCATTGAGTTCAGCCTCCTCTCCTCATTTAACAGAAGAGGAAACTGAGGTCCAGATATATCAGGTGATTTTTCCCAAGGTCACACTCATAGTAAGAAGCAGAATGGAGACTTGAACTCACTTCCTTTGATTCCAAATACATTGCTCTTTCCATTGTACTAGACTGTTTATCAGCCTCCATTAATCATGTAGATTTCCTCCATCCTTCCTCCAATGACAGTGACCCCACACACAGCATATCTTAACATATATCCACTTTCTGTATTCACTCTTCATCTGCAGCTCTGCCTGGTTTCAACTCCATGGAATAAGGTCTCCTGGAATGGGGTCCTCCCTGGTGTCTTTCCCCCCTCCCCCTTTCCAGCTATATGTGGTGTGTTGTCTTCTCTTCCCTCTCCCTTTAGAATCCTTGAGGTCAAGAACTAGCTTTCTCAGTATTTAGTACAGAGCCTAGCACATAGTGGCCACTTAATAAATGTTTATTGAATTGAATTGCTTACTATGCCCTTGGGTGTTGCTAAAACTGAAAAAACCCTCCTCAGTTTGTGACCAGTCTTCTGATAATAAGCCCCCTCTAGTTCAGATAAACTGGCTCCTAGCCACAGTCTCTTCCCCCAGACCACAAGCTGATAAACTTGTACACTCGGGTAAGACCTGATAGAACTTGGGACTCCACTGGCAGAGACTTTGAGAAGCCAGGGTTAACTCCCTTCCTTGAGGAGGCTTAGGGCATGAACATCTGTCAAGGCATTTTCCGAGAACAGCTCAGAAATAGAGACCTTGACACAAGTACCTGGTAAGGTTTCTTCAGGACACTAGCAAATCCACATAAGATTTAGAGCAAGTACATTCATTTCTTGTGATAAAATGCTGTTGTTGGTTTTTTAGGTGAGGCATGGGAACGGTGGTCATCTGGTCTGTCTCTATTGCGGAGAGGAGGTACAGACTGATACAAAACAGACATATCAGCTAATGGCCACTTTAGCAAAGAATTCACAGAGTTCATTTACAAAGGAAATGCTCCCACTGCATCTAAACTTATTATATTCAGAGGGTTCTAGACCTAGACTAAAAGGGAATTTAAATACCATTGAGTCTATCTTTTTCATTTTACAAATAAGGAAACTGAGGCCTAGGGAAGGGAAGTGACTTGCCCATGGTCACACATAGGATCATAGGTTTAGAGCTGGAAGGGAGTTCAGAGGCCAATCCAGTCCAATCAATAAATAAACATTTATTAAGCATCTACTATGTGCCAGGCACTCTGCTAAGGGCTGGGGATACAAAGAAAAGAAAAAAAAAACAGCCCCTGCCCTCAATGAGCTTACAGTCTAGTAGACAGAGCAGTGGACTTAGAGGCAAGAATACCAGAGCTCACATTCCACTTCAGAAACTTACTAATTCTCGGATTGTGGAGGACATTTGTGACCTCTCTGTGCCTCATTTTCCTCATCTGGTGGACTAAAATTCCAGCTTCTACAGGAAGCCTTCTCTAACCCTTCATTCCAGTGCCTTCCTTCTGCTTTGGACAGATCTGTTTTCACGTTGTCTCCCCTATTAGATTGGAAACTAGGCCATGCTGCCTCTCGACTGTGTTTCAGTCCTTCAGCGCAGATTGATTTTTTGCTGTTGCAAATGAATACTCAGAGTACGTGGAGGCCAGGGGTTCTTAAGCTTGGTTGTGTGCCCTGGCCCTCTTTGGCCATCAGTCTGCTAAAGCCTTTGGATCTTGTCTCAGAATAATATTCTTACTGCATAAAATACATAGGATTACAAAGAAAGCCAGTCATATTGAAACACGGTTATACACTATTGTATTTTCAATACAGTTAAAATATGTTTTTTAAAATAAGTTTACCAAACCCAGGTTAAGAATACCTGATTCCTAGTCCAATCAGTGACTGTGCAAGACTTTATAACACACTAGATAAAGAGTCATCTGTCCTTTGCTTGGATATCACTGGTGAGCCAGAATTCACCCATTCTTCTTTTATAGGAAGGTTCTCCTAATATTGGATTGAAATATACCTCTCTATAACTACCCCCCATTCTTCCCAGTTCTTCCTCTAGAGCTATACAGACCAAGTATAATCCCCTTTCCATAAGATAGCTCTTCAAATACTTAAAGATAGTCATCATGTTGCCTCCTAAGTCTTCTCTTCTTCAGGTTAAACATCTCCAGTTCTTTTCTCATAGTATCAAGGCCCTTTCTCCATCCTGCTGGTTCTCTCCATCTTATCAAGGTCTTTCTCAAAATGTGGTACTCAGAACATTTTTAAAATAGTCTTTATTGATATCCTTTGTTTTTTACATCTCTTAGGTTCCGGGGCAACTAGGTGGCACAGTGAATAAAGCACCAGCGCTGGATTCAGGAGTACCTGAGTTCAAATCCGGCCCCAGACACTTGACACTTACTAGCTGTGTGACCCTGGACAAGTAACTTGACCCTCATAGCACAGCAAAAAAAAAAAACCAACAAGACAAAACAAAACTGATCAACACAGACATCTCTTAGGTTTCCCTCCATATTTCTTCCCTTTTCTACTTCTAGAGCACCCTCCTTCATAATAAAGAATTTTCAAAATAAAACAAAGAAAAGGAAAAGAAAAACTGCAAAACCAATCCCTACATTAAATGCAATCTCTACATTATATACAATGTTCTATTATCTCCCTTATCCTTCCCCCAGACACACACACACACACACACACACACACACACACACACACACCTACCTTTAAAAAGGAGTAATATGAGGTATTTTCTTATAACTTTCTTTGGGGCCAAGTTTATTATCTGCAATTTCATAACATTGATTCTTGACTATATTATGGTCATTCCTTTCATTCATGTTGTAGTCATTGTGTGGATTGATTCTTTGGTTCTGTTGACTTCACTCTGTATCAGTTCTTGTAGGTCTTTCCATATTTCTCAGTATTCATCATACCCATCATTTCTTATAGCACAGTAATATCCCATTAAATTCATGAGCCACAACTTGTTGAGCCATTCCCTAATCAATGATCATCTTCTCCATTTCCAATTCTTGGCTGTCATACAAAGTGCTGTTGTAACTATGTTAGTCTACACAGAGACTTTTTTATCAGTTACTTCCTTGAGGTATGTGACCAGCTGTGCAATCTCTGGATCAATGGGTATGGCCATCTTAGCCATTTTATTTGCATAAAGCTAAAATCACATTAAATTTACACAAATTCATCATACATACAACTTTTTCAAGAACACCTCCAGAAGTGAGGTACATCTATCTGGGAGATTTAGAATGACCTGGCTCCTCTAGCAGCCAGAATTCCATGAATCCCCTTTCCCATGTCCACTTTCACGGCTCAACAGCATTGAGGTGCAACCAGAATTGATGCATGGAACCCATCCATGCCGATCTGCCATCCTCTTGAAAACCACCTAGTTGGTTTTCATTATTTTCCCCCAATGTTTCCAAGTAATTAATCCTCACTCTGGATTAACGACCTCTAAAATTTCCATACGGCTCGATTGTTCCCTCATTAAGCATTCTGCTGCTCTTGGAAAAACCAAGTTGGAGTTCAGGCGCCTGAGTATGAATACACTGGGCTTGGCAGAAACAAAGCTCTGAGGCTTTATCTCACAATGAGCACTTCTGGCCTCCCTGGAAGTCAATATAGCTTTTTATGCCAATATGTACAAAATTCATAATTTGGGGAACATTATTCCCTGGTTGGGAGATTTGATTTTTCACAGACAAAAGCACACAGGCCAATTAAAGGACCTGGAAGCACCTGTTGAGAAAAATAAGATTTGGGCTTTGTGTTTCCACCCTGACCTCAGGGAAAATCATTGCACATTTCGTGCTCTCCTTGATTTGCTTAAATGTTGTTTTCTAATGGCTTTGCCAGTACTTATGCTATTTTTCTTCTCAGAGCTCTGGAAAGTGAATTATTTTCCACTCACCCATACAGGATGGACAGGGTAATTGCTACCAAGCAGGTTAGGCCAGTGTCTGTACGGTCAGGTTTCAAAAGCAGAGGTTCTGATCATATCATATCACTCCTCTATTCAAAAACTGTCAGTGGCTCCCTATTGCCTGCCAAATAAAGTCCAAATGCCTCATTGTGGCATTCAAAGCTCCAACCTACCTTTCTAGCCTTAACCCATACAATTCAGTTTCACATACTCCATGTGCCCTCATGCTGTACTTTCCCATCTCTGTGTCTTTGCTCAGGGGGTAACCAATCTGTACGATGGACTGCTTCACAACATCCCCATCTGTTGACATCTTTTCCTTCATTCAAGGCCCAATTCAGGTTTCTGCTCAATTAATCTATTCTGACCACCTGCTCCTGGTGTACGCTGAATGTTGTTTTCCGGTCACTTCTTCAGTAACAAGGCTAGTCATTATAATTGTGCAGCATTGGAATCTTTGTTGTTGTTGTTCTATTTTTTATTGACCCCATTTTATATGTGAGGAAACTGAGGTTCAGAGAGGAGAAATGACTTGTTCAAGGTCATACATCTAGTACAAATATCTGACACTTCTATAGCCCTTTAAGGTTTACTAAACACATGCCAGTGAGGTATAGTGTAACAATTATTCTGTCCATTTTATAGATGAAGATACCATCACTTGAAGAAATTAGCGGAGTGATATACTAATATAGGAATATAGTGATAATAATAATATAGTGATATACTAATAAGGAATGGAGCTGGGATCAAACCGGATCTCCTGGGATCAAACCTGATTCCAAGTCCAGAAGAGCAGAAGGGTTATTCTGAATGTCAGTGGTCAGAATTTCTCATTTGAAGGAGTAGATACTTTTCCTAGAATTTTCCTATACTTATTTCAAGATACTAGATTCACTCTTGTCATGACTTTTGTTGTCAAATTAAGAGACAGCTTGGCATAATAGAAAGTGAGCTAGTCTTAGACTCAGGAGTCTTGGATATGAGTCTTGCCTCATAGATCTCAAACTGAAAGCAATCTCAGAAGTAATTTAGACCAGCCCCTTTATTCTACATCAGAAGAAACTGAGGCCCAGCCGGGTGAAGTCATTTCCCTAAGGTCACACAGCGAGGACATCACAAAGGAAAGATATGAACCCAGAACCTGAGCCCAAATCTAGCACTTTTTCCATTCTACTATGTTGTCTAATCTCAGTTTTCTCAACTGTAAAGGGCAAAGAATAACTTTTGTCCTATCTACCTCGTATGATTTTTGTGAGGAAAAATCTATTTTAACAAAAATCTATTTTAACTTTTAAAGCAGCACTTCTTTAAAAAGAAGAGGTATCATAAAAGAAAAAGAAGATATATACCTGACTCCAAGGAGTTTGGAATCAAATTCTCAATCATTTTCACCCTAGGGGTACTGGAAGCACAAATAGGTTTAATGTCTTGCCCTTGGTCACACAGTGGCCAATCTTTAGTGAAGGAGCTGGAACAAGAGCCCTCAGCCACTGGATTGCTTACTCTTCCTCTTCTCCATTTCCAAAAGTATCTGATCTGTTTACGCTCTGAACTTTATGTATGTATAGCCTCACTTCTTCCATCTGATGGCTACACTGTTTCATCCTCACAGAACACCATAATCACAAAGGTGAAAGGGACCTCAGCAGTATAAGACCATACCCAAGCAGGAACCCACTCTGTAATATCCTGAGCAAGTGGTTATCCACCCTTTGCTTCAACACTTCCAGTGAAGGGAAGATGAGGGAGCAGGGGAACTCACTTCCTTCTAAGGCAGATCCTTCTGCTTTGGGATGGCTCTCATTGGTAAGAAATCATTCCCTACTTTGAGCTGAAATCTTCCTTTTTGTGACTTCCATCCATTTTTCCTAGGTCTGCTCCCTGAAGCCAAGCAGAATAAAGTTAATCCCTCTTATATATAGTAACCCTCCTAATACTTGAAAAGAACAATCACATTGCTCATAAGTCTTCTCTTCTCCAAGATAAACATCCCCAGTTACTTAAACCACTTCTCATACTCTGTGACCTCTAGGTCTCTCACCATCTTGGTTACCCTCTAGCATATCAACATCCTTCCAAAAGTACAGCATTCAGAACTAATATTACAAAAGACAGAAGGGCTATCCTGGCCCTCTCATTGTGGACAGTACTGACATGGAATATTGATTTATTCAGCCTACCTCTAGCACAGGCTTTGGTCAATGTTGGGGTCAATGGGATATTATTTTTAAAGTTGGGTTGAGCTCCCAGGGAATTCTTTTATTCATGAAGCACATCTTACCTTGTACAAGCTTTTAAAGGAAGAAATTAGATTATTAGAACATGTTGCCCTTTATATTTTCTAGTTATAGTGAGCGTTTAGACACTTAGGAAGTTGCAAATTCAGAGAAGCCATTGTGGAAGTCAAAAAAATTGTGCAAGATTTTAAACCACTAGGTATGGATTCCCCAAGGATAAGGAAATTCTGCATGGAATGATGTAGAGCATTTTATAGACACAGCAGAGGGGCTTAGAAAGGAAGTATACCTACTTTACAATAGAATGTAAGCTCCCTGAGGGAAAGGGCTACTTTTCATTGCCTTTTTCCTCCCCTAGGACCTTACACAGAGCCTAGCCCAAAGGAAGTATTTAATAAACATGTTTTCCATCACACTGGATTCCTACTGCAGATTTATTCCTACAGTGGCATTTTGTCTGGTCTCTCTACATCCAGGTTCAGTGTCCCCCAGTTGACCCTGTAAGGACGACCACAGTCATGTTCCTGATGGACTGATGATTAAGTCACATCCCCACTCAAGAATTCAAACCCTCCCTCAGAGACTTACTGATTGTGTTAGCCTGGACAAGTCACTAAACCTGGCTCTGCCTCTGTTTCCTTATCAGTAAAATGAGGGGATTGAAAATAATGGCTTTACCTAATTTCCTTATTGAGAGGTAGCATGGCAAAGGAGAAAGAGCAGAACTTGGAAGCAGGAGAACTGTGTTTAGAGTTCAGCTCTGTCACTTAATACCTGTAGGACCTTGAATATGTCATTTAACCTCTCTGGACCACAGTTTTCTCATCTGTAAATCAGTCAGTCAATAAGCATTTATTAAATCCCTTCTATGTGCCAGGCACTGTGCTAAGAGCTAGGGGAAGAAAAAGAGGCCCTGCTCTCAAGAAACTGTAAAATGAAGAGATTGGACTAGATAACCTTTGAGATCCCTTCCAGTCAAGGATCTGGGACCCCACAGACATCTATGCTCAAGGCACCATCCTAGGTACTAAAGATGCAAAATCAAAACAAAAAGTTCTCTCGGGCCCCCAAGGAGAACATGCCCTCCAATAATGCTTGCAGGAATGTCTTATCAGGCTTCTTATGAGAATCTGGAATGAGAAAAAAGTGCAGATGTTGCCTTGTAACTATAAAGCTTTGGAAACGCCAGCTTTTGCTTTCTTCTTTTCATCCCTTCCTTGTTCTGACTCTCTGGTCCTCTTGGATACAGGATATATAGTTGGCTATTGACTACCCAGTACACACTGACTCTCAAAGCCTTGTCTGTATTGTGTCCAAGGCTGTGGAGAACAAGGTTTGCCCTAACTGGAACCCCACACAGCCCTTTGTTTTGTACCTTTTTGATTTAGTAGAAAGATTACTACTATATTTGGAGTGTGAATACCTAGGTCTGAAGGCTGACTCTGCTATGTACTAAATGGGGGAGTATACCTCCCCTTACTGTGTCTCTTAGAAGAAGCATAAAGCAGAAAGATCTATGCGCACCAATGGGATTTGCCACTGTGACAGATGACAACCAGCACAAAGTCCAAGTTGAAAGGAGACTTCCTGTGGATGGTAAAGTCTTCCAAATGCTCATGTCCGTATATGATATTGTACTGATTTCATCAAGCCTGAGGGCATTGTGGAGTCTCCTAAAAGAAATCTGTAGTTACTCAAAGGGTCTGACCTCACTATCTACATAAGAAATACCAAGTGGATGAAGAATATCTATTGCCCAGATAACAATATGTAGTTGAATAGACAATCTATTGAGTTTGTCCATCAGAATATTTAGACAGTACAAATAGAGAAGAAGTTGGGCACAGAGTTGAAGATGATGAGAGGAGTGGGCTGAATTGTCTTTGGGAACTCACATTAATAACCCCAAGCTTCCCATGACACCAAAGGCCCTTCTTTTAAAATCCACCATTCTACTGCTATTTTTCTGATAACAAGGTATAAAATACAAAATTCTCTGAAGAATTAAGAATAAACATCACACAGAGGACAATGGAAAGGCACATGATGGGGGTGAGTACCTGCAGAATATAGCCAACCAGGAATTCCAAAGCAGAACAAGCATAAATGATGTCATCAAGAAATTGAATGAAAGAAAAAAATAAGGACAGGTCATATGACAAGGGTGAAGGAGGACAGGTAGACAGTCAGCATGCTTTACTTGTACCTTTGTGATATCCACAGAAAGTAGAGAAGGTCTCTAGCACAGAGGTATCACACATGTGACCTCACATTCCTACGGCCCAATCTAGATTAAAATGGAATTGGGAACTAATTAACAAAATAAATAAAATGAAATAAAACATGGATAATATCACATTGTAAAACTAAAGTCAACATGCAGCCTGCAGGGATCCTTATATATAGGTTAGTGGCTCATGTCTCTACTTGATTAGGACCTCCTGTGATGAACTTACAGAAGGACATGGACAAGAGTATTGGGCTAGGCAGGAATGGATGCATCACTGGATGAAACTCCTGAATTCATAAGAACATAGATACATTCGGATATTATTATTGTTGTCACTCTAATTAAATACGAGATTTAATTACAACACTAAACACACTAAATACTAGTTCTCTTTGATTATCTCCAGTTTCTCCTATAGAGATCTTGTTTGGACATGACTGTTTGCATATTGTCTTCTCCATTAGACTAGAAACTCCTTGAGGTGGAAGGCGAGGCTTTCCCCAGAGCTTAGCCAAGTGAGTGTCTGGCAGAGTAGGTGCTTCATAAATGCTTTCTGACTTGCTAACTTGACTTGATAAGATACTGTCATTTGTGAGAGACTGGAGAGCCTTTCCAGAGGGGGTGGGGGGAGAGATCTCGAAAAGCAGGAACTATATTTTATCTAAACATCCCCCAGTGCCTACCATAGTGCCCTGCTGCTCACATTAGAGGCTAAATAAATGTTAGCTGAATTGAATGGATCCTCTTGCAACACAAAAACTGGGCCTTCTTTGAGACACTTCCCTCCTTCTTCACTACATGTATTTGTGTAGTGAATTAGACTATTTCCCAGTGAGGACAAGCTGGGCACGCAGGAGGCTAGCTCTTAAGCTACACCCTCCACACATTTTAAAATATATGGTAGCAAACCCCATAAGTCTTAGAGGGAAAGAACAGGGCATAAAAGTCACTCTCTGCTCTCAGGGACCTTCTGAGTAAGTGCTTCTTTAGACAACAGCCTTGTATATAAATTATATAGCCTTACACAGAGCCAGCCCCAAATCAGCAGGCCGGATGGCAGCTTTGTATGCATAACCTATCCTTCCCCAAAACACTAGCTGTTCGTTTGCAATGCCTCTTGTTGGTTTAATTACGTCCCTCAGTAGGTGGCCACAAAATCAGAATGGAAAAGAACACCACAAACCAGCACAACATTACAGAGGGGCAGGAGTAATATTTGCCAGGAGTTGGTTTTTACATAATCCAACTTGGAACATTCTGGTTAATAATATGCAACTTGGCATACCTCGCTAACAATCAGAAGAATAACAAGGATGAAATGATCGGTCATTTCTTGCTTCAGCTTGTACAGAGAGGTATAACTATTGTCAAAGAGATAATCTGGCTCCTGCCTCCCTTTCAGTTCTGAGGTTCTATGAGTCTTCTGTTGGTATGACTGAAGACTCTTCTCTAGCCTATACGAATAATTAGTAAATTCATTGTTTTTCTCTTTACATTTCTATTCCCAAAGCTAATTTTTTTTTTGTTTGCTGGCTCTGGTTTGGTGAAGGCCATTAACAATGTAAGTGTGTTTTCATTTCCACAGATGCCATTTGACTTTTACAGCAAAGAGGTCAAGCTCAACAAATATTCTTATGCACCAACACCTTTCATCAAAGCAGAGGGCATTGGTCCAGCAAACACAGGCTTCATCTGTAGAGCAGAAGTGTAAACAGGAGTGTGATTACTTGGCTAATTGTTCTTCTCCTGGCTTTGGGCATTAGCCAGTGCTTGGTTTTTAGACTGAAATACACCCAGCTGTACCTCCACACACATAAAGGTGGCCTCGTCTAGGTGGATGGGACAAGGATATTCATGTTCAAGGATGGTGTGAAAAACTGGTTGGCAAATTTCTCAGTGTAGGATACTGGTTACTTTCATATCTTCACACATTAAATTAAGATTTGATTCTTTTAAACTGTTGAACTAATGTGAAGTCAGTCCCTTTAACAATTTATAGCGTACACAACAGTCTTTTCAGCTAAATTATGCCACCACCGTCACCCAAATTATGACCCACAGGCAAGATTTAAATCAAGACAACTTTGGAATTGAAAGTCTGTTCCACTGAAGTGTCAAACTGCCAGTGTGAGTGTTCAGAAAGCAAAAGTTGCTTATCACCACCCAGCTGTCTTGGAGACCAGCGTGATCCATAATTGTATTTTGAGGTGATAAAACAGAAGCTCTGGAAATGAATGGAGCCAGCCTAAGGGGCGAGGTGAGCAGGTCAAGCAGAAATGCAAACCCAGCCTGGCTGGCCCTCTCTTACCAGCAAGGAGGATTCTCAGCCAGAGTCCTGGGTGCTTGGCTTCCTTCAATGGTTTAGCAGGCTGACAGGGTGTCCTGACATCTCAGCTGGGGCTTGAAGTCTCCTGGGTTCAAAAGAAAAAAAACGGTTTGAAGCCAGGCAGCCATCTGTAGGATAGCAAAGGAGGAAAAGATGAAGGAAGATAAAAAAGGGCTACAATGGTTGAGTCTCAGCATTGGAGATTTCGTTCTTAGGAGGAGGGTGGGGAAGTAGGTCATTTGTATAAACTCTTTTCTCTGGTCCCTTTGGCCTCCTCTCTTCTCCTTACTTTAAATTCTGTACTGCTACTTCCTATCTATGTGACCTTCAAAAGGTCATTTAGTATCCCACCCATCCCTCTCCTCTGACTCAATTTCCTCATCTGTAAAATGAGGGTGTAGAAATCAGTGTTCTTTTAAGTTCCTTTCTAGCTCTCACTTCTATCTTTGTTCCCTCTTTCTCTGTCTGCTTCTTTCCCTTTTTTTCTCACTGCCCCCGTCCCTCTCCAAAGAACATAGAACATATGGCTAGGAGTTCTTTGGGCCTGCTGGCTGTACTTATCCAAACAGAGGAAGACTAGAAAACCACAGTTGAGAAGGGATAACTATGTGGCCTAACAAGGTGACCCTAAACCGAGGAAATGGAAACAAGACAGGAATGCCCCATAGGGGCCTCTGCCTGGCACGTTCAGCATCATTCAGTTGCCTTGTTGGGGTGTCTCATTTCCCTCCTGTGGCCAGAGGGGGTGAAAAAGGTATCAGTTATAGATGGGTCAGTAGAAACAAACCAAAAAGCAAAGATCAAAGTGTTGAGACATAGCCCCAACAAGGACAAGTTCAGAGAAAAGGAGTGGTTTTGTCGAAAGAAGTGGTTCGGCTGAGTATGTCTACACAGAAAAATAGGAAATATCCAGAGAATTCACTAATCGATTCAGTTAAGAGTGACTAAATTTTGTCTATTGAATCAGAATTCATTGTGGCACAGTGAAAAGCACTGGAGTTAGAGTCTAGAGGACCTAGGTTCAAATCTCAGCTCTCTTTTTTTTTTCTTGGTCCCTAGGTAAACTTGAAAAAATAACATTTTCCTCGATGGACCTCATTGGTCAAACAAGAGCTTTGGTCTTGATGTCCCCAGGGCTCTCCTGTTGCTCTAAATCTCTGATTTCATGTCCTGGGTTTGAGCCCTGACTGCTGATTTTGAGTTGTGGAATCTTGGGGGAAGTTAATTCCGTGTGGGCTTTCGTCCTTATAAAGGAAATGGGGTTTGCCTAGATAATCTCAAAGGTCCCGTCTATGATCTTAGATTGGATGGATCTCAGCACATAGATAGATCCATGTCACACTGTATTTAAAAAAGAGAATTCTCCAGTATCAAAGGTGGTAAGAGATTCACGTTGAGACTGCTAGTCTCCTTCCCTCTTTCCATCTGCTCTTTAAAAAAGGGTCACGAAGCATCTATTTACTATAGTGTTTATTATATCATCACTGTGTGCCTTATCCCCGGATCAGACTTTAAGCCACTTGCCAGGAAGGAATGGGTCTTATCTAAAATTTGTTTTTACCCCATGCCTAGCATCAAGCTCTGTACATAGTAGGCGATTAATTGTACCTCCTCTGATACATCATGGTCATGTGGAGGTGAACTCTTTTTTGAGGCAATCAGGGTTAAGTAACTTGCTTAGGGTCACACAGCTCATAAGTATCTGAGGCTACATTGGAACTCGGATCCTCCTGACTCCAGGCTGCTGCTTTATCCACTGCACCACCAAGTTGTCCCTATGGAGGTGAACTCTTGAAGGCTATGCCAACAGTTTGTCCTACTGCACTGGAAAGGGTTCAGGTAAGGGTCCAATAATATCACCTGGCCAGCCTAGCCAAATTCAGAGAGGTTCACCACCAGATTAGCCAAACGATGATCATTTTTTTCAGCCATAGCAACTCTCAAACTCATCTGCCTTCCCTTACCATACCTTACTATGGTAAGGCTGAAATTATCATTGGTAAAAGGAATGTCCACATCTGAGAAGACATATATTCTTAAATTAGTAAGTATTGTTATCTGCATGGTCTAGTTCATAGTCTGGTTCTGTCTGCTGGATAGTGGAGAGGGTCTCCTCTTAAGCTAGTAGGACCATTAAGAGGTGGGATTACCTCCTTTCCCATACTCACAAGTACAGGGGTGCTGCAGTAAGTCAAGGACCAGGGTGGATACGACTGTGGAAAACATTTCAGTGGACCCCAAGATGTCATTTTCCCTGTTTCTGAGAGGAGGGTCCTTCAGGAAAAATCAATAAAACTCAATAATCTAAGGATCAAGAGGATTTTTTTTATTAGAAATTTTTTTTTTAAATCCTGACTCACTTTAGAGCTGATTAATAAGAAGGACATCAAAAATGGGGATAAGAAGAAGGCCAACTTCATAGGATCATTGTTGGAAGCAAATGAGATGTTTCGGGCCAAGAAGGCTGCCTGAACAAGAGGTAGATGGACTAGCTCCCACATCCCTACTCTAGCCAAACCATGAGGTTCAAACCAAACCAAATGATACTTAGTAAATCCGATTAAAATCTACAAGTGACTTATTCCACCCCAAGTGAAATGGGTAACCTGTAAGTGTCCATGTCCAGAGGAAACAAAAGTGGATGGCTACCTCAAGAAATCCCTGTGGTGGGACTCTCTGAAACTCTGAGTATGTCAGTGGACAGCAACCAGAAAGGCACTGCAGTGCTCAGATATACACTCCAGGCCCAAAGTCTCCTAGGCCCCTAACATTCTGTCCTGAGTCACCCAAAAGGGCTTTGAATATCCAGCACTCTGTACCTCAAAGATCCAAGGGACCCTAAGCCTAGAAGGTTGAGGTCAGTGTAAGAATCCAGATAATCCAGGAAGAGACCAAATGGGGGCTGATCAACCCACTCAAAAATACAGCAGGCTGTGGAGCCTGGCCAGGGCACAAAACTCCAATTTAGGAACTGCCTGTAAATCAAAGAAAATATCAACCAGTATAGATCAAGAGAGCCCCAAAAAGGAGTGAGAAGATAAAATGGACCTTTAATGATAGAAGATTTATAGGAATTTTTGATGAAAAGACCAGAGCTCAGTAGGAGAAATACAAATATGATAGTCCAGAAAAAGCTAGAAAGATAAATTTATTTAAGCAATTGGAAGGAGCTGTATGATGAAGTAGTGCTAACATTCTAACGGGAGAAAACTCCATTGTCCAGAATTTTAGTATCTTCAAAGGGAATTGAATGAGGTTAAACAAGAAAAATATAGGTGCTGGGAGTGGACTGGTTCTATTCTGATAGTTTCAAGGGCATAACAAGAAGGGAGGGCAAAAGGAATACACTAATATAGAAAGGAGGAAGGAAGGGGTAAAATTTGGTATTTCTCATAACTGGGGTACACGAAAAGAGTATAAAATATGGAGGAAAGGCTTTTCTCTGAAATAGACAAAGGATAGTTACACACAGAGATTGAAATATACATGCATACATATGTACATATATACACACATACATATATACATATCCCACCCTATTGTTTCCTTGTTGAGATAAGTGAGAGGATAATACTGGGGGTAAGAGGAAATGAGTCACAAGCAAAACAAATTTCCCAGTTCCAAAGTGAGAATAAAAAAAGGAAGGGACAAAAAGAAAAGAACTAGAATCTAACAGGGTTGCCACTGATGGCTTCTTAGACAACTGGGGAATGGCTGAACAAACTGTGGTGGGGATATCTTTGTTCCATAAGTAATTATTAAGACAATATCAGAGAATCCTGGGTAGTATGAATTGAGGTAGAGTGAAGGAAACAGAACCAGATGAACAATTTTGACTATAACACTATAAGGAAAACAACTTTGGAAGACTTCAGAACTCTTAGCAATGCAATGACCAACTATGATTCCAGAAAGGTGACGATGAAGCCTGTTACCTCCAAATAGAAAAATGTTGGACTCAAGATATAGGAAGAGAGGTCTACCTTTAGACATAGCCACTGTGTCTATTTGTTTTGTTTGGCTATGCTTATTTGTTACAAGGGGCTTTTACAAGAATTACAAGAATTCTCTTTCTTTCTTCCTTTCTTTCTTGTGTTTTATTGGGAATATATTTGGGAGAGGTTAGCAATAGTTATGCCAAAAAAGGCCAATGAAACAATTTTAAAATGCATAGAATAGAACAGAAAAAAAGTTTCGATAGAAACATAGACAAGTCAGCTAGTTTTGAAAGCAACATGTAGAATTTATTTTATATATTGATCTAGATCAATATTTAAAGCAGCAGCAAGAAGAGGTTCACTGTTTCATATGGGATCTTCCTGTTGCAGCACTCAGCTTTGTCTATGAAAATGCTCATTTAATTTTAGAATACAATAAAAGACAAAAAAGACTCAAAAGAGATGATATGAGAAAGGTGTCATAAAACTGAAAACCCTATAGAACTATGAGGTAGTTTTACATCTTATTTTCATCCTTCCACTAAATTACTCCTTTGATTCCTCACCATGGCTCAGAAGTGATCCTGGGGTTTTGAGGAGTATGGCAGAGAAGTCCGACCTTTGACAAGCCCCACCAGGCTACAAAGGCTTTGAGTACAATCTGGCAATGGCTCAGCCCATGTGTCTATCCTCTGAAAACCAGTCTCATTAAGTATGGAGAAGCAAGGGGATTCACTGGGAGAGGAACCACAACTCATGAAGACCTTTTACTAATATATGGAGGGGGTTGGGATCTTCTTCCTTGAAAGACTGAAAATAACAACAAAACATTCTAATCCTGACCATCTGGTCACTTGGACCAGAAGCCTTGAAGGGCTTATCTCCTTGATCTCCAAAACTTTGGCCCTGCAACCATGTCATTCTATTTGTCGAGTGCCTCCCACAGCCCATTATATCCCCAGTCACATTTCAATCTTCTCTCCAGTCATCTATGCACCTGACATACTGCATATTCCCTTCATCTCCTTCCATCCCTAACCATTTTCTACTTCTAGACTCATTATCAATTCAATGCTGCCATTACTACTCAAAGGGATATGTAAATTTCCTTCCCTGTGACTCCACTAACTATTCCTGAAACTTTCCAAACCAAAATGGGGGTCACTGAATTATAGGGTCATAGATTCAGAGCTGAAAAAGATAACAAGAACTGTCTTTGCTTTTGCCTGTATATCAAGCACTTACACAGTGCCTGGCACATAATGGTGCTTAATAAATGCTTATTCATTCATTCATTCAGTCAGTCATTCAGTCTCCTCAGCAAAGGAGGCCCAGCAAGAAGTTTCCTGTTATTGCAGCTGTATCCTACTGGTTAGCTTTTCACTTCTTGGGCTTTAAAGAAATCTGCAGGAAGGCATGTAGGTGTCCATTAGTGGCTGAACAAATTGTGCTATATGGCTGTAATGGAATATTATTGCACTGTGAGAAAGATTAAATATGAGGAATTCAAATTGAGAAGACCTGTATGAATTGATTCAAAGCAAAGTAAGCAGGACCACAGAATAATTTCTACAGTAGGACCATAGGACCATATTCTCATAGAGGCAGAGCTAGAAGGGACCTCAGACACCATCTAGTCCAACCCCTCATTTTACAGAGGACAAAACTGAGTCTCAGGGAGGGTAAAGGGAAAAGACTTGCCCCTGCTAACACATAGAACCACAGATCTGAAGATTAGATGCAAAAGACCTCAGAGGACATCTAGTCTAACCCCACCACCAATTTACCAGGGGAGAAAAGTAAGGCCCAATAAAGTAACTGCCAGAGGTCCCACAGGGAATAACATTAAAGGCAGGATTTGAATGTCCAGAGCCAATGTTCAATAATATTATAAAGCCAAATAACACTGATCGATGCAGTGAGCACACATGATTTCAGAGACCTGATGGGGAAGCATGCCTCAAGGGTCTCCATGAAAAAGTGATCGATAGGTGTAGAAGGAGTCATGCATTATCCCAGGGAGCCAATGTGTTGGCCTGTTTTGTTTAACTCTATTTCTTTTATTTGTTACAAAAAATGGTTATGAGTAAGGAGTCATTGAGGATAGACAATAATATGGAAAAGAACATTAATATAACATTAAAAATAAGAAATCTCTGGATGGAAGAAGAGGGAGGAGAGCTTTCTTGGGTCACCAGCGGATTAAAAAAAAATTTGTCATCTCTGGGACACTAAGATGGATTTCTCAGTGAAACCAATTCTTTTTAATTCCAAACCGTTCGAGTGACTTTGGGCCTCTGCAAGACACCATAATAATCATCCCTGTAATCGTGTTTTCCTTTCATACCCTATTAGCACCATCTAAGGAAAGGAAATAAGACTCATCGAAAGGTGTTACACAATCTGTACACAATTGTGAGTTGCTTTCAATATGTTGTGACAGATGAGGCCCAACACGTCTCAGCTCTACCCAACCTCATTCTCAGGAAAATGGCTGTGAAATGAAACATGACAAGGGGAAAGGAGCAAAGCAAAAAAAGATGCAGATAATTACTAGGCGGCTCCTTTCGGCTTTCTGTGTTTACAGACAATCCCAGAGCGGGAGAGCTGGAGCAAGAAGAAGGGTGGCTCACCTGCAACCAAGGGGACCCACTGGGAGCTGCTAAGCTCTGGTATAGGCTCCCTGGTTTACTGTTAGCAACAGGGACCATGACCTTCAGGAAATTCCTCTTCTCCTTCCTTCCCCCCACATGCACGTTAGGTGTCAACCCCACTCCTAGCCTATTTGCCATTTCCCAGACATGACACTCTAGCCTCTATGCCTTTGCATAAGCTGGGCTTATCCCCTTGCCTGGGATGCTCTACCCCTGCTCAATTCTACCTCTGGAAACCCTTAACTCCTTTCAAGGCTCAGTTCAGGCACAACCTCATATAACATGGCTTTCCTAATTTACCCCAATGCATCCCACTAATTTTGGAAAATATTTTGTATTACTGATATGATACTATTTTCCTTCATTGGAATATAAGCTTCTTAAGGGCAGGGTCTATTTTGTCTTTGTATTCCCAGTGCCTGGAGAGGAGGGAAAGAAGGAAGGAGAGAAAGAGTTTGTCAAACACTCAATGTTTCAAGCTCATTTAGTGGATATTTAATGGATGCTTGTTAAAATGAATTAAATGAAATTCCGTATTGAAGAATATTGTTTCTCAATTAATATAGAGGGACACCTGGGGGATATACAGAAACTGAATGCAACTATAGACAACTTGGCCCTTGAGGTATGTACAATAGAAAATACTGAGGCTTCAAAGGACCTTAGAACACTCAACATGTTATAGGGAAGAGCCCTTAGAACATGAAATGGCAGAGATGGGCCAGTGAAACCAATTCTTTTAGACCTTAGAGACCACATAGTCCAAGAGCACTGAATCTGGAGTCAGAGGACCCACATTTCAATCCTGTTTCTGCCACCTTGGAGATACCACTTAACCTTCCTAGGCCTCAATTTCCCCATCTGTTAAGCAAGAAAGTTGAACTAGCTGATCTTGAAGGTCCCTTCAAGCTCTCCATTCCCGGATTGTATCACAAAGCCTCATTTCCCCTACAATGTGGTCAGCAGCTTCTACTCACCAGGCAAATGCCATTTTTAATTACTTTAACCAGCCTTCAGAGATTCAAGGGAAGGAGAACTGGGATCTGCCCTAGCCCCAGTGAAAATGTCAATGCCATAGCCTTGAAGAAGTCATAATTCATAGAGTAAATCAATTATGAAGAGACCTGAGACTGGGCGAGGGGAGAAAGAGAGATACTAACTCATGGGAAGTTCTGGGTGATAAGGTCTGTGATACTTAGTCCTTGATAATCTGGTTGTCACAATATACATTTAATTCTACCAAGGAATTACTGGCTTGGACATACCTAGTTCATCATAGATATACAGAATGTCAGAGCTCCAAGGGATCTCTGAAAGCTTCTAGTCTGGAGCCTGGAATCAGGAAAGTCTTGAGTTCAAATTCAGACTTAGACACTTACTATCTGTGTGGCCCTGGGCAAATGACAACTTCTGTTTGACTAACCAATTTCTATTATACAATATGTAAGACAATGGCATGGATACGACTTGTAGAATCATAGAACATAAAAGTTAATCTAGTTCAACTTTCTAATTTTATTTAAAAAAGAAACTTAGGTAATATGAGCTGCACTAGAAGATACAATAATAATAAGCAAAGCCATAATTTGATCTCAGGTCTGTTGACTTGAAATTGGGTGCTCTTTCTACTATACCCAGTGGTATGCTAGTAAATGTTTAACAATCAGCTTTCTGGGGGGGAAATGTAAACATCTTACTTTTAAGTTTAATCTGCATTATTAAGGTTTTCTCCATCCCATTCTTAAATTTAGACAATCAACAAAATGACAGATCAAGCCTTGATTTGTAGCATTTTCTGACTTCTGTGGTATAAATACTCACACTGAATATTTAACAATCAGCTCTCTCAAGCCAGTCTGAGTTAGAGGGAGGGCAGGAGGAACTTGGAACAGAGCTGGAAAAGATCTTAGAACAAAGAATGCCAGAGATTGGAGGGACCTTAGAGAATATTGAGTCCAAACTCCTCATTTTGCAGATTGGAGAACTAAGGTCAAACAAAAGAAGAGACTTTCCCAAGGTCAGATATCAGGTTGATAACAGAGTTGCTTAAAGAAAAAAATACTAAATTGTCTGAAAATAATTTATTTTAAAATCACCTATCCTTATCTGAATCAAAGTACCTATTTTCTTTGTTAAACAGTGTTGGGATGATAGTTTAAATTCTTTCTTGCACCTGGAATAACTACTGCTTCTCCAATAATTAATATTTGCCATGGGCAAATTCTTTGATTATTAACCCTCAGATTTTCACCTTCTGCTCTGATTGGAAGGCGCATTTCTGATATAATACCACTGTGATTTTTTTTTTTGCAATGATCACAAAACTTCAGACTGTCATTAAGAGCCATAGCAAATCATCAACAGGGAACTAGAGTGATGCTTGATACCTCACAACAATACCAACACATTTGATCCCTTGGCATTCAACTTGAAATTCACAGAAAGAATGTTCTGATCATCACGAAGCCCAGTTATGACTCCAGAGGACTCTTAATGAAACAGGCCACCCACCTCCTAATAGAGAAAAGCAATGGACTTCAAATACAAATTGAGACATAATGGTTTTGGAAGTGACCATGCAAGAACTTGTTTTCTTGATTATGCACATTTCTTACAAGGTTTTTGTTTCCTTTTCTTGGGGACGGTGCTTTCTCAGCTGGAGGAGGGGTTGAAAGGAGAGGAAATAAATTTTCCTTTCAACAATTAAATTTTAAAAAAAGAAAATACTAATGGTAGTGACTCAAGAATCTCTGATTAATTAATCAAAAGACATTTATTAAGGGGGCTACTCCTTTCCAGGCACTGTAATCACTCTGATAAGTACCAAGAGAAGGATTTTAGACAATGCCATTGGAACATAAATATGAAGGAGATAGAGAAAAGGGAGGAAGCAGAGTCTTGGCATATTAGAATTCAAATCCTTAATTGTTTGGGGGCAGTTTGGTATATCGGAAAGAGAACTGGATTGGAAGTCAGAGAATCTGGGTTTGAATCCCAGCATTGCTACCTAGGATCATAGATCCAAAGATGGGAGAGAACCCAGAGCCATTAGTCTAAATGAGAAACTGAGTGAGGCCCAGAGAAGTTAAACAACTTGTCCTAGGTCACACAAGCAGTAAGTGGCAGAATCAGGATTTGAATTCTAGGTCCTTTCATTTGGACAAGCCTGTTGTCTTTGGGCCTCAGTTCCTTCTTCTGCAACATGAAGAGGTCAGACTAGATGATCTCGAAGGTCTCTCCCTGCTCAGGCATCCTGTGGTTCTACAAGCAATACGTTCTCCCAAAGAACGGGAGAATAAAAGAAATAGTAAAGAAGAGTCACAGAATAGAGGCCTAGTTCAAGGGGGATGGAAGCCCCCAGATAAAACTCCAGTTTGACCCTCTCTCCCTCTATGGACTTTTCATGTCCTGCAGGGAAAGGAGTGTGCTCCTATCTAGTCTTAGATATGCACTCAGGGTGGGGGGTCTAAGTCACATTTCCTCTGTGCTACATATGTCTTTGTCTAGTAATAATGACGTTCATAATGATGATGATCACTAGGACATGATGCAGAATACAGATTGAGAATCTGTGACTTTGAGAGGTGATGGCAGTCCAAAACATAAGGACATGCAAGAAAGGTTTAAACCAGTCATTCCTAACCTATGGTCCATGGATTGCCAAGGGTCGATCTGGGGTGAAAGGGGTCCATGAACTCGGATGGAATCTTGAATGCTTTCCATGCCTCTCATATCACACTATCGGGCAGTTAGCTGCCTATTCCACCAATGTGTATGTTCAGCCATTAGGACAGACCTTCCTAGTTCAGAACCAGAAAAACCTCCAGGGATTACAGTAGACACCTGGTTCAGCTCAGCCAAGAGACCCTCCTTGCCTGCTTCCATGGCAACAGTCCTCTGGCAGGATGTTAGAGGACTGTCTTTAAAGGCTGTAAGAGTTTTTTTTCACCTTGTATTTGTTTCTCCCCTTGCCTAAAAGTTGTCCAGTGACGAGAAATGCCCACATCTCTTAGTTTCTTAGTACAAAACCCCAAACTCTTTGGCATTTTGCAGGAAGATACCTGGGTTTGGCCAAAAGTTTGCTGGATTGTTTTTGTTCTGTGACCTCACCTTTTGCAAGAGATGTGTTCCTAAAGAGTTGCACCTGTAGAGGATTTGTGTCAATCAAATCATATTGTCAGGGAACTGTTGGAATTGAATCCTTCCAATCAATTTAACAAACATTTATTAAGCAGTATGATTAAAGGACCCAGAGGAAGGACCCCAGCTGGGCAGATGAATTCTCTGCTGGAGATTTATAGACAGATATAAGCATAGATCACACTGGTTGAGAAGACAGAGATGGATTGGGATACGGCTTTATGGAGAGAGAAGCCAACCCAAATGATATGATAATATTAAACTAGTGCCATAGTGTGATGAGGAATAAAGCCCCTACCCTCCAGAAGTTTCCCATCCAATATGGAGGCTAAGCTCTGTACACAAACAACTGTAGTTAGAATGGGATAAGTACCTGCGAGAGGGCAAATAGAGGAGGATGATAGATTCCAGGAGGGCAAGGACACTTCTAGCATCAGGGTTCAGGAAAGGATTCTTAAAGGTGACAGCTTATGTGGTCCTTAAAGGAAGAAACAAATTTCACCATAGAGATATTTGGATGGGAGGAGTCTATACCAGGCACTGGAGACAAGAGTAAAGGCACAGAGGTGGAAGAAGGCAGGATGGGATTGGAGGAGAAATCATGCTGAAATGGACACGGAGTCCAAATCACAGAATTGCTGAGTCAAAAAGGACCTAGGCAGTGATTTCATTTAATCTGAACCTAAAATAGACTCCCATCTATAATCGGCCAGACAAGGGATATTGATATGGAAAGATACCCTCCATATATTCCTAGAGTATTTCTAGTGAAGCACAGTTGTGCTGGAGATATCTCAGAGTAGCCAATTGTTAAATTTGGCAGTGTGAGAATTTTTATCTTGGAAATCATCAAAGGCAACAAATCTGAGCTTGATTTATTGCTTTGTCAATTGTCTAGACTTAAAGTGATAGAGGAATTGGTCATTATTCAGATAAAACTTAAAACTGTATTCTGTATACAATTTTTTTTTCCTGGAGAGCTACTTGTTAAACATTTGCCATCAAAAGCATAAGGGAGGGAGAATTTACTATCTCTTGAGGCAGCCTCTTCCACTTTGGGATAGCCATAAATTTTAAGAAGTTTTTCCTTTCATCAAACCTAAATCTGCCTTTTTGTAATTTCAATTCTTTCTCCTACTTCTGTCCTCTGGGGCCAAAGCAGAACAAAGCCAATCCCTCTTCCACCTGACAGCCCTTAAAATACTCCAAGAAAACTATCATTGCATTGCCCAGACTTCCTAAAAGTCTTTTCTTCTCTAGGCTAAAACCCCCCATTTCCCTCAACCAATTCTGATATGGCCTGGACTCAAGGCCCATCACTCTTTTGAATGCTATCAAGCTTGTCAATAATCATTCTAAAATGACCACCCAGAAGTGTACACAGTCCTCAGAGAGAAGACTGATGCCATTACCTGCTTAGTCTTTCATAGATGACTTTACTCTCTTAAATATGTCAAAAATGGAAAAGGAACTATATGCACAAACATTTATAACAGCTCTTTTTATGGTAGCAAAGAATTGGAAACTATCAACTGAGGAATGGCTGACAAAGTTGTGGTATATGATTATGATGGAATAATAATGTGCTGTAAAAAGTAACAAGCAGGATGGTTTCAGAAAAACATGGGAAGACTTATATGAACTGATGTAGTCAAATGAGTAGAACCAGGAGAACACTGTACACAGTAACAGCAATTTTCTAAGGATGATCAACAGTGAAAAACTTAGTTACTCTGACTCAAGACAATTCCGTTTATTGTTTTTTGTTGTTATTGTTGTTGTTTGTTTGTTTGTTTGTTTGCAGGGCAATGAGGGTTAAGTGACTTGCCCAGGGTCACACAGCTAGTAAGTGTCAAGTGTCTGAGGTCAAATTTGAACTCGGGTCCTCCTGAATCCAGGGCTGGTACTTTATCCACTGCGCCACCTAGCTGCCTCAACCCAAGACAATTCTGAAGGACTCATGATGAAAAATTCTGTCCACCTTCAGAGAGAGAACTGATGAATTTAAGGTGCAAATTGAAGTACAGTTTTTTTCACTTTTTTCTTGTTATTTAATTTTGCAACATGGCTAATATGAAAATATGTTTTATATGATTTCACATGTATAATTGATATATTGCTTGCCTTCTCAAAACACATTTATTAAGTCCTTACACTATATACAGGGTGGGCCAAAAGTCACAGTGTTTTAATAACTTTTTGAAAATTATTTTTCTTTATTTTTCACCATTGCTTGCCTTCTCAATGGGTGGGGGAGAGGCTGGAGGGAAGGATAAAATTTTGAACTCAATTTTTAAAAAATAAATGTTATAAATAAATAATAAAATGGGGAAAATTCAGATGCCCAAGTTTGCATTAGTTTTTTAAAAAATCAGCTACTACTTTTTGTGGTAGCAAAGAATTGGAAATTGAGGGGATGCCCATCAATTGGAGAATGGCTGAACAAGTTGTGGTATATGAATGCAATGGGATACTATTGTGCTGTAAGGAATGATAAGAAAATGGATTTCAGAAAAACCTGGAAGGACTCATAAATTGATGCTAAGTGAAATGAGCAGAACCAAGAGAACATTGTACACAGTATCAACAACATTTTGTGATGATCAGCTGTGATAGACTTAACTCTTCCCAGCAATACAATGATCTAAGACAATGCCAAAAGACTCATAGTAGAAAATGCTCTCCGCATTCAGAAAAAGAACTATGGGTTCTGAATGCAGACTGAAGCATACTATTTTCACTTTTGTTGTTGCTTTTTGGTTATTGTTCTCATTTATTCTTTCTTGCATTTTTTTTTCCTTTTGTTCTGCTTAATGTGGAAATATGTTTAACATGATAGTAATGTATAACCTATATCAGATTGCTTGCTGGCCTCGGTAGGGGCAAGGGAAGGGAGGGTGGGAGAAAAATTTGGAACTCAAAAAATATCTTTACATGAAATTGAGAAAAAATTAAAAATTAAAATAAAAAAAAATAATGTAAGAGGGAAAAAAGGATTGGTGGATAGGATTACCTTAGCCTATCAAATGAGATAATTTGTAAAACCTTAAAAAAATTCAGCTGCTATATCATAATGTTAGCTTGGATTAAGTTTGCAGTACCTTGAGCCCCTCCACAATTAGTTCTGTCTAGTCATGAATCTTCTACCTTGTACTCATGAAGTTAATTTTTTGTTCCTGTCTCTGCTACCAAACCAACCAATTAATCAATATACATTTATTAAATGCAACCTAATGTCAGGCACAGTGATAAGGACAAGGCAAAAAACCACCCCCTGTTCTCAAGGAGTTCACAGTCTAATGTGAAAGAAAACATGTAACTATGACCAAATAAGATATAGACAGAACAAATTAGAGATAATCAACAGAGGGAAGGTAGTAGTATTTAATATTATAACTATTATTTATTATATTGTTATAAACAAATCTTGTCTTTGGCACTAGGGATACAAATAAGGGCAAGATACAGCCGTTGCCCTCAAGGAGCTCACATTCACATAAAAAAACCCAGCACATACATAAAAAATATATGCTGTGGATTTGGACAGGGACAAGTCTCCAAAGCCCTTTTGAACAAAGTTAGATTTGATTTGAGTCTTAAAAGAAGCCAGGGGGTGCAGATAGGGCAGGGGATTGTTTGTCCTTCATTCTCAAAGAGGACCATGACATCAGAGTGATGTCATGACCGGCACTGAATTGGATTTAAGTGAGGGAGGGCTGTGCAAGGTCACCAGCCTTATTCTCTCCTCCAGAGCCATCTGGGTCCAGTGGCAAGATATATGACTAGAGATGGCCCTGGATGTTTAAGGCAACTGGGGTTAAGTGACTTGCCCAGGGTCACACAGCTAGTAAGTGTCCGAGGTGAGACTTAAACTCAGGTCCTTCCAATTCCAGGGCCAGTGCTCTATCCACTGCACCACCTAGCTGCCAGGGGCAGGGGATGGCAAAAAGAAAGGCCTAGAATCAAGAGATGTGCAAGGAACAGCAAGAAGGCCAGTGTTACTGGTTACATACTCTGTAGAAGGTGCAAGAAGACTGAAAAGATGGGAAGGGAGGCAGGCAATGAAAGGCTTGGATGCCAATCAGAGGATTTTATATTTAATTCTGGAGTTAATAGGGGACACAAGTGTTTATTGAGTAGGGAAGTCACATGGTCAGGCCTATATGTTAGCGAAACAACTTTAGCAGCTGAAAGGAGGATGGATTGGAGGGAGGCAGGGACACCAACCAACAGGCTATTACAGTGGTCTAAGTGTGAGGTGATGAGGCTTGCACCAGAATGGCTGCTATTTGGGTGGATATACATGTGGGATGTCATTGAAGGCAGAAAAGACAAGACCTGGATAGGTGGAGTGAGTGCAAGTGGGGAGTCAAGGATGACACTGAGGTGGCAAGCCTAGATGACTTGGAGAATGCTTGCTAACCCTCCTAACTCTGTATCATCTGCAAATCTTATATGCATGTTGTCTATGCCTTCATCTAAGTTACTGAGCAAAAGGTGGAACAGAAGCACAGATCCCTGAGCCCCTCCACTAGAGACTTCCTTCCAGATGAACATCAGACTCCTTGGATCTGACTAATTGACCAGTTCTAAATCTACTGAGTTATACTGTTATCTAACCTGTAGCTTTCCATTAAATAGCATGAGTGATTTTGTCACATGCTTTGTTAAAATATAAACTTGGAAGGATGTCTTGAGTGAAGTGTCTCAGGGAGAAGTCAGTCCATTATAATAATAGCATTCCCTTAACCTATCAGCCTAGTAACCCTGTCCAAAAAAGGAAATTAGATTAGTCTAACGTGATCTGCTCTTGATGAAGACATGCTGGGTTTTTGTGACCACTGTTTCCTTTCACAGATGTTCATTTGACTGTCTCTCTCTTTTCCCATTATAGCTAAAGCAAAGCAAAATGAAGCAAATGAATGACCAAGCCACAAAACCCGTTTTTGTTGTCCTTAGCTTTCCTTGACAGGCTTAGTTTATTCTAAGCTTTAGCACTCCTCACACAACTCTTATAAGACCATGCTGTGGGAGGATCAATAACCGCCATGGAGGCTAGACTAGTTTTTCTGTTTGCTTGTTTGTTTCTTTTCTGGTATTCTCTCCCCTCCTCCCCAAAGGTAGAGAAGCTATCGCTGAGACTTGATTTGTCTAGGGGGCTAAGATCATTGATGTGGCTTCCCAGTCACGTAGGGCATAGAATGCCAACGCATGAAGAGTTAATGCCCCTCAGCTTTGTCAGATGCTCCACTGTCATGGAGTTACCATGCCCAATACACTCTGCTGGGCAGACACATTTCTCTGTGGATACCAGAGGAATCATGTATACATGAACCTTGCTTAGTACCCTTTCCATGCTCTGTCCTCCTTTGATTAACTGTTGGTTGATCTACCAGTTCCCAAATATGAAAAACCAGATTTGCTTGAATCAGGGCCAATCTATAAGATATGACATACATGGTCCTCTTCATTCTCCATTACCTACCCTTGTTTCCATCTTGGAGATCAATCTTTTTTTTTTTTTTTTTTGAGACTGGGTAGCCCTATCTTAACCAGGCCAGAAGTGCAGGGACTGCTCATAAGCTGATCCCACTGCTAACTAGCACATTAGGGTTAGACCTTCCCCAACATGAGCCTGTTTGAGCCTCCTTAGGGAGCCTAGTAGCACCCCATTCTGGGGGAGAGAGGGCTCACCATATCAGGGCAAAAATTTGTGCAAACACCTGGTGATCTTAGGCCAAATGCAGCTCAGAATTCCTCAGCTCAAGTGATCCATCAGCCTCAGACTCCCCAGCAATGGGATTATAGGTGTGTGCCATCATGCATGGCTATAAAAGTCTTTTAAAACTCTAAGTTGCTTGGTGCATTCTCTGTGCATTTATATCACTCTTTAGATACATATGCGAACATGCACACACCACACTTTTTTTTTCTTAATTAGAATTGTTTGTCTTTGCATTTTCAGGATTTCATTCTGTAGAGCTTCTCCTGCATCCTGGGCTGACTTCTCCCTGAGACACTGCACTCAAGACTTCCTTCCAAGTGGACATCAAACTCCTTGAATCTGATCAATCATCCACATTTGAATCTACTGAGTTATACTGTTATCTAGCCTGCAGATTTCCATGAAATAGCATGACTGATTTTTTTCCTTTTGTAGGTTTTTGTCCATGGATTCCTACCCATCTCAAAAATGCCTTGAAATCTATTCTCCTGAAATTGAGGATTCACATCAGATTATGCCATCTTGCCTCCCAGATGGAGCTATCATTTCCCCCCAAGATTCCTGTCTTTTCTACTCCAGTTGGTGATAATCATATCCAGAAGAGAAGTTCCATTACATTGTTAATTCTTTCACCTTTTAGTGGCACATCAACAAATTATTAGGCAATCTGTTTTTGGAAAAGAGAGAGCACCAATGCATGTCCATATAATTGAAGTCTCCTACACTATAATATCATTCTTCTGGGACAAGCTTGTAATCAATTTCCCAAACTCCTCTTTTAGTTTCATTGGTGAGAGTGGATCATCTAGAACTGATCTTTGTTCAAGGACCAGGTCATTTTACCCACCCAATAGTTTCAACCTTCAAACTGCCTTGGAAGTCAAAGCTGGAACTAACAAGGAGTGGGGGCCAAGACTGCTACATATGCCAAAATCCTAGTGTGTACGTTTCCTGGGGGTGGGGTCATTTCCTCCAGACCAATTAGCCAACTCTCTGCTTGTATATCTCACTTGGCTTCTGTCCTGCCACCTCCCCAGGTTCAATGGCTGTTATGCCCTCTTTCATCTGCCTTCCCAATGGAATAGTGCCAATATCAGGACTTGGGTTTGGTCTAAATGAGGGTAGGAATCGGTTTATTCCCAGGGTTTTGGTAGGGTAGATCACTTTACTTTGAAGCTAATCTATAATCAATCTCATGTCTAAGTCCTTATCAGCAATCATTTGTTGACAATTCATATTCATATTACTTTGCCTGTAACTCAGCCTAATCCCTTTAAGTAACAAACCTAATGGGGACAGTCCAGGACCCTGAATGTGAGAGCCTTGGGAATAGTAACATTAAATAATGACATTAAAGAAGAGGTCTTACCATCTGTTTTGCTGCTGTACCCTTTGGACCATGGGACCTTTTCATCTGACTTGCAGCTGAAACCTCTAATATATGTTGTCTCTCCTGCCAGAATATTAGCTCCTTAACAACAGAGCCTGTCTTCCTTTTCTGTGTATATCCCCAATGCTTAGCACAGTGCTCTGCACAGAAGAGCTCAATAAATACTCTATTTGTTCATTCACTCCTTCACTTTGCTACAAGTTTTAAAGGAAGAATGTGAGTTGGCTTAGATGGGTACTTTGGGCTATTCCAAGGGGTGGGTAAAATGTTGCCTTTTCCCAGAATGCAGATGAAAGTGAAAAGAAGATGGGTTAGGACCAGAATGGAGATGTTAAACAAATGACCATCTCCTCCTAAGTCTGGTCTAAACACAGTGCCTTCACTATTTTGAAATGTTACAGATTTTCCAAAATAGTTTACATGCTCATATTGAAATGGAAATCCAGAAATGCATCTTGAAGCCAAATCCAAATGGTATTTTGATTGATGACCTGGGCCTCCATTCTCTTCCATTACTGCAGATAATTATGTACCGACTATATACTGATATCTTGTGGGAAGTCCCCAAACAGCTGGAAGGTCCCCCCAAAGCCTGCCATCTAATTAACACCCTGCTGTTTCTTCTTGCACTCCGCATAATCTAGCAATCCTGAACAAGAAAAAAGTTTGGGGCAAAAATTAGAGTGACCTAATTGATTAAGCAAAATCTTCAAGGAATTGAGGTAATCTAGGGAATCCAGTTTTCTGCTGAACCTTTAAATGGTTAATCTTAAAATCCTTCTGTTTTCTCCCTTTATCATTGCAAAACTTTCAAAAATGGCCACTTCCTTGCTTCAGTAAAGTGACACACTCCATAAGTTGCTTTTGCTATTTGTAGCAAATTCCTGCTACAGATTAGAATATGAGCAAATAACTTACATGTTGGGTCTCAGTTTCCTCCTCTGTCAAATAAGGGAATCGGACGAGATGGCCTCTCAGATCCCTTCTAATTCTAGGTATGTGGTCATAGAATGCCAGAGCTAGAAAAAGCTTTACAATCTTCCAGGCCAGGAGTTCTTATCCTTTTTCTTCATCATGGACCCTTTGGGCAATCTAGTGAAGCCTATGCATCCCTTCTTAGAATAACGTTTTGAATATATAAGATTACAAAGGAAATCAATCCTACTGAAATACAGTTGTTAAAGTAATTTAAAAGAAACAAAAACAGTTGATGGACTTGAAGTCAAGAACCCTCGAATTAATCCAACTTCTCTAGGCCAAACTGAGGCCCAGGGAGGGTTTGCTCAAGGTCATAGAAGCAGGAGGCATGAGAGGCAGGATTTGAACTCAGACCCCCTGACCCCAGAGCCAGTGCTCTTTCTAATGTGCCATCTTGCCTCCCAAACTTGCATCATGTATTTGAACCAAGATTATTAGTGTCTAAGCTCAATGCTCTATCATATCACAATATGACAAATACATTGACTCAATTCATTTCTGTGAAGAGCTAGCTTTCCCGTTGCAGAGATCAAATACCTTAGGGAAGGTAACCTGAGCCAGCCATGTTTACAATGGGAGAATAAGGAAGGAGCATGGAGAAGGCACTCTTGGCAATGGGTGCCAAGTACAGGAGGGTTGAAGAGAAAAACAGTCAAGAGCTTCATGACTTTCCCAGGGCCCAAGAGCCTAATTTTACTGCCTTCTTTTTTTTTTAATTCTAATAACTATATTTTGCATTCCAAATTCTCTCTTTCCAACCCCTCTCCCATCCATTAAGAAGTCAAGCAATATGATATATGTTATACATGTGAAGTCATGCAAAACATATTTCCATATTAACCATGTTGCAAGGGGAGCAAGAAAAATAAAAGTGGAAAAAATATGCTTCAATCTGCACTCAGAATTCATCAGAGGTGGATAGCATTTTTCATCACGAGTCATTTGGAATTATTGTGGATCATTGTATCAATCAGAATAGCAAAGTTTTTCACAGTTAATGAGTGTTACACCATTACTGTTACTTTGTACGATGTTCTCCTGGTTCTGCTTACAACACTTAGCATAAGTTCATATAAACCTTTTCAGGTTTTTCCTGCCTGTCACTTCTTATAGCACAATAATATTCCATCACATTCATATACCACAAATTGTTCAGTCATTCCCCAATTGATGGGCATCCCCTCAGTTTCCAATTATTTGCCACCACAAAAAGAGCTACTGTAAGTATTTTTGTACAACATATGAGTCCTTTTCCTTTTATCTCTTTTGCAGTACAGACCTATTAGCTGTATCACTGGGTCAAAGGGTATGCCGAGTTTTATAGCCCTTTGGGTATAGTTCCAAATGGTTCTTTAGAATGGATGGACCCAGTTCACAAATCTACCAACACTGCATGAGTGTACATGTTTTTTCAGTGTCCTATCCAGAATGTCATTTTCCTTTTCTGTCATGTTAGTCAGTCAGATAGGTGTGAGGTAGTACCTCAGAGTTGTTTTCTCCAACTATTAGTGATTTAGAACTTTTTTTCATGACTTTTGACAGCTTTGATCTCTTTTGAAAACTTCCTGTAAATATCCTTTGGCCATTTATCAATTAGGGAATGAGCCATTGCCTTCTACTCCTGTGGAAACTTCTTGGGAACTTTCCTTGTCTGGGTTTCTAGTCCTCCCCCTGCCACAGATTTGGGTGTAGGGCAAAGATTTATTATTACTAGCTAAGGGCCTGAATTTCAAGCCCTGGAGAGTATGGATTCCATATAAATTCACTTAGCAAACTTTGTGCAATGTAGATAGTAGATGTTTGATAAATGATTGCTGATTGATTGATTCCCATTGTGCAGCAATGGAAATTTACTCACAAGAGTTAAACAGAATGAGAAATTATTCCTTTAGACAGTTAATTTCTTATTCAGGATCATAAACTGCTTTTAAAACAATCCCACTCTTAAAGGTCAACTAGAATTAGCTTTATTTCATAGATGGAGATCCATGTATATTTTGTCCTAATTTTAATACTCTTAAAAGAGCAGAGAGAGTAGAGGAAAGAAAGGGGTTTTTCCCTTTATTTTCCTGAACTTTTCCTCTAGGGCCTTATCTTGTGTGGAGATAACCCTGAGCCCTCAAAGGTTATGTCAGTGGGGCACAGACATCACCAGAGCCTACAAAGTTAGAAAAGCTTTGGGGGGCTCCATATGTTTCTTCCAAAACTCCATGCCTCTTCTGGACTTCTTTGTTTCTGTCAAAAGCATCACCATCCTTCCAGTGATCCGGGGTCTCAACCTTAATGCCATTCTCAATTTCTCAATCACACTTAACCCCTTTTCATATCCAATCAGCTGCTAAATGCTGTCTTTTCGGCTTCTGCATCACTCCTTGCATCTGTCCTCTTCTCTCTACTCACACTTCCACCACTTTGTTTCAGACTCACACCATTGCTAACATAGGTGATTGCAACAGCCTCCTGACTCAAGTCACTTCTCTTGGCAATCCATCCTCCATAGGGCTGCCAAAGAGGTTCTTCTAAAGCATAATTCTGGCCATGTTTCTCTTCTGCTCAATGAATTCCAATGACTTTCTACTGGCTCCAGGATCAAATACAAACTCCTCTATCTAGCATCAGAAGCTCTTCACAACCTGCCTCTAAGCAACTTTTGTTGGTATACTACATATTACCCACCGTCAGTCACCCTCTCTACCATCTAGATCTCTTTTGAAAACTTCCTGTAAATATCCTTTGGCCATTTATCAATTAGGGAATCTCTCTGTTCTTCATATTCCATCTCCCACTTCCATACCTTTGTCCCCCACACCTGAAAGGCCCCCTCTCCTTACCTTTGCCCCTCAAAATCCCTTGCTTCCCTTCACAGGTAAGCCCAAGCACCACTTCCTATAAGAGTCCTTACAGCAGCTCCCCAGCTGCTAGTGCACTGCCTCCAGATTGCCTCACATTTACTTTGCAGATAATTTGATATACTCGCATGGCCACACACTGCTTCCCCCCAAATCACGGAAGTTCCCCAAGGGAAGAAACTTTTATTTTTGCCTTTGTATATTCATGTCCTCAGATAAAGACCTGGTCTCAAAGCCAGGAAGTGGTAGATTTAAAGTCCCACTTCTGACACACTAGCTATGTGACACTGGCCCCCAGTCTCTCAACACCCCAGCAATTCTCAAATATTTTATTTTTTCCAATTACATATAATGACAATTTAACATTTGTTTTTTATAATCTTGAGTTCCAGATTCTCAACTTCCCTCCCCTCTCACCGAGGAGGCAAGTGATTTGATATAGGTTAGATATGCACAGTCACGCCAAACCTATTTCCATACCCAACAATTCTCTATGCCTTGGAGCTGCAGTGAAATCACAGTTCCAGTACCAATCCCTATCATCAGCACCTAACACAGTACCTAGTACATAGTAGGCCCTTAATAAATGCCTTTTGATTGATTAGTGGGCTGGGGCAGGTGGCGAACCCACAGTCTGAAGACTAGCCTAGTTCCAGGGTAGACAATTTCTTTTCTTTTCTTTTTTTTTTTTGCGGGGCAATGAGGGTTAAGTGACTTGCCTAGGGTCACACAGCTAGTTTCAAGTGTCTGAGGCCGGATTTGAACTCAGATTCTCCTGAATCCAGAGATGGTGCTTTATCCACTGTGCCACCTAGCTGCCCCCAGGGCAGACAATTTCATTAGCAGGCCCAGCCAAGAGAGATGAGCACAATCCAAGGTGGAACAGGGGAGCCTGGGACAAACGTGCTCACAGATCTTAGAAGAGCTGAAGTTCTCATTGTGTTTCTCGGAACATGCCTCTAGCTTACAGCTTCCTCACACCTTTGTCGCCCCATCACCAGCTCCCTTCAGGGCGAGGGCTGCCTTCTTCCCTTGGTGTCAGAACATAACCAGGGAACAGCACTTCAGCAGCGGAAGAGTTCTGTCTGCCTCTGTGCTCCCCTGGGGCTGTGGGGGGAGAATGGGTTCTGGTGGGATTAGGTGGAGGGCAGTGGCCACCTGAGGCAGGTTGGCATGGCAACTCCCATGTGTTTTCCAGGCTCTCTTAGAAACTTCCCTTCTGAGTGAGCTTCCCCAGCTAGAAATTTCCCCTCATGTCCAAAGCAGGCCCAGCAACTCTCAGCAGAACAATGCCATTTTCCAGGGCACACATTTTCTGGGGTTTTACAAGAAACCCCCACGAGAGGTTATTTTTCTCACTCTGAACTCTAGCCAAAGCTGAATTTGGCATTAATACACAGAATAATGGAGTTCTCCATGGTCTGTCTCTCTGTGTCTGTGATTCTCTCCATTTGGCTAGTGCACTCCCCCCCGCCATTCTCTTTCCTCTCAACATGTCTCCCCTTCTCTCTCTCCCCTTCTCTCCCTTTGTATCTGCTTCTCTCTTCCATTCTCTTTCTTTCCTCCCCTACCTCTCTCAATCTTTCTCTCCTTCTCTCTCTCCCTTTCTTTCCCCATCTTTCTCCCCCATTTTCTTTCTTCCTCCCTCCTCCTCTCCCCTTCCTTCCCTCCCTCCTCCTTTCCCCCTCCTTCTCCCCTTCCCCCTCTCCCTTTCATTTCCCTCCCTCTCAGAAGGGGCTCATGCATATGTGTCAGTCTGCCTCTCATTCTGTCTCTATGTCATTGTTGTCTTTGAAATCAGAAGAATTGCATTAGAATCATGTCTCAATCACACTATCTAACCATAACAAGGCATTTCCCCTCTCTGAACTCCGATTTCCTCATCTGTAAAATGAAAAGATTCAACCCGATGACCCCTAAGTTCCCTTCCATCTCTATACCTACTGATCTGCATTGCTGTGTCTTGTCATCCCTGTCTTTCTGTTTTTCCATGCATGTTTGAGCATTTCTCCCTATTCTCCTATGCCTAGTCATCTTGCAATCCGTCCTTATCTTTCAGTGTGTCACCATGTTTACATTCTGGTCTCTTTGGGTCTCAGTGGTTCTCATTTCTGTGCAGGCCTCGGTGTATCTTTCTGCAGTTCTTGGTCAGCCTCTATTTCTCTGTGTGTGTTTCTCTTTGTACTTGTGTTAGTCTGTTTGTACACCAGGCTCCCTGTCACTCTGGGTGCGGATCTGCATGTGTTCATTTGCGTGCTTGTTCATTTCTCAGCATCTCTTTGTATGTGTGTCTGTGTGTTTCTCAGATCCTTTCCATCTTAATCTCTCTTTTTCTTCTGCTCTAGTCCTATGATGTCACCTTTGTAGGGAACTCCCACTGTGGAAAGTCACTCCATCACTGCAGATCAAAAGACCATAGGATCAAAACTAGCAGGGACATTCTAGTCTAACTCTCTCATTTTTACAGATGAAGAAACTGAGGCCCAAACGGCTTAAATAACTTGCTCGAGATCACCCAGGTAGTGACAGAAGTAGGATTCAAAACCACTTACTCTGCTTCCAAATGCAGGGCTCTTTCCAATGCTCCTCTCTGCACAAACTCATCTGTGCTTTCAGCCTTAGAGAGCCAATTGAGGCCCAGAGACATTAAGCAATTTATCCACAGTCACACAGTCAATTTGTGTCAGAGGCAGGTCCTGAGTCCAGATATTCTTGACTCCAAAGACAACTGTGACTCCACTATGCCATGCTGACTCTTTCCTAATGCTCCCCAATTCTCTCTTTGGCCCCCTCTCCACCCCAAAACAGAATTTTTAGAGGTCAGCATTTTGGAGTAATAGCCTCCTTTTCCTTTGAGGTCAAATCCAGATGCTCAATAATACTCATTGTTTTTGCTATGATCCTGTAGGAATTGATTAAGCTTTCCCAGAACCAGTTTAGCCAAGCAATCATAGCAATGAAGTACCTCATGTATCAAAACAACATGCTACATGTTATGGGAGGACACAGTGAACCTCTTCTGCAATGAGCTTATATGATCCTAGCTGGTGGTGGAGAGCATCCTCATTTAGGAAATGTTGCAAGATCAACATGCCACAGGAATATGACAGCTAATGCCAAGTAGCATCTCTGTAGACTAAGTAAGCAAATACTAGAAGGCTGTCAAATAGACGAACAGGTCAATGGGGTCAGTTGTAGAAGGCTTCCTAGGGGGAATGACTTTTGAGCTGAGTTCTTAAGGAAGGAGGCAAGCAGTGTAGACCACTGAACCCAACCTCTCAGTGCAGAAGTCCCTTCCATGGCAATCTTAACAGGCAGCCATCTAACCATTTCTTAAAGACCTTTTAGTGTTGGAGAGCTTACTATCTCCTGAGGCATATCTCTAATTGTTACCAATAAACCAGCTCCTTATATTGTATTAAATTCTACTTCCATGAAGCTTCCCTTGATGAGTCCTAGTTCTGCACTCGTGGAGCTAAAAAGAGTCTAATCCCTCTTTTGTATGACAAGCATTTAAATTTTTGAAGATAGTTACAGGGTAGAAGGACAAGAGAAGATAAAAAGTACATAGAAAGTTGGCATTGAGGACAGCCAGGTGGTACAGTGGATAAAGCACAGGCCCTGGATTCAGGAGGACCTGAGTTCAAATCTGGCCTCAGACATTTGACACTTACTAGCTGTGTGATCCTGGGCAAGTCACGTAACGCTCATTGCCCTGCAAACAATTTAAAAAATTTTAAAATAAATAAAGTTGGCCTCAAAGTCAGGAAAACCTAGGTTCAAACCTCAGCCCTGACACATACTGGCTGTGTGACACTTTCAGTAATCTAGAGGCAGCTAAGTACTGAAATGGATAGAGTGTTGGGCTGGGCTTGGAGTCAGGAAGACCTGAGTTCAATTCCAGTCTCAGATCCTTACACTGCTGGATAAATCACCTGATCTCTGTTTATTCGATTTCCTCAACTATAAAATGGGGCTAAGAACAACACCCACCTCCTAGGGTTGTTGTGAGGATCAAATGAGATCACATTTGTAAAGTGCTTAGCACAGTACCTGGCACATAGTAGGTCCTTTATAAATGCTTGTTTCCTTTCTCTCTAAGGTTATTAGTTTCCTTCCCTATGCTAAAGATATCCTGCATCTAATGTCCTTTCCTACAAGCTAAACATCAACGGAAAATAGGAATCATAAAGCTGGAGGTGAAAGGAGCCTTATAAGGTTATCTAGTCCTTTTATAGATGAGAAAACTGAGACCCAGAGAAGGGAAGTAACTGTCCCAAGGTCACAGAGGTAGTAAGTGGTAGAGTTAGGGTTTGAACCCAGGTCCAGTGGCCTCAAGTTTAGCAGTTCAAGTTGAGTGCTCTAGTCACTGGTGCTGGAAGCAACCTTAGAAATTATCTACTTCAACTCCTTTATTTGACAGAGAAGGAAACTGAGGCCTAAAGAGGCCAAAGGTGGAATTGCTAGGCAGTGCCAGAATCGAGCCTTAATCCTAGATCTCTAGACTCCTGAGACAATGTAGATAGCTTTTTCTAGGAGTTTCACTGTGAAAGGGAGAAGAGATGTGGGAAGGTAACTTGAGAGGGTTCAGGGACAAGTGAATGGGGCTTTTGTGGGAGGAAGCAATCAAGGTTAAGTGACTTGCCCAGGGTCACACAGCTAGAAAGTCTCAAGTGTCTGAGGCTAGATTTAAACTGTGGTCTAGGACCAGTGCTTTATCTGCTATGCTACCTATATGCCCCAGTGGTTTTTAAGGATAAGGGAAATCTAGGCATTGTTGTAGTACACAAGGAATAAAAAAGCAAACTAGTGGTTAAAGAGAGAGGGAAGATTGGAGGGGAGAAGGATGATCCAAGGATCAAGGCTAGGAAAAGACAGGAAGGGACAGGAATAAGGGAATAAGTAGAATGGGTGGTCTTGGCAAGTATAAAAATTCCAAGAGATTCTAAACAGAGGAGAGAATGAGAGACAATGCTAAGGAAGTTGAAGACCAATGAGGGGACGTTTTCCTCTGTGTGCCAAGCATCCAGTGTGCCAAGAGGAGGGAACAGCAGACATCATGAACAGTTACAGGAAGGACTTTGATATAGTCATGGATGTCTAATTATTAATCAGGGTTCCAGGCCATAGGGATCACAGAATTAGTGTTAGAAGGAAACTTACAGGTCATCTAGTCTCAGCTCCTCATTTGATTTGATGAAACCCAGGCCCTCAGGAATAAAACAAATAATCCAAGGTTGCACAAGAGTAAGTGGCATAAGTGTGATTTGAACCCAGATCTTTTGACTCCAAATCCAGGGCACTTTCTTTAGCACAATATGTCAGGAGATTTTCCCTCACCTTTATGGAGGACCACCTGGCTTTCCCCCTACCTGTCACAGGGCTCTGCCACCAGAGAAAGAATCTTGGGCTATGTGGACTACAGAATTGACCTGCAGCTCAATCTCATGCTTTTATGTATCACTGAGGACAGCAATCACACTGAAAAATGTAACCATGGATTGGGATTTGGTGTTGTTTCATCTTGTTCCAGCATGGAAAGTCCTCTAAGGTCCCTTTCTTCCTAAAAATGGGTGATTCTTTACTTCTCTAGACACGGACAGAGATTAGACCTATGATTTTATTACTATATAGAAGTCCCAGATGAGGAAATTCCTTCTACCCATGCAGGTTGGCAAGTTCTCTTCAACTTAGTCTTAAAAAGTTGCCTAGAACACTGATAGGCAAAGAGAATTGCTCATTAGGTATCAGGAGTAAGACTTGAACCTACATCTACCTGGCTTCAAGGCTGCCTCCCTATTCCCTACATAGCACCACTGCTCAATACCTTCTCTTGAACCTGTTCATTTTCAGGTGTCTTTCCACCTAAATGCAGCAAGCTGCAAACATTCCCAAGACACGACTGAAGAAGTAACTAGAGCTCGGACTTCCTACTTCCACTTTCAAGAACATAGACAGGGTACATCTTTTATAGAAAATATACCAAGTTCCCAGCCTCCTCAGTGGGGACTTTCTCTTCCATTCTATGCACTTGAAGACCTCAAAATCCAAATTCATTATTAAGTCAACCCTATCAGAGGAGACCAGGTGTGAGCCACTTGCTTATAGGGAAGACACACTCCTTTGCACACTCAACCCCCAATTCCATTTCTAAGTTCACCTTCATTCTAATTTAATTAATCACAAATGCATCATGTTTGACTTTGGCAGGCCCATTTAGAGGGCGGCAACTATCTTGGAGGGGGGGGGCGGGGAGAGGTGGAAGACGGCACCATTAATGACTTTCTTAAAAAGGAAAATTCGTTTGAAGAGTAATTGTTTTTTACACAGCTATTACTTTCTGCTTTTAAATCTTAATGTCTCATCTGGATGAGCCCCTTATCACTAGCCAACAGGGGGAAGGCAGTGTTTGTATTGGTATTTGCATTTATATGGTATTTTCATACACTGTATCTCTCGCTCTGACAGAGCCATGAATCACAGACCTGTAGCATCCTCTCCACATGCATGGCAGAAGGCAGCTCTCTTCCACATGCTCTACCGTGGTGAACTAATTCATCTTTCTTAGTTTTAATTCATAAGGAAGGGCATGTGCCCAAAAAAGCATTGTGGATATGCATTCTAAATAAGGTAGTATGGTATGATAATAGGCATGCCCAGACCCTAGAACCTAGGCTGGGTAAGGAAAGGGAAGGGCTGATGGAAATGTTCCCTTGGGTCACGCCCAGCTTACAACATGTATATGTATCATGGTAGCAGCATCTTCTGTTGTACTGGACCAGGGCCCTTTCATCTCTTACCATTCTGTGCATATTGTTTCATTGCCTCTGCCCTCTCCATTCGGCAAGACTCCATGTGTCCATATGTGTTCTGGTCCTTGTGTCCTGATATGAAATGGCCACTAATTTAAGTAGGAAAAGCACTGGATTTGGAGTCATGTAATCATAAATTTAGAACTGGAAGGGAATTAGATCTCACCAAGTGAGACAGATGAATACAGTAGAAAGAGTATGGACCATGGAGTCAGAAGACCTGGTTTTAAACCCCAGCTCTACCACTTAATGCCTATGTGACCCTGAACATGGGGCAAGTAGGTAATACAGTAGATAAAGTGCTGGACCTGGAGTCAGGAATACCCGAGTTTAAATCCGGCCTCTAACACTTACTAGCTGTATGACCCTGGGCAAGTTGCTTTACCCTGTTTGCCTCAGTTTCCTCACTTGGAAAAGGAGCTGGAGAAGGAATGGCAAACCTCTTCTATCTCTGTCAAGAAAACCCCAAATGGGGTCACAAAGAATCAGACATGACTGAAATGACTGAACAAGACAACTCTGGACAAATCAGTTAACCTGTCAGGGCCTCAATTCCCTTATCTGTGAATTTGGAACTTGAGGGGATTGGCCCACGTTACCTATGAGATCCCTTATCTACTATCGTGGTCTAAATACCCTGATCTTCTAGACCACTCGATATAAATGTATTAAGCACTTCCTATGTGCCTGGCACTGTGCTAGATGTGGAAGATATAGAAACAGAAATTAACAGCTTCTTCCCCCAAGGAAATCACATTCTATTTCTGAGGAAACCAAGATGCCCAGAGAGAAGTGACCTAGCCAGTCACTTAGAGAGTGTATTGTAGTTCAGCTGGTGTTTGAACCAGGGCCTTTGTTTTTAATCCCACCTCTGCAGCCAACTACTTCGGCAAGTCATTTCTTCTCCCCAGGCTTCCATTTCCTCATTGGTATTCCTCATTGTCCTTAAATCCAATGACTTACTCCTTCCCTTCACCTCAGTCACACATAGGGATAGCCACAGGTTGGATCTTATCATTACTAACAAGCATTCCACTTCCCTAATGAAAGACACTGGCATTCCCCATTTGACCAAACCTCCTACCAAGTCATCTCTCCTATGCCTCACCTCTCCTAAACCCAATCTTTACCCTCATGGAGACTTCTGATTTCTCCATACCTTGGCTCTTTTTCAGACTCCTACCCTTGATCTGATTTCACTTCTCTACTCTTCCAATCTTGTCCCTATGATTATCCAATTCAACTCTATACCATCTTCTGGTTCCCTTGTCATGTTGCTATTCATCCCATGCCAAACCTCAACCCTGGATTACTCCCAGCATCCACCTCCTTTATTACCACTAACAAGCTACTGAGCAGAGCTGAAGGAAGGCATATAACTATGATTACTGATAGATTCATATTATCTAATTAATATGAGCCCTCACTGCTTCAAAGTGATATGTTTATTCTTCTATAATTGATGCCCAATCTCCCCTCAAAAGCTTTTCCAAACCTTCCCTTCCATGTCAAGCCCACCTCATGTCTCTCAGCTGATAATCTTACTTCTTATTTTACTGAGAAAGCTGAGGCCATTCAATATGAACTGTCTCTTCGTCTCGCAACCCCCTGATGTCACCTCTCCCATTGTCTCTTCCTTTCCCAATTTCTGACAGTGAGGTATCTTTCTCTTTGCCAATGTCAACCCACCCCATATATTTCCTTGTTCCCATCTCCTCCCAACTCCAGTATCATTCCCTCCCTCTCTAATCCACCACCACTCCCCATCTATTGGGTCTTTCCTACTGCCATCAAACATATCCAAGTCCCCTCCCAACCCCACCCTTAAAAAAACTTCACTAGAGGACTCCTTGCCAAGATATCCATCTGAAAAAGAGGCAGGCCACCAAGCTCCTACCAAATAATGATCAAGAAATGCAAAAAGAAACTACAGTAAATTACTTTTTCCACCTCCAAACTGCCAATAAAGTTAGATAATGTGCCAGAAAAGCCAGCACAAGCACAGAATAGTCTTGCAGCATGAGCAGAGATGGCCAGGGACATTCATAGTCCACAAGGCTTTGTATCCAAGGTCACCGAGATTGAACAGCTTCCTTGAGAAAGCCCCAGAGTGGGGACAATGGAAGCCCAAGAAACTGCAACAGGCAATATACCACAGTGCTATAACACTCAAAATGAGATGGCTCAAGTCCAGGGGTTCTCCCTAATACTCTTTTCTAAGATGCCAGAGAAGGCCTTGAAGATTCAAAGTTTTGCTTTTCAAAGATCCAAGAGACAACTAGGTAGCACATTGGAGAGAGTGATGGACCTAGAATCAGGAAGACCTTACTCCAAATTTGACCTTAGACACTAACTAGCTATGTACAGACCCCAGACAAGTTATTTAACCTCTTTCTCCTTCAGTTTTCTCATCTGTAAAACTGAGATAATAACATCACCTACTATCCAAGGTTGCTCTGAGGATCACATGAGATAATATTTGTAAAGTGCTTAGCACACTGACACTTTTCCTTCCTTCTTTCCAAGGGAGCTAAATTCTAAAAGATATCAGTACAAGAACACAGAACATTCTTGGAGACACCAAACTCAGCAGTATACCCTGCCCAAGTGCCTAGCAAGGGGCAGATCATAGCCCTGACAGGAACTAAAGCTGGAGAAATGTGTAATAAACTAAAAATACTATCTAGTATCAAAACTTGTGGCATATTTAACTCCTTACCAATTTCAAGTAGCAACTCAAAGAAAAAAATGAATTTTCTACAAAGACTACATAAATACCTAGAAGAAATGAAGCAAGAACATAAAAAACTCCTGAGGAAAGAATAAGGAGAATAATTAACTTAGAAGAGAAAGTAATAAATAACACAAGAAATGGAATCCCTGAAAACTAGAATATACCAACCTATCTATAGTCACATAAGAATGCTCTGAATCGCTATTGATTAAAGAAATGCAAACAGATTGACATTTGCTAAGATGACAGAAAAGCAAATGTAAGAGGGGACGTGGAAAAATTGGGACACTAATGCACTGTTGGTGGAGTTGTGAACGAATCCAAACATTCTGAAGAATGATTTAGAATTATGCCCAAAGGGTAAAAGAATTGTACATAATCTTTGATCCAACAATACCATACTAGGTCTGTATCCCAAAGAGATCAAAAAAAAAAGGAAAAGGAAAAGGACCTACATGTAGAAGAATATTTATAACAGCTCTTTTTGTGATGGCAAAGAATTAAAAATCGAAGGAATGCCCAGCATTTGGGGAATGGCTGAACAAATTGTGGTATGTGATTGTGATGGAATACTATTGTATTATAAGAAAGGATGAGCAAGATGTTTTCAGAAAAACATGGAAGGACTTACATGAAGTGATGCAAAGTGAAGTTAGCAAAACCAGGAGAACATTGTACACAGTAACAGCAACATTGTGCAATGATCAACTATGAATAACTTAACTAATTTCAGCAAGACAATTCCAAAAGATTTATGACAAAAAATGCTATTCACCTCCAGAGAGAAAACTGATAGAGTATGAATGCTTAAATTTTTTCTTTATTTTTATGGGGGAGGGTTGTATGTGCTTTCTTTTACAACATGACTAATATGGAAATATGTTTTACATGACTATACATGTATAACCTATATCAAATTGCTTGCCTAAAGGGAGGGAGGGAGAGAATTTGGAACTCAATATTTTTAATGTAAAAATTGTTTTACATGTAATTGGGAAAAATAAAATATTTAAAGGAGAAAAAAGAGTGTGTGGGGGGGAGAAAGTGGTGATAGACACAAGGTATAGAAAGAGGCATATATTTTGAAATATGACTACTGCATAGATTTGTCTTGTTCAACTATGGATACTTTTTAAAAAATATTTCTTTTTTGATTTTTTGTTACTTTTTTAGTTCTGAGTTATCTCCCCTCCTCCCTCCCAACCCTGCATTAGAGAGGGCCAACATTTGATATAGACATATATGTAAAACCATACAATACTTACTTCCACACATCAGTTCTTTTTTTGTAAGTGGATAGCATTTTCCTTCATAAGTCCTTCATAGTTTATCTGAAGATTCATATTACTCATAATAGCTTAGTCTCTCACAGTTACTCTTTGAATAAAATTGTTGTTACTGTATACAATGTTCTCTTGGTTCTGCTCATTTCACTCTGCATTGTTTCATTCAAATCTTTACATGTGTTTCTAAAAATCAATCTGCTTGTCATTTCTTAAAGCGCAATAGTATTCCATAACAATCATATACCACAACTTATTCAGCCATTCCCCAATTGATGGGCATTTCCTCAGTTTTCAATTCTCTGCCACCACAAAGAAGATATAGGCTCATTTCCTTTTTCCCCTGATCATCTTAAGAAACAGAACTACTAGTCTATCACATAGTTTATAACTCTTTGGCCATAATTACATATTGCTCTCCAAAATGGTTGGATCAGTTTATAGTTCCACCAATAGTGTATTAAATTTTTCCATATCCGCTTAAACAATTTTCTCCTTCTATCATTTAGCCAATCTGATATGCATTTCTCTAATCAATAATGATTTAGAGCATTTTTTCATATAGCTTCTTCTAAAAACTGCCTGTTCATAGTCTTTGGCTATTTATCATGTTTTTATAAATTTGACTTAGTTCTCTTTATTTGAGATATGAAGCCTTGATCTGAGAAACTGTCTAAAAATGTTTCCCATCTAATCTTAGCTACATTGGTTTTATCTGTATGAAAAAAAAATTTTAACTTAATTTAATCAAACTTATTTATTTTGTATCCCATAATTTTCTCTATCTCTTATTTATTCATAAATTCTTCTCCTATCCATAAATCTGTTAGGTCATGTATCCATTTTGACTTTATCTAGGTAAAAATTGTAAGATATTAGCCTATACCTAGTTTCTGCCAGACTACATTCTAGTTTTCCCAGCAATTTTTACCAAATAATCAGCTCTTATACCCAAACTTAGATCTTTACATTTATCAAACACAAGATTACTATAATCATTTATTAATGTGTATTGTATGCCTACTCTATTCCACTGATCCACTATTATTTTCCTTGGCCAGTGCCAGATAGTTTTGATAATCACCACCTTATAAAATAGTTAAAGAGCTGATACTACTAGACTTCCTTCCTTTACACTTTTTATTAATTCTTTTGATATTCTTGACCTGTTGTCCTTTCAAATAAATGTTATTATTTTTTCTAGCTCAATAAAATACATTTTTGGTAGTTTAACTGGGATAACATTGAATAAGTAGATTAGTTTGGGTAGAATTGTCATTTTTATTATACAGTCTTAGCCAACCCAAGAACAATTAATATTATTAGATGTAATTTTTATTGCATTGTGATATGAAAAGGATGCATTTAATATTTCTGCTTTTCTATATTTGTTTATAAGGTTTTATATCCTAATAGATTACTGCTTTTGCCACATCCCACAAGTTTTGGTATGTTGTCTCATTATTATCATTCTCTTTAATAAAAGTATTTGTTTCTATGATTTTACTCATTTTAGTATCCAATTAGTTTTTAATCTGTTTCCATGGTTAATTTTTACTTTTGTCATTTATTTTTTTTGGTTACATTTACCTAGTTGTGAGAGAAGGTTAAAGTCCCCCACTTTTATAGTAATGATAACATTCTTAAGAGTTACAAGTATCTTTTTCCTATATAAGAAGTAAACAGTTTAACCTTATAAAATCCCTTATAATTAGTGTCCAATGTTTACCTTCTTATGTTTCTCCTGATACTTTTTTTTCTCAGTCAGATTTTCTGTTCAGTTATGGTCTTTTCCTCAAGAATGCCTGAAAGGCTTTCTTTCAGGTGATCGGTGGATTTTTTTCAATGTCTATTTTACCCTCTAGTTCTAGAATTTCAATGCATTATTCCTTAATTTCTTAAAGCATAATGTCTAGCCTCTTTTTTTAAATCATGACTTTAGGTAGTCCAACAATTCTTATATTATCTCTGTTTTCTAGGTCACTTTTTAAAAAATGAGATATTTCCTGTTCTCTTCAATTTTTCATACTTTTGATTTTGTTTTATTATTTATTGATGTCTTATGAAGTCATTAGTTTCCCCTTTCCCAATTCTAATTTTTAAGGAGTTATTTTCTTGGGTGAGTTGTTGTTTTTTTTCGGGGGGGAGGGCTCTTTTTCCAATTATTTGACTTTTTTCATAATTTTCTTGTGGTTTTTTTTTTTTTACATTTCTCATTCCTTTTTCCAATTTTCCCTCTACCTCTCTTATTTGATTTTTAAAGTCTTTTAAAAGTTCTTCCAAAAACGATTTTGGAGCTTGTGACCATTTAAAAATTTCCATTTAAAATTTTTCTTTTAAGTAAAAGTAGCTGTTTTAATTTCCCTATATTCTTCCAATTTTGAATCGAGGTCTTCTCTATTACTACAGGAGCCATTCATGCTTATTCATTTCTTTCTTATTTTTAGCTATTAACTTTGTGTTAGAGTGGGGCTCTAGTCCTGAGGTGTGAGAGCTAACGCCTCAGGCTTCTTTCAGCTTTCTCCCGAGCTGTTGTTTTCCGAGCTCTATCTGGGGGCCTTCGACGTCTTGGTTCTTCCAGTGTCCTAAAATGCAGGCCCAGTCGTTGTCAGCGCTCCTCGGCCTCCCTCATGCCTTGGTCCGTAATTGGCCTCGGGCACTCCTCTCTGCCCAGCCTCGGCCAGGGCCTACGGGCACAGCAAAGACTCTTGCTCCCTATGGTCTTTACAAAAGAAGACAGCCTCAACTCACCCTCTGCTACGGAACTGAAACCGTGCACTCTGCTCCCCTCAGAGTGACCACAGCCAGCTTCTCCCGCCTCTTTGGGCCGCTACACAACGGGCGCATGCTCACTCCTGCCCCCGGCCACAGGCTGGGTCCGTGTGGTCAGTACGCTTGCGCCAAGCGGCCCGCGCCAGCCCAGGACCCGGCTCAATCTTCTCCTGATTAGCCACCTGATTCTCATACAGTCCCAGGAGGGAAAGTTCCAGAAGCTGAGGCTGGGGGGGGGGGGGGCGCCCCAGGGCCTGTTGTTTGTTGATTCACGGGAATCTGCACTTCAATCAGCTCACCAGGAGGTCAGATCTTTATTCATATTCTCCAAAGTTGCCTTAGATTGGACCACTGCTTTACTTTTACTTTTAATTATTTCCGCCGCTCTAACATTCACTTTGAGACATTAATTTAAGCTGTTGCGGGTGGGAGAGTTTAGAAAAAAAAACCGGTAAATTTCCTGCCTTATTCTACCGTCTTCCCACAATTCCTATAGTTGTGGGTGTTTTTTTAACATGTGTTATTTTTTTTCCTTTCTTGCGCTAGTTTAATGGGGGGGGGGGAGGAGAGTTTTTGCAAAAGCAATATCCAATAAACACTCTGATCCTTTTTCTAAATGCGCGGAAAAGAGCAAAATCAAGTTCAGAAAGGAGCACAAGTAGGACAGTTTTGAAAGTCATGTAGAACTCTTGATACACTTTTTTTAAAAAAGCAAGCAGTGAGGGGCAGCTAGGTGGCGCAGTGGATAAAAGCACCGGCCCTGGATTCAGGAGGACCTGAGTTCAAATCCGGCCTCAGACACTTGACACTTACTAGCTGTGTGATCCTGGGCAAGTCACTTAACCCCCATTGCCCCGCGCAAAAAAAAAAAAAAAAAAAAAAAAAGCAAGGAGTGAGAAAAGGATATTTATGGGTTTATATAGAATCCTCTTTGGGGTTCTTCTGTGTATATGAAAATTCTCTCTTTTTTTTTTTTTGGTGTTGAATTTCAGGAAAAAAAATAAGCAAATAACCTTCATTAGACCCTGCTGGACCCTAAAACCATCTAACTATATCTCACCTCCTCACCTCCCTTTCTATAGTCAAACTCCTAGAAGTTGTCTCTAGTCACTTCCACTAACTCTCCTCTCATACACCCTTTAACCCTTTCCAATCTGGCCTCTTACCTCATCAATCAACTGAAACTACTGTCTGCAGTTACCAATGATCTCTTAATTGCTGGATCAGATGGTCTCTGTTCAGTATTCATTATTCTTGGCCTCCCTGCTGCATTTAACACTGTTGTGCATCCTTTTCCTGGATATTCTGTGACACTTTTCTCTCCTAGTTTTCCCTCCTAGCTCTCTGACCGCTCCTCAGTGTCCTTTGCTGGTTCATACATTGCCTAAACTGTAGGTGTTTCCCCCAGGGCTCTGTCCTGGGCCCTCATCATATTTCTCTACATTTTCTCTCATCTCCTTCCTCAGTCTTCTTGGGTTTCACCAACTTCTCTATGTAGATGACTCCTATCTCTATGCATACAGTCAAAGTTTCTCCTTAGAGAGTCTGTCCCACATCAACAATTGCCTATTGGGTATCCCAGACCCATCTTCAACACGTGTCCAAAATGAAACTCATTTTCTTTTTTCCTCTCTTCCCAAGTTCCCTGTTTTCACTGAGACATCATCTTACTTTCATTCTCCCAGATTCATCATCTTGGCCTTATCCTGGACCCCTCACTCTGCTTCACTTCACATATCCAATCAGTTGCTAACTCTTGTCATTTCTATCTCCATAACATCTTTCACTTTCCACCCCTTCTGTTCACACACCATCACCTACCATAACCCTCATCACCTCTAATGTAAGGTATTGACACAGCCTCCTAATTGGTCTCCCTGCCTCAAGTCTCCCTCCACTCCAATCTACCCTCTACCCTGCTGCCAAAGTGATTTTCCTAAAGCAAAAATCTAACCACATCACTCCCCTACTCAGGAAACTCCGAAGGCTCCCTATTGCCTCTAGAATAAAAAACTCCTTTGTTTTGTTTTCAAAGCCCTTTACAACCTTGCCTCGACCTATCTTTCCAACATAATTGTATATTACTCCCTCAACACACACACACACACACACACACACACACACACACACACACACACACACACACACACACACACACACACACACACATATCCCTCCACACTTTTGCACAGGCTGTGCCTTATTCCTATAATGAACTCTCTCCTTTCTCCTTCCTCCTCCCTCCTTTCCTCATAGAACTTTCTCCCTTTCTTTCAAGATACACCTCAAACACCACCTTCTGCACGAAGCGTTTGATGATCCCCCAACTGCTTGTGCCCTCCCTCTCAAACTACGTTGTATTTAACTGCTCGGCATTTCTTTGTGTTTATTATTTTATATTCATCCTGGATAAACTTATAAACGTCTTTGTTCTAAGACCTTGCTAGTAGGGACTGTTTTATTCCTTTCATTTGTGTTTAGAGCCCTAGCATCTAGAATAGTATCAAGCACATAGTAGGTACTATAAATATTTGTTGATCTGTAAAATGATGGTAGGGAGAGGAAACTAGATAATATCTAGTGTAAATTCCCATTCCTCTGTGAGTAAGAGGAGCAAAAACTTGCTTTCTAGCTTTAGAGACAGAGGCAGCCTGGGAAATAGGCTGATTCATCAGCAAGAGGCAGCAACTAAGAGCTGAACTCCAGCTCTAGGGCCTCTGTGGTAGATTTTTGGCCTCCAGGAAAGGATGTAAAATTAACTAGGTAAACAGCAACTTCATTCCTAATCCAGCTGGCCCCCTCCTCCCTGTCAGCACTAAACCCCGTCACTGCCTTCCCATCCAGAGGCACTATTAGCAATACCTGAGTGATCCAACTCCATCGCTGGAGCCTGGCCGGGAGGGGGGAGCTCTCCTGGCAAGATGGGGTGGACACAAACTTCCAGCGACTTGTTCAGGAGAGGCAACCCAGAAGGGACCACTAGGTTCAGTAAGTGTCGCAGAAATCGGAGGCCGTGATGGCAGAAAGGTCCAGCTGGAAGAGATAATGGGCTCTGTGGCAGGCCTGGGAAGTTCTTCAGTCTTTACTTTTAGCCAATTAAAATTAATTCCTTCAGCCTCCCAGCCTGGAAATCCCAAGTTCCCAGACATGTCAAGTTGTGGTTCAATTCAGAGACAGAGGCAATTCCTCAAGAAACCCAGGCCTGACACAATCAAATAAGCCTTGTCAAAGTCCAGCTAATCAAACTCTCCCCCCTCCCCCCAACTTAATCACATCAGCTTCTGAAGCTCAAACGAGACAGGATCCCATCAGGGGATTGGAGGCTCAGTCGATGCTGCCTCTTATTCAAATGAGCTCCCCCGGATTTGGGGAAAGCCAAGCGAGTTAATTAACCCAGCTGGTTGTAAGGCTGCTACAAGGAAGTTCACAACCCCTTTCTGAGCCTGGGTCATAGATGCCCGAGGCCATTTCTACCCACATCCCACCTCCATCAAAACTCTGGGTTGTATTTGGGGAGAGAAGAGTGAAAGCTGAAGTGCAAAAACAAAACAAAACCAGGGCGGAGAATAAAGAAGGACAAAGCTGAAAAATGAAGTTGGAAGGGGTGGGGCAAGAGAAGAGATAGGAATCAAGGGAGTGAAAGGAAATGGTGGGGAGCAGATGAGAACTCCTCCCCCACTGAACTGAATTTTTGAAGAAGCTGCCCAGAAGCAGTGTAACTTCTCTGCCCCCCAACATACTTTCTGCCGCGGTGCCCTTTGGCAATAAAATGCAACCCAAAGTGGGGCAAAAATGCTTCCAAGGGGGCTATTTTAAAGTGTAGTGAATGGAGTGCTGGGCTCGGGGGTCAGGAAGACCTCAGTTCAGATGCCATCCCAGACGTTTACTGGCTGTGTGACCCTGGGTAAGTCATTTAACCTGTTTGCCTCAGTTTCCTCATATGTAAAATGGGGGTAATAATAATAGCATCTGCGTCCCAGACTTGTTCCAAGGATTGACTGAGATAATATCTGCAGTGCTATCTAAATGTCAGCTATGATTAAAAAAAAATAAAATTGAAGGGGGCAGCTAGGTGGTGTAGTAGATAAAGCACCAGCCCTGGATTCAGGAGGACCCGAGTTCAAATACAGACTCAGATACTTGACATTTACTAGCCGTGTGGCCCTGGGCAAGTCACTTAATCCTCATTGCCCTGAAAAAAAATTGTATTATGTTTTTTATATCACCTATGTATGTATCTCCTCCAATCCCTGTCAGGGAGTCAAGTCTTATAGCAAAGAATTTAAAAGTTCAGCAAAACTAACCAGCACATTAAAAGTGTCCGGCTTTATCTGCAGTGTTCCACACCCCTAGGTCTCCCCTACCCCCATTTTCCAAATAAAGAATAAAGGGGGTTTTCCTATATCTTCTTCCGCCAAGCTTGGACATTCTCGTTTCTGTTCTTTTGTTGTTAATAGGAATGACTTTTTTTTAGAAGACAGCATCTGTTAGGAATGCCCTATACTCCAAAATACCCTGATTTAGAAACCAAAAAAAAAAAAAATCTAGAAGCAAGCTCAGCTGGCCCAATTCAGAGAAATATCATTAGATTGATTATCACTGTATAAACAGGCTTTCAAAGAAGTCTTAAGGGACAGAAATGGGGAGAGAAACATATGTGATTCTAGAGATTTCAGGAGAGAGACATAGGAATAGAGGACACAGTCCAGGGCATGGAGACAAAAGGACTTTGGACTCTGCTGGCACGGAGGGGAAGCCAGATCTTCAACTTGTCCTTAATTTCCAGCTTACCTCCCTAGACACTTTGGAGGGAGATTTTTCCAGTTGGGTGAGACTAGGGATTCTCTCTTGGTAAGAAATGAAATTTTATCTCACTTCCAGCTAAAGAGCCCATTCATGTGAGTGTGTTTTCTCGGGCGTATTCTCTGAGCGGTATTACATCTCCTATTTCTGTTTGTTACTTTGCTTGGATAAATGAGTTTAGTGAACTCGATTTTTGTATCACTAGTATTTATCAAGGAGGAACTAAACTGGCAAATGTAAGCTAAGGACTCCTCTCCCACTTGAGAGCTACCAAAGAAGTATCTTTCCTTTTATACCTCTAACCACCTCTTGGGGCAGCTGGGTGGTGCAGTGGCCCTAAAGTTGGGAGGACCTGAGTTCAAATGTCACCTCAGACACTTATTAGCTGTGTGACCCTGGGCTAGTCAGTTAACCCCAGTTGCCTTAAACATCTGGGGCCATCTCCAATCATCCTGATGTATATTTTGCCACTGGACCCAGATGGCTCTGCAGGAGAGAGTGAGGTTGGTGACCTTGCATAGCCCTCCTTTACTTAAATCTAATTGATTAATTAATTAAATCTAAAGACTTGCAGTGGCAAGTCATGTTGCCCCAATGTCATGGTCTTCTTCTAGAATGAAGGACAAACAACAACAGTAACTATCTCTAGCCCAGAGATATTTGAAGAGGGAGTACAGATCTAACTCTAGTCCCATGATCCCTGGGCTAGCATCTCCTTCTGCTCCCCAACTCCACCTAGCTTGCTGATGCTGATGATATAATCATAGCCCTTGGCTCTCCTCTCTGCAGAGGTGGGTCAGATTCCAGGGAAATCTTTCCATAACACCCACAATCTGAGCCTATACAATTAAATAATCCATGGGAATTGATATCTTACATGTGTTGGGGGGGTTGTCTGAGATGACATTAGAAAATCATCCCATAACCCATCAGGGGTACCCCTAGAACTGTAAGGAGGAAATGTAATTTGACTTCTTCTGAGAGACCTGATTCATCATCCTAAATGGGAGTTTAAATGAGGATCCTCAATTAGATCATAAAATTGGGAAGTGAGAGTCTGTAGCTCCCAGTTTCATTCAACCCAGAAGCCTTCATTTTTTTAAATCATAGAAATATTTTATTATTTTCTACTTACATGTAGAGATCATTTTCAACATTTGTTTGCATAAGATTCTGAGTTCCAATTTTTTCTCCCTCCCACCCCCTTCCCCAAGACAACAAGCAATCCGATATAGGTTATATATGTACAATCACATTAAACATATTTCTGCATTAGTCATGTTGTGAAAGAAGAATCAGAACACAAGGTAAAATCTCCAAAAAAGAAAAAACAAACAAAAAAGAGAAACAGTATGGTTCATTCTGCTTCTAGGTTCTATAATTATTTTTTTTTCTGGATGTGGAGAGCATTTTCCATCATGAGTTCTTTTGGAATTATCTTGGATCATTGTATCGCTGAGAAGAGTTAAGTCTATCATAGTTAATCCTCACACAGTCTTGCTGATACTGTGTACAATGTTCTCCTGGTTCTTCTCATTTCACTCAGCTTCAGTTCATGTAAATCTTTCCAGTTTTTTTCTGAAATCCACCTGCAAAATAATATTCCATTACATTCATATACCACAACTTGTTTAGCCATTCCCCAATTGATGGGTATCCCCTCAATATCCAATTCTTTACCACCCCAAAAAGAGCAGCTATAAATATTTTTGTACATGTGAGTCCTTTTCCCTTTTTTATGATCTTTTTTGGGATAAAGACCTAATAGTGGTATTGCTGAGTCAAAGGGTATGCACAGTTTTATAGCCCTTTGGGCATAGTTCCAAACTGCTCTCCATAATGGTTGGATCAGTTCACAGCTCCACCAACAATGCGTTAGTGTCCCAAGTTTTCCACGGCTTCTCCAAAATGTATTATTTTCCTTTTTTGTCATATTAGTCATTCTGATAGGTGTGAGGTGGTACCTCAGAGTTGTTACAATATGCATTTCTCTAATCAGTAGTGATTTAGAGCATTTTTTCATATAGCAATAGATAGCTTTGATTTCTTCATCTGAAAACTGCCTGTTCACATCCTTTGACTATTTCTCAATTAGGAAATTACTTGAATTCTTATAAATTTTATTTAGTTCCTGATATATTTTAGAAATGAGGCCTTTATCGTAAATACTGGCTGTAAAACTTGTTTTACAGCTTTCTACTTTCCTTCTAATTTGGGCTGCGTTGCTTCTGTTTGTACAAAACCTTTTTAATTTAATGTAATCAAAATCATCCATTTTTCATTTCATAATATTCTCTATCTCTTGTTTGGTCAAGCCTTCATTTTTAAAAGGAAGAAAATGAGGCCCAGAAGGAAGTAACTTCATATAATCTAGAGCTAGAAGGGAACCTTAGAGGTCATCTAGTCCAACATCTTAATTTTACAGAGGGAGAGACTGAGGCACAAGGAGGTGAAATGACTTGTCCGAGGTTACCTGCAGAGATGAGAAAAAGACCCAGGTCTTTGGATTCTGAATTCCAGTACCTCATGCCACTTCTCTAACTTGATATTACAGTTTCCTCATTGCTTGCTCCTCATACTTGTATGCCTATGGTGGTGTAAAAGCAACGTGACCCATGGCCCAGACCAGCACCTGTACATCTTTCCTTCTACCTACTCCACACACTACACAAAGATGGTGCCATGAACATGGAAGAAAGAAACTAAGGCAACACATTGGTTCCAATACATGATACCTTCCTCAAAACTCATTCCTCATCTATCTGTAACCAACTTCCCTTTCCACTGAACTCCTCTTTATGCTAAATAATTGGTGGGCTTCGTCTCCACTCAGACTTGTATATCATGTCCCTTCCTATTCTCTAGTACCCATGACCACCCCAGAACAATGTCAGTACTGTAAAGCAGACCCACAGCTGCAGAAGGAACTTTTCCTCCATCCTGCCAATGGTAGAACTTTGGTCTCTCTCTCTCTGCTGTCTGGGCCCACAGCACCCCAGTCTGACCCCAGCCAGTGTTCCCTCTGGCTTCTGCTTCATTCTAAGTCAATAAAGTTTTTATTAAGCACCTATAATGCACTAAGCAAGGTGTTAGGCACGAGAGATACAAAGACAATGTGGGACAATGGAAAGAGTGCTGAATATAGGATCAGAGAACCTGGGTTTAAATCCTAGGTATACTATTTACTACCTAGATGACAATTCACTCACTTGTAAAGTAAAAGAACCAGATTAAATAACCTCTGAGGAGGTCCTTACTAGCTCTAGATATATGAAGTCACTTCCCCTCCCTGAGCCTCAGTTTCCTCCTCTGTAAAAATGAGGGAGTTGGACTAGATGGCTTCTGCAGTTCCTGTGATCTTATGATAAAAATGAAACAGTCCCTGCCTTCAGGGAGCTTACACAGACCCAATGCCATATAAGCCAATTTTCCTCACTTAGTCCCTCATCAGCCAGTGTCTGATCTCCTAACCTCCAACCCTTCATCTAATAAATGTATGTTGTTGATAACAAGGGAGATCAGATGCAAACCCATGGCTTCTACTAGGCCATGACTAGACATGACATAGACCCAGACTGCACGGCCTATGATAGTGGGTCAATGGGGCCTAGTTTCCCCTTCCTGTAAGAGAAACAGCCTTACTATAGAATCCAAATGCTGATATATTTGTGTAAGCTCACAGCTCAATGGGGCTGCCTGAACCAGGAGAGGTGAAATGGGTTCAATGCATGCCAGGTCAGTACATGCTCATCAGCACCAACTAGACATAAATCATACAGGCTACCCCAAAAAATACCTGAAGCTCTGGGGATTCAGGTTGAGCTGAACAAACTATCAGCTCCCTTGCCCTCCTTGTCATCTGGCTTCTTAATTCCCCTATGGATTTCTTCTGCTCTGAATTCTCAATCCAGATCTGATTTCTCTGTTTACCTCATCTTTGAGATTTGGGGGCTCCAGAGACTCATGACACCAATCTCATGTAGATCTCAGTTTCCACCTGCTTTGTCTTCTACACAGATCCCAGATTCTCTACCACCCCCCCAGAGGTTTTCTAATCTGTAAGACATTTGAGCCCTGCCACTTCTAGCATGTGATATCACATTGAGAGAGACAGAGACAGTCAGAGACAGAGACAAAGACAGAAAGCCAGAGAGAGACAGACACAGAAAAAGACAGAAAGAAAAATAGACACTGAAACCCAAAGACAGGGAGACAGAGCAAGTATTTATTATTCATTGACTATATGTCAATAGGCACTGTCATAGGTGCTAGGGATACAGACACAAGCAAGACAGTTACAACCTTCAAAGAGCTTACATTCTAATTCGTATATAAAGGGGGCCTGGAAAGGGGAGAGGAGGAGTGGTTTGGAGTTGGTGGTCAGGAAGGGAAATTGAGTACTGGTTCCACCAGACAAGGAAAGATTCAAATTCATCTACAGAGCCCAGGATGGTTCCAAGGGGCATAATCCAAGGCTCCTATGTTGGGGAGGATGCGTGAGTGATGGCTGAAGTGGAGGAGGCATTGCTTGTAGCTGGTAGCTGGGAAGTTCATGCTTTAAAAATCAAATCGCATTTAAAATTCTCTGGAGGAGGCTTCCTATTTTATAGGCCCCATGAAGTGAATCCTTTTACCAATTGTCAGCTAATAATAACAGTTCACTGTTATAATAAGAGTACTTTAAAGATGATGAAGCAATTTACAAACCTTATTTTATTGGAGCCTCATAACAGTCCTTCGAGAGAGGCTCTCTAAGCATTATTTTACAAATGAGGAAACTGAGACTCAGAAAGTTTAGATGATGTACCCAGGGCCATACAACTAGAAAGTGTCAGAGGCCAGCGTGAGAACCAGATCCTCCTAACTCCCATCCTTCTTCAGTAGGAATCATCACCACTTCCTTCATTCACAGGTTCAGCTAAATGGTCAGTTTGGAGGACAGGGGGGAATTGTTCATGAAGGGGCATTTCCATAAGCGTAGGTGCTCCATCTGCCCTGGGGTCAGACACTGGAGCCCTTCCAAGTGTGCTCTTTATACCAAATAAGGCTTCCCCTTCAGTTCCGCACATCATTCCTCTCCATGGAGGCCCTTAGGCTGGCTCACTCTTACCCTTTTTTCCAGGGTCAACTGCAGACCTCCACTGACAGGAGAACTACTCCAAGACTACCACATGCCTCCAAAATTCTCCTCGCCCAAATGATATTCCATGGAGACTGCAATTCCCACATTAGAATCACTCTTTGGCCATTGTCTCTAGAAGGCCCCTGTTCAAATCAGATACCTTATTGGGAGGCAGAAAGTCATAGAACTGATGTGGTGTTGTGTCAAGAGTAATGGATTTAGAGTCAGAAGGTGGCATCATTGCTCTGCTACTCACTATGTACACAACATATAGCAAGTCATTGAGTCCTCTGGGAACCATTTTCTTCCTCTATAAAATGTTATGAGTTCCAGTGCTGGCATTTTATTTTTACAGATTAGGACTCAGAAAAGGGAAATGAGCTATCAAGGTCACACTGGGATTCTGTGACAAAAATCGGGCTCAAACACAGGTCTCCTGATTCCCACTCCTGACTCCACATACTTTCCTTCCCACCTGGCTACATGAGCTATTTCTTGAATGTGGAATGATTGCTCAAAGTTATCTAGGATATAAACACAACAGAACCCTAAAAAGCTGGGACCTAGAACCCCAAAATGGGATTGGGAGAGCGAAGGAGGGAGTATGTGGGGCTGAGGGCAGGGGTAGGCCTGGAGGTGGCATCACAACCAGTGACAAATCAGTATGCCTCTCCCCCCTCCCCTCTTCCCCGAATTCCTGTTACTGTCAAGGGTACCATTAACCACCTCATCAATAAGGTTTGTAATGTCCGTCCAGGTCATCTTAGACTGATCCCTCTATTACCAAGTCTTGTCATTTCTACCATCATCATACTTTTCCTATATGTCTCCTAGTCACACAATTGCTACTCTAGTGCAGGCCCTCATCACCTCAAACCTGAACTATTGGAATAAATTTCCATTTGATCTCCCTGCCTCAAGTCTTTCCCCACTCCAGTGCCACTTGGCTACCAGAAGGCTCTTCCTAAACTATAGGTCTTACCATCTCCCCACATACACATACACACGTACATACCCTCACTCAATAAACTTCAATGACTCCCTATTACTCCAGGATCAGTCAGGAAGTCAGTCAACTCAGATTCATTAAGCACCTACTATGTTCCAGGCCCTGTGTTAACCCTCAGGATACAAAAAAAAGGCAAAAGACACCCCTGCTCTCAAGGAGCCCACAGTCAAATGGGAAGACAACATGCAAACAAATAAGATATAGAAATGATAAATTGGAGATAATCAGTATAGGGAAGGACACTAGCATCAAGGGGCATCGGGAAAGGTTTCTTGTAGATGGGGTTTTAAGAAGGACTCAAAGGAAGTCAGGAAATCCTGGAGGTAGAAATGAAGAGGAAATAACTCTAGGCATGAAGTACAGTGAATGAAAATGCCCAGTGTCTAGAGACAGGGTGTCTTGTGCAAGGAAAAGAAAGAGGGCCAGAGGCATTGGAGCAAAGAGGATGGAGGATGCAGATTTTATACTTGATCTTAGAGGTGACAGGGAAGCTGCTGAAAAATATAAACTCTAAAATCTAGATTCACTGGCACAAAAAAAACCCTCCATCTCCCATCTCCATGCATTTGTACTAAAAGCGCCCTTTACCTGGAATGCTTTCTCTCCTCAACTTTACCTCCTGGCTTCCTTCAAGACTCAACTCCAATCCCACTTTCTCCCAGATGCCTTTTCCCATCTCCTCCCATCCCACTGCTGCTAGTGGCCTCCCTCTGAGACTGCCTTCCATTTACTCTGTATAGGTCTTGCAGGTACCTAGTTATTTTTATTTATTTGGGGGGGGCAGGGCAACAGGGGTTAAGTGACTTGCCCAGGGTCACACAGCTAGTAAGTGTCAAGTGTCTGAGGCTGGATTTGAACTCAGGTCCTCCTGAATCCAGGGCTGGTGCTCTATCCACTGCGCCACCTAGCTGCCCTGCTACCTAGTTATTTATGTTTTCCTCATTAGAATGTGACCTGCTTGAGGGAAGGGACTATTTTTATCTATCTTTATATCCCCATTGCTTAGTTCAGTGCTTAGCACATAGTAGGCACTACTTGACTGTCTTGGGCAAGTCACTTCAGTTTCCTCTTCTGCAAAATGAGGAGGTTGAAACAGATAGCCTCTGGGTCTGTCCCTTCCCCTCCTAGCTCTGTTATGCCGCTGTAAAACCACTAATCAGTTTCCTACATTTCCAGCTTGCTCTTCTTTGGGTCAGCTCATTGTCTCCCTGTAGTGTCTGTTCAAGATGTATGTACTGATGGACCAGCTGGACGGGCTGCCCATCCAACTGCATGTCACAGCCTGGGTCATAAGCATTTTTCCTTTACTTGGCTTTTATCATGGGGGTGTTGAAAGGCCAATCTCAAAGATCTATATGGCCCTTCAAAAGCTCAGGCCCCTCAAAAGATCAGGCATTCAAGGGCATTACGTCATCCATCAATGGGACCATATGGATCACTTTACCATCTATTCAGAATCATTTCTCCACTTCAGCTCTGCTCTGGATGTACTCTATGGCCATAATATGAGCCCCACACAAAAGGGAAGTAGGAAACCCCAAGAGCAAAGCTTGCATACTTCCCAGCAGCTCACAATCCAGGTCCCAAGTAGACCAAAGACCAACCCAGCCTGAAGTCACCCCTCTAATCAAAGGTCCCTCTAAGTTTCTCCCTCTGTCCTTTAATGGCAAGCTCTAATTGAGCTGGAATCTTTCCCATTCCTTTTAGCCTTCCCAGTTAATCAATCTTTCCACCACTCTGGAGATTAAATAATTATTTGAACCCAACTTTATTAAATAATACAAATTCAGCTCATTGGTAATGAAAATAATCATAAGTCACTGGAGGAAGATGAGAGATCTGACCTTTTAATTAAAGATCAGCGGTCGCTAGCAACAGTGAGCAAGAATCACAAAAGCAACATGACCTTTGAATATCTCCATGACAAATGTAAATGGAGAAAGTTGGCAGCATTCTATGTATTTTTTGATCTCTCAGCATATAGTCTAGAGGGTAACTAAGTCACCAGGAGTCTGGGTAGGACAATGGAATTGTTCTACAATGAATGGTGATGGCAGGGAAGAAAACCTACCCCATAAGCCACTGAATTCTTTCTGAAACAGCCACCCCTGGATATAAGGGAACCGCTTGGATTTTCCTAGCATTGAAGTTACTGAGGGATCATTTGGCATTGAATGGCTGGCCTGTGCTCCGTTGCTCATTGCATAGAAACCAAATCGAAAGTCACAGCATGAAATGTTACCCAAAGCACCACCAATGGCACACTCACAGGATCACAGATCCAGAGCTGGAAGGGATACTAGAGGCCATCTATTCCAGCCCTTTCATTTTACAAAGGAGGAAACTGAGGCCCAGAGAGAAGAAGAGAAATGGCCACGGTCACACAGAGCTCCAAGGTCACACATGGAATCCTAGAGCTAGAGCCAGAAGGGACCTCAGAGGCCATTTAGTCCAATGTCCTCATTTTATAGCTGAGGAAACCGAGGCCCAAGGAGAGAAAGGGACTTGTCCAAGGTCACATGTATTAAGTGTCAGAGCTGGGATTTGTAGTTAGGTCATCCGACTCCAGACCCAACACTCTTTCTGCTATATCACACCGCCTCTCACTAAATACAGACAATAAGCAGCCCCTCCTTTGTTTTCTGCAGTCACATTTGATGTCCCAGATTGGCTTTGGAATTGCCAGACCCAAGATCTAGAAGCTGTTTCAGCCCTCCTGGGCACACCACTTGAAGATGCCCCATATAACCAATGCCAGTGTTTTTTTATGGGTGAGGAGTAGCACGTACTTGTCAATTTCACAACACATTTTTGGGGGTGAGGTAATTGGGGTTCAGTGACTCACCCAGGGTCACACAGCTAAGTAAGTGTCAAGGGTCTGAATCCGGATTTGAACTCAGGTCCTCCTGACTCCAGTGCTGGGGCTTTATCCACTGCACCACCTAGCTGCCCCCATTGGGCACATTTTTGCCCCATCTCTCATTTCGGCTTGTCAATGATGTGATATACACATCGAAGCCAAGTCTGTGGAAGAAAATAATGATTAATAATGGATTTCTAGGAAAGATCCAAACATCAGTCTAGTTTCTCTCTCCCCTTGACCCCAGAAAGTTTAGTTCAGGGCCTGGAATGAGCCCAAGGGAACACAAGGAATGCAGATTGATTCTTTTGTTTAGCCAGGGGAAGAAGCACACCTAGACATTGGAATTTGCCCTTTTTGAATACTCTTAATTAATTTTTTTTGGCAGGGCCATGAGGGTTAAGTGACTTGCCCAGGGTCACACAGTTAGTAAGTGTCAAGAGTCTGAGGCCAGATTTGAACTCAGGTCCTCCTGAATCCAGGGCCGTTGCTTTATCCACTGTGCCACCTAGCTGCCCCCCTTTTTGTATACTCTTTAGACCATCCTCAAGTCATATCAACCAATGGAACTAAATGATGCTATAACCAATAAGTTTAGATCCATGTATGGTGACCCCCACCCTCTACCAAAAGAGCATAAAAAGCCTTGACCACAAGAGGTGCTCGCTCTCTCTCTCGCTCTCTCTCTCTCTCTCTCTCTCTCTCTCTCTTTCTATCTCTCTCTCTCTCTCTCTCTCTCTCTCTTGCTCGCTCGCTCGCTCTCTCTTTCTCTGCTGGTCTTCTTGGCTCCAAATGCTGTATCTTAGGGGTATGTAATTATTTAGGCCAATAGGGCTGAGGCTAGTTGGGAAGCTAGGGAGACACGTGGTCAATACATTACTAACATGTAATGTTAATTAATAATAAATACTTACTGCCCCAAAGGGTGCAATAGCCATGAATATAGAAGTAACAATAAATTTAGAAAGTACAGTTTAGCACAACAATCTGAAAAGTGCATCTGAAGTAATAGCAATCCGTCATTTATCAAGGCTTACTAGCTATCAGGTAGTGTATGATACTAAGTACAAAAGACAAAAACAGTTCTTAGGGGGATGTTCTAAGGGGAGGAGACAATATGCAAATACCTAGATCCATGTAAGACATATACAAAAAGAGAAAGGCCCAGCAACCTGTAGTTAAATATCTCTGCCCTTTCTGAGAAAAACAACGCTGGGCATTAGTCAGCCCTACCCTTTAAGCTAAAAAGCTCAAAAGACAGAGGGAGATAAGATGTGCCTCTCAGCCACCAGAAAGAGAAACACAATCTCTGGGTCAGAGATGGGGGGGCCAAAATAGCAATATTGGGGGGCATCTGGGTGGTGCAGTGGATAGAGCACCGGCCCTGGATTCAGGAAGACCTGAGTTCAAATCTGGCCTCAGACACTTGACACTTACTAGCTGTGTGACCCTGGGCAAGTCACTTAACCCCAATTGCCTCACCAAAAAAAAAAAAAAAGAAGAAGAATAGCAATGTCGGGGTTTTATTGCTTGGGTGAGTCTTTGAGTCAGAAACAAGCTAGCTACAGTGAGAAGCAGTAAAAAGCTTCAGGCAGCCAGGACACAGCAGGGAGAAGCACCAACTATATTCTATACCTTCATGCCTTGACGAGGTGTCCAGGCCCAGGCCCAGAACTCATTTATCTAGGGACCATACCTACTGGAAAATGTCACTTAGGAAATAGCTTGTATTATCTACATTCCTGGGCCCGTCTGCAGCACTCAGGAAGCTTTGGGGGAGTGGGTAGGCAGGAGGGGAGTGACTAATCAACTGAACTCTATATCTTTCCTGGAACTCTTAGGTTCAAAGAGTACCTAGATGCTCCATGGGGGCAGCCCGGGTCTTGGAGAAACTGAGAGCAAGAGCAGATGGCAAAATCATTCATCAAAGAGAAGGTAAGCTACATCCGAGCTGGGCTAACACACAAATGAGCCCATCAGGTCTGGGGCCATGCAAAATATGACCATAGCAAATTTTGCATCATACTCTATCCCTCAAGAGGTCCTTTGACTCATCTACGCTTTCCCACCCATTCTGCAGAAGTGCAATACTGAGAACAATCCATCTCCTAGGTCAGCTTTAGTGCAAAGGACAGATTTGGGGGGAGGGACACCCCGGCAGGAAGAAATACAATCTGGGGCATGTGATGTTATACTTTCAGCTCTTCTACCAGAATATTCCAGCTACCAGAATATTAATAACAGCTGTCATAGTTAAGCTAATTATGAATTCCAGAATTTCCCTTTGTTCACCACATTTCCTTTCCTGGCTCATAAACCTCACAGATCCATAGCTGGAAAGGACCACAGAGGTCATCTAATCCAAAGCTTCTTGAAATGTGGGTTGCAACCCCATGTGGGATTGAGTAACTGAATGTGGGGGTTGCGAAAAATTTGGCCACAATTAAAGGTTATGTATACCTATTCTATATATCCACATACCCAGGGGTTGTGTAAAAATTTCTCAGGCAAAAAGGCATCACAAGTGGAAAAAGTTTAAGAAGCTCTAATGTAGTCCAATGTCCTCATATTACAGAAGAGGAAACTGAGGCCCAGGAAGCAAAGTGACTTGGCCAAGAACATAGAGGTCGTAAGGACTAGAACCTAGATTTGAACCCCTATCCTATGACCCCACTGCAGTGACATGCTAATTACTAGGCATGGGCAAGTTGCTTCACCATCCTAGGCCTCAGTTTCTCCATCTGTAAACTATGAACAATGTGCCTTGCACTCAGAAGCAACCTAATAAAGCATTGCTCTTGGAGTCCAAAAGACATGGCTTCAAATTCTGACTCTGACACTTGCTAGCTATATGATCTTGCACATGTCACCTACCATCTATGGCCCTCAGACAACCTTCTAGGACTTAGCTACTGGGTCACAGATGGGGTTTTGATCTGCCCATGAAAACAAAATCAGAGAATCTCCCATACCCCTCATACTGCTCCTTCATGGCATTGTGGGAAGGACCTAATGAAGTCACATTAGATTCTTCCAGATGCAGCAAAGCTTTGGAACGAGGGCCAATAGGATACAACGTCATGTGTGTCCCCATGTTTGGAGGCAAAGGATCAGGGTTCAAACTCCAGCTCAGTCACATGATGCCCATGTGACGTTGGATGTTATCCATTACTACTGAAGGCCTCGGTTGCTTCCTTTGTACAAGATGCCCATGAGGTCCCTGGTAGCTTTAAAGCTCCTCTTCTATGACCCTTTGGCATGCATTCAGATGGCATATTTGCAGAGGATTGCTGCTCACCATAGTTCAGAAAAAAGGGGATTCAGTTGGAGACCTTTTCGCCCAAGCCAGAACTTTTTTTTTCCCATCAGCAAGCCAGTGGGTTTATTGATTACCGTAGAAGGGCACGAGAGAATCGTCACGTGGATAAACTATCACTGACTCCACCAGGACATTGGGAAAAGGAAAGCACAGGATGCTTGCTCCCTCTCAGAAAATACTCCATTAATCCAATGTGATCTCATTGACTTAGTATCCAAACTCTAGAGCTGGAAGGGACCTCTGAGGCCCTTCATTTTACAGAGGAGGAAACTGAGTCCCGAGAAGAGGAAGGGACTTGCCTAAGGTCACACAGGTAGTATTTGACAGAGGCAGGATTTGAACTCAGGACATCTAATTCCAGAGCTAATGCTCTTCCAGGACAGGACACTGAAAGGTGAGAATTACAATGGCCTCACCTTGAGCATTGTAAAATTGTAAAGTATATTGTGAGCATTTCTGCCAATTTCCCTGCAGTTACTATGCTGGACACTAGGGGACATATCAAATATCATGCTGTCCGGGCCACATGACAGTGAGTCCAGAGCCAAGACCAGACCCAGAACCTAACTCTGGCACCCAGGCCACCCTGCCTGCTAGCCAAAGGAAGGACCAATCAGACTAAAGAGAGTTGGGAGGGAGAGGCGAACCCTCTACCTCTGAGTGTGTTGCCTCCTCCAAATGGAGAATACACAAAGCTCTGCCACTCGCTGCCTGTGTGATCTTTGGCAAGGTACTCCCTTAGATTCCTCAACTGTAAAATGTTGGGATTAGACTCAGTGACCTCCAAGGTCCCTGCCAGCTCTAAGACTAGGATCCTGACTTGGCTTCAAATCTAGTTTCTGTCATTTATGAGCTGAGTGACCTTGGACAGTGACTTAACCTCTCTGGGCCTCAGTTTCCTCTTCTGTCAAATGAGGGAGTTGGGCTATATGAGCAGCTCTGATAGTATGAGTGAGGGATTCAGGCTCTCTCTCTGGCCCTCACGTCTCATCTTCCCCCTCCCCTTTCCTGTCTTCCTCTCCTCTGCAAGATTCAGTTAGACTCACCTTGCTTAGTCCAGTGGTGCAATATTTGGTCTTTAGAGCCCCCTCCCTCTCGGCCCCCCCCCAGCTTCCCAAACAATGCAACCCCAACAGGCTGTTTTTGAGCTACTTTGCAAGCTTTTATTGTAGAAGGCTGGCTTGGGAGGGGTGAAGTAGAGAGAACAATGCCTGTCCTCCCCACCCCGAACAGCTTTGACCTTGCTCAACAGACTTGATCTAGCTCACCCTGCAGTCCCAGAAAGCCTTCCCTGACACTTTCCCACATTTGTTTCCCTTTCACAGCCTCCCCCAGGCCCCCCTCGAGTCTCAAACCGGAGATAATCTGCAGATCAATGAGGGCCCATGTCAAACTCTTACTAAGCCGTGTTTTCCCAGCTGGGGGTAAATTCTGCTGGCCTGTATGTAAAACTTCCTAATTAGAAATGTCAAGTCTCTGTTTAAATAGCAAGGAGCTGGGACTGAGGGAGAAGCAAGGTGGGGGGGGGGAGGCTGAGAGGGAAATTAACTCTTCCCTCTCTTCATTTCCTGACTTCCAGCACCCAAAGCAGAGCCCCTTGGGGTAAAGGATCATGGAGATGTGTGCCAGACCATGGAAACTATTAGCATCATAGCTGACATTTCCATAGTACTTGAAGATTTGCAAAATCTATTCTATACATCATCTCTAGGTAGCACAGGGGTTAGAGTGCAAGGAAGACCTGAAATGACACCTGGTCACAGACACTAGTTGTGTAACTCTGGGAAAGTCACTTCACCTGTTTGCCTCAGTTTCCTCATCTGTAAAATGGGTTTAATAAGAGCATCTACTGGGGCAGCTAGGTGGTGCAGTGGATGGAGCAGCGGCCCTAGATTCAGGAGGACCCGAGTTCAAATCCGGTCTCAGACACTTAACACTTACTAGCTGTGTGACCCTGGGCAAGTCACTTAACCCCAATTGCCTCACACAAAAAAAGAGCATCTACCTCCCAGGGCTGTTGTAAGGGTCAAATGAGATAATATTTGTAAAGTACTTAGCACCACTGTGCTAAGAAGTAAACTCTATGTAAATATTAACATAGCAAACACAATAAATGCTACATAAATGTTAACTATTAACTACTATTATTTCATTTGATCCACATGAAAACCATGGGAGATAAGGTCCTATGATTATCCCTATTCACAGATGAGAGTTTAAGTGACTTACCCAGGGGCACACAGCTAGTAAGTGTCTGAGGAAAGACTGGAACTCAGGTCTTCCTGATTCTGGGCCCAGCATTTCTATTCACAACGTCTTTTCCACTCTCCTCTTTTAAGGATGGAAGAAATCACCACGCAGAAAAGAATCATAGGATCACAGATTTAGAAGTAGAAGGCATCCTAGAGGCCAAGTAGTCAAAGTTCCTTATTTTACAGAGGGGGAAACTGAGGCCCAGAGAAGTGCAGTGATGGTTACAATGGCAGACCTGAGATTCCAATTGAGGGATCTTGATTCTCAAACCAGTGTTCCTTCCAATGTCCTGTGTCCTTGTTTATTTGTAAAAGTATGCAAAGGAGAAGATATTGAAGTAAGCAGGAGAGGGTCAAGGCCAGTCATATAGGTGGACCAAACAGACCCATGGGATATGATTAGAGTGAATCCAAAGAAGACTGAGCATTGGTGGGAAGAACACCAGATCTGGAGCCTGGTTACCCAGGTCAGGATCCCAGCTCTGATACTTGACTGTATAATCATGGACAAGTCCTTTCCCTTCTATGGGTCTCTGCTTCCTGATCTGTGAAATAAAGGAGGTGGACCAGATGACCTCTAAGGCCCCATTTCAGCTCTACATCCTATGATCTGGGGGGAGGGGCAGGACTGAGAGGTTCTTCTGCCCCAAAATAGCTCCCTTAAAAACTGCACCTTATGGGGCAGTTAGGTGGTGCAGTGGATAGAGCACCGGCCCTCGAGTCAGGAGTACCTGAGTTCAAATCCGGCCTCAGACATTTAACACTTACTAGCTGTGTGACCCTGGGCAAGTCACTTAACCCCAATTGCCTCACTAAAAAAATTTAAAAATTAAAAAAAAACTGCACCTTGAATTAAGACTATAAGAATTTAGAGCTGAAAGGGAGGAATCCTCAATCTATTCATTTTCCAGAGGAGGAAACTAAGGACTTCAAAGCTGTATTCCCAAAGCCATATAGATAATGAGTATTGGATTTGAATCTAGGTCTTATGACCTCAAAACTACTTTGCACAGACTACCAAAAAGTCAAATTGTTACCTGAGAGCATTCCACATGAATAAATAATGATTCCCATTTCCTAGAAGAGCCATCTTCCACCCAACTCTCACAGTGACACTTCTAAAGCCCACGTCTGACATGTCACTCCTCTGCTCAAGAAGCTCCATATAACAGCTTCCAGTTCTTATCTTTATATTAAAAGTGACGTCACGGGGCAGCTAGGTGGTGCAGTGGATAGAGCACTGGCCCTGGATTCAGAAGAACCTGAGTTCAAATCCGGCCTCAGACAATTGATACTTGCTAGCTGTGTGACCCTGGGCAAGTCACTTAACCCTCATTGCCCTACAAAAAAAAGGGAGCTCCCCCATGTAAAGAAGCAGGAGCTTCTTGTAGAGAGAAAGAAAAGACATCACTCTCTGAAGTCACTGTCTTGAGGCTGTTGCCAACCAGTCCAGAGAAAGAGGAGGCCAGGAAATGAAATATGAATTCCCAACCCCTATGAAGCCCCTGATTCTAGGTGGTGGCAGATCTCCTGGTTTTCGACTTCCCTGCTCTTTGAGAAAAAAAGTCTGCAAGTATTTCACAAGCTCAGAAAGCCTCAGGGTCTCTCCTCTCTGTGGCTCTTACCTCTCCAAGTGATTGCCAGGCAAAAAGGCAAAGTGTGATTTTTTTAAATGCCCCATCCTTTGATGACTCACCACTCGAGTTTCTGATGAAGTGAGGCCTTAAGAGAAATGTTACCCGTTGGCCAAGCTGGGATTGACAAGTAACTCTTGATAAGCCTAGCGAAGTTTTTCTCTCCCACTTCAGATTCTTCCAGAAGATCAAGGAGATCCTACCAGTTGAACTTGCCAGATTCTAATTCAGCAACAACATCTATCATAATGAGGTCTGTGCCCCTCAAACCAGGCCCAAGCAGCTGTCCTGATAAGCTCCTGGTTACAACAGATGATCCTAGGCATAATCAGTTGGGAGACCCCAAAAAGAGGTTTGTCTTACTGGGTCTCAACTGTGTCTCTCCCTGATCAACCTAATTTCATTATTCTGAAATAACCACAAGAAGGTGGAGACCCTTCCTAACCCCAACACCAGTATTATAAAATGAACTATGAATTGAGTGTCTAGGGACCCATTTTGAATCTTGGTTGCACCGCTAACTGGCTGTGTAACCTTGGGACACACATTTCCCCAGTCTAGACTTCATTTTCACCCCTTGTAATATGAGGGATCATAGATTTCAAGCTGGAAAGGACCTGAAACATAATCAAGCCCAGTGAGTCAGTTAGTCAGCAAGCATATATCAAGTGCTTCCTATGTAATCAGGCACTGTGCTAAGCTCCAGGGATTCAAAGAAGGGGGAAAAAATACTCCCTGTCCTCGAGGACCATACATTCTTTTTTAACCTCTTTACTCTTTATCTTTATCCCTGAAATGTTATAATTATGGGTTAAATTTATTCTTTCAATAAGCACTTATTAAATACCTATTATATCCAAAACCAAATCCTTGGCCGCAAGAAACTTAAATTCTACTATAAGAAAAAAAAATGTAGGATCATACATTCTAATGGTGGGGACAACATGTAAATAATTAGGTATGTATAAGATATATATCAAGCATATGGAAGGTAATTTAAGGGACGACACTAACATTTGGGGGATAGAAGGTGGTAGAGGGGAAAGGCCCATGGTGGAAGGTGGGACTTGAGCTGAGTTTGGAAGAAAGCCAGGGCAAAAGGCAGAGTTATGGCGGGGAAGAGCAGAGCAATCCAGGCCAGGGCAAAGGCCCAGAGATGAGAGATGGAGTGTTGTGCTTTGTGCCCAAGGAATGGCTAGCAGGCCACTGTAGCCAGATCACAGAAAGAAAAGAAGGAAGTAAAGTGTGAGAAGACTGGAAAGGTAAGAAGGGGCCAGTTTAGGAGGAGTTTGAAATGCCAGACAAAGGAATCTGTATTTGATCCTGGAGGTAATAGAGAACTAATAGGTAAAAGCTTAATAGGAATTTTACACATGAAGAACCTGAGGCCCAGAAAGAGTAAGTGACTTACCCAAGGTCAAATAAGATTATACACATAGAGCTAGAACAGGTATCATAATTATCCACCATCATCAATTATCATCATCATTCATCGTATCTAGCACTTATATAGCACTTCAAGGTTTGCAAAATGTTTTACAAATATTCTCACTCTCTCTCTCTCTCTCTCTCTCTCTCTCTCTCTCTCTCTCTCTCACTCTCACTCACTCACAGAGGTAATTGGGGTTAAGTGACTTGTCCAGGGTCACACAGCTAGTGTCAGGTGTCTGAAGCCATATTTGAACTCAGTTTCACCTGACTCCAGGCTGGTGATCTATTCACTGTGACCCTTCAAATTTATCTCCTTTGATGCTCATAACAATTCTGGGATATAGGTGCTCTTATTATCTCCATTTTACAGATGAGGAAACTGAGGCAGAAAGATGTTCATTGACATACGTATCCAGGGTCACACGGTTAAGATGCTGGATATGAAATTGTCTTTCTGATTCCCAGTCTGGTATTCTCTCCACTGTAGCTCCTAGCTGCCTGTTATGAGAGATCATTAAGGCCAACCTTCTCATTTGGCAGATGAGAGAATTGAAGCTCAGGGAAGCTGATTGACTTACCCAGTGTCACTCAACTAGGAAATACCAAGCCAGCCAGCTCTTCCAGATGTCCTGTCCAGCATACCGTCCAGTTCTCACCCCTACAAGTGCAGAGAGGGGAGGAGGTTGAATTAAAGAGTTCTAAGAGCCTTACAAGCCTGTGATCCACTTCCTCAGAATTACCACTCATCATTCTTGTGATTTTAGAGAATAATAGCTTCCATTTCAGTAGTAGTTTAAAATTTCCAAAGCCCTTGACCCAAAACAACACACGGAGGGAGGTTGGATGGATATTATCATTCTCACAGTTAGCCACGAACTCCAGAGCTACCTTTAAAGTCTAATGATAAGTTCAAAAATGTATGGGTAGAAGGACCTTAAGGGAAACCACAGGCTAGAAAAACCTTTCCCCTCTCTCCCCTGCCAGAAGTAATGGGTTAGTCCCTGGGTGGGACTAAGCAGACTGATCTACCCTAGACCAGCTGGAGTCCAGAGTTATCTTCTCATGGTAGCTCTAATTTCTCTAGGGCATAGAAGGGGTTCTGAAGCTGAGGTCTATGAACTTTGTTTTTTTAATAACATCATGATAACATATTTCTATATAACTCATGTTCTTGGAAATCCTATAGATTTTATTTTCTGCATTTAAAAACATGATTCTGAGAAAGAGGTCCATTCACAGCTTTCACCAAATAACCACAAGGGTCCTGGACACAAAAAGGGTTAAGAACCTCTGCTCTAGGATCTTAAGGATTACATAGGGTTTTTCTTGCAATGTTTCTAAGGAAGGGGCAGTGAGGTGGTACGGTGGATAGAGCACTGGCCCTGAAGTTGGGAGGACCTGAGTTCAAATGTCACTTCAGGGGCAGCTAGGTGGCACAGTGGATAAAGCACCAGCCCTGAATTAAGAAGGACCGGAGTTCAAATCTGACCTCGTACACTTGACACTTAGTAGCTGTGTGACCCTGGGCAAGTCACTTAACCCTCATTGCTCCACAAAACAAAACAAAACAAACAAACAATGAAATCTTACCTCAGACACTTTCTAGCTGTGTGACCCTGGGCAAGTCACTTAACCCCAATTGCCTCAAACATCCAGGGCCATCTCCAGTTGTTCTGACATATATCTTTCCACTGGACCCATATGGCTCTGGAGGAGAGGATGAGGTTGATTGCCTTGCACAGCCCTCCCTCACTTAAATCCAATTCACTGCAAGTCATGACATCACTTCCCCAACAATTTCTAAGGGAAAAGAAAAAAAATCCACAACTCTTTGTTGACAATGACTACATTCTATAAGAGTAATTCTTCCCATAAGGACACAGGGCTGTCCTAGCTAGGGTTCAGAGCTCATTAAGAAGACAAAAGAATTTTATAAGCAAATGCAGTTGACTGAGACATGTATTTTCAATAATTTAATGACAATTTCATACTTTAAAAGGTGGATGAAGCAACAAAGGGGAATTGCTGCTGAAAATGAAATGATTGGATGGGGGGTGGGGAAGAAGGAGGAACCAGTCCAGCTGAGGATTGGTGATAGAGAAGGGGAATGCCAAGCATAGTCTGCCATGCTCCCTCAATTTTGGGGAGTATGGATTTCCAGGAGCTCAGGGGAAGGAGAGGTGTGACCCCGTGGATCAAAATTCTGCTGGAAAATTATCCCACAAAGTACAGGAAATGCTCAAGAATGATCTTCTGGAGATATAAAGACAAGGGGTCAGAGATGAGACTGAGAATTTGCTTTCCTGAGACAGAGAGAACAAATTCAATTCACCTCAAGAAGTGTTGATTAAATGCCTACTGGGTGCCAGTGTCTGCTATGAGCAAGACATATTTTTCTGGCTATTTCTATTACATCTTTTCAAAGCCTCATGGGAAGGTCATTTCAGATGACTCTTTTCACTTCAGGATAGCACTGCCATTTTTTTGTTAAACTATATGTCACCATAAAGAAGGTTAGTGCTTTCAATGACCACTTTAACCATTTTCTGCTCCGAAATAGCATGACAGTGTAGGAATAGCAATGGCTTTAGATTCAAAAGTCCCGTGTTTGAATCCTGGCTCTGCTGTATCATCATGACCATCATGACCATCACCACCGACACCACCACCAGCACCATCATCATTGCATGGCCTTGGCCATGTTGTTTCACCTTTTGGGACCTCATTTTTCTTCTCTCTAAAGTGAAGATAATACATTTTTGTTGTTCAGTTGTTTTCAGTTGTGTCTGACTCTTCACGACCCCATTGGGGCTTTTCTTGGCAAGGATCCTAGAGTGGGTTGCCATTTTCTTCTCCAACTCATTTTACAGATGAAGAAACGGAGACAAACAGGGTGAAGTGACTTGCCCAGAATCACACAGCTAGTAAGAGGCCAGAATTGAACTCAGGAAGATGAGTCTCCCTGATTCTAGGCCCTGTGTTCTATCCACTACAGCACCACCTGGCTGTCTCTAAGTTCTCTTCAAATGCTAAATCCTATAAGCTTCATTTTACAGACAAGGAAACTGAGGTTTAGAGCAGTTAACTCACTTACCCAGGTTCACACAACTAGGGACAAAGCCATGACTTGATGTATGTCTTTTAACTCTAATTCCACTGTGCTTTCTACTATACTATGAAGAACAAAATTAGAATGAAAAGTAGAGAAGAAAAAGCTTTGGACTTAGAACCAGAAGTTCTTATCCAAGATCTACCATGAACTGAAGATGATTTTGCTCCAGTCTCTTTTCCTTTCTAGTTTGCGGCTACTTCCTCTGTAAAAGGGACAAGGTGATCTCTGAGGTCCTCTTGAGCTCCAAATTGAATGAGTAAATGAGAAAAAATAAATTAATGCACTTACTATGTGCCAAGCACTATGCTAAGAGATGGGACTACAAATAGAAAAATCTCAAACACTGACCCATAAAAACACATAAAAAAGTTCATTTGGCAGTACAGGTATAAAGTTCCAGAAATCCTATGGGCAAAAAAAGAAAGAAAGAAATCCTGTGGGCAGATGGCAAAGTCCAGGGATACTTAGGTTATATCAGTAGATCAGATGGCTGGGCTAGGAACTCTGGAGAGTTTTGGGGAAGATCAGATAGTTAGTAATGGGGAATCATAATATGCAATGGCAGGGCTGAAGGTAAGGCCTGAGGTTGGTGACTCCCATTTCATCCAAATGATGTGAGCAGTTAAGCAGCCCAGATGGATTCTGGGTAGGTTAGTGTAGAGGAAGGGTAACAAAAACAGATAAAAAATGATAGTGTACGCCCCCAGTAAGCCATCTTCACCATCTCCAGGCCTATTTTGATGAATTACAACCCTTATCTTTTTTTTTGGCAGGGCAATGAGGGTTAAGTGACTTGCCCAGGGTCACACAGATAGTAAGTGTCAAGTGTCTGAGGTCAGATTTGAACTCAGATCCTTCTGAATTCAGGGCTGCTGCTTAATCCACTGTGCCACCTAGCTGCCCCTCCAACCCTTATCTTTTGGGGTTTTTTTGTTTTTTGGGGTTTTTTTTGTTTTTGGTGAGGCAATTGGGTTTAAGTGACTTGCCCAGGTCACACAGCTAGTGTCAAGTGTCTGAGGCTGCATTTGAACTCAGGTCCTCCTGAATCCAGGGCCGGTGCTCTATCCACTGTGCCACCTAGCTGCCCCCAACCCTTATCTTTTACAGGAAAATGAAGCCTGGCAAGGGGAATGGACTTGCAAAAGGACATTCAGCTAGTTAATGATAGAGTCAGGCCTCCATTGCTCTTTCTTCTCCATAGCCAATCCCAAGGAATGAGCCTGTGTCTCTGATTTTGGCAGTGTAGGGGAACGTCATCCCTCAGTCTCAGTTTGCTTAACCATAAAGTGGGGTAATCATTCTTGACGTAACAACTTCACAGGGGGTGTTGCAAGGAAAGGGATTAAATCAATATAGTGGCTGCTGAAGTCGATTTGACTAGGATCTTCCTTAAAAGAAAAGGTAAAAACACCTTATTCTAAGCTCAGAATAAAGGAGTCAGGAAAATCCGAGCTTCCCCAACATTTATCAGTAGCCAACAGTTGAGCCCCTATCATGCACCTCCATCTTCAAAGACGTTGCTTGCCTGCCCCACTCCTGACTCTTTAGTACCTTCCCTGGCTTTTTCAGGCAAAGGAATGAAAGACAAATGGAGATTTCAAGGTTGAAACTTAAGTATGAAGCTGCTCAGTGGAGCCATGGGGTGTGTGGGGGTGCTCTTTCGGTTGGATCCATCTGATGGCAAGGGACCTGCCTTTGACCTTACTTGTTCAGATGATAGACCTGCCCCAGGCAGCCCAGAGCACAGCCACGGTGGAGTTCAAAATTCCATGGAGAATCCCATTTGATATTTCTTCCAGAGCCTTCAAGGTAGATCTCCCTTGAAGGGAGATGAATTTTTCATTCTCAAAACAAATAGGCACTGCCCTATACTTCAGTGTGTATTAAGGGTTTCAGAAGAATGTAAGGGTTTACATTGAAATGACCAGATCTAGACTGGGGAGGAACATTAGAGCTCACTGAAGTTCAACTCCTTATTTTATTGGTGAAGAAACTAAGACCCAGAGAAGTTAGGTGACCTGCCCAAGATCACTCAGAGGAACCTAGATCTAGAGTTGGAAGCGACCTCAGAAACCATGTCATCCAACCATCTTCTTTTATAGAAAAGGAAACTGAGGCTACAAGAGGAGAAATGACTTGCCCAGGGTCACATGTATGATAAATAGTAGAGACAGGATTTGAATCCAGGTTTTCTGACTCCATATCGAGTGCTCTTTCCACTGAACAGTCATAGTATGGTAATAAGTAGTACGGAAAGAGCTCCAAAGTTGAAGGAAGTCCCCCGTTCCAACCCAACTAGCTTAGTGACCCTGGGACAATCACTTAAGTTGTCTGAACCTCAGTAAAATGGGATGACAACATTTGCACTAACTCCCTCACAGGGCTGTTGTGTGAAAATTTCACAGTAAATCTTAATGTGCTGGAGAAATGAGAACTAGTTCAATATAGGATGAGGTCAAAGAGTCAAGAATTTCCTCAAGGACTTTGATAAAGGCAAGCTTGTCCAATTTGCAGAGGACACGGCACTGGGTGGGATCGCTAATATGCTGGCTGATATATCTGGGATCCAAGAAGATCTCAATAGGCTTGAACAATGGACTAAATCTAATACAATGACATTTAAGAGGGATAAATGTCAAGCACTACACTTGGGCTTTAGAAAAATCAATTTCAAAAGTATCAGATGACAGATGCCTGAACCCTGACCACTCAGAGACCATTACAAGACACCAAAAGGCAGAGCTTATCAGAGCAGAGTGGAATCTCTCCATCCCCCTCCAAACTTAGATAGAACTCCACCCATCTGGATCATACCAGCATCTCTCTTTCCCCATGGTGCATCCAGTGGACCCTGGGTCTTGCTGTTGGCTCTGTGACTGTACCTTAAGGACCATTTGACCTTTCCATCTGCCCTGCAGATGAAACTTTCTTTAAGCACTGTGCCTCCCAATTAGAATGTGGGCTTAGTGAGAATAAGGACTATCTCGCCCTGATATTTGTATCCCTGGCACATAGTGAGCATTTAATAAATGTTTTCCCATTCCATTCAAGACAAGATGGAAGGGGCAGCTAGGTGGCGCAGTGGATAGAGCACTGGCCCTGGAGTCAGGAGTACCTGAGTTCAAATCCAGCCTCAGACACTTAACACTTACTAGCTGTGTGACCCTGGGCAAGTCACTTAACCCCAATTGCCTCACTTAAAGAAAAAAAAAGACAAGATGGAGGTATGGTTAGATGCTAGCTCCCATAAAAAAAGATCTGGGGGCTTTAGTGGACTTCAAGCTTGATATAAGTCAATAGTGAGACATGATCACCAGAAACACCAAAGTAAAACCTAGGCACTGGGTGAGGCAGAGGGATCAAAAAAGGGGAAGAATTCCATTGCATTTTGCCCTGGTTAGGCTATATCTGGAGGATGGTGCTTTTACTTGGGGCCACATTTTAGGAAAAATATAAGTAAGCCAGCATATGCCTGAAAGAGGGCAAACAGGATGGTCCAAAGACCACATCTTTAGAAATAGGTCTTGGAGATCATTGAATCTAGTGCCATTACTCCCTGCTGCCTTCTACATGCCATAGGAGTAGCGGCTGGGGGGTCCATCAGTACAAAGGCTCTGTGACTGAAGGCTGAATGCCACCTACTGTGAATAGTTAGCCAGACAATAGGGCATGGGAAGGGGAGCCATATGAAATAAGACTGCAAGGTATTACTAAGATTATAGGACCATCATATGAGAGCTGAAAGAGACTTTAGCAGTTATCCAGTATAATTCCCTCATTTCCTCAGTACACAGGATCATAGATTGAGAGTAGGAAAAGACCTTAGAAGCTACTGAGTCCAATCCCCTGATTTTGCAAATGAGTGACTTGCCCCAAGTTACACTAAGAGAAAGATTATAGAAGGGTGCAAATAACTGAGCATTTTCTATTTTATTCTAGAGGCAATAGAAAGTCTTTGAGATTCCATAGGGTGGTTTGGCTAGAATGCAGAGCAAGTACATATGCCATGAGTCTGGAAAAGTAAGCTGGAGCTGGACCCTAGAGGACTTTAAATGACAACTAAAGAAATCTATCTTTTATCTTAGAGGCAATAGGGAACCACCAGAGCTTCTTGAGCAGTTGAGTGACATAGTCATACCTGCACTATAGAAATGTCAATTTGGCAACTGAATAAAGAAAGGAGTAGAGAGGAAAGAGACTAGAGGCAGGAAGACCAATTAGGAGGCTATTGAAATAATCCAGGTGAGATGTGATGAGTGAGCAGAAGCTATATGAGTCTAGAAAATAATCCTCATCATAATAACTAATATTTATATAATGTCAACTATGTGCTAAGCACTGTCGGTGCCTTTTTTGGGTGGAGCAGTGAGGGTTAAGTGACTTGCCCAGGGTCACACAGCTGGTAAGTGTCAAGTGTCTGAGGCCAGATTTGAACTCAGGTCCTCCTGAATCCAGGGCCTGTGCATTATCCATTGAGCTACCTAGCTGCCCCCTGTAGGTGCTTTTTACAAATATTATCTCATTTGACAATGACCACAATGACCCTGAGAGATGAGGAATTATCACCCCCATTTTACAGATGAGGAAACAGAGGCAAATAGGGTGAAGTGACTTGTCCAGGGTCACACAGCTAGTAAGTGTCTGAGGTCAAATTTGAACTCAGATCTTCCTGATTCTAGGCCTTGGGTTTCGTATACACTATGGTGCCACCTAGCTGAGAACGGTATGGATGTGAGATGCTGTGGAAGTCAAATAAATGAAACTTGGAAAGAGTCATGATTGTGAACTTGGATTATAGAAAGGATGATGGTGCCATTAATGGAAGGAAAATGGGGAAGTTTGGAGTGGGAAGTGAGTTTGGAGGGAAATATGATGAGTTCCATTTTGGATACTGTTGTTTAGTCATTTTTCAGTCTTATCTGACTCTCTGTGACCCCATTTGGAGTTTTCTTGGCAGAGATACTGGCGTGGTTTCCATTTCCTTCTCCAGATCATTTTACAGATGAGGAAATAGAGGGTGAAGTGACTGGCCCAAGGTCACACAGCTGGTGTTTGAGACTGGAATCTCCCTGACTCCAGGCCCAGTACTTTATCCATTGCATCACCTAGCTGCCCCATTTGGGACATTGCTCTCTCATTATTCTCTAATGAATGAGTTTAGTCTCCCTAGCCTGTAGCATATGCCTCAAGATCCAGACATACTGAGAGCCCTATCATGTTACCGAGGAGGCAGTGGACACCAAGAGAGGGGAAGTGACTTGCCCAAAGTCACCCTAGTATCAAACATCTGAATCATTATTTAAACCCAGCTCTACTGATACTAAATCCTAAACTCTAGCCACTTTACCATACTGCTGAATATAGTTTATAATCATAAGCATAGTAGCTAGCATTTATATAACGCTTTAAGTGTTTTTGAACTTTGCAGAGTGCTTTATATGTGTTAAGGTATTCAATCCTTGCAACAATCTCTGAGGTAGGTGCTATTACCCTCATTTTACAGATGAAAAACCTGAAACACAGAGAGGTTAAGTGACTTTGCTCAAAGTATCTGAGGCAGGATTTGAACTCAAGTCTTCCTGACTACCTTTCTTTGTATCCCCACTATGTTTAGCATAGTCCTTGGTACATAGTAAGGTACTTAATAAATGTTAGTTGACTGACTGATAGATTGTGCCCCATCCAACTGCACCACCTAGTGCTCACTGTTTGATTTTTTACTTTCTTCTCAGGGGCAGAGGAGAGAAGGAAAACTCGAATAACTTATCTAAATCCAAATAAATGTCCAGGTTTCAGGAAAGCAACTCATTGAGTGGCTCTAAGACCAACTTTTTTCTTTTCCTCTCTGAATTCCAGACCCATCCTGTGCCAGATGGGATGCTTATAATCCCAAACATTGTCTAGAAAGAGTAGCTTTGACTCCTGTGGCTCCATGAAGGCTGTGAATGTGATGGTGACTCAGTGATGAGATGAGGCCAAAGGCTTTTTGCCTCTAATGAGAAATCTAATGATGGAACTCTGAGCTTTCCCTTTGTTTATCTTATCCTCCAGCAGCAGAAAGAATATCCCATTACCAAGTAAGGGCAAGGTAGAATAATAAGAGCTCACATTTATGTAATACTTTTAAGAGTTGCACTGAGCTTTACATACATCATCTCATCTGATACAACCACCTTGTGGAACGTCCTATTATTATCCCCATTTTATAGATGAAGAAACTGAGGCACAGAAAGGTTAAGGGCAAGTGGCCAGGGTCACACAGCCAATAAGTGTATGAGGTGGGATTTGAACCCAGGTCTTACAGACTGAAAGTTCAGTTCTCTTTCCACTACTCAGCACTACTCTTTGAGAAAAGAGCAGGGGTTGAATGAGTGCACAGAGTCCCAAAGGAGGAAAATAAGTGGCTCAAAGTCACACAGGTAGCAAATAACAGAATCAAAATATGCAGCCAGGTTCTCTGGCTCCAAATTAAAGACTATGAACTAGGAGCAAGGAAGACAAGATCTAGAGGTTCTCTCCCTGAATGGGAATTTCCTTAAAGAATTGAGATGGCAGGGGCAGCTAGGTGGCACAGTGGATAAAGCACCAGCCCTGGATTCAGGAGGTCCTGAGTTCAAATCCAGCCTCAGACACTTGACACATACTAGCTGTGTGACCCTGGGCAAGTCACTTAACCCTCATTGCCCCACCAAAAAACAAAAAAACAAACAAAAAAAAGAATCGAGATGGCAAAGCAAGCAGCCCCTAAGTGTACATTCATCAGTATTACTGATAAAAGTCAGGCAGGAACCCAGAAAAAAAGTCCATCTTTCCCTTTGTCCAGCCCCAACAGATTTTTCACACCCTCCTTAATGTGTAGACAGGTGACTTCCCCTTTTCAGTAAGTTTTTTTTCATCAGGACTCTAAGTCATCATAAATTACTGCTTCCCTCCCTCAGGCCAGAAGAATGGAAGAACCCTCTGGAACAAGAGATGGCTTGGGGTAGGTGGTGTTTTCATTATTGAATGAAAAGGAGATGACTTCAGAGCCTTTGAAAATGTGCTTCCTTGTGATGGAATACAATTGTGCTGTAAGAAATGATGAGCAGCAGGGAGGCTAGGTGGTGCAGTGGATAAAGCACAGGCCCTGGATTCAGGAGGACCTGAGTTTAAATCCAGCCTCACATACTTGACACTTACTAGCTGGGTGACCCTGGGCAAGTCATTTAACCCTCATTGCCCCACCAAAAAAATGATGAGCAGAATGCTTTCAGAAAAAAACTGGAAAGACTTACATGAACAGATGCAAAGTGAAGTGAGCAGAACCAGGAGAACATTGTATACAGTATCAACAGTATTGTACAGTGATCAATTGTGAATGACAGCTATGGTCAGCAATACAATGATCTAAGACTATTCTGAAGGACTTATGATGAAAAATCCTATCCACCCCCAGAGAGAAGGAACTGATAAAGTCTGAATGCAGATCAAAGCATACTTTTTTAACTTAATTTATTTTCTTGGTTTTTTTTTGGCCTGTGTTTTCTTTCAAAATATGACTAATATGCAAATATATTTTGCATAATTGCACATGTATAATCTACATCAAATTGCTTGCCTTCCCAAGGAAGAAGGAGGGAAGGGAGCAAAGGAGAGAATTCAGAACTCAAAATTTTAATAAATGAATGTTAAAAATTGTTTATACATGTAATTGGGAAAAATATTATTCAAAAAAGAAAGAAAATGTGCTTCCTTTAGGAAGCCAACTCCTTATTTATGGACAGAAGTAACTAAAATGTGATGAGGTATGATCAATGATTCAATCAATCAACAAGCATTGTTCCTATCCAAAACATACCATAAGCCTTTGTAGTAGAAAGTATCTTCTATTTGGAGCCAGAAGATCTGGGATCAAATCTTGACTTACCTATGCAAGCTTGAGTAAAACTCTTGCCTTCTTCGGGCCTCAATTTCCTTCTCTGCAAAATGAGCAGGCTCAATTAAGTAGTCTAGAAGGTCTCACATAACTCTAAATTCTACAGTCCAAATTTATTTCTAGAGAACAAATGATGAAACACATCTTTTAATTGGAAGATGAGGGACTATGGGCATAGAATGCTGTATACACTGCCATATGAAGTTGCTAGTCAGTTACTTTTCGTTTGTTACAAGGGAGAGTTCGATTGAAAGAGGGCAATATACTTGAAATTGGTTTTGGATTGGGGCGGGGGGAATCATTAAGCAATTAAACAAATCCAATAGGCTTCTGTCCAAACTTGTGTCCATGGGGAGAAAGGTCACAACCAATTGGAAGGTATCGGGGGAGATTCCTAAGGAATGGGATCAAAAAAGACACAAAGGTCATAGAATCAACAATTGAAAGCTAGAAAAGACCTCAGCAGTCATCTAGTCAAAACCCCTCATTTTACAGATGAGAAATCAAAGGTATTGTTACCCAAGGTCACATGGGATAAATAGCAGAGCTAGGATTTGAACACAGCTCCTCCAAATCCAGTGGGGTTACCTGGGCATCCTATCTATGTACAAGCTGGCTGTCCAGATGAAATGTGAGTTCCTTAAGAGCAGAGACTGTTTCATTTTTCTCTCATGTCCCTAGCAATTAGCAAAGTACATAGTAGGTGCTGAATGCCTGTTGATGGACTAACAGAGAGTAGAACAATTTGACTTGAGTGTGTGGTTACATGAAGTAATGCTGGAAAGATATGGTGATGCCAGACTATGGAGGGCCTTAAACACAACTAGAGGCAGCTAGATAATGGGTAGATCACTGGGCCTGGAGTCAGAAGGACTTGAGTTCAAATCCAGTCTCAGACACAGGATGAGTAACCCTGAGCAAGTCACTTAATGTATCTGTCTCAGTTTCCCCAACTGTAAAAAATAGGAATAACAAAGGCACATACCTCCCAGGGTTGTCATGAAGACCAAATGGGATAATATTTATAAAAGCATGTAGTAAGCATTTAAGAAATGCTTTTTTCTTTCTCCCATCTCTACCACTCCTAAATTGTCCCTATTTTGCTTCCTTGAATGGAAAGAGGATTGCACATTTGAAATTATTTTTAAGACACAGTCATTTCCCCAGATTAGCTTTTCCTAATAGAGTTATCTCTTAAATATATTTTGCTTCAAATAAATCAAGTCCATTATAAACTGAGAAGGATGCAATGGACCATTTTCCCAGTTACCATTGGGCTGCTCTGCACTTATCCAAGTGAGGCCTAGTTTGCCTTCCCCAGAAATTCTACCTGGTGGTATCATGACCATCTTCTGAGTCTCTTTGCTCAATACCACATTATAAGGGCAGCTAGGTGGCGCAGTGGATAAAGCGCCAGCCCTGGATTCAGGAGGACCTGAGTTCAAATCCGGCCTCAGACACTTGATACTTACTAGCTGTGTGACCCTGGGAAGTCACTTAACCCTCATTGCCTCGCAAAAAAACCAAAACAAAACAAATCAATACCACATTATAAACATGGGCAAAGATAGAAGGAGAAATGGTACTCTGATACTGGTTTCCACGTTGTAGCAACAACATCTAGGCCATTCTGGCTTGTTGCATCTTCTAGTAATAAGACTAGTTCAAATCCTATCTATCACTTAAGTGCCCTCCATTCAACAGACTGGTGAAATCAGGCTGTTCTTGCTGTTGCTCTATGACCTCATTTGGGGTTTTCTTGGCAAAGATACTGGAGGAGTTTGTCCTTTCCTTCTCCAGCTCACTTTACAGATGAGGAAACTGAGGCAAACAGGTGAAGTAACTTGCCCAGAGTCACACAGCTAGGAAGTATCTGAGGCCAGATTTGAACTCAGGAAGATGAGACTTCCTGACTCCAGGCCCAGTACTCTATCCATTGTGCCACCTAGTTGCCCTAGGCTGTTACTAACAGGTTATTAACTCTACTTGACAGAGGGAGAAATTGAGACTAAGTGAGAGAAAGTGATTGGCTTAAGGTTACACAGGGAGAAAACATCAGAGCTGGGATCTAAATCTAGGTCTTCTGAGTCTGAATCCAGTACTCCTTCTTTGAGAGACAAGTGTGGTACAATGTATAGAGCCCTGAACTTGGAGTCATCAAGACCTGGGTTTGAACCCTACATGTTTACTCACTGTGTAATCCTGAGCAAAATACATTTAATCTTTCTGAGCCTCTATTTCTTCATCTGTAAAATGGGAGCAATAAGAGCACAAGGTCATTAGGAGGATCACATGAGATAGTACCTGTAAAGCACTTTGCCAACGTGAAAGGACACTTATTCTTCCTACTTTAGCAGGCCACCCCTGGGACTACACAGCTGCTTATACTTCTTGGTTTTGGTCCTATCCTGGGGTTTCATTAGAGTAGGGTATCATTGGGGAGAAAACTCCTTCTACCAACATGGATTGGCATTTTCTCTGAATTTTGTTATAGGCAAAGAGAATTGTCTGGGGCCCTAAAAGGAGGTCCACAGTCATACAACCAGCATGTGTCAGAGGTAAGACCTGAGCCCTGACGATTGGAATTCTGAGGCTGGCTTTCTCTCCACTGAGCTGCAATATGTTATAGCTCCTCTAACCTTCTTACACAAAGGATTATAGATTTAAAGATAGAAGGTACCTTAAAGGTCATCTAGTTCAAGCCCCTCAATTCACAGAGAAGGACACTGAGACCAGAGAAGTTAAGTGACTTCTGATCATAGATCTAAAGCTGGCAGGGACTGCAGAAGCCACCTCTTCATCTTAGCAAGAAACAGGCCCAGAGAGGTTGTTACTAAAAGTCTTAGATCTAGAACTGCACAGTACCTGAGGGGTCATCTAATCCAACCCCTTCATTTTACAGAGAAGGAAGCTGAGGTCCAGGAAGGTGACTTGTCCAAGGTCATGCAAGTAGTAATTATCTTTGGCGGGATTTGAACCCAGGTCCTCTGCTGCCAGAGCTGGTGTTCTTTCCAATGCAAGTGATACTTCCCATTGGGGTATTCCATTCATCAAGCAACATGTTTGCTGTATCAGGCAACAAGCGATCTGTCTGTGACCATTTGCAAGGGCCATACAGGAGAATGAGGAATATTTTTGAAGAGATACCTTCTCCCCTGTCCAGGAGGACACTGAGCTGGTGATGATAAGGAGGGAACTTAAACAATGACCGACATGCAACAAGGCCTTGACCCACTCGGGGGAGAAGGAGCCCATTATTCCAAGTTTTCAAGATTCAATCGCATCTTTTGTTTACATACTTTGAATAGCCCAAGGTCCGGAGTTCCAGGGGGAGTCTAGAAGACTAGAAGTCGATCTTATCCATTCTGTACATGTCAGCTTTGAAAAGTTCAGTATCACCTAGGGAAATTCCTGGGCAGGCACACAGCTACTACCTGGGTAGTTTTGCTAAGGTGAAAGGGCCCACACACTGAAGGGAGCTTCTAGACAGGGCCTGAAGAGGTTGATCGATTTCACACCCAGTTAACAGACATCAATTAAGTACCAGGTGTGTGCAGAACACAGCAGCAGATCCCATGGCAGATACAAACTGTAGATAGGACAGTAGCTCCCAACAGCGCTGATGCCAAATACCTGCCCATCTTCCTAGACTTCCAGAATGGACATTGGATGTGCAGCCAGGACTTGCAAACTGAAAACTGAGCTTTACCATTTACAGCTGGGTGACTTCATCATAGCATATTGGTTCCTCTCTCTGACCCTCAGTTTCCTCCTCTGCAAAATAAGAATGCTGATGCTCATCACATGGTTGTTTGGAGGGAAACTGTTAACAAAGTTATATTGAAATGTCAGGTGTTAAGATTATATTATCTTCTTCTGGGGGTAGCTAGGTGGCACTGTAGTGGATAAAACACTGGCCCTGGACTCAGGAAGACCTGAGTTCAGATCCGACCTCAGACACTTGACACTTACCAGCTGTGTGACCTTGGGCAAGTCACTTAGCCCTCATTGCCCTGCCAAAAACAAACAAAAAAATTATCTTCTTCCCTTCTCCCCACCCCCTCCTTAGAGGTGTATCTAGTCTCTGTGTCCTGACAAGTCCCATTACCACTTAATCCCTAGTTATGACAATATCTGTTTTACAGCAAAAAGTCCACCCTCCAATTAATGTTAGCATTAGCTACCCAGGTCTGGATAATGTTAAGCCAAATAAAGAAGAAACTGGAGGGGGCAGCTAGGTGGTGCTATAGTAGATAAAACATAGGCCCTGGATTCAAGAGGACCTGAGTTCAAATCTGGCCTCAGATACTTGACACTTACCAGCTGTGTGACCCTGGGCAAGTCACTTAACCCCCATTGCCCCGCAAAAACAAAAGAAGGAGGAGGAGGAAGAAGGAAGAAGAAATTGTAAAGGTTTGCTCCAGAATTGGGTTTCTAGAAGTACCAATCACATCCTCAAAGTGATCAATCCTGCTGATCTTTTGTCACTCTAATTAATTTCCAATATCATTAAGAATTTCTGCTTGCTCTCCTGAGATCTGGCATTAGTCAATATCATCAGCCCACATAGAATGAGAAGAACCTCAAATAAGCTCACCCAAATGAGATACTAGATGCTAGCATTTGCTAGAGTTGAGACAAGGTTTGAAAACAGGACCTGTCCTAGGGCACACAGCACGTTAGTGTCAGCATCAGAAATAAATTGTCTCCTAATTCCAAGTTCAGTAAGCTTTCCACTTTACTGCAGTGACCCCATTAGGCAGAGTTTGGACCTCAGCCATCGTATTGTTTGGATGGTGTAAACATGGCCACATACCCATGTGCACTCTTCGCTGGTTGCTGACAATGTGAGGGCTTAGCCAATGGAGCTAAAGTATAGTGATATGCATAACCTTTCCCTTGGTTGTTATCGGCAGAACACATTGGCCGTTGCTATGGTGGTTGGGTCATCCTGTCACCAGGCATCACATTTTTAATGTTCATGTTTGATTAAAAAAAAGAAAAGATGTACCATCATTCAGCCTACAGGGACCAATGTTCTGTTTATCTTCCCCACCCCCAACCCCGAATATGTTAGAGTTACTGCTTCCTCAATACAGGGCTATCTACCTCCCTGCAAGAGAAGAGAAATTCTGTGGAGCATGCCCATTAAGGTTAAACGGGTTAGAAGCAAAAGGTTTCCTTGGGTCAGCAATCGTTCTTATGATTTAATTGACATCTGGACTTTTGTCTGTGTACCTTCCGTTAGATATTTTCAAGGTCAGAAGAAGCCCTGAGTGGAAATGAGTGATGATTTTCAAGTACACATAAGCTGTGTTAGGCTTGCTTTGCACATGACCTTGGCAGCTCAGTGCCCCCCCCCCACCCCCCCCACACATACACATTGAGATCACATTCTCCCTAGTCCATACTGTATATAGTCAACTCTGCCTGAAGGCTTGAAGAAGTTTGAAAAATGATGTTTCATTTTTTGATGCTGCCTTGAAGGCCAAGTTCTCATTCGGTGGGGAAGATTTTTCCCTGGAGGTTGAGTAAGCTGCCCACATGCTTGGTGCAAGTTTTTTGGAACTTAGATGTAACTTAATGAACACATAACAGGGTCACACACATTTATTAATTATTTACTATGTTCTAGGATCTGGGAGTTACAAAATGATGAATGATACATTTCTTGAATTCAAGGGTCATATGTTCTGTACTAGAAAGGGCAATGGATTTTGAATCAGAAGACCTGTGTTCAAATTCTGGCCCCTCCACTTCTTAGCTATGGAACCTTGAGCAAGTCACTTCCCTTCCCTGGGTCTTAGCTTCCTCCTCAGTAAAATAAAGGGCCTAGATTACCTCTAGATTTCCTTCCAACTTGAAATCTGTTCTATGCCAACATGAAACATGAAGAAGGGCATACAGGACACAAAGGAGAGACTGATGGCCAAGGAGAGAGCCACGCAAATGACAATGGTAGGAGGGGAAGGAAAGAATCAGAGAAGGCTTCATGGAAGAGGTAGCCCCTGAGCTAGGCTTTGAAGGAAGAGAATTTGAACAGTTCTGTTCAGATGAGGTGGAGGGCCATGGTTTGGGGAGGAAAATTGTCCATCCTACAATAAGAGAGACTGAGACAGAGCTCTGTGTCAATGGCACTTTATTAAAGGTCCATGGTCCCCTTTAATGAAGTAGACCCCAGATCTTCATTGCAATCTGACATGACCCCTTCTTCCAGGGTCTTGTCTTTCTTTCATGTTCTATTTTATTTTTTAAATAATAAACATTTTATTTAAAGTTTTGAGTTCCAAATTCTAACCCTCCTTCCCTCCCTCCCCTCTCCCCTCTCTAATGAGGCAAGCAATCAGGTATAGGTTATCCACGTGCAATTATGTAAAACATTACCATATTAGTCATTTTGTATAAGAAAACTCAAATGGGGGTAGCTAGGTGGAACAGTGGATAAAGCACCAACCCTGGATTCAGGAGGATCTGTGTTCAAATCCAGCCTCAGACACTTGACACGTACTAGCTGTATGACCCTGAGCAAGTCACTTGACCCTCATTGCCCTGAAAAAAAAACAAATAAAAAAATGAAAGAAATAAAGTGAAAAATATCATGCTTAAGTCTGTGTTCAATCAATACCAGTTCCTTCTTTGGAGGTTGATAGTATGCTTCATCATTAGTCCTTTGGGATTGTTTTGGATCATTGTATTGCTGAGAATAGCTAAGTTATTCATAGTTCTTCATCAAACAATATTGCTGTCTCTGTGCACAACATTCTCCTGGTTCTGCTCACTTCACTCTGCATCAGTTGATACAAATATTTCTAGGCCTTTCTGAAATCATCCTACTTGTCATTTCTTACAGCACAATAATATTCCATCCCCATCATATACCACAGCTTGTTCAGCCATTCCCCAATTGATGGGCATCCCTTTGATTTCCATTTCCTAGCCACAGATTTATTACCTGGGCATTCTAAAGCAGTATACAAAGCACGAAATTCCATTGGTTGGCATCTGATGCATAAGCCCAAATAAGCAAAAATGGTATGTCAGCCAGGTCACACACAGGTTGGGTGAAGCAGGGAGTATCTTTGCTAACTAGATGGTCATGAGATGGTCACTTGTTCATGTTGGATAAGAGAGAGTGGTCTCAAGGTATAAAAAAGTTGGAGGACTTTCCATGTAATTGAGTCACCTCCACCACACTGGACTTGGTCACCATGACAAGATAAAACAAGGATGGAGGGCCCCTAGTTAGCTTCCTAGGATTAAACTTACAACCTGCAGTTCACAGCTCTGGGGCCCAACATATAGACAGAACTTATAATCACTACTCCTATGGAACTATATCAAATTGATTACTACTGATTGGAATAGAGTAGGGGTCCCAATAAATTATTTATTATTATTTCTCACAATGGTTTGGGGTATGGGGACAGAGGTGGGGTGGAGTAGTTTGAGAACCAGGAAGAGCTAGTTGGCAAGTTTGGTTCAAATACAAAGGGTGTCAAGTAAGATAAGGATGAAAAGGTTCAAATCTCAGTTCTTATAGGCTGTGTGACCTTAGGCAAGTCACCTCTCCTCTCTGAGCCTCAGGATCCCAAGCTGTAAAATAAATATCATCTTACTAGTACTATATATCTTACAGAGGTGTCCCAAGGAAAGTGCTCTATAAACCTAAAAGTGTTGTTGAAATTTATTCTGAACAAAGGTTATTGGTTTTGCCTTCTGTGTCCATCCATTATTGCCTCTGCCGGCTACATGACCTTGGTGGCATTTTTCCTTTAGGATTTGTTAACTAACTCTAGTTAGTAATTTGAGGGTAAAAGAGGGATGCTCCTCAGTCTCTATCAGGGGAGACCAAATGTCTGGAGTGAGCAAAGAATTGGAGTGAAGAGAAGATCCCCCAGTGATGATCTGGGCTAGAGGGAAGAGAGTAATTAGGTTAGAGTAAAAGCAAAGTGTTTCAGGTCCTCAAAAGACTGGAACTCAAAAGGATAAAGATGATGTGGGTGGCAGAGGAAGAGGAAAGGCAACTCCATGCAAGAAAGGGAGAGGGGAGACTTGGCTAAGACTCTGGCCAAGGGAGTCTATGCAAACACTACTGGACAGAGGCATATGGACCAGCCAGGATGCTCTGTAATCCTAGGCACACCAAGAAGCTGCAGTAGCTAACCTATAAACAACACTGTAAGGATTAAAGGTTGAAGAGACCCTGGAGGTCGAAATGGTTCCCCAGAAGAGGAGACTGAGGTCCCAAGAAAGGAAGTGACTGCCTTACTCATTGTCCCCTAGTGAGTAGCAGAACTGGGATGTCAGTGTGGGACTTCTAACTGTAGATCTAAGGCTTTTAGCCTTCCCATCTCTACTAGAAATGTGTTTATTCTCTTACACACTTCTCTCATTGTCTAATTGTTTGTGTACAAGTCTTATGCGGTCCTTCCCCCCAATTATATCTTTGTGAATAAGTTAATTTGTCATATTTTGTGTCCCCAAAGTCCAACACAAACATGAAAACTCCTTTCACTGACGTATGGTAGATAATAATGGATCTTTGTACTAAATTGGGTGCAGTCTGTTTGGACACACCCACATACAAAAGAAGACTGCCTTAAGAATGGTATACACAATGACTACAATAATGCAAATGAAAAGAACAATACAATAAAATTGATGGCTGTGTAATTATAATGGATAATAGTGGCCCTAGCCAATTCAAGAGGAAATGGATCTTCCTCTTCTCCTTGTCCAGGTGGAAGACTATGGGGGTGGAGGATTGCATACACTCTTAGATGTGACTGTGTTTGGATCTGCGTGCCTGTCTTTCTTTGTTACAAGGGAAGGCTCACTTTGGGGGTGGGGAGAGGGGCAATATCCAGAAATTGCAGTAACATAAAACAAGGTGTCACAACTTTTAACACTGCCTGAGGCTAAGAGGGTTAGTATATGACAAAGGCCTTTGAATACCTGTTCCATTCCAAGTTCTGCTTTGAGCCTCCATCTCCTTTTCTAGAAAATGGGACTGATAACCCCTGTACTACCCAACTCCTAAAGATCAAATGATGTTAGTCATATCCCATAAAGCACTATCTGTCTCCTTATCTGTCATTACTGTGGCCACTACCTGACTACTGGTTATGATGGGGGGAGAGGGAGTGATGATTCCTACCTTCTGTCACAGAGCCTCTTGGCCCTCCATGGGAGGTGGTACTATAGATGGTATCACAGTAGAAGCAAAGGCAGAAAACCACCTCCTGGCTCTGGGCTTGGTGACAGCTCCAAGCTCACTTGTTTCAGAAGGCTGTTGGCCCCAATCCCTGATGCCATGGCCGATGGCTGGGGGGCAGAGGCACCAGGAGTTGGTTGTGCTTCTTAGCATCCTGGATCTTTTCCCAGATGGTTCCTTCCACCTCATGACTGAAGACTGCTCAAACTCGTGGGGAGACTTATGGCATTCTATATGGGCCACCTGTACCATGGCTCATCAGAGTTGTAGGGCATCCCCCTGTAGCCCCAATCCCACCCCCAAAATGTTAACTTTACCAAACCAAGCAATGCTTGGTGCATACTAAGTGCCATATGTTTATATATTCAGATGGTTAGGTAGCATAGTGGATAGAGCACTGGACTTGGAGTCAGAAAGACCTGAGCTCAAATCCAGCCTTAGATACTTAATAGTGGTGTGACCCTGGGCAAGTCACTTAACTTCTTTTTTTTTTTTCATTTTCAGTAAAATTTTGTTAAAGATCATTGAAATCACCAGATATAGAGACTGGGTTGCTAGATAGCTTTCTGGTGAGTATATCTAAAAGATATACAGATACATATATATATATACACATATATACTTATATATCTACATATATACACATATGTACATATATGATTTTTATATTTAGAAATTTTTATTAGCTACCCTTTTGTTCCTTTTTTGAATAAGAAACATTTTAATTTAAAGTTTTGAGTTCCAAATTCTATCCCTTTTTCCCTCCTTCCCCTCCCCCCTCCTTGAGGCAGTAAGCCATCAGATATAGGTTATACAAGTCACTTAACTTCTGTTAGCCTCAATTATCTCATCTATAAAATGGGTATGATAATAGTACCTTCTTATTACTCTTTTTTTTATTTGCAGGGCAATGGGGGTTAAGTGACTTGCCCAGGGTCACACGGCTAGTAAGTGTCTGAGGCCGGATTTGAACTCAGGTACTCCTGAATCCAGGGCCAGTGCTTTATCCACTGCGCCACCTAGCTGCCCCAATAGTACCTTCTTTACATGGTAGTTGAGAGGATCAAATGAAATATGTATAAAGTACTTTGCATACTTCAAGCACTAACACTATAATAGCTACTACCTACAATTATCGCCATACTTACTACTATTGTCAACGCATCCATCCATCCATCCATCCATTCATTCATTCAAGGAGGTAAATGAAACCTCAGGGGAGTGGGATACTCCCAAGGGGTAGGAGGCCACACTAAGTCTGGCCTAGCCTTGCTTGCTCAGGATGACTCAGTGATAGTGGGAATGAAAATGATTGAGGATGTTGGAAGTGTCTGGTCATGCTAATTTTCTCCAAATAGGACTCCAGACCTAGAGTTATTGGAATACTCAGAGGCCAACTAGTCCAACCCCCTCATTTTTGAGAGGAGAGAACAGACCCAGGGAGGGGAGGGGACTTGTTCAAGGTCACACATAGGCTCCTAGTTCTTTTTTTTTTTTAAGTGAGGCAATTGGGGTTAAGTGACTTGCCCAGGGTCACACAGCTGGTAAGTGTTAAGTGTCTGAGGCCAGATTTGAACTCAAGTACTCCAGACTCCAGGGCCAGTGCTCTATCCACTGTGCCACCTACCTGCCCCTAGGCTCCTAGTTCTAAGGGATGGCAGGGTCCTCAGAGGCCATCCAGTCCAACCCCCTTGTTTAGCAGAGGAGGAAACTGAGACCCAAGGAGGGGAAAGGACTTGTCCAAGGTCACAAAAGTATTTAGCGTCAGAGATAAGATTTGAACCCAAGTTCTCTGACTCTAAGATAGTAGTGTACTTTAGAGGAAGTATCATGTAATAAAATGAGATGACGTATGTAAAGGAAAGGCTATTGCCAGAGGTGACAAACTTTGGTTTCACTCCAGTTAGTACAAACCCACGTGGAGATCAGCTTATGCAGCTTACTGAATGGCTGCTGCCTAGGACATCCTTTGAGTTCCCTTCCATGCTACAGAAAACTTAGAAGTCATCTAGGTTGGGACAGTGCTGGGGCAATGGTCATGAGATTTCTTCCTTTCACTGATGTAGTCCCTCCAAATAAGGCCTCCCCGCCCATCCCCATCAGAACTAAGGTCACCACCAACCTCCTAGTTGCCTCCTTGTAGAAGCCTCCTGAACAAACCAATCCTTATCCCAAATGCCGAAAGTTACAGGTGTGTAGTACCGCAGAGGTGGGCAGCTAGGTGGTGCTGCAGTGCATAGACCGCCAGACCTGAAGTCAGGAAGACTCATCTTCTGGAGTTCAAATCTGGCCTCAGACACTTACTGCTGTGTGATCCTGGGCAAGTCACTTCACCCTGTTTGTTTCAGTTTCCTCCTCTGTAAAATGAGCTGGAGAAGGAAATGGCAAACCGCTCTGATACCTTTGCCAAGAAAACCCCAAATGGGGTCACAAAGATTGAACAACAAAGTACACTGGAAAGAGCACTGGCCTTAGAGTCAGAGGAACTGGGTTCAAATCCTGACTCTCATGTTTAACTACTTTTTTGACCTTGGGAAAATCATTTTGACTCTCTGTGCCTCAGTTTCTTCCTCTGTAAAAAGAAAAGGTTGGAATAGATGGCTTCTGAGGTCCCTTCCAGCTCTATAGCAAGCCCTTTAAATTGTCTGCCTCAATGTCCTCCCCTGTTTGTCCCTTCCACCTCTAGACCTACAATCCCATGCTTTGACTTCAGGAACCCAAGTCATCAGCCACAGCTACAACTTATCAATAAAGGTAACCCACAGATAAAGAACCAAATTCATTCATATTTATTTGAAGCTGAATTCTTTGGTAGCATCTTACAAAGTCTAACTTACACAGATAAAGAACCAAACTCATCTCTATTTGTTTTAAGCTGAATCCTTGGGAGCAACTCACATAGTGAACTGGAGGCTAGGGATAGGTATGGAAACTTAACTTTTCATTTCATTAATACAGAGACCTCTAGGGATGTGGTATCCTATATAAGTAAAATTATAGCTCTAAAGGATAATTAAGGCTTTTTTCCAGGGTTGTGGCATGAGGGAATTGTTTGGGGGAGGGCAGGGGAAGGGTTAAACTATTTCTTCCCCATGCTGGTCTGGGGACTGCCATGTGTGCACTTCATGTTCTCCAGGTCTTCCATCAATTCTCCAGGTTCTTGATCCACTCTTGTCTACTCAGGCATCTTCCGTTTTGCTCTTGTCATTGGCTCCTTGGTTGTTCCCAACATCCCCTAGACAAAAAACAACAACAACAACAACAACAACGACAACAACAACAACATAGCAAAGCTTCTTTTCACTGCCCCCAAACTCTCCAAATGTTTGGTTTACATGCACTGTCTTTCTTAGCCATTGACTCCATTCTTAACCCCCTACTCCCTCAGAGGCAGCCTTGCACATAGAGTTCCATAAGTGGGTTGAATCAAAGTAACTCCTCTTTCCTCCCTCCTCTGTCCTCCTCCTTCCACATGCCTTCTTCTTCCCTCTCTACAATAACCCTAATCCTCTCAGAGGAATATATAAGGAGTGGGAAGCCAGATGGGGAGATGGGAGAGGGAAAATGGGGAAAGGAACCAAGGAGGAGAACCGGAAGAGCTAGAGGAGAAAAGATGGAGCAAGGCAGAAAGGGATTTTTCTAACTGAAGCACAGAGGCATCTGCTTGTTAAAAAAAACAAATCAGGTTTCCTGGCCTCCTTCTTAAGGACCAAGCATGTGGCTCCAGAGGCCTGCCTTCCCTGTGCAAGGTGGGAAAGAAGACTTTGTGTCTGAGGAGCTGCTGGGGGAGAGGGGAGGCAGCGCTGAGAGATGGCTGCAGCTGCTGCTGCTGAACTCAAGGTCTGGAACGGGGAGGTGGCCCAGCTCTCCAGAAGCCTTCTCCAGGCATGTCACCTATGCTTCCAGCCTTCCATTTCTCTTCCTCCTTGCCTTCTGAGGGTTTGCTTGGGGACTGGAGCTTCTTACAGTGGCAAAGAGCTAAAAGCTTAAGAGCTGTTGCCCTCAGGGGCAGCTGGGTGGTACAGTGGATAAAGCACTGGCCCTGGATTCAGGAGGACCTGAGTTCTAATCTGGCCTCAGACACTTGACACTTACTAGCTGTGTGACCCTGGGCAAGTCACTTAACCCCAAGTGCCTCAAAAAAAAAAGAGTTGTTGCCCTTCTTGAGCATTGAGGAAACCTCTGGAGTCTGGGGGGAGGGGGAGCCACCCTCATCTTACACACACATACACCCCATTTCCTGTTCAGGTTGTATTTAGCCACACAAGACTAGTCTATCCTAGAAGCCCGTAATGGTTGCCTGCTTCAAGGTGTAATGAGATGAATCCTAAATAGGCACAAAAATCCCACCTCTGACACCAGTGAACTCTGTGACCTTGGGCAAGTCCCTTCCCTTCCCTGGGCTTCAGTATCCTCCTCTGTAAAAGGAAGGAAGCTAAAGTTGGACTAGGTAGCACTTGAGGGCCCTTCCAGCTCTCGATCTAAGATCCTATGTGTGACCCTGGGGACATCACTTCACTTCCATGGGCCTCAGTGCCCTCATCTGTAAAAAGATAGGGCTTAGACTCAGCTTATAAAGTCCCTCCTGTCACTAATATTTTAGGGTTTGTTCCATTGGAAGCAAATCCAATGCTTTATTTAGATGACATAACAATCTTTCTTCTCCACAGATTTGGTCACGTAGCCCCTTATTCTGCCAACTTTTGTTGCCTACTGATTAAAGTCAAATCCCTTTGATTGGCATTCAAGCCCCCTCCCTTGTCTGATGCCACCCTGCCTTTCCAGTGTAATCTCATGTTACTCCTTTCCATGCATCCTATGCCCCAGCCAAGCTGGACTTCTCACATCTCCCTGCCATTTTCTTTGAAATCCAACTCAAGATGCTTCTTCCTCTGGGAAGCCTTCCCATGCCTCCCTAGTTGTTAATGACCACCCCACTCTGACCTCACCCAGCACTTTGTTTTACCCCTCTCTAATGCTTTTCACTGGAATCATATATTAGTAGAGCCAAGGAGATCAAGGAGTAGATCCACCCCTTCTCCCATCATTCTACAGCTGGAGAAATTGAGAGCCTAAGTAGGGAAGTGACTTTTCTAAAGTCTAACTGAGGAAGTTAGTCACAGAACAGAGACTTCCACATGGGGCTCGGCCATTTCTACCGTGCCAATTTTGAACACTTGTTCAAAAATGACTCTCCCTCTCTGGGTTATTGCTTTCAGGTGCACAGTGCCCTCTTACGGTTTCCAGCTTTCCAGGGGCCTCCCCATGGTGATCCTCCCCTACACTTACCCTTCCTCAGGGTGCCCTGTTGACCTAGAGCACATATTATGAACCTTATCTGTGTCATTAGCCCCTTTGGCTATCTGGTGGAACCCCCTTCTCAGAATAATGCATACATATCTAGGATTACAAAGGAAATCAATTATAGTGAAATACAGTTTATATTTATTTATTTGACAGGGCAGTGAGGGTTAAGTGACTTGCCCAGAGTCACACAGCTAGTAAATGTCAAGTCTCTGAGGCTGGATTTGAACTCAGATCCTCCCGAATCCAGGGCCGGTGCTTTATCCACTGTGCCACCTAGCTGCCCCTAAAAATATTTTTAAAAGGTCCCAGGCCCCCAGGTGAAGAAGCCCTCCTCTAGATTTTTGCCAATCTACTTTTTCCATTGCAGTGGCACCTACCCTAAGGCATTCACTAGGCCCTTTAATGCCCTGACCCAGAGGAGTGACTGGAGATGTCAATTCAGGCACAGAGGCAGGTCAGATGGGGGAAAGAGAGACTCAGGGGCATGTGAGCCTTGAAAAACCCAGGAAGTCACAGTGTGCCTCCATCAGATTGTCCGCCAACATTTAGCGCCAGCCCTAGCTACATCCTGCAAAGGATGATAGGATTGTGAAATTGGAAAACTAAAACTCCCCCTTCATTCCCATACCTTTCAACATACACACCAGAGGTCTTCTAGCAAAACTGAGTGACCACTTGGCATGGATGTTCTAGAAGGCCCTCTTGTCCTGCTGTGCACAAAGTCTCTGAACCTAGATTTCTTTTAACACTGGTATGGGTTGGACTCTAAGGGCTCTTTCAACTCTGCAATTCCGTGATTCTTTGCTAGTACTTTCCAGAGCTCCTGTTTCACTAGCAGAGCCTTCAAGAACCCAGGATACCCTCCATGCCACAATGAAGTCTATTACAAGATGCCAAATAATCATGTCATTCTCCTGCTCAATAAGCTGCAGCGGTTCTCTATTACCTCTAGAATCAAATACACACTCTTTTGTTGGGCATCTAAAGTCCTTCACAACCTGGTTCTAATTTGCTTTTCTAGCCTTATTATACATCACTTTGCTTCATTTACTCTGCAGTCCAGCCAAAATGATCTCCTTGCTATTCCTCATGTTATGGGAATACAGTGGTGTTATGGGGTTAGGACTATTTTAAGTTTAAACTGGCCAGCTTCCTTGAGAAGACAGACACACCTTCAAGCAAGAGAGATGAGCCTATTAGGCATGGCTTCTGCCCAAGTGGCACCTGGGGGACAGAGATGACTCGAGAGATCAGAGTCACCTTTCACTCAACTTCTCCCTGCCCACCCACCCCCAGTGGGGGATGTTCCACCCTCAGGTGATCACCCCCAGTAAGGGAACTTTCCACAGTCAGATGATCACCCCATCTGTCCTTCCACCATCCGTCCTCTATAGAAGTTGGTTTTTTCCTTTCTCCTGCTCGAGGAATAGGTATCTCAGAGAATCATCCAAGGACTTCTCTCTTGGTTTCCTTTCTCTAGCGCCTGAATAAAATATTATTTTGTTCTAATTGGATCTGTGTATAAGAGGGTGTAATTAATTTTTGGGGGGTGAGGAAATTGGGGTTAAGTGACTTGCCCAGGGTCACACAGCTAGTAAGTGTTAAGTGTCTGAGTCCGGACTTGAACTCAGGTCCTCCTGACTCCAGGGCCTGTACTTTATCCACTGTACCACCTAGCTGCCCCCCGAGGGTGTAATTGTTTAAAGAGGAATTCCTAAGGACCCCCACATCACCAATTTCCCTGTGAAGGATCACTGGAGTGCCACACCCCTAACCCCTACAATGTGGAAGGGATAACTGTGCTACCTCCTACACCTTTGCTGATCCCACCTCAGCTGCTAGTGCTTCCCCATTGAAATCACCTTGAATCTACTTTGTACATATTTTGAATATTCTTAAAAGGGTTCATGCTCTTCTCACCCCCCAAAAAGGATGGAAACCCCTTGGGTATAGGAACTGTTTCATATTTGTCTCTGTCTCCCCAGCACTCAGCACTGTGCCTGTGACCCATAGTAGGCGATTAATAAATGTAAGTTAAAAAAAAAGAAAAAAAAAAGAAAAGAGGGCAGCTAGGTGGCACAGAGGATAAAGCACAGGCTCTGGATTCAGGAAGACCTAAATTCAAATCCAGGCTCAGACACTTGACACTTACTAGCTGTGTGACCCTGAGCAAGTCACTTAACCCTCATTGCCCCACAAAAAAAAAGAATAAATGTAAATTGATAGATTGATTGATCAGAGGATGAGTTTCCAAGCTTAAGTAAATGGGGCTGGAAGCTCATTTCCTGTTCTCATGACAATGGATGGAACTCCAGCTACTGCCCCCTTCTAATCCAAACTGTTAGTTTATTTGAAAAAAAAGCAATCCCTATCTCACGTATGTCTTTGTAAACCCTCCCAGGCCCTGCCTAGCTGGTGTCTGGGTAATTAAGATAACACACAGCCCAGCTGCATTCCCCTGAGGCCCCATGGAAATAGCCTACATTAACCCCAACACTCTAGTCTCACTCCCCATAGGGAATCTGAGCATTGCACTGGATGGCTTCTCTGACTAGAAAGAAAGGAACGGATGATCAAAGCCAACCCATGCTGGATTCTCCATTTTGAAACATTCTCTAGAAGGGAACAGAAAAGGACCCGTGCTCAGAGGAGCATTTTCACATGGTCTTTCCAATCCTCTGAATCTTTTCCATCAAAAGCCAGAGGAGAGACAGAGGTGCTAAGCACTGGTGTGCACTTGGACCAAGCATATACCTTTAAGGAAAGCTCTGTTAGGGTACAAAGTGGGAAAGGGACATGGAGCCATGCCGTATGCTGCCATGACGTTTCTATTGGTCTTATGAGGTTTAAAGTAGAAATGTGGTTTAGGGATTAGCATATGTGCCTGGGAGTTAGAAAGCCCAGAGTCCTTATCCCACCTTCTGATCCTAGCTGGTTTTTGTGACTGTGGATTTCTCAGGGCAGCTAGGTGGCGATGCAGTGGAGAGAGGGCAGGCACTGGAGTCAGGAGGACCTGAGTTCAAATCCAACCTCAGACACTTACTAGCTGTGTGACCCTGGCCAAGTCACTTAAACCTGTTCGTCTCAGTTTCCTCATCTGTAAAATGAGCTGGAGAAAGAAATGGCAAAACCACTCCAATATCTTTGCCAAGAAACCCCCAAATGGGGTCACCAACAGTCAGACATGACTGAAAAATAACTGAACAAATGGGTCTCTCATCTGTAAGATGCAAGAATGAGCTCTTAGGGCCCTTCTAGCTTTCAGCATTCTACACCTAAATCCCTATTTATCTCTTTAAAATATTATTGATATTCTTCTTTTAAAAGGACACACAGCTAGAAAATAGCAGTCAGAATTAGAACTCAACAATAGAAGGCAAGGACTGTGGCTTGTTGTTATTGTTTGATCTTTGTTACCCCCATTACCTATCATAGCACCTTGCCCATAGTAGGCACTTGTTGGATTGGAATGGTAACTTGGCCCTCAGACTCACAAGATCAAAGAATCTGAGAGTTAGAAAGGAATTTGGTAACCATCTAGCCCATCATTCCCAAAAGAACTCCCCACTCTAACCCACAAACAAGTGAACATCTATTGAGACTGTTGGTATCAAGTGGATGGAATCAAGGACAAGACCCCCTCCCACCCCAGCACTAGCTTCTGGTTCCCCCAGAACACCTCAGTAAAGATTTGCCAAATGGACTACACTGAGTCATGAGGTCCCAGCCTGCTCTGGTGGAGGTGGTTGGGTGCCAGGGGCCATTTGGATGTTGGCAGAGAGGTGACATGTGTGGCAATGGGAAGATCCCTTCTCTGTTAAATAAAGAGAATGAATAAGACAATCTCTAAGGCTCCCTCCTTCTTCGCTATCCTGTGCACTAAATTCTCTTTTGAAAAAGTTTTCCTGATGCCCTTTTTATGACCATCAGAATCACTTCCCTATGGCATTTCCCTTTCTGCTGCCCCTAGTCCAGTAGAACCCTCCTTTGTAACCAAGTTGAGATAAGCAAAACAAATCAGCATATTGGCCATGTCTGTTCTTCAGCTGTAGCCCACCACCCCTGTGACAAGAGTGGGGCATGCATCAGCATCAGTCCCTCATGACATCAGAGTGAGAACTAGCCTTCACGTCATTCTATACACTTAGTCTTGAACATCCCAAGACCCTAAAGAGTAAATCAGGAAAGCCACCAGCCAGCCCAAGGAGAAGTTCCTAACTTCACAACCCTCATCTTTCCAAGCAAGTGCAATGAAAGAAGAAAGAAAAAAGGACTCCAGAGGACTTCCCCACTCAGGGCTCTACAAAGGTTCCTCTTGGCTAACAAGATAGGCTCCAAATATCTTCGCTTGGCATTTAAGGACCTTCATAGGCTGTCACTAACCCTATCTCCCAGTGCTCCCCAAAATGGACTCACAAGACTGGTCTACTGACTTTCTCCTCCCAATGCACAGTATTCTCATTCCATTTTGTATTCCTTCCTATGCATGTTTTCTTCAGCTGTTCATCATGCCTGGAATTCCCCTTCCCTCCCCAGTTCCCTTCCAAATCCTCCCTAGCCTTCAAATACCACCATAGACTACCCATGTTCTTAACCTGAGGCCTGTGAACTTATTTTTAAAAATATTTTCATAACTGTATATCAATATAATTGGTTTACTTTATAATTTTATACATTTTATCTTGTGCCTTTAAAAACACTATTCTGAGAAGGGATCCAGGATATCTGCCGACCTTGGTCTCCAGAAGGCCCTCTCTGACCCCTTCAGGCTCCACCTAGAGAACGTGTCTGTGTCTCCCATTTGGAAACAAGATAATAATGACAAGAACAATACCACCATCAATAATGACAAACATTTCTGTGGCACTGTAAGATTTGCAAAGTCATGTCCTTGCAATAGCCTCATGGGGGAGACAGTCTAAGTATCCAACCCCAATGCTTGTTGAAATCTAAGCAACAGGCATTCTTTGTTGACTTACTTGGTCTTTCCTGTGGGACAGGAAAGGTCATCTCCCCCCCCTCCCCCACTTTGAGCTGATTACAAATTTCTTACAGAATGCTCTTCAATGTCCTAGGACTTGAACGAAGAAGTACAATGCTATTGTCAAACCTGAAGGTTTGACCTCATCACCCACAAGGAATCCCCCAACACGGACTCTGAATTGGATCTCCTCCATCGCCACAGGAAACATCTCTGGCGAGATGATCACAGGATTATTGAAAAGGATTATCTCTGCTGGATCTTTCAAAGAATTTGAAATAGTATTGATGCATGACTGGGAGACATTCATCATTTAGGATTTTAGAGTAGCAAATAAAGCAGTTAACATTCTTTCAAAGGACCCCCTACTTATATCAAAGTTTAAAAACCAGGTTATTTGTAATACATTTGGAAAATACTGTCACATATGTTGACCACTGCAGAGGACTTAGAACTAAAAAAGTAGCCAACACATACAAAAGCATTAGTTGTTACCACGGCTGCTGCTGTTGGACGGAGGGGTGGGGAAATGGACCAGTGGACCCATGGATAAGCTCTACTGGGATGGGGCAGTGTTGAAGGAAAGCAAGGGGAGACAAACTCAAAGGTTAAGGGGAGAGGTAAGCAGCTTGTTCAGGTTTAACTCAGTAAACTATTGTTTAAAATAATCAAGATTCAGCCAAAATAAAGCTTTATAACACAAAAAGCCATACCTTGAATCGCATCCAAATGAACCATCTGCCAGTACAAACTAGAGAGTATGATTCCTGAATACACTGAATACTAAGTTAGACATAGCTGTGGAAAAGCCTTTAATCACCAGCAATAAATACACAATTCATCTATCAACTTCTGTACACATAAGTAAGGGAAAGAAGAGAAATGACTCCATATTCATTGGTGGAAAGGGGTTTTGTTTGGCTGTTGCTGTTATTGTTGTTACTAGTTTGTTTTGTTTTGTTTTTCCAGGGCAATGAGGGTTAAGTGACTTGTCCAGGGTCACACAGCTAGTAGGTGTCGTGTCTGAGGCTGGATTTGAACTCAGGTCCTCCTGAATCCAGGGCCGGTGCTTTATCCACTGTGCCACCTAGCAGCCCCTTGTTGTTACTGTTTTTCAAGAAATGGGTTATTAGTTGAGTCTTGGATGCAGAGGGGGAAAAGAAGTTACCAGAAGCACTGATAACAGCCCAGGCACAAAAATGGTGATGATGATATGACATTAACCTGGCAATGGTCTAATGATTTTTGCTAAATTGGTATTTTGGGCCAAGCTTCAACCTGGTTGAAAATATTTTGTAAATGGGGGCAGCTAGGTGGCACAGTGGATAAAGTACCGGCCCTGGGTTCAGGAGGACCTGAGATCAAATCCAGCCTCAGACATGACACCTACTAGCTGTGTGACCCTGGACAAGTCACTTAACCCTCATTGCCCCATTAAAAAAAAAGAAAGAAAAGGAAAATATTTTGTAAAAACATAAACCACACTCAATTCATTCACAGAACGCTTTTCAATTCCCAGGCAACCAATGAAAAAATTTCCTAAACTCCCCCCAGTTTGTCAGCTTGGACATTAGCCCAGAAGGCACCTCCAAAGATAAACCTTTACAATGGAGCAATTCTGCGTCTTTAAAGACGTGTGTTAATTAAGTACTCAGCCTGCTCCATAATGTTACTAGAGATGCCCACAGCATTTCTAAGAAGTGTCAGAAATTATTATAAAATTACCAAAATACAGAGAAATTAATAGCTGGTGGCTAGAAGGGCAGGTTGCATTTTAAAATTTGGGAAATATCCATTTTAATGTAAATAGGGATAAAATACTTGATCTTGTATCTTTCTGCTAATTCCCTATGTCTATTGGATAACAGACTTTTATTACAGATATTTGATGGAAAGATTTTCCCAATCCCCAATTGGAATTTTCCCTCCCCAAATCAAAACACTGGCTTTGTTCTTGTAACAAGCTTCTAAATGTTAAGTAGTAAAAAATACCGATTTTATCATTTTATGATCTCCTTTATCCCTTATTTGGCCAAGAATTTTTCCTCTAGGGGGCAGCTAGGTAGCACAGTGGATAAAGCACCAGGCCTGGATTCAGGAGGACCTGAGTTCAAATGTGACCTCAGACACTTGATACTAGCAGTGCGACTCTGGGCAAATCACTTAACCCTCATTGCCCCGCAAAATAAAATAAAATAAAGAAATTTTTCTCCTAGCCATAGTTGTAGAATTCACTTTTTCCTATTCTGCTCCAATTTTTTAAATGATAAGGCTTTTTATATTTAAGTCATGCGGCCTATTGAGGTATATGATGTGAAATGCTAATTTAAGCCTATTTTCTGCCAGTCAGGGAATTTTAAATTGAAAGACTTATGGTATCTTCTGAATGGAACATTAAATAATATTCATATTTCTCAGCACAACTTGGTACCCTTTACAAAAACATACCATGTGCCTAGGGCACAGAAAGGTTATAAATAAATGTTGAAAAGCAGGAATACTAAATTTATCCTGTACTGTTCACAACCCAATAAAACCAGTAATTAACAAAGGGAAAATAAGCAAAAGATAAAAACTGAAGTAGAGACTTAATAACACTAATATATCTTGGTGGATTGCTTCCCAGATAGTTTATGCATTTTGTAGTTATTTTGAATGGAATTTCTCATTGGCATTTCCTGCTCTTTTTTGTTTTTGCTAAATAGAAATGCTGACAATATGGGGGATTTATTTTGTAACCTGCTACTCACCTGAAGCTATTAATCATATCAATTAAGTTTTTTCTTTATCCTCTACAGTTTCTTGAGGAAATTATCACATCATCTCTAAACAGGTCTAATTTTGTCTTCTCTTTGACTCCACATTCTAAGGTCCCTTCTGCCCCTAACAACGAGAAGCATTCTATAGTGGTCAGACTCTTGTACTTGAGATCAGGAGAGACCCAAGTCCAAGTTCAAATGTTGATCTTACCTGTATACTTTTATTTCTCCCCTCTTATTGCTATTTCTAGAAGTTGAAATCAAATAATAGTGAGAAGGGACATCCTTGCTTCACCCTTGTATTTATGAGTAAAGTTTCTTGTGTTTCTCCAATGCAAAAAATGCTAACTTTTGGTTTTTGATAAATATTTTTGTCATATTTAATAGGGAGCATACCATGACTATCCCTTATAGGGTTTTGGCATAAATGAGTAATGTATTTTGTCAAAGAATTTTTCTGTATCTGTTGCTATAATTATGTGTTTTCATCAGTTTTTTTGTTTGTTTTTTCGTTTTTTAGTGAGGCAATTGGGGTTAAGTGACTTGCCCAGGGTCACACAGCTAGTAAGTATTAAGTGTCTGAGGCCGGATTTGAGGTACTTCTGACTCCAGGGCCAGTGTTCTATCCACTGTGCCACCTAGCTGCCCCTAGTTTTGTTTTTAATGTGACTAATTATATTGATAAACATTTTTCTAATGGCAAACTATCCTTGCATGCCTCCTATAAATCCAACTTGGTCCCAGTGGATAATTTTTTATTAAATTGGATAAAGTACCGGCCCTGGATTCAAGAGGACCTGAGTTCAATTCCAGCCTCAGACACTTGACACTTACTAGCTGTGTGACCCTGGGCAAGTCACTTAACCCTCATTGCCCCTCAAGAAAAGGAAAAAAATACCCAATATTCACAGAGACACACATGAATGAAAAATATTTTAAAGTATTACTTTCTCAGCTAGAAAAGCCATCAGTTTCTACTCCAGATATCCAACCCTCTCGAAGAGCCCTGAGCCATAAATATAACATGATATTACTCTCATCTCTTTAACCCTATAAACATTTTCCCCACAATAACCTAGTTAGATAGTGAAAAGACAAGAGTTATAATTCCCATTTTTCAAAGAATGAAAATGAGGCTCAAAGTTGGGAAGTGACTTGCCCAAGGTCACACAGCTGGTAAGTGTTTTACTGATGCCTAATAGGCTCATAGATTTAGGGTTGGAAAGGACCTTAGAGGTCATCTAGGGCCAACACTCATTTTACTGATCAGGAAACTAAAGTCCAGAGGGGCTTAATGTAACTCACGAAATTAGAAAGTAAGGCAGAATTTGAACTCAGGGTCTCTGACTTTAAAGCCAGTCTAAAACTGCTTCAAAGTAGGGTCTTTCAACTTCAAGAGGCACAATAGTGCACAGAGGGCTGGGCCTAGAGACAGTAAGACCTGAGTTGAAATCTGGTCCAAGACACTTCCTAGTTGTATGACATTGGGTAAGTCACTTCACCTCTGTTTGCCTCAGTTTCCTTATCTATCAAATGGGGATAACAATAATATCACCTACCTCGTGGGATTGTTGTGAGGATCAAATGAGATTATATTTGTATGATACCTAGCACAGTGTACGGTACATGGTAGGCACTTAGTAAATGTTCCTTCTTTCCCTCCCTTCAAGTCTAGTGTTCATTTGTACTGTTTTACTACACCTTGTCCACTATATTATAGTTGCCATCCCTTCTCCCCCTCCTCTGTTCCATTCTCTCAGGGCCCTGCCCTCTTTACTTTCCAAAGTTACAGCAGACAGTTATCTCAATGATTATGTGTTCAGAGCTGAAAAGAGGTGAATGGTTTACCCCTCTTAGGGAGGCTAGACAGTTCTGTAACCACGGGAAAGAATTTTACAGGTATAATAATAGTTCTCATCACAGAACATCAGAGCTGAAGGAAATAGACTTTAGAGATCAGAGTCCCTTCTCCTTGTTTGTTGTTGTTGTTCAGTTGTATCTGACTCTTGGCGACCCCATCTGGGATTTTCTTGGCAAAGATACTGGGGTGTTTTGCCATTTCCTTCTCCAGCTCATTTCACAGATGCGGAAACTGAGGCAAACAGGCTTAAGTGACACATCCAGGATCACAAAGGGAAAGTGTCTGAACTCACATTTGAACTCAGGTCTTTCTGACTGCAGGCCTGTCATTCTAGCCACTGCAGTGCCACCTAGCTGTCCTATCTTCTTGTTACCAATTGAGGAAAATAACTTCTAGAGAGGGTAAGAGACTTGCCCAAGACCACATAGTAAGTTTATGGCAAAGCTGGCTCTAGAGCTGCTTTTCTGTCTATTATTTTATTGTAAAGGGCCTTAGATTGGGAGTCTTGGTACCTGACCTACTGAGGAGGTAGGGCGGGGCCTCAGAGATGGCCGGGTGGGGTTAAGGCTGAGGATCACAGAACACCAAAGCTGGAACTGGCTTCAGAGACTATCTAATCTAGTTCAAATCCCTCATTTTACATAGGAGGAAACTGAGGCCCAGGGAAGGAAATGAACTTGCCCAAGGTTCCAGAGATAGTAACGGATTCTAGAGTACCCAAGTCTTTTGATTCCCAATCCAGTAGTCCTTTTCTTTTCTTTTTGTTTTCACACAATCAAGGCAACATTTATTCATTAAAAAGATTTGTTCACAGTTGACAACAAGGTTAAGCCAGAGGGGACTCAAGGATGAAACTGGAATGAGGACAATAAATGAAAGATGGGGAAAACTTGCAAAGATTTTGATAACAAATCTTTTTGCCATCAAAAATGTTCAGACAGTCCCAGATGTGCTTCTGGGGAAGTGGGAATATCACTGAAGAAAACAAAGATGGGGGAAACAGCTGGACCAGACCAAGAAGACACAGAGGAGATACGTTCTGGGGAGACACAACTATGAGGGCATCAAGGGACCCCTATTCAAAGTATGTCAAGGACAAAAGACCAAGAGCATCACCAAAAACAAACCCAACCTCTCCCACCTTATTAGAGGCAGCTAGGTAGCACAGCGGATAGAGTATTAGGCTTGGAGTCAGAAAGACCTGGCTTCAAATCCTGCCTTAGACACTTACTGGCTACATTACCTGGGATGTATCATTTACCCTCTCTCAGCTTCACTTTCCTCATCTGTAAAATGAGATGCTTGAAATCAATTGTCTCTAAGGCCCCTTCCTGCTCTAAATCCAGGACCCTATTGTTTCCCGCCCAAAAGAGAACATCATTAACCCATAAGCCCAATTTCCCATATATGTAAAGTAAAAATATCTCTATACATAATGAGATTAAGAAGGGTATGACAACTGTATTACAAAGGAACAGGCAGACTTTCCAAAGTGACATTCCACATAAGGCCAAGTCATTACTACATCACAACTGACTGCAAGCTGAAAACAATACAAAATGTCAGGGGCAGCTAGGTGGCACAGTGGATAGAGCACCGGACCTGGATTCGGGAGGACCCAAGTTCAAATGCAGCCTCAGACACTTAACACTTACTAGCTGTGTGATCCTGGGCAAATCACTTAATCCTTATTGCCCCACAAAAAAAAATGTCACTCTGCTCATTGTTTGCTTATTTAAAAGGTGAAAATGAGCCAAATGCTACCTGAAAGACTCTCTCTCAACAAGTTTTCTCCCATATACTTAGACAGAATTCGTTAAAAGATCCAACAGAGATAACTTTGTTTGACAACCCTCTGATCATTCATAACAAGTGAGGTATAAAATGAGGAAAATATGCTCACCAAAGGTGTCTGCTACCATCATGGAGGACAACCAGCAGGGAGGGATTCCCTATAGAAGGGAAAGGCCTTCAACTCTTCCTGCTTCCAGATGACATGCTCACTATATCAAGTTCTGGAATCCTAAATGAGATCCAATCTCTAAAAATTTTAACCTAATTATCTATACGGAAAAAAAGACAAGTGGATGAAGAATGCCTACTGCCAACACCACAGGACTTGTTCACTGGTATACATAAATGCATACACACATATGCATATCTATATACATCTCTCTCTCTCTCTCTCTCTCTATATATATATATATGTGTGTGTGTGTGTGTGGTATATATTTATATATTTGTAAATATATACTTATATATATACACATATATCTGTAGATATATATATATATGTGTGTGTGTGTGTGTATCTACATGGATAAAGATATAGATAAAGGTACAGATATAGATACAGTTAGAGATAGAGAGATGGAGATGGAGATGGATCTTGGACAGACTCTACAAACAGATTATGTATTAAGTCTGGTATTGAACAAGAGGAAACCCAGCTAACTTGCCTTCAGGAAATTGCAAAGTTCTTTTTAGAACTCCAAGTTCCTTGCTGAAACCAAATTCAAGCTTTTAAATACCAATCTGTTGTATGGTTCTGAATCATGGAACACTACAGGCACTAAAGCAGGGGTTCTTAACTTAGGGTCCATGAACTCATTTTATTTGTTTTGTTTTTAATATTTTTGATAAGTAGATTGCAAGAGAATCGGTTTCCGTTGTAACCCTGTGTTTTTCATTAGCTGTATTTACAAATAGAATCCTGAGAAGGGGTCCACAACACAAAACCGGGTTAAGGACCCCTGATCTAAAGAACAGAAGTGAATGTTTACCCAAAGAGTGCTAGGGAGGTACACAGTGGGCACAAACAGGCCATAACCCATTATAAACCAGGAGTTATGAAACATTAGTGGTATAAGAGATGTTATCAAAGGGATCTATTAGCTGAAAAGATAAAAAAAAGAGGTAGGTATGTGGTGAGAAGGTTCCCCAACACTTTAGGTAGGCCCCTGGTAAAAAAAAAAAAAAAAAACCCAAGTGAGAACATGTACTTTGCTAATAAGCACAGAATAGGTGGGTGCAGATTCATTGTAATCTGCATCCTATGAGGGACATGAATTTTAGACAAATCACAGACCCATTTGTGTATTAAAGGATAAAGAAGTTAACTAAAAAAGTTTAAATTGACCTTAAAATCCCGGGGAAGACACAAAGATTCTCATCTTCCCTCAGCTGTTCTCCAGGGAGAGGAGCAGGAGCCTTGAGTAGACAGTTAGTTTGAAGATGCTAAAAGCTAGAAAATGGTGCTGTTCTTATTCCTGATTTCATGACAGGTTTTGGAAAACACATGAAGCAATAGGCTTATGGGGAACCAAGGTTCAAGTCTTTTTGGTAAGTTTCTCTATCTTAGCCTTCACACCTACCCTGCCCCTAAATCTCTTCCCTATCCCATTTATGAAAAAGTTTATGACCAGGCAAATCTATTTTTGAAAATCTTGATAGACTCAACCATCATGGGAGGAATCTTACCCCTAAGTATTTTCTTAGAATGCTCAGAACTTACATTGCTGCCTGATGGAGCCAAGTGGGCACCGCTAGTGCTTGGGCCATCAGATGGCGCCTTGTCTTGGGCATGGCTGTGACCACTGTCAAGGGAGTTTCTGCTGCTCAAGGCATACTGGAGAGGCTTGATGCTGGCATTTTGGAGAACCACCGTTCCTTCCACTCTCAATATCTGTCTTCCTGAAATATCAGAAGGAGACCTGGACACAGGGTTAATAAATACCATCTTGGTCCGTCGGCCTTTGGGTCTTCTGGCATGAGCCAATCGGATTGAATTGGTTAAGTGGCGAAGCCGCATCTCCCGAGCATCATGGAGGCGAAGGTACATCTCACGCCAGGACTCAAATTCTTTTGGCAGTTCTCTTCTAAAATCTCGAGAGCAGTGAACTTTCCACAGGTTGTCAGAGTCCTCCAGGAATATAGGATTGTAGTCCTCGATTCTATAGAGCTGCTCGGGGGAACACTTCTCAAAAACTGGTGTCAGAATATTATAGGGCACTTGTCCAACTTCATAGATTAAGTCTATATTCTTCTCGAGGACCCTAATGCATTGTTCATACAGGGATAACACCCTTGGTGCGGAAGAATTTCTAAAGCCTGAGTATACGTTCATTTTGGAAGTAACCCTACCTACAGGTAATTCAGCTACTGTGTTCTCTTGGGTGGCGGAGGGTACTTGTTTTTGTGGATAAAAGTGGGCATTCGCTTCACCAGAAGAAAGAGGACAATAAACAGGCTGCACTGACAGAAGAGGCTGACAAATGACCTTAACTGATGATGAAACTGACCTTGAGGAGAGGGCTGGTAATGCTGGAATCACACGAGAGCTCTTTGGGGTATTGGCTGAACCAGCTCTAGCCTGGTGCTTCTTTGGCTGGCTAGAATTTTCCTTGGGTAGTTCTTTACTGGTGCTTTTAATGGCAGGTTTAATACTGTTCGGCTTCAGGTGGCCCTCCTTTCTGCTACCAGAAGTTGGAATTTTAGCCACCCTTCCTTTCTTAGGCTGGTCATAGACAAGGTATGATTCAAAGGACATCATGTGCTGTTCAAAGCCATCTTCCTCCTCTGACTCTTGAATTCCTTGAATTTTGGAGGGTGTTGTGTTTGCATTAAGGGGCTTCATTCTCTTCTCCTGTATCTTTAACTTGTTAGAAACTTCTTTATCTTTTACTTCTGGAGTTAATTCTCCTTTCTCTGTCTCTCCATGCAAGCTGTCCACCCTTAGCTTGGACTTTTCTACTTTTGTTTTCTGAGCATCCTTGCCTTTTGGTTTATTAATGGATTTGTCAGGAGCTATATCTGAAGGAGGGCCAGATTTCGTCTTGCCACTGTTGCCCTCTGTTTTCTTCTCTCTCTTGGGAGCACTGGGCACTGCCTGTTTCTCTTTGGGTCTGATTTTAGAGGATGGATTTGAATCCTCTTCTCTGGAAGCAACCTTAGGTAGCTTTTCTTGGCTCAACTCAAAGCTCTTCCCTTTCCCCTTGTCACTCAACTGAGATTTTTTTTTCTCAGAAGACTTGTGACCTCTGCACTGATGATGCTGGCGATGGACAGCCACTTTGACTTCAGGTTTCACACGACGTCTCTTTGGGTTGCCTCCTTCTTTGTCCTCAATAACCTGACTATGCCTTTTGTGGGGCTTCTGGGCTGGCCTGAGCTGATCTGACGGTTTTTCTTGGGTTTTGCCATAGTCCATGAACACTTGTTGAGGGTTTGTGGAAGCCTGAGATGACAGAACATGATACTTGTTTGATAATTCACAGTCCGAAGACCGCAAGAATGAAAACTGGTTCCCAGACCTCTTCCCAATCTCCCCTGCTTTTTTCTCCACTTTGACATCCCCTCCAGTCCCCACTTTTCTTGTTTCCCCCTCTCCTCTTGTCCCCACTTCTCCTGTCTCCTCTTTTCCTCTCGTCCCTATTTTTCCTGTCTCCCCTTTCTCTCGATTCTCTCTCGATTCCCCTTTTGCCATCTCCTTTCTGGTCTCCCCTTTTCTTGTATCCCCTCCTCCTTTCTGCATTTTGCCGGTGATGGCCTCTCTTCTGTCATTTTCACTTGCTCTTGCCTCTGCACAGGGTGAGCCTTTAAGGCTTTTATCAAGTTTTCGGTATTTCTTTGTCCCGCCCTCTGGACTGCGATCATCCCCCCCTACCTCCTTTTCCTTGGGCAACGAGTCCCGGGTGCGTTTTCTGGAGAGTCGTCCCTCAGACAACTGCGTCCGCCGCTCCTGCGTCCGCCGCTCCGGCTCATTAGTCTGGGCAGCGGTTTTCGGCACCGGCACGAGTTTCTTCCATTGGGCCACTAGGCCTCTGGCCATGGCTGCGACTCGCTCATATTTCCGCAAGGCATTCACGGTTTTCCCCACGCCAGTCCCCACGAGAATGTCCAGTGTGATTGGTAAACGAGAGAGACTCTTCAAGTGTTTTAGTAGTTTGGGGGGCGTGGGGCTTCGTACGAGCTGGGCCTGTAGGCGCCCCACTACCTCAAACAGCGAAGAGTTAAGCGAGTCCGCCATTACTCTCCCGCTCCGCTACCGGAACTGGGGTGCATGGCACGTTCAGTGGCATCCCCAAGAGGCAGGAAGAGGCAGAAGAGGAATGACGTTTGGGAAAGGGTGGGGAATGAGATATCAAGTGTGAGGGAGGGGAAAACAGGTGGAAGGGGATATTAAGAGGGAATGGGGCATTGAGGGGAAAACGTAGTCATGAAAAAAAAACCAAGAGAGAAATGAGTGAAAGGGTGACGTGTAGAGGAGATGGACACCAGAGAGGGAGGAGGAAAAGGAGAGGGGATAGAGGAAGAAGGGACAAATCATTGGGGGTCATGGAAGAGAGAAGCGGCCAGATGAAAGGGGGAGGGGAAAGAGAAGGGTAGACAAAGTGGGTAGGAAAGGGAGAAGGAAAGAGAAGGGTAGAGAAATGGAGTGGGTGGGCACAAAACTGGGATGGGGAGGAAAGAGATTTGGGGGAGCCAAAGAGGGGAAGGAAAAGAGGCAGGGAAGTATAGAGGTACCTGATGGTGGGAGGGGGAAAGAAATAGTATGGGAAGGATAAAGGTGGGCCTCTTTCCCCCTTTATTTCCCACCCTTTTTTTGAGGAGGCAATGAGGGTTAAGTGGCTTACACAGCTAGTAAGTGTCAAGTGTCTGAGGTGGGATTTGAACTCAGATTTTCCTGAATCCAGGGACAGTGCTTTAACCACTGCACCACCTAGCTGTCCCCTATTTCCCACCCTTTTAATGGAAGGCAGGAGAGCAAATAGAAGGGGAAGAGGGAAAGGAGTCAAGATGAGGGAGCAGGGAGATAGGGGAACGGGTGGGGAGTAGAACCAAGGGAAGATGGAGGCGAAGGAAATGGAAGAGAAAGTTTAAAGGATAAGAAGGGGAGGAAAGAAAAGGACCAAAAGGAGTGTGGGGAAAAAAGGAGTGAGGAAATGGGAGGGAAGAGGACAGAGACTAGAGGAGGCAGGGAGTGAGGGGGTGGGACTACCCTAAGAAGGGGAAGGGGGGGTGGGAAAGGAAAATAAGAAAGGGGTTAGGCCCATCCCTCCAGCTCCCTGTATATCTTGCTGACTGAATGACTCTTCTTTCCAATACGCAAAAATGTCTAGACTCCAGTCTGGCTTCTGCAAAGGCACCATAGACTTTGACATGGTTAAGAAGTTCTCTGATACAGTAGATGGGGGAGACAGGGCCCTGTTGATTGTTTATGACCAAAAGCTTCCTCCATAACCCACTCCTGGAAGTCACTGACTAGCATCCTTCCTTCCCCTCTTCTGAGGATAGGGAGCTGGAGCTGGAAGAGACCACAGATAAGGCTTGGCCCAGCTGAGGAAGCTCAAGGGTAAAGGACTTGCCCAAAGTCATGTCCAGTGCAGAGTTTGAACTGAGGGCATAGATCATAAGATCATAGCTCTCTATAGCCAAAAGGGACCTCACAGGCCATCTAGTCCAACCCTCTCATTTTACAGAGGAGGAAACTGAGGCCCAAGGAGGTTAAATGATTTCTCCAAGGTCACACATAGTAAACATCAGAGGCAGGGTTTGAACTCAGTTCCTTTAAATCCAGCACCAGCTTTCTTTCCACTGATGAGCTCTCTGTCCTGACAACAGCTATGAAGCCATATCATCCTTCCTTGGGGGAGTAGCCACTGCTTCCTCCTTAGATGGTACACCTATATACTCTCCTGACAGAGCTCTGTCCACATGACTTGGCACTGAGCATTCAGCATCCCTTCCTCTCTCATCCCATTCTCCTCCCCTCCAGCCTCCTGACCCTAGCAAGGGCTCCCTTCTGCTAGAATTCTGATTCTTTTTCTTCATTTTCTCATTGAACCCCTTCTTCCAAATTTTTTCAAGGAACACTTTGTTTTCCCCAATAACTTCGAGTGATGAGGTATTCCAGGCATTCCTCCCCCCCACTTTGAGGGAGGGAAAAACTCCTCAGAATCCTATATATAAAAAACAGCAAGACAGGGTAGAATTTGGGTACCTGGAGCAAAGTGGGATAGTGAGAAGGGAGAGAGTAGGCAGATGGTGGGAGCTTACTAGAGATGTGTCTGCTACTTGTCCTTCCTTCTCAAAGAGGATCATGACATCGGGTGATATCCTGACTTGCATAGACTTGGATTTATGTGAGGGAGGGCTGTGCAAGATCACCAGTTTCTCCCTCCCTCCTCAACTCTGCTTACTGACCACCAGGGCTTTCTTCAAATCCCAACTAAAATCCTATCTTTTAGAGGAAGTCTTTCTCCACCCCTCTTAATTCTGGTTCCTTCCTCCTGCTAATTATTTCCTATTTATCCTTTATGTAGTTTGTTTTGTACATATTTATTTGCAAGTTGTTTCCACCTTTAGATTGTAAGCTCCTGGAGGGCAGGGACTGTCTTTTGCCTCTTTCTGCATCTCTAGCACTTAGCATAGTGCCTAACAACTGGTAGGCTCTTAATAACTATTGACTGACTGATTGATTGCTTTGGTAAGAGGGGGTTTCTTCATTCAGGACTTCTCAATGACCCCAAAGATCCAATCCATTATCACTGTCCTCCATCCAGAAACATTTTGCAGGGAGATGTGGAATAGCATGAGGCAATAGAAAGACTATTGGATTTGAACCTCAAAGACCAGATCTCAAATCCTTGCTCTGCCACTTACTAACTGTGTGACCTTAGACAAATCACCCTCCCTCTCTGGGCCTCCATTTCCCCTACTATAATATGAATGGCTTGAATTTGATGACCCCTAAGTTTCCTTTCAGCTCCAGGCCCTATGAAATCATTGTAGTTTGCTGCAAGTCTCATACTCCACTGCCCTGTCAAACCCTGGAGTCAGCCCTGGCTCTCTTACTGCCTTTTCTCAGAAAGATCAGGTGGGATTTTAGATCTCAAGTTTTTGAAAGGACTGCTTTACACATCCACTTCCAAGCTCCTGTGTAGGGGCTATCATTATTGTTGTCATCGCTGTTATTGATGAATATAACTAACAGTAATAGTTCAAATAGCTGTAAGGTCGTCCAAGGACATTCCCAGAAATAGGCCAGGGTCCTGATTCTAGAATCAGATAATCAGGAGCTCTGCCACTCAGTAGCTGTGTGACCTTGAAGAAATTGCTACCTCTCTCTGGGCCCGCTCTGTACCACAAGAACATTGGACAAGATGACCTCTAAGATCTCATCTAGCTTCAACGTTCTGCCACTTGATGGAGTGCATGTGTTTTTATTCCAGTTTTACAGATGAGGAATGTAAAGGGCCCCAAAAGAGAACATGACTCATCAAAGGTCACGGAGTTAACAATTACAATAGCTGACATTGATGTAGTATTCAAAGGTTTATAAAGCCTTAGTATCCTTGAGCTCAAGTTCAAAGGGACCTCAGAGGCTACGGAGTCCCACTTCATTTTACAGAGGAGAAAACTGAGGCACAGAGCAGTAAATTAATGTGCCCAAGGTCACACAAAAGAATCATAGATGGAGAGCTTGGAAGAGACCTCAGAGGTCATGTAGTTCAACTTGCTCATTTAAGTTTTATTCAACTAACATTTATTTTTCTCTCCCTCTGACCTTCCTGCCCTGGTTAGGAAAAAAAAAAGAAAACAAAAGTTTATAAATATCCACATTCAAACCAAATAATTTCCCTCAGTGGCCATGTCCCACTCTGCATCTTGAGTCCATCACCTTTCTTTCTTCTTCTTTTTTTGTTTTGTTTTTTTTTTTTTTGCAGGGCAATGAGGGTTAAGTGACTTCCCCAGGGTCACACAGCTAGTATGTGTCAAGTGTCTGAGGCCACATTTGAACTCAGGTCCTCCTGAATCCAGGGCATCACCTTTCAAGAGGAGAGTAGCATGCTTTATCATTGGTCCTCTGGAATCATGGGTCAGTCACTGCAATGATCATTCTTTCTTTCTTTCTTTCTTTTTTAAATCTTTCAATTTCCTGCCATGGAGGATTTTTTTAGAAATAGTTTTTATTTATTTCATTAAATATTTCCCAATTAAATTTAAATGTTTTAAACATTTATTTTTGAAAATGTTGAGTTCCAAAGTCACTTTCTCCCTCCTACCCTTCTTACCTTACCCCTTGAGAAGGCAAGCAATATGATATTAATTATACATGTGAAGTCCTGCAAAACACATTTCTATATTAGCTAAAAAAGTTTAGTTTTTCATGACTAATGTAGAAATATATTTAACATTATTGTACATATATAGGTTACTATAGCAGATTTCTTGCTGTCTTGGGTGGGGGGGAGAAAATTTTGGAACTCAAAATCTTACAAAAACGAATATTGAGAGGGGCAGTTAAGTGGCTCAGAGGATGAAGCACCAGCCCTGGATGCAAGAGTTCAATCTGACCTCAGACACTCGACACTTACTCGCTGTATGACCCTGGGCAAGTCATTTAACCCTTGTTGCCCCACAAAAACAAAACAAAAAACAAACAAAGAATTACACCCAATCCTTGGACTTCTCATGGGGAGATAAGTATGGAACAAAGCACGTGGCTCTGAGGTACCAATCTCCTTGAGCAGGAGACTGGCAGGTACTTTTATAGGGGGCTGATGGGGGTGGACCATCTGCCTGTGGAAAGTTCCTTTAGTGAGGAAGGACCATCCCCCACTGGCGGTGGCTAGAGGAATTGGGTGAGGGGTTGGGGATCTTTCTTCAGGACAGGAAGGCCGCAGCCACACCCAAATTTATCTCCTCAGGGATAAGGGAGATCAGAATGAAGGGTGGGGATCCTGAAGCTAGCTCAGTCCGATTTGGTTCCGCTTATCTGTCCTCTAGTTTAGTTTCTCAAGGAGAAGATTCCTCAAGGTGCCCCAGAGAACTTCTGGGCAACTTTGGGCCCACAACAATATGATTAATTAAATGATTAATTAAAATGATTGTTTTCCTAATGGTAGCCACCCTTGCATTTCTGGTATAAATATGACTTGGTCATAAATGAATGATTTCTTGGATGAATTGTTATAGTAACTTTGATTGAATCATTTAAAATTTTTGAATTGATATTCATTAATCATATTAGTCTATAGTTCTCCTTCTTTGCTTTATCCTTCCCTGTTTTAGGCATCAGGATTCATATTTCTAATAAAAATAATCTGATAGAGTGCTTTCTTTTTCAATTTCAAAAATAATTTGTGTCATCATTAATTTTTCTTTAAAAGTTTGGAAGAATTATCCTATAAATGCATTAAGATCAGGAACAGACTAGACAAGGGAAAATCAGAAACATTGGAACTCAATAATCTTTTCTTTGATAAAGTGGAAAATACAAATTCCGTAGGAACAAGCTCCCTATTGGATAAGAATTACTAGGAAAACTGATAATCAATTCAATAGAAATTAGGCTTGCAATCTGGATATTAAGCATGTCAGAAGAGAAGCAAATCATATCACTTTCATTGTGTGTTTGTTCAACATCTATCACTTTGTGGGGGGCAACTGGGGCAATGAAGGTTAAGTAACTTTCCCAGGGTCACACAGCTAGTAAGTGTCAAGTGTCTGAGGCGGAATTTGAACTCAGGTCCTCCTGAATCCAGGGCTGGTGCTTTATCCACTGTCCCACAATATATCATTTTTTTTTTTCATTTCTCACAAGGCTACATTCTAGACTTCTCCATCATGTCCCAGAAACCTCTTGATCCTTGAAGCTCCCTTCAGTATCCTGGCATTCACACCTCAGAAGTACCCACCATTCCTGAGATCCATCCCTCTAATTGGCTAGCTCTTCCCAGAACCTCCAGTTGAGGAAGGTACCTGGGCCAGCCATCTCTTCACTTCTCATGAGGCTGCAATCTGTACTTCTGGCTACCTTGTACTACATCCCTTTTCTAACTTCCTTTATGTCTGCTTGTCCCATTAGAATGTAAATTCCTTGAGGGCAGGGACTATCTTGTTTTTGCTTGGTTTTGTCTTCTCAGCCCTTAACATAGTGCCTAGCACACAGGAAGAGCTTAATCAATGCTTTGTTGATTGACTTGGCTGACTACTTACAAAGTTGTACCTTTTTCAGACTCTGATAGTGTAGTGTAAAGGAAATGGGAAGAAATGTGTTTTGCTCCTTAGGAAAACTCAAATCAGCTTGATGGAGTTAGCTCCTGGCTGGGCAAATTATGAGCTGGCCCCAGGGGCAGCCTTTAAGAACACAAACAATTCTCCCAGGAGGAGACCCTTCTCCCAGCAGAGAGCAGATCTAGAGGGGCCAGCTGTATGATGACTATAAGCTGGGGAGAGAAGAGTCCCAGGGCCCCAACCTGGCCTGCTGAAATACTAGAAGAACATACCATAGAAAAGAGACTTGAACTGATGGTGGAAAATGCTCTCCACATCCAGAAAAAAGCACTGTGGAATCTGAATGCAGACTGAAGCATGCTATTTTCACTTTTGTTGTTGCTTTTTGTTATTGTTCTTGTTTATTCATTTTTTTCCTGATCCTTCTCTTACAAGCATGACTAATGTGGAAATATGTTTAACGTGATTGTAATGTATAACCTAGATCAGATTGCTTGCTGGCTTTGGGAGGGGGGAGAAAAATTTGAAACTCAAAAAACATCTTGGGGGCAGCTAGGTGGCGCAGTGGATAGAGCACTGGCCCTGGAGTCAGGAGGACCTGGGTTCAAATCCGACCTCAGACACTTAACACTTACTAGCTGTGTGACCCTGGGCAAGTCACTTAACCCCAATTGCCTCACTAAAACAAAACAAAAACATCTCTACATGTAATTGGGGGGAAATTAAAATTAAAAAAATTTTAAATAAAAAAGAGACTTGACATTGGGGTCCTGTAGCGTCAGAGGTGTGTGTTGCCTTGGCTATGTATGTTCTGTATACATTTGCTTCTTTATTTGTTCACTCTGTGTATGGATGTGCTCACTCCTCCCACTGACATTGTGTATGTTTGTGGGAGAGTTGGTTGTTGTTGTTGAGTTGTTTCATTCGTGTCTGACTCTTCATGACCCGATTTGGGGTTTTCTTGGCAAAGATCCTGGAGTGGTTTGCCATTTCCTTCTTCAGCTCATTTTACACATGAGGAAACTGAGGCAAACAGAGTTAAGAGACTTACCCAGGGTCAACACAGCTACTAAGTGTCTGAGGCTGGATTTGAACTCAGGAATAGAAGTCTTCCTGACTCCAGGCCTAGAATTCTATCCACTGTGTCACCTGGCTGTGGGAGATCTTGGCTTAGGTTTATTGGGGGAAGAGCAAGTTTCGTTTCCACTATTTATGCTATATACTTTCTTTTCTTTTTGGTGAGGCAATTGGGGTTAAGTGACTTGCCCAGGGTCACACAGCTAGTAAGTATCAAGTGTCTGAGGCCAGATTTGAACTCAGGTCCTCCTGAATCCAGGGCCAGTGCTCTATCTACTGTGCCACATAGCCGCCCCTATGCTATACAATTTCAATAGATACCTTTGCCTTGAAGCAATTGGGCCCCTCTGGTTGAGTATTAAAAGTGAACTCATCATTGGGAATTTGTGAACTTGAGTTTGGAAACCACAGACCCTCAGAGCTCCTTGAATGCTGGTCATTGGTCACCTGGGAGTCCGACCTATAAATGTGAGTTGGGGAGAATGCTTGGCTCATTTGAGTCTCCCAATAGCCTAGTACGGCCCATACTACAGTTATTATCGTTCCCATTTTGCAGATGCAAAAATCGAGACAGAGAGAAGAAAAATGATCAAGTCCATACCATTAAGAAATGGTGGAGCCAAATCCAGATGTCCCCTGACTCCAGGGCCTGTGCTGTCCCCATGCTCCCACCCTGAGCCTTAGCAATATGCTCCCTCATTCTTGCAGCCTGTATAGTTGCCATCTTAGTATATTTTTTGCTAGTTTCCATCTCATCAATTCTTCTCCTTGACCCTGCTCTGAATCATTGTCCTCTAATGTCAGCCCTTGAATTTCCCCAGAGTGAGCAATTTCCTCCTAGGCTGCAAACATCTCCTAATTAATGACCACTGCGGCCTCATTAATGCTCAATGCATGAGACAATGAATGATCACTCACGAACCCAGGGAGCCAGCTGATGTGTCAGTGACCTGGCCAGGCTTTTGACCAGCCTCAGCAAGGAAGTAAGGTCATCACTGACCTGGCCCTCAGAGTCAAGACTCATCTTAGGCCAGGATGCTACTTAACAGGGTCCACATCTATTTAATGGGACTCAATTGCTGGGCAATCAGGGGCATGTGGATATAGAGTAGAAGAAATCCTTTGGACATGGGTTTTCTCCTCTGAAAAGGTCCTTAGAACCTGTCTAGTGCAAGTTTTTCATTTTATAGATGGAGAAACTGAGCATCATAGAGCAGAAGTGATTTGTTCAAGGTCACACAGGTAGCCGAGATGGGATTTGATGACAGATCCCCTGACTCCAAAGTCTTTCCATTATCCTACACTATAGACCAGCCATGTTTTTAGAGAAGAAGGTTAGACAGCTAAGTGCTATAGGGGATAGAGTGCCAGGCCTATAGTCAGGAAGACATTGAGTTCAAACCTGGCCTCTGACATTTACTAGCTGTGTGACCCTGGGAAAGTCACTTCACCATGTTTGCCTCAGTTTTCTCATCTGTATAATGAGCTTGAGAAGGAAACAGCAAAGCACTCCAAGTATCTTTGCCAGTTTGGGGACAAAAGGGGAGTAATAAGCAAAGGTTTCTTGGAGAAGATGGTTTTTGTGTTGGGCTATATCTATGGCAAGTAGACCTTCTTGCATCTATATTGTGTTGGTGTTTTTTTTTTGGTTTAGGTTTTTTTTTGGGGGGGGGCAATGGGGATTAAGTGGCTTGCCCAGGGTCACACAGCTATTAAGTGTCAAGTGTCTGAGGTCTGATTTGAACTCAGGTACTCCTGAATCCAGGGCCTGTGCTTTATCCACTGTGCCACCTAGCTGCCCCCTCTAATTTAATTTAATAGAAAAGGGAACTGAGGATCAAAGAGGGAACAAGACTTAAAGAACAACAGATGATCAGGGCTGGAAGGGTCCTCAAAAGATCCTCTAGTCCATGTGCTGTTACCCTTTTGTATGCAACCCCCTTAGGCAGGCTGTTAAAGCCTGATGACCCTTTCTCAGAATCATGTATACATTACAAATGTATAAAATAAAAGACAAAATTTCAAAAGAAACAGATTATGTTGAAATAGTTATTAAAATATGAAAAAAAAAAACAAGTTAACAGACCTTGAGCAAAGTACCCCTGCTCCAGTCCAACCAGCGGCTCCAGAGTCCGAAAGGTTCCATCTCACTAAGACTTATTACTTAAGTAAATTTCTGCAAGTCACCTCCCTGGGCCTCAGCTTTTTCCTCTGTACCATGAGGAGATTGAACCTCTGAGGTTCCTTCTGGCCCTGGATCTAGGATCTTGTTCATGACCCTGGGATACTGGGCCTCATCCCTCTGTAAAATGAAGAGGTTACACTAAATTGCCTCCTTGGTCTCTAGATTTATGATCCTCAGTGAGTGGCGGTTTTCTCATGTGTAAAATGAAGGGTTTGGACTCAGTTGAGCGCTAAGTTCCCCTTAAGCTCTAGATTTAATGTTTTAGGATGAAGGAATAGATAAGAGAGAGACTGTCCAAGGGACCCAGGGTTTAGCCACTTACTTGGATTATGGAAAGAGAGATGTCAATATTACTGAGGTTTTGCACTTGGATGGTTAGGGAGTTGATGGTACGGTACAATCATCAGTCAGAAGGATGAGCAGGTTTACTGGGATTTGCTGCGGGGGTGGGAGATGGGAGGAAAACTCCATTTTGAACGAGAGGGTTAGAAATGTGGAACTATGACTCAGGACAGAGTTAAGAGCTGGAGATGGGAATCTGGGAGTCAAAGAGGGTTGAAACTGCGGGAATAAAGGATGTTACCCCAGAAGAGAAGGGACTGAAGCAGGCTGGTGAAAGAACTCTGGGGAATGCCAGCCCTGTAAGAGAGAAGGAAGAGGTTTCATCTAGGAACTGGCAGGAAGAGAATAATGCCTGCAGGTGTCCAAGGGTAGGAAGATTTTCCAAAGGAGGGGGCAGGGAATGGATCTGACAAAAAAGCAGGCATGGATGACAAGGCCTAGAAATAGCCTCGAGATAGGGAAATTGAGAGGCCATGTGTGACCTTCATGAAAGCAGTTTCAATAAGGAGGCTGAAAGCCAGATTGTGAAGGGTTAAAAGTGAGATGAGGTAGAGCAGCAAATATGGACTAGTTTTCTGAGAAGTCTAGTGAAGGAAGAGAGGAAGAGAGGATGGTAACTCATATGGCTGACAGGGTCACATGGTCATAGGTCTAGAGCTGGATGGAAGAGTCTTCAGAGATAAGCTATCTATGCCAACTGAGGCCCAGGGAGTGGAAGGTGACTTAAGGTCACATCTAGTGCTGGATGGAAGGAAGTTCAGAGGTCATCTAGTCCAACCCCCTTCATTTTACAGAGGAAGAAACTGAGGCCCAGGGAGGGGAAGGGATTTACTTAAGGTTCACACACAGATTCTTCAATCTCGAGCTGGTAGGAATCTCAGAGGCCCTCAGAGGCCTAATCTCTTCATTGTACAGAGGTGGAAACTGAGACCCAGGGAGAAGAAGTGACTTGCTAAAATTCATGAAGATAGTATCAGAGACAAGATAAGAGTTTCCACCTTTAGTATTTCTCTTCAAGGATGTGGCCTGAACATGTTTGTATGCAGAAAGCAAAAAATCAACAAACATATATATTAAGCATTTACGGTGTTCCAGGTATGGTGCTTAGTGAGAGGAAGTTAGAGAAGGAGGGCAGATGGGTATAAGGTGTTGACAAGGAAGAAGTGGATCTTCTTACCTCCTCAGCCCACTGAGCTGTTCACTTAGGAATTAGGCAGCCCCAATAATCAGAAGCCTAAGCAGCTCCCTCCTCCTCCTCCCAATGCCCTTTACCCAGGCTCAGTCCTCAGTCCCCTGTAAACCCAGTTTTTCTCCAGAACAATACTTACTTGTTGGTCACTCCTTAGAAGCCAACAAGTGTGAATTACTAGAAAGTCATCACTAGAGAAAGATTAAAAATGTGTAGGAATTGAGGCTGTAGCAAGTGTTCTTCATGAACATTTGACATTTTTCAAATTACCTCTTGAAAAGTGCGTTTAAAAAAGGAGAATCAATGAGGACAACTTCACTGCTCTGGCGCTCATATCCACAAAGCAGCTCAAATCTCCCCCCTCCGTCTTCCACATTCAGACTTAAGAATTTTCCACTTTCCAACAATGTAGAAGCTGCTCAGTGTCTCTCATCCCATTGACTCTCCTGAATTTCCCTCTAATCTGGTGTGTACGGGAGAGTTGTTCAATGACTATAGGATCAATGGTAGAATAAGAGACTAGAGGGGCTGGGGAGAAGGAGATAGATGGTGATCTAAACCAATAATGCAGTTTGGGCTTTGTGTTTGGTTTTGGGGGTTTTTTTGGGGGGGGGAGGTTGGAGATTGGGTCTCCCTATCTTACTGAGGCTGGAAATACAAGGGCCACCCATGAGCCTGATCCCAGTAATGACTGGCACAGAAGCTTTAACTCAGCTTGTCAAATAGGAATTTTTATAATATTTATTGTGAGGATCGAAGGAAGTAAAATTGGCAAATGCTTTAGCACAACCCCTGGAACACAATAGGTTCTTAATAAATGCCTATTCCTTTTCCTTTCCCCCACCCCTCTTTGGCAGCCTGATCACCCTCTGATTCAGGGAGTTCACCATATTCATGTCAGACTGAGGGTAAACTCCAGATCAGCTTTAGCCTTATTGTAGCTCAGAACTCCCAAACTCAAGCAATCCACCAGCCTGAGTCTCCCAAACAGCAAGGACTACAGGAGCGGGCCATGATTCCAGGCCAAGTCATGGACCACAGGCTTCAGGAAATTGGAATTGAAGGTCACCCAACAGGCAATGGAGAGGAAAGTCATGGGCATGAGGAAGCTGTAACACATCACCAGTGAAGAAGTGCACAAGAAGAGCAGTGAGGAAGCTATGAGGCACTGGAGTTCAAATCCTAGCTACTTCTGATGTTTATTACTTGTATGATCTAGAGGCAAGTCACTTCACTCCTCCCTGGACCTAAGTTGCCTCCTCTGTAAAATGAAGGCATTGGACTAGATGACCTCTGAGGTCCCTTCTAACTTTAGATCTAGGGTGCTATGCATGACCTTGGGAAACTCATATCTCTCTGGGCCTCAATTTCCTCTTAGAGTTGGATTTGATGGCCTTTGATCCTTTCTGGCTCTAGAGCTAGGATCCAGTGATAATGTGGGGCTTCCTCATCAGAGCCCACCCAGGGCACTGAGAGGCAAAGGGTTAAGTGTAGCCTATAGCTACTGTAGAAACAGGTAGCAGACAGCTAGGTGACACAGAAGCTTGATCATTGGGCCTGGAGTTAGGAAGATCTGAGTTCAAATCCCACCTCAAACACTTAACTAGCCTTATAACCCTGAGCAAGCTACTTCACTCCTGCTTGTCTCCATTTCCACCATAAAGTGGGGATAATAATAGCACCTGCTCCACAGGATTGTTATGAGGATCAGATGAGATAATATTTCTAAATCACTTAGCACAGTGCCTTGTACAAAGTAGGTGCTATATGGAGGAGGAAGAGGAGAGGAGGTTAACCCCTGACTGAAGAGGATTTGCCAGCAGTCCTTAAGAGAGCTATCTAGGAAAATAGCATGGGCAGGCAGGATAATATCCAATCTGTGTGGGAGCTAAGGCTACTAGTGTGTATCATGGCCTAGAACAGAGAAAAGGGCGAAACCAAGGTATTTTCAGAGTCCTGTGGTAGTCTGGAAGCAGTTGGGGAGCCCAGTCAACTATGACGGGAAGAGATGACTAAAGCAACCTGGGCCAGTCCAATGAGGGAACCGAGGTCACGTGAGCTATAGGAGCATAGACCTAGATCTGGAAGATACCATGGACCAGACCAGTAATCAGGCCCCATTCGACTATGACCACTCCTAGGCCTTCAAGGAATGTTGCTTCTGCAACCCTGCATCTCAAAAGCCTTAACGTTTTTCCAAGTAGTCTGCCTAATCTTATGGCTACCCTTGGCTATCCTCATTCTCCTGTTCCTCTACTGCCCTGTCAAATATGCATGCCTAGTTAGCCTCAGGTAATGGGGCAGCTGGGTGGTGCAGTGGCCAGAGTGCTAGGCCTAGATCAGGAAGACCTGAATTCAAATGTGACATCAGATACTTCCTAGCTAGGTGACCCTGGGCAAGTCACTTCACCCTGTTTGCCTCAGTTTCCTCACCTGTCAAATGAGCTGGAGAAGGAAATAGAAAACCACTCCAAGTATCTTTGCCTAGAAAACCCCCAATGGGGTCAAGAAGAGTCAGACCCAAATGAAAATGACTTAACACCAAGCAACATATTAGGATTAATGTTCTACTCTCCAATCTATTTAATGTAAGCCTGAGCCACAGGGCCCAGGATAAACCACTTGAGATAAATAAGAGCTCCATGACTAGCCCCAGAAATAAAGCAGTTCTTAGTCCCCTGAATCAGTTGGGCTGGGGACAGATGCCTCCCAAGGAGCGGAGGTATCACTCCTTGGTAGACCCAGCCCAAAGTGATAGATTCCCCCAGTGCATCATTTGTCGATCCATTAGGATGAGCAGGCCTGGGCGGTTGCTAGGATACCATGAATCAGGCAAGGAAATGAAACATAATGGTGGGTGCCAAAAGGCAGGCGCTAGCCTGTTTCTCTGGCTCTGTAGTGGGCCCCTCACTTATTAGCGGCATGATTAGTATCATTTTCAGCCGCTTGCGCCTCTCTCCCTCCTGGATGCGAGGCCGTTATTGCATTTCAATTGGTAAACAGTGTTTGTGATTCATATTTTTTCCAAGAGTAATTGAATTTCAGAAAGTTGAGCCTCGTAATTGCTACCAAGGAATCTATTAATGAGAAAGAAAGTGGTTGGTGTTCGTGTGTGTTTTCCCCCAGACTATTAAATGGGAACTTCAATCTGGGAATGAAATCACCCTCCATTGATTTCCAGTGTCTTTTGCCATCATCCGGATAGCGCTTTCAAAGAGTTTTATGAATGAGATTTGTAGCCAAGGTAATTGTGGTGGCAAAAGCAGATGAGGGAAGGGAAGCTCTCTAGCTGCCATTTTCTTGATGTTATAATCTAACCACCTCTGTCTGTAGTCCCAGATCTTTGAAATGGAAGAGAAGAGGATTTTGTTTGACTTAGAAATAAATGATTTCTTGACTTAGAACAAGGAAGACCTGGGATCTCATCTTGTTTTAGACACTTACTAGTTGAGTGACCCTGGGCAAGTCACTTCCCCTCTCCAGGCCTCAATCTCCTCATTTGTAAAATGAGAGAGTTGGACTATGGGGCCTCTGAGGTTTCTTTCAGCCCTCAGTCTATGAGCCCATGGTCATAAGAGAGGACATTCCACATCCCATCACTTGGTGGGGGGGCAACATTTCATTTTGTGATGGTAATAACATAAATGAAAAACCCAGCCCAAAATTTAGGGGGAAACCATGTTGTGTCCCTGACAATCAACGTAGCCTTGACACTAACTAGTTATGTAACCACAGGCAAATCATTTCAGCCCTGGGAGCCTCAGTTTCTTCACTAATGGAATAAGGCTGTTAATACTTTTACTACCACCTACTTCAAAGGGTTGTTATAAAGCAAGAGCTTGGTAAACTTTAAAAGCCTTATGAAATAGAATTATTATTATTATTATTAAGACTGGCAGGCAGGTATAAGATAAGGAGCCCTGATCAACAGAACATGGAGCTGGGGCAGCTAGGTGGTGCTACATTGGATAAAATACTGGCCCTGGAGTCAGAAGGACCTGAGTTCAAATTCAGCCTCAGACACCTACTAGCTGTGTAACCCTAGGTGAGTCACTTAACCTCAATTGCCTCCAAAATAGAGAGAGAAAAAAATCATGGAGTCTAGTCCTGGCTCTGCCACTTACTGTCAGGAGTCCTTTCACTCATCTTACCTTAGTTTCCTTATCTGTCAAATTGCCTGGCCTGCCCTAACATGACTACAAGGGCATTGTGAAGCTCTAATGTATGTGAAATGGCTTTACAAATTCCCCAAGCTCCAAGGAAAGAAAGCCACAGCAGCTGCAGAGATGAACTTTGATCAGATGGTAGAGTAGATGTGAAATGAATGCTTCACATTGTACAATCTATGGCTTAGAGATCACGTAGATAGTGAGAAACATGTTCTTCAGTCACTAACTCCAGCAAGACACCAGAGAATGGAATAAAAGAGAGAAAACTTCCTGGATCAGTTTCAGCAGATTAATGAGGATGTGCCCATGAAGGTAGGGACAGGAAAGCTTAATCTCCCACGGATGCCCACATTGGTCATGTTATCAGGGTCCCATGACCTCTGACTGTCACAATCCCATAACTTTTAATACAAGAATGCCCCAAATCATAGAATAGGGCTCAGAAGGCAATGGCAAAGATGTAGCTTTTACTGATTTTACAGCACAGGGTTGTTATTGCCCAATTGTTGGAAATTCTCAGTGCCCAAGACCTTGGGCAATTCACAGTATGGACAAAGAGAAGACAGCAGAACACCAACAGACATCTGGGTAGTGACTCAAGTAACCAGACTCTGGAAAGCTACACTCTAATTAGAGGCTTTACCTGGCTTTCTTGTTCTCTCTTCTGTCAACACAGTCAGCTCTGTGGTTTTGAAGGCCATTTTACAAACAGCCAAGAAACCTGAGCTAGCTTTGCTTTCATAAGCTGGCTATGGTTGCCTTGGAGTGGGAGAAAGGCTAGTGCCCTTATCAAGGTTATTGGCAACATTTCCTGCCTTCCTGGCCCCACAGACAAATTGCCCTGCCTTCCTGATTGTGGTAACTTTGGCTTTGTAATGTTGGTTCCCAACAGAATGCAAAGAACAGAATCTGATTATCAGTTACCCAGTATGCAACAGATAGAGGGGTGTGAAAAATGTCTTTGCAGGATCACATGACAAATGAGGAGCTCCACAGAAGGTCAGGATGCCAGATGTTTAGGGGCCATATATCATGAGGAAAGATGTTGGGTGGGTTGCACCACTGGGAGAGAACTCAACAGTAATGATCTATGTCTCCAATTCAGCCAAGAGTACCCTATCTGACTATGTCAGCTGAACTCAATTCTCCTCTTCCTAAAAGGTAGGTCCCACATAGGATATAACAAAAGGAGAGGAGGAATGGATTTCTGATGCAGCCAACCAACATGACCACAATGGACTTTAGGTATACCCAAGATCCCTTCCTTTTGTAGGAGTTCTCTGTGTCTCACTGAGGTGTCTACTCAGTTTAATAATATGCTTTGCAAACCTCAAAGCACTATATAAATGCTAATTGTTGTGGTGGTGATGGTGGTGGTTATAGAATATGCTTGGGGAGGAGCAAGTATTCTGTGTTCTCTGAGAGAAATCACCTCTGCATCTAGAATCATGGGAATGAGTAGCCAGTGAAGAGACTGGTGCCATCAGACTCAGCCTCAGAGACTCTAAAGTGCTTTCAAACCGGCCTTTCTGTTCTTCATATCTGACTATTCATTTCCATCTCTGTGTTATTGTACTAGCCAACCCCCATGCCTGGAATTCACTCTGTCCCTCCATCCACATGACATAATCCCTCTCTTTCTTCAATATGCAGCTCAAACATCACCTTTGACATGTTAGAAGTGTGTTAAAATTTCATCTTGTCCTGGTCTCCCTGACCACCACCCCACCTTTGAGTCAGTATAGTAAGTAAGTTTTAGCAAGAAATAAGATTGAAAAAGGAAATCTGGAAGTCAGGTACAAATTGTCTCAAAAATCAAAGGAGGGGCAGCTAGGTGGCGCAGTGGATAGAGCACCGGCCCTGGAGTCAAGAGTACCCGAGTTCAAATCCGGCCTCAGACACTTAACACTTACTAGCTGTATGACCCTGGGCAAGTCACTTAACCCCAATTGCCTCACTAAAAAAAAAATCAAAGGAGCATAATTTACAAATTGGATCATATATTAACTAAAATCCTGGTAATAGGTGCTAAGTCAGGGGAAACCATCTAGGTGCTATTTTTCAAGGCTTCTGGTCCTGTGATATGTAAATTATAGACAAAATACAGAACTCCACCATTCCAGACCAGCAGAACATCCAAAACGTGATAGTAAATTTGAGATGATGACTTTGAAGTTTTAACAATAACTCTGAGATGATTTAGATGTTAATTGGGGCAGCTAGGTGGTACAGTGGATAGAGTGCTAGGCCTGGAGTCAGGAAGACCTGAGCTCAAATTCGGCCTCAGATACTTCCCAGCTGTGTGGTCCCGGGCAAGTCACTTTACCCTGTTGGCCTCAGTTTCCTCATTTATAAAATGATCTGGAGAAGGAAATGGCAGACCATTCCAGTATCTTTGCCAAGAAAACCCCAAAATAGGTTCACAAAGAGTCAGACATGATTGAACAACAACAAAGATATGTTAATTACCTAACCTCTAGGTAGCACAGATAGGAGTTGGACTGTTTTCTCCAAAAACCCTATAAAAATGAGATCTCAAACTCACCCCCCAAACCTTCTTCCATCTCCATTGGGTCCATGCTGCCAAGGGCTCCCAACTCTAATCCACAGTTACACGAGTTATATTATCATCTTCTTTCCCTCCCCAGAGGATCTGCCTCCCTTCACCATCATGTCCCCCTGTTTCCATGCTGCTGTCTGCCTCTGTACCACTTTTTGCCACTTGTCACTGTCGTTATGGGCTTTTTGGCCTCATACCATCTGTGTTTAAAGGGTGGTTGCCACCTGTTTCCTATCACTAATCAGTTCAACAGGCAATACTCCAGTAACTGCAGGGAGCTAAGGCCAGTGGTTAAGTAGCAGTTTCCTGATATTAGAATATGGCAACTTTTTAAACTTTCTTTATTTTTCTTGAGGTTTTTTTGGTCTATGTTTTCTTTCACAGTATGACTAATATGGAAATATGTTTTGCATGACTTCACATGTATAATTTATATCAAATTGCTTGCCTTCTCAAGAAGGGAGGAAAGGAGGAAGGGAGGGAGGGAGAGAATACTGAACTCAAAAATATTTTTTAAATGTTAAAAAAAATTGTTTTTATATGTATTTAGAAAAAATAAAATATAAAAATTTTTCAAAAGAAAAAAGACTATAGCTAGATAATTACAGACAGAGCCAAGATACCTAAGAGCTAAGTAGAACCAGGAATAATTTTGGAATTCAGGAAGTCACAACAACATTATCAGGGAGCTAGGAGTGGTGAAAGGCTAGCAGTGGGGAATCCCAAGAAATGTTAATCAATTAATTAATTACAAGAATTTATTAAGTGATTACTGTGTGCCAAGCACTGTGCTACAATCAAGGAGTCAGCAAGTAGTTGTACCTAAGCTATGCATCTCTGGAGTCACAAAGGGAAATCATGGCATTGGCAATCAAGAATATACTCTTGTACTAGCTGTGTGACCTTGGGCAAGTCCCTTCTCCTCCTTGGGTCTCGGTGTCCCCCTCTGTAGAATGAATAGGTTGGATGAGATGACCTCTGAGGCCTCTTCCAGCTCTAGATCTATGAGCTTGTGTTACCTTGGGCAAGTAATTTACCTGACTCTCAGTTTCCTCTTTCATAAAATAAGAAAGTTGAACTACGTGGCCTCTAAGGCCTCTTCTAACTTTAAACCTATGATCCTCGGAGACAGAGTTGTTCACTTTAGCAAGAAGAAGACATGGAAGCTGTGGTAGCATCTGAGCTGGTCAAGGGAGATGTGAGAAAGCAGAAGCACAGGCCAAGACTAAGGCTAGAACCTAAGTTAAAGGTGTGGAAGAAGAGGACCAAGGAGAACTGGGATAGTGATGAGTAAGGAGAACTGAGTGGGAGGGGGTGTTCCTCATGATGGAAAGGATGTTCAACAATGTCAAATATTACAAAAAGGTCCAATAGGGTAAGGCCTGGCAAGAGGCCATGGGCTTTAGCCTTTGAAAGAATAGTTTCTTCTCAGTGATGAGAAACAGATGTCAGATTAGAAAGACTTGAGAGCGAGAAAGGAGAGAGAGGAAGCCTGCTCCTTCAAAAAATGAAAATATTAGTACTAAAGGGAAGGAACGAGATTAGAGGGTACTTTAGGAGAGTAGCCAGGTTGTGAAGGATAATGTTTGAGGATTGTCTAGTTCTGCATGTATAGAGACAGAAGGGAAGGAGCCAATATAGAGGGGAGAAATTGGGAACATACCAGAGAGATAAAGGGATAGCTCTAATGTAGTAAGGGCTGAGAGGTGGCAGGAGGGGGTACAGGTAGATTAAAAGCATGAATGGGGATGTTAGCTTTGGCAAGGGACATCCTATCATTTTACAAGTGAGCAAACTGAGGCCTAGAGATGATACCCAAAGACACACATATACTCCATCATAGTTTTATAGTTTAAAAAAAATAAAAACAAACCAGAAACAATAACTCAGATTTTTATAAGGGAAAAGGAAAGAATATTTAATTTAGCACCCAGGAGAAACCTTCTTTCAGGTCGTGTCTCCAGTGCTTACTATTTGACCCTGTACAAGTTGCATTATCACTCTGAGCCTCATTTTCCCCATCTGCAAAGTAGTGAAAGGGAATCTGGGTGGTATAGTGGATAGAACACTGGGCTGGGAATCAGGAAGACTCATCTTCCTGAGTTCAAATCTGGCCTCAGAAAATTACTAGCTATGTTACCCTAGGCAAGTCACTTAACCCTGTTTACCTCAGTTTCCTCATGTGTAAAATGAGCTGGAGAAGGAAATAGCCAACCACTCCAGTGTCTCTGCCAAGAAAACCCCAAATCAGGTTATAGAGAAACAACTCAGCAACAACAAAGGAGTGAAAATACAGAGCGCCAATTTGTAAGATCAAATAAGCACTCTTGCAAACAGAAAAGGGCTACATTCATGTCCATTCCATTACAAAGTAATGCCCTAGGGGCAGCTAGGTGGCGCAGTGGATAGAGCACCGGCCCTGGATTCAGGAGGACCTGAGTTCAAATCCGACATCAGACACTTGACACTTAACTAGCTGTGTGACCCTGGGCAAATCACTTAACCCCAATTGCCTCACCCAAAAACAAAAACATAAGTAATGCCCTCCAAAACAGCCCAGTTTTCCTCATGTTTAGAGATGAGGAAACGGGTTCAGAGAGGTTAGATGATTTGCCTGTGGCCACACAGTTCGTAGGGGCAGTGCTGTGCATTGGATGCCAAGTCCAGCACTCACCCCACCCTAGGCCACAGCTAGTATTTGTACATTCTGCAGAAGAGGCTGATAAGATGACCCAACTCTAGAAAAGCACACAGCTTCACCAAACACTCTGTACTCTGAGTTTTCCTGGTGTCCTCTCCTGCAGAATGTTTGAGCTGGGCCCCTTCTATGGGGCAACAACAAAAGCACAAACTATTCAAGCTGGAAGGAGCCTTCAAGGTCAGTGCTTGAACCTTCCATGCCAGGCCTGTGGGCCATCAAACCTCACAAGCCTTGGCCACTCCCTCAATATGAGTCCATTGCTCTTAGCTTGTCTTCCCACCTAATGTTTACTTATTTCCTGAAGCCAGGACCCCAGATGAGAGGAAGTTGCCCATTTCTCCTACTGTGGCACCCAGTTCCCTCACATGGCCTGCGGGCCATGCCACAGACCAAGGGGACTCGCGTGGCAGCCAGCCTCCTAGGATTAGCACCATCTGCTTGGGGACATTGCTGGTCTGGAACTTCTTAGTTTGCCGGAGCCCTCCTTCCGAGGCAACTTTGAAGTCAGATAAGATGATGTGTAAATAGCAAATGACAGCTGGCATTTGGCTAGCGTCCTTCCTTGTAAATCCATTAAGAAATTCATTTAATACTTCAAGAATTTTCCCTTCCTCTTTGATCATGCTTTCCATTTCATCCTATAATGAGCCAACTTCCGCTTTGCCTGAGCTGCTTTTTACACTTCTGAGAAACTCTGTTTGAGTCGACTTGAAGGAAGCTGCACATCTTTCAGGAGTCCTTTTTTACCTTCTGTCCCTAGCTTCACCAACCTGCTACTCTCTTCACCCTCCTCCAGTGGGGAAAATTGAGACCAGGGCCATGTTATGAGGAAAGGACTAATGCACTGAATATTAGACCTAGAAGGAGGTAGACCTCTTTGGGGGTGGGGTAGAGGGAGAAGATTAGAAACGGGGAAACAAGACGTATAAGATTGGACCTCTTTTATCCAAAAAGGACTAAAGCTCAGAGTAGAAGCCATGGTCCAGGGGCATCTAGGTGGCGCAGTGGCACCGGCCCTGGATTCAGGAGGACCTGAGTTCAAATCCGGCCTCAGACACTTCATACTTACTAGCTGTGTGACCCTGGGCAAGTCACTTAACCCCAATTGCCTCACCAAAAAAAAAAAAAGAAGCAATGGTCCACTGTTATCTGGAAAGGAATATAACAAGTTACATCAGAGCTCAAATAGGTGGGCTCTTTGTATCGCAAATGTACTGAAAGATGTGATATTGACCCTTGAAGGGGTGGGCCTCTTTTATTGGTCATTATTAAAGAAGTAAAACTAGAGGGGCAGCTAGGTGGCGCAGTAGAGAAAGCTCTGGCCCTGGATTCAGGATTACCTGAGTTCAAATCCGGCCTCAGACACTTGACACTTACTAGCTGTGTGACCCTGGGCAAGTCACTTAACCCCCATAGCCCTGCAAAAAAAAAAAAAAAAAGAAGTAGAACTAGAAAGAGTGATCTTTTATCTGAAAGGAGGAATGAAACAGGGAATATAAGAGATAGAAGGGATAGACTTCCTTTATACCAAAAGGATTATGGAGATAGATAGATAGATAGATAGATAGATAGATAGATAGATAGATAGATAGATAGATAGATAGATAGATAGATAGAGGATGGATAGATGGATGGATAGATGATAGATGAAGCCATAGATAGGCATGCATTGATATGTATGTACTTGTGTATATGTATACACATATGTATGCATATGTATAGATATGCATATCTACATATATATGGATATATAAACCATGGAGTATAAGAGTAGAAAGCAAGGGGTTCTCTTCTCTTTTAGGACTAAAACACAGAAAACAAGCCCCTGGAAGAGTTTGCTATCTTTTTTCCTTTAGTGTAAAACTCAGAAAAATATAGTGGTTTCCTACAGTAGATTAGGCCTTTTTTTTTTTTTTGGCATGGCAATGAGGGTTAAGTGACTTGCCCAGGGTCACACAGCTAGTAAGTGTCAAGTGTCTGAGGCTGGATCTGAACTCAGGTCCTCCTGGATACAGGGTCAGTGCTTTATCCACTGAGCCACCTAGCTGCCCAGATCAGGCCTTTTTTAGTGGGAAAGTACCAAAGCTCACAGACGTGGACCCAGAATGGGTAGGCTTCTTTTATCCAGAACGGACAAAAGCATAGAGTAAAAGGGCTGTGAGGGGTACAACCCTTATTGGGGAAAAACTAAAGAAAAGAAAATTGGAGCTGGAAGGGGTAGGTCTCTTACTGACAAAGCCATAAATCATAAAGGATAAGAACAGGAACCATTGGCCTCTTTTATTGGGAAAGAACTAAAGCATGGAGAAAGGACTAAATCAGAAGGGATTTGAGTTGTAAGGGGTGAGCCTCTTTATTGGTTAGAAGTAAAGTACATAAAACCAACCCTACATGGGTTTGGAAACTGCTTTTATCACCAAGCAACAGATCTGGTAAAGTTGAACACCTTGGGATGGATATATGCTCATTCAAACAATATTAGAACAGAGGGTTAGGACAGGCCTAAAACAAGGGAAACTTTTAATAAGATGGATGAGTCTAAAGCACAAAATATAAAAACAAAAAGTGATAGGGATCTTTGATATGTTTTGCCTAAAATATAAAGTATTAAAAGGAGACTGGTCAGATCTATTTATCCTGAATTGATGTCACTTTCAGTGGGGAAAGTACTTCTGAGACTGAGACCTAGAATAGCGTTTTGGAATCTCACGACACAGCAACACAGCCTAAGAGTCAAAGGGGTAGGCCCCTTAATTGCTGAGACTAAGACCAGGAGAAGTAGTTCTTAGAGAATTGGAATGGAAAGAGGGGAAGTTCTTTTATCCTTTGAGTCTTTTTTTTTGCGGGGCAGTGAGGATTAAGTGATTTGCCCAGGTGTCAAGTGTCTAAGGCTGGATTTGAACTCAGGTCTTCCTGAATCCAGGGCCAGTGCTTTATCAAATGTGCCACCTAGCTGCCCCCTGTCCTTTGAGTCTTAAAGCAAGGTTCAGCAAACTATTTTTGTAAAGGGCCAGATCAAAAATATTTTAGGCTCTGCAAGCCATGGGGCAAAATCTAGTTTATTATGTAGGTATTTATGTAACAAGAGAGAAAACAGTTTTTGATGAAATCTAAACTATAATAAGAATAATTGAATAAAATTTTTGTTACATAGGTCTAATAAAAAGAATGGGATTCTTTTTGGGGGGAGAATTAGCATTTTGCTTAATTGGGGTTCGAAGTTAAGTGTCCCGGGGGCAGGTAGGTGGCACAGGGGATAAAGCACCGGCCCTGGATTCAGGAAGACCTGAGTTCAAATCCAGCCTCAGACACTTGACACTTACTAGCTGTGTGACCCTGGACAAGTCACTTAACCCCCACTGCCCCACAAAAACAAAGTTGTGTCCCCTCTCAAAGTTGATTACAAATGTTCATCTATTCATGCTGCTCTGTAATGAGATTTTATATATTTCATCATTGAAAATGTCTTTTCACACAGCTAGGTACTGCCAAATACTGATCTCAGTCCATGAGCATTTGATTTTAATTGAGCATATTCATCACTTAGAAGACATTTATATAACTCTATTACATTCTTCTCTTGATATTGCTTTTTGGTATGACATTACATTGCAGATTAATCACCAATTCTTCAAGGATTAGACCAAAAGGTGAAAGGATTCTAGACTCTTCTAAGGATACTTTTTTGTATTCTTCCATCCTAATCAATGAATCTTGAGTTCTAAGTCTCTATGATTTAAGTACCTTTGCAATGAAAGAAGGTTACCTTTTTCATTTCTATTTCTCTTGGTCTTAGTCCCAGTCATTAAGAGACCAACCCCCTGTCCAGTTCTTAGGCTGTTGTTGAAGTGCTTTCAATATAAAGAGGTCCCTAAACCCTGTTCTAGTTACAAATCTCTGTGATTAAGTACTTTCCCAATTGAAAAAAGCATCAATTCAGGATAAACAGACCCACCCAATCTCCTGTAAACACTTAGTGTTTTAGTTCTAAATTGCAGACTAATCACTTCCACTTGAAGGTTAGGCAGGAGTTCCTCTATTGCATAGTTAAATGAGTTTCGAAATAAGGAAGTTTCTTTTGCACTCATACTGAGGTCTGTAAAACACTGCTTGAACTGTAGTTTGAGCTCAGAAAATATATTCACTGTAAATTTGTATAAGAATGGAGATTTTGCTTCTTGTTTTAACTTTTGATAGCCCAGGAGGTGTAGAAAGCAGCTTGATATTACTTGTGGAATTGACTTTACTACAGTATAACTTTCACACATAAGCACTGTTTTGCCTTATAATTTTAAGTTGAATTAATTAAGAAACATTATTGGGCAGCTAGGTGGCACAGTAGATAAAGCGCCAGCCCTGGATTCAGGAAGACCCGAGTTTAAATCCAGCCACTTACTGGCTGTGTGACCCTGGGCAAGTCACTTAACCCTCATTGCCCCACAAAAAAAGAAAAAAAGAAAGAAACATTATCAAGTCTGCAGCAAAAGATATTTTTCAAAGCCATTCAGTGTTTGATAATACTGAGGGTGGTTCTCATTAAGCTCAAAAAATATCATAATAACCTTTTTTCTTCTTTTCTTATTCTGACATGATGGGCATGCCCTGGTAATCAAAAATTAAAGAAAATATTATGGCACAGTACCCAAACGCATAGCACTCACAACGATGTCCAATTATGACTGCATTATTGTGATTTTTGGTGTATCATACTGCAGTGAGAAGCAATGAGAGCAGCACAGGAGGTCTCTGTCCCAAATACTCAACTCTGCCTTGTACTACAAAAGCAGCCATAGGCAACATTTCAACAAATGAGCGTGGCTGTGATCCAATAAAGCTTTATTTATGAACATTGAACTTTGAATTTTATCTCATTTTCATGTGTCATAAAATATTCTTCTTCTTCTGATTGTTTTTTCAACCATTTCAGAAGGTAAAACCCACTTTTAGCTCACAGACATTACAAAAACAGGCAGAGAGCTGGGTTTTGTTAATTCCTACCCTAAAGCACAGGGAACTGTATTGGGATGAGTCAGTCTCTTTAATTCAGAATGGAAAGAAAGCACATTATCAATAAATGAATCAATAAAAGCTAGAAGACAGCCTCAGATACTTGACACTTACTAGCTGTGTGACCCTGGGCAAGTCACTTAGCCCTCATTGCCCTGCACAAAAAAAACTAGAAGGGGTGGGACTCTCCATCATGATAACAGTAAAACACAAAGGATTCGAATCTTTTTAACCCTAAAAATGACTAGATAATATTTTCTAAGAACTAGAATGGGTTAGGCATCTTTCATTGGGAAAATATTTAAATCAGAGAAAAGTTGGAACTAGAAAAGGGATCGGGTCCCTCTTCGATCATGAAAGGCCTAAAGGATAGCACATAAGATTGGAAAGGATCAGGCTTCTTATTGCCTGTGACTCGAACCAGGAGAAGTAGACCAAAAGCTGGGGGTTCTTTCATGGGGCAAGTTCTTAAATCAGAGAGAATTGGAATGAGAATGGAAGGCCCCTTACGTGGGCCTCTTACTGGCTGTGACTAAAACTAGAAGTAGAATTGGAAGAAGTGGGTCCACTTTTGTGGAGAAAATACCTAAGTCAAAGAATTCTGATGACAGAACAGGGTTCTGGGGGCCTCTTAGCTCACGAAAAAACTAATACAGAGCTGGGCCTCTTAGTGGCTGGGACTAAAACCAGGAGAGGTCAGACTAAAAAAAGGTTATGGGAAAAGCACTTAAATCCTGTTATAATAGGAATGTGCCCAATCAACCATTGGGGGGTGCGGTGGAGATCCGAAGGGCTTTTTCATTGGTTAGGAAGAAAGTACAGAAAAACTGGACTTAGAGGGTTAGGAATATTTTACCCTTTGAGTCTTTTGCATCAAGAACTGGAATAAGAAGGGACAAGGATCTTTTATCATTTTAGCCCAAACAATGGAAAATTTCTTTTTTGTTTGTTGGGTTTTTTTTTTGTTGTTTTGTTTTTGGTGGGGCAATGAGGGTGAAGTGACCTGCCCAGGGTCACACAGCTAGTAAGTGCCAAGTGTCTGAGGTCACATTTGAACTCAGGTCCTCCTGACTCCAGGGCGGATGCTTTATCCACTGCACCACGTCGCTGCCCCCTTAATCATTTTGATATAAAAGATACACCCATCATATTAGAAATTCTTGGGGGCAGCGAGGTGGTGCAGTGGATAAAGCATCCGCCCTGGAGTCAGGAGGACCTGAGTTCAAATGTGACCTCAGACACTTGGCACTTACTAGCTGTGTGACCCTGGGCAGGTCACTTCACCCTCATTGCCCCACCAAAAACAAAACAAAAAACCAAAATTATTAAATAATAAGTCTAAGAATTGAAATGGGTAAATATCCATCACTGTGAAAGTGTTTAAATCACAGTAATTTTGTACTAGATCTGGGATTGGTGTGGGGGAGTTCTTTATCTTGAAAGACCTAATATCTGGAAAAGTAGAACTGGAAAGGATAAATGCGCAGAACCTATCTACTGGAAGGGGTGAGCCTCTGTAAAACTGAGAAACTGCTCAAATCACAGTGGAGCAGAATCCCTTATCAATGACAAAGTGTTAAAGCAGCTAGCATTCAAATTGGCCCTTGGAGGGGTTTTGAGATGGGTCAGAAATACCATCCTTACAGGGGCCTGCAATCTTTGAACCATTAAATCTAATCCATGGAGGATCTAAATGGGAAAAGACAAAGAACTTTAGGCTTTGGGGACTCAAAGCTGCCTGGGACTCAAGCCAAGAAAAAGTAGAACTAAAGAGTTTGGGTTCTTTCATGGGGAAAGTACTTAAACCTAAGAGAACTGGAACCAGAAGGAGATTAGGAGCTCTTTACTTAAAAAGGGCAAATGCACAGAACCTGTCAGCCAGAGGGAGTAGGCCTCTTACTGTTTGGTACTTAAATCACAGAGGTGGAATTGAAAGAGTTGTAGCTACCTTCCTTCTTTGAGAAAGGACTTAAATTTGAAAGAACCATAACTGGGGCTGGGGGCTCTTTGCACAGAAAGCATTCAAGCAAGGAGCCTTCAAGCTCAACAGTGATCTGAAATCAGTTGAAATTAAAAGCTTGAGAAGGAGAACTTGAATTGTTAAGCCTCTTTCATTGGAAAAGTACTTAAATCACAGAGACTTGTTATTCGAAGGAGGGCTAAGGACTAAGAGCTAGAATTGCCCGCTGACTAGAAAGGGTGAGTGTCTTTTACATCACAGACAATTGGGACTAGAACGGGTTTGGGGGCCCTTCTTTGATCATGAAATGACTGAAGCAAGGAGGCTCCCCGCTGGAAGAGTTGGGCTTCCTGTTCATTGGGATTAAATCCCAGAGAAGTGGAATCGTAAATCCTGGAGCTCTTTAATTGGGAAAGCACTTACCTCCCAGTAGAACAGATCTGGGGGCAGCTAGGTTGCACAGTGGAGAGAGCACCGGCCCTGGAATCAGGAGGACCTGAGTTCAAATATGACCTCAGACACTTAACACGTACTGGATGTGTGACCCCGGGAAAGTCACTTAACCCCAATTGCCTCACACACAAAAAAGAACAGATCTGCAGTGGTTGGGCCAATTTCAATGGGACAGTGCTAACTCAGCCAGTATTAAAGCTGGGAGTTGGAGGGGCTCTTCCATTGTTTAGGACTGAAACCTAGAAATCAATCTGTAAAAGAGTATTTGGATTTTTTTACCTTGTAGATCTAATCCATGAAGAATTAGAATGAGAAAGGATAATGTTCTTTTAATAACTGGGCTTAAACCTGGGGAATTTTATTAGGATGGATCTCTTTTATCCCAATGGGTTTAAAGCCCAGAGTATAAAAACTGGAAAGGGTAGGACTCTTATTGTATGAGTTAGGCTAAAACATGGTCTTCTTTCTTTGGGAAAATATTGTCACAGAGAATCAGATATTCGAAGGGTAGGCCTCTTATAATGGGAAGATATTCAGTCAAGCAGTATTAGAGCTAGGAGGGTGGGCCTCCTTCATCTGTTAAGATCAAAGAATAGAAAAAGCAGCCCAGGAAAGCTCTGGACCTTTTTATAATTAATTCTAAATCACAGAGAATTAGAGCTAGAATTGTTGGGCCTTTTATGCGAAAAAGACTACATCATGAAGTATCAAACCTGGCAAGGTGGGCCTTCTGTTATGAGGGAAATGGGTGAAATAGGATCAGTTGGAATTGGACAGAGCCTTCTGCCCCATCTCCCTGCCCTCATCTCCTAGAAGGGGAGACACTTCTGGCTGAGTTGGCCTGGGCCTGGCCTTGAACAGCTCTCACTACTAAGTAGCCCCAACAGAGTTTCTCAGAAGTGTCACTATCTGTCAAGATAACCCACTATATTACAGACCACTTGTGATGTTCTGAATACTCTTTTCTCATGTAGGGCAGTCCTCTCTCCTTTATCTCTTCCCCATTTCCCCTGCTCCCATTGGTCCTAATTCTGGCCTCCACAGTTATACAAAATAAATCTTCCTGCATCACATGACAAACCTTCAGCTAGGTGAAGCCAACAGTCATTTCCAGCCCCCTCCTTCTCCCATGCCTTGCTGTCTCTAGGCTAAATAGCAGAGTCTTGGGCTAGGGTAACTTTACTCTTGGGTATTTTCTACCCAATGACCTGTGATCATTGAGCAAGTCTGTGCGTTTCCTCCTCTCTAAAATGAAGGTGTTATAGTATCCAGCTTCAGAGGTCCCCTCCACCTCTGGACCTGGGATCCCATGGTCTCTAGTGAGTCTTCCAAGCAGCTTCCTGTTCTCCAATAGAATATAAGCTTCTTGAAGGAAGTAACAGTTTCATTTTGGTTTTGTACCGCCCCCCCCCCACACACACACTCTTAATTTAGTGCCTGACACATAGTAGATGCTTAATAAATGCTTGTTGTTTCTCATGAACACTTCAGAAATGGGAATTCTTGTTAGAAAAAATTACGCATCAAAATGACATCTCAGCCCTTTTTCCATTGAAAACTTAAATAACTGAATATTAAAACAAATATCACCCTGTGCAAAACCTTTAACTCCTAATTTTTATTCGTTTATTCAAACTGGGTTATCACTTTTCCAAAGTAATAACAGAAACATTCCATTTGCTTTCTGGATTCTTTCTGTCCTCTTTGTCTTCTGGGCATTTGGGGGAATGGGGCCAGGGTACAGTCTGTACCTGTGATTTCCTCATGTAACTAACTCCTGATATGGAAATGCCCTTCTTCTTTGAAACTTGCCTGGGGCACTTAAAGTTGAAATGGCTTAGCCAGAGTCAAGGGTCAGTAGGTGATACAGCCGGATTTGAATTTGACTTTGGACAGAACTGACTTCCTGGCTGGTAAGCTGGCCCTCTTGCCACTGTACCATACTGTCTCTTACTAATACTGTTGGCCTTTTTAAAAAAATAGAAGGCAACTAGGTGACGCAGTAGATAAAGCACTGATTCTGGATTCAGGAGGACCTGAGTTCAAATCCATCCTCAGACACTTGACACTTACTAGCTGTGTGACCCTGGGCAAGTCACTTAACCCCCATCACCCCACCAAAAAAAAAATAGGGTCACTGTGTTGGCCTGACTCTTGTTTCTTTAGCCTTTGTTATTTCATACTCATCTTCCCATAATTATTTATATTTTTCATACTTGTCATTTTTATAAGGCATAATAACATCCTATGATATGTCCTTTTTTGCGGGGCAATGAGGGTTAAGTGACTTGCCCAGGGTCACACAGCTAGTAAGTGTCAAGTGTCTGAGGCTGAATTTGAACTCAGGTCCTCCTGAATCCAGAATCAGTGCTTTATCCACTGTGCCACCTAGCCGCCCCCCTATTATATTCCTTAAGCACAGTTTCTTCAGCCATACCCCCCCCACACACAAGTCATGGACACATGGTTATTTCTTCTTGTTTTACCACAAGGCTTCTAAGAATCTTTTGGTACAGGTAAGTAATCCCTTACATTTCCCCTGGGCTTGATGATTGCTTTGTGCTTGACACATATCACATTGATCCTCATTTAAGATGAATTGTGCTTTCTTTGAGGTATGTCTGAACTTTGTATCTTGAACACAAAAAACAGAGACTGCCTAGACCATCCCAGGGAGCACACGTATGTATGACCTTGCTCCCAGGCCCCTTCCCATGGACCACATTGTGCTCCAGCCTCTTTCCCAAGAGCATGAGAAACCAGAGGCTCCAGGTCGGTCCCTTGGTCTGCATGATGTGTGTGTGTGGATAAGGGGGTGGGTACTGTACAGAAATAGGATTGACAACCAAGCCTGGAAGAACGGTTTGCTCTAACAAACGGTGCATGAATAAAATTATGCATGGTTATTAGAGCTGACAGTACACTAATAAGACTTACACTCATCAGTGCATGCAATCAAACTTTATTAAATATTCACCAAGACAAACATCAACGCCTCTAGGAACAAACTACCAACCTCATTCCTAAAGACTTGGTAAGTATGTCTCCTAGCAGCGCTCACAAGGTTCCCTCTCTATAATCTCCTTCTGTAGTAAGTTCAGAGAACATAGGAGTCTGTCCTAGGTGAGACCCAGGGGTGGGCTGCTGGCCGCAATCTCCAAGGAGTTTTTATGGTTCTGACTGAGCCTTTACAAGTTACGTCCAAGTTCTGAAGTTCTGCTTGATGATTAAGTTTATGATTAAAGAAAATACCAAGCAAAGCTTTCATTTTCTAATGACATTAGCAGCTTACCTACCAGATTTAGGACACACACACACACACACACACACACACACACACACACACACACACACACGCACGCACTCACATTCACACGTTCATTATTGGTAGTTGTTTACCAAATTTGGGGAATACACACACATCATTGCCAAACTTTACCCTTCATGTCCTTATCTTATTATGGAAAATGAACTTATATAACAGCTACTTTAGTTACAAAACATATGCTTAAAACAAGATGAAGTTAGTTATCTGTCCTGAGTTAATGAGCTTCTCTTCCTCTGCTCCAACTCATTAGATTTAAAAGGAGAAGCCAGAGACTGCCTCCTACACTCTCTCTCTCTCTCTCTCTCTCTCTCTCTCTCTCTCTCTCTCTCTCTCTCTCTCTCTCTCTCTCTCTCTCTCTCTTTTGCTGGACAATGAGGGTGAAGTGACTTGCCCAGGGTCACACAGCTAGTAAGTGTCAAGCGTCTGAGGTCAGATTTGAACTCAGGTACTCCTGAATCCAGGGCCCGTGCTTTATCCATTGCGCCACCTAGCTGCACCCCCTACTCTCTTTTGAGTGTATTTCTGGAGACTCGTCCTTAGAGTTCCAGCAAGGGGTGTTCTTTTACCCCTCTCCAATCACAACTTTAGCGACTATTTGTACATAGATACAAGACTGTGCACTTGTCTAAGGGAGCCTTGGATTGGACCTCAACTTTTATTTAAGGGCTTTTCCTAGGGACTTAGGGGTGGGGGTATTTTGAGCCAGGGAATATGAGACGAAGCCTAAATCTTTTCTTTGGGTGTCAGGCTTTTCTAGAACTACAGCTACACCTCCAGTCCCTAGCTACCTCTTCTCCTTTGAGTTTATTCCCCTGAATAGCTATCCTGAGAAACTGATGCTATTGCGAAGTAGGAAAGTCCTTGGAGCTGACTGGCAGTGTGAGATGATTCTTGCAAACACAGCCCTTTTCAGAAAAGAAGATACACCCCTGCCAGGAGAACCTACAAGAAGGATTCTACACCCTAAAGTGTTAAAGACCTTGGGCTTTAGCCCAAGCTATGCATTGGCTTGTCAGGAGATGGAAATCTGTGGCTTGTACAGGTATCACCGGTCAGAAGTGAAAGTAATATATAGCCTATATCAGATTGCTTGCAGTCTTGGGGAAGGAAGGGAGAGAGGGAGAAAAATTTGGAACTCAAAATCTTATGAAAACAAATGTTGTAAACTATCTCCACATGTAACTGGAAAATAATAAAATACTTTTATGATTCATAAATAAATGAACAAAGAAATAAATAGACAAATAAATAAATGAACGGCTGAATTAATGAATGAATAAATGAATGAATGAATAAATTTAAGAAAAGAAGTGACAGTAAAATACCTGTTCAACAGTCCCACAGAGTTTTTCATGTTTTAAATATTTGTTAATGTGCACTTGTGAGTCTTTTCTGTTTTGGAACATTTCCTTAGCAGGAGAAGAAATAGCTGACCCAAACTTGACTACTTTGTACAGTGAGTACCTTTCTAGAAAAGGCCCTGTTAATCTCTTTTAGAGGAGACCCTAGACATGATTTATATCTAAGCTTTAAGAGATTTTCCCTGGGACTGAATGGTGGGAGGTATATTGAAAAAGGGAGTGTGATTAAAGCCTGATTCCCTCATCACCCTCACATAATTCCTCAGGAATGAATGCAAACCTACAGGTGACCAAACAGGGGTCCTGACAGATGGATGTATCCAGTCCTGGTTTAACTCTCTAAGTTGGACGGGTAAGTTGGACACTCCTGGGAGTAAACTGGCAGTGAGAACTGTTTCCCATAACTCTGCTGCTTTTCATAGGAGAGATGGATCACTAACAAGATCATCTTTGAACCTGAAATCCCAAACCACTACCTGAAGAAATGGGCCTTCCTTGAACTGCTGCTAACACAGTGGTAAAAGTGAAAACTTTTCAGAAGTCCCATAAATGTCCCATGACTTTTTCCTACGTTTTGGGAGCATATCATTGTAGTGATGGGTTATAGTATCTTTTGTGTTTAAAGGGTTTTTGTGGTGGAGAAAATAAATAGCTGTCCCATACCTAATATTTACCACTTTGTATACTGCATAACTTTTCTAGAAGGGACCTTTTTAATTCTCTTAGAGGAGACTTCCCCCTAAATGAGCTATACTTAAATAAGCTTTGTTTTTGAGATTTTCCCCAGTCCAAATTGGGGGGGCGGTGTAGTGACCTAGATTGTGTGAGAAATAAAATTATATCCCCTTTATTGAAAATTAGGCACCCCCAAGACTGAATTCAGTATGCTTGAGCCCAAGGTTGGAACAGAGACAATCCCTGGGTACTGTTTTGTTAAATATCTCTGTAAATTAGGTATTTTGAGTTGCATTGTTCTCATATTACAGAGAGTCTGAGGGGGAAGGTGACTCGCCCAAGGCCACACAGAAGGTAATCAGAAGAACTAGGAGACCTGAGACTACTACTCTCAAGGCCAGGACCATGAGGACCCACTTTCAAGAAGCTCACCATGTAGTCAGTGCAGGCAGACAGGACAATACCCATGTGCATATGCCTATGCCTAATAAAAATATTTCTGCACTTCAATGGATTTGATAGATGTGGGCCTGCCCTCCGATAGTACAGATAGCAACCCCCTTTATGACATCTCATCCCACATGAGTCTTGTCCACGTCCTCCCAGAAATCCTTCACAAAGAATCTCCTCAATGCTTTGGAGACTTCCTTCAAGGTCTTTTACCAAGGGTACAGATGCCAACATTGAGCACCTAGACATTCTCTCCATCCCCCAATCTCATGATTTAACTGACTTACTCGTGAGAAATGTTGTAGAGGAGATTGTTGAGATTGGATTAGACTAGGTCCCCATTGAGGACACATATGATACTGATGTTTGGTAAACGACTCGGCAGAAAAAGACAGCGACTTATTCAAATTGTTCCTTCCTTTCTATTCCTGAAAGGACATTATATAACTTCGGAGAAGGACCAGAACACTGTGGGTTATAGAAAACAAGGAGGGCTTCATGGATGTGGGGGACTTGAGCTGGGCTTTAAAGAATTCATGGGATAATTAGGAGAGTATTCGTGATTGCTAAGCCACAATGAGTTGAATACATATAGAATACACATAATAGTCTGAAATATTGACCTAGGACTCCCACCCAATGCTATGTGATCACATTTAGAGGCAGGATAATTTCAAAAATAGATGGAGTCAGAATATCTTAGTATGTATGCATCCTAGTACTGCAACTTATGAGTTGAATAACCATGGGTGACTTTCCCTCATGGGCCTCAGTGGTTCTCCTCTGTGTGCTAGAAATAATATTTGCTCAGCAAAGCTTTTTGGAGAGCCAGAGAAGTTCATGGATGGAAAGTGTGTTGTAACCCCAAATATTTTATAAATGTTGTTATTATTATTCCTTTGGGACCTCCATCTAGGGGAGGGAGTAGGAAGAGAGATATCATCAGAGCAGGGAAGGCAGCAGCAGCAGAGTACGCAGGATACTGCAAAAGGGTATTACCAGGCCAGTGTAATTGCCTACTTGTATAGAAGAAATTGCAGTGGAAAGGAATTTTTGGAAAGAATTTGTTCTAAACAGCTCATTTTACAAAGGAGGAAACTGAGGACAAGAGTGGGAAAGAGCTTTGCCCAAGGTCACACAGGTTGTTGTTATTTGGTCGTTTCAAGCATTTCTGACTTTTCATGACCCCAGGCTTGGCAAAGATGAATTCTGTATGAGTTGTGCTCTCACTGTCAATGTGAATGAAGGAATTAATTAAATGTCTTTTAATAAATATTTATTATGAGCTATGTACAACAGTTGCAAAGAAGAAAACTACAATCCTCACTCTAAAGGAAGTCACACCCTGAGGGAAACAGCATAGATTGGAGGATCCAACTGAAGGGTGGGTAGAGAGCTCCTGGAAGTCTTAACTGCAGGGTTTTTAAACCTTTTTTAGATCCTGGACTCCCTTGGGAGTCTGGTAAAACCTAGGGATCCATTCTCAGAATCATTTTTTTTAATAATCTTTTTTTTTGGCGGGGGGGGGGGGAGCAGGGCAGTGAGGGTTAAGTAACATTCCCAGGGTCACACAGCTAGTAAGTGTCAAGTGTCTGAGGTCAAATTTGAACTCGGGTCTTCCTGAATCCAGGGCCGGTGATTTATCCACTACACCACCTAGCTGCCCCCATAATCATTTTTAAAAGCATAAAATAAACAGGATTACAAAGGAAACCAATTATATTGAAATAGGTATCCAATTTTTTAAAGGAGTTCATGGACCCTTATCTCAAGGGTACAGTATCAGGGCAGGAGGAAGGGCAGATAGCACTGGAACCAAATTCTGTCTGGAGATTTCCTTGACTGGAGGGAGTCCTTTTCCCATGAGTAAATAGGTCCAGGGTGCTGGGTCTTTTTCCCCTAGGTCTCAGTGCCTGTCATACACTAGCTTGTCTTGGCTGCCTGGGATCATGGTGGAGAGGGGAAACTTTGAGCTGACCTTTTCATATTATGTATTTGACTGGCTTGCCTGTGGACATGTCTCATGTCTCTCCATTTACAACTTCACTAAATGGTAAAGAGGGGACCATCAGCCCCAAAAGGTCACAGTAGATGGCTTCTGATTTGCTTCTGATTTTGAATCATTCACTCTGAGATCCACAGGAGACTAATTCCACTTGTTATTGACAGAAATAATTCCACCAGGCATTCCTTTTAAAGTTTAACCCAAACCAGCTTGAAATACTGCAGACTCCAATTCATGGTGCTAGGAACAGGGAAAATCTCATTCAATCCAATCCACCAAATACATAGGAAGTAGTTATCATGTGCCCAGTATTGTGCAAGATGTGCAGGATTTCAACTCAGCCTAACTAACGTTCTTCAAGTACCTGCTATGTTCCAGGGATTCTATTTGGCACTGGGGCTAGGAAGATGAAGTATGATGCAGTCCTTGCCATCAGGAAGATTACAGTCTACTAGATGGGGGAAATGTACATAGCTTGGAAAGTGATTAAGTGGCAGCTAGGTGGCACAGTGGATAAGGCCCTGGCCCTGGATTCAGGAGAATCTGAGTTCAAATGTGGCCTCAGACACTTGACACTTACTTGCTATGTGACCCTGGGCAAGTCACTTAACCCTCACTGCCCCACAAAGGAAGTGATTAAGCACATAGGAGGGGTAAAGCTGAGTAGCCTGGTAGCCTGAAAGGTTCCAGAAGGGAGGGGTATTAGAATCTGAGAAGGAAGCAACATACAGTGAATTCAAAGGACCTGTGTTGGAATCCAGTCCAGGCTCTGCCACTTAACTTGCTGGATCACCTTAGGCAAGTCAATTACCCTCTCTAAGCCTCATTTCTCTCATATGTCAAATGGGGATGGCAATTCTTACATTACCTGCCTCACGACTGTTGGGAGGAAAGGATAAGAGAAATTAGCATTCTCCTCTTTAGTAGCATTATACCTGGATGGATGTGACAAAAGTTGGCTTTGAACTGGAGAAACAAAATCTATGCACAGTAGATATAAAGGAAAAATGGGGTTTTGTGACCTTTGGGAGTAGCCAGGGGACTTGGGAATGAGGGACAATACACCCTAATAGTTGTATATTGCTTCATGTGATATTCTTCCCTTGGGGAGGGTGGTATTAGTGAGAGAGAAATCATTAAGACTGGGGATTCATTTGAGTGCATTGGGGCCCTTAAGAAAAAATCCTTTGAGTCAAAGCCATCCCACTGACTTGAAAAGAAGAGAAGAATCTAGTATACCTGAGGACTTGGAGAGCTATGGGGAAAGAAAAGAGAACTAGATTATCCATATTTATCTACCGAGGGAGAAGGGACAAAGAAACCTTTGTCTTGAAGTTCTTCAATCAGGGAGAAGTCACCACCTACAAAGGCCGCCCATTCCATTTAAATATAACTTCAGCTGTTAGAAAAGGTTTCATTCTGTGGATTTGAAATCTTCCTCCCTGAAACTTCCTTCCACCCCATTGCTCCTCAGTTTGCCTTTGTGGGCCAAGCAGAACAAAACTTCATCCCGTCACCATGACAGAACTTCAGATACTTAGAGGTGGCTATAATGTTGGTTCCTCTTCCTCCTGCCCAGCTGAGTTTTCTATAGGCTAAATATCTCCAGTTACTTATCCTGCTAATGGTCTGAAGGCAAGGTTTCCAGTCCTGGCCTCCCCTCTTCTATACTGAGTTATTGATGCTTTTCACTTGTAAGTGATGCCCATAATAGTCCAGCTGTGGCTTCTTTCGTTCTGGACACTATGCCTGTCAATGGAGCCTAAGAGCTCATTAGTTTTTTCCCCCTGCTATGTTAGACTATTGACCCATTGAGCTTGCTATCTACTAAAACCTGTAAATACTGAAAACATAAGAAGAGAACAGGCAGGCTTCCGCAAATGGATTTCAACAGGGTGGACCAAAAGTCACGAAGGGGTTTGATGTTTTAATAACTTTTTGGAAATTATTTTCCAATAATTTACACCATTTATGAGATTTTACCCCTTCGATACTTTAGCTCTCATAAGATCCTAGACATAGAGCTGGAAGTGACCTCAGAGACTCTTATTTTATATTTATTTTACAGATGAGAAAAAACTGAGGCCCATGGAGGGGAAATGACTTGCCCAGGGTCAAATATAGTCTCAGCGCTAAAACTGAAAGGGACCTCAGAGACCCTCTAGTCTAACCCCCTCATTTTTACAGAGGAGGAAACAGGCCCAGGATAGGAAAAGGACTTACTTGTCCAAGGTCATACAGAGAATATTGTAGGTGGGATTTGAACCCAAGTCCTCTATGAAACCAGTGGGTTTTCCATTGTATTCCCCTGCCTATCTCCACAGTCATGCAGTTGACAGCAGTAGAGAATGCAAGATCTTGGTGTGCTGATTTTGTGAATTACCAAAAAAAGTAGCTCAGTAGAGTAAACTACAACCTTAAAGTTTCTCCCAATGAGGGAAAGTGGTTTGTTCAAGGTCATACAATACTGACAATCAGTGACAAAGAGAGCTAAGATTCAAACCAGATCTCCTGACTCAGGCTATAGCTCTTTACACTTTCCTACCTCCCCTCTCCTTGAGATTCTGACCTGACTTTTCCCCTAAAGTGGCTGCTGGTTCCCAGAACCAGGGACAGCAGGCTTAGGAGAGAGACTGAGCCCAAATCTCACAAGCCTGGCTTTTATGGAGTGCACTAGCTGCCTGTATTCTTCTTTACAGTAACCCCCAGTGCTGGGAAGGGAAAAAGCCCATTTCCTTAATATTTCAGTGGAGCTCATTAAAGAGCCTTCTTCCCTAGCCAAGCTCTGATAAGGAGAATCAAAACAAATATAATGACCCAGCTTGGATCCCATAAGATAATAAATATTCCAAGCGGACATAATTGTTTTTAACCTTTATGCCAGGTACAATCAATGTCAACGGGAGAGATAAGCCAGGGCTATCCTGAAATGGCTTCGATAATAGGCCTGTGTGCCTTAATGGGAATTCACCCCATAGATGCACATATAACAAATGAGAAATCCCTAATGGGGTTTGCATTACTTCAATTGGCTTTTATGCCATCCTTAATTGATTGCCATCATGCATGTCTAATTAAGAGCATGATGATCTGACCCAGGGATTTCCATGTGAATGGTGGGGGTGTTTAAGCCATGCCTTCTGGAAAGTCATGCCAGGGGAGAACACAGGTTGTTGGATGGCTGAGGGCTATCATGAAAGCATGGATATGTGATATAATGGAAAGAGCTCTGCATTTGGAGTCCAAGGACCTGAATTCAAATCACAGCTTTGCTATTTTTTACCTGCAGGACTTGGCTAAATCACTTCACTTACTCTAGCCTTGGCTTCCTTGCCAATAAAATGAAAGAGTTCAGGGAGGTGGAGTAGATGCTCTCTGATGTCCCTTTCAGCTCAGATCACAGGAGTTAAAGTGTTAGAAAGATTGTCATGGAGAAGAGGGCTTGGATGTACTCTACTTGGCACCAAGGGTCAGAGCAGGGTCAGTGGATGGAAGATTGTGTCTTGTTATGAAAATCTTAGCAATCAGAAGTATCTAATCTATCACTGGTTATCTTCTGGCAGATGCCAGATGCCTATTTTATAGATGTTAGAGAAGAAATTCATGCTTAATGACCTCTTAAGTCATTCTGTCTCTGAGAGTCTATGAGTCTCTACTCAACAAATCTAGCCCCCTGGGTCCCCTTGGTAAGAACTCACATTTCTATAGTGTTTTCTTTACAATCACCATTTGAAGGAGGTAGTGTAATAGTTTTGTCCCCATTTTATTCCTGTTGAGGCAATGCGTTGGATGGAACACTGGACTTGGAGTCAGGAAGAATTTCAACCCAAGAGAGTCATATGGCAGCCAAAAAAGCCAATGGGATCATTGTCTATGTAAAGAGCTTAGTATCACATGGTATCTGGCAGGTCATAGGCACTTAATAAGTGACCTTTAGTTGATTAATCAATCGATTGATTAATTTATTTAGTTAATTAAGTTGATTAATCAATTGATTGATGGATAGATGCTGGGAATAAAGGGCCGACATCCCCCTATACTCTGATCAGACCACATCTGGAATAGTCTATTCAGTTCTAGGCACCACAGTTTAAGAAGAAAATTGAAAATGGAATATTATTGCAACATAAGAAATTACAAAAGGGACAGATTCAGAGAAACCTGAGAAGACATGTATGAATCGAGGCAGGGTGAAATGAGAAGAACCAAGAGAAGAATTTATACATAAACAACAACATTGTAAATCATAACTTTGAAAGCTGTAAGAATTCTGATCTTGTAGTTGTTGTTTGTCCTTCGTTCTCAAAGAGGACTATGACATTGGGGTGATGTCATGACTTGCAGTGAATTGGATTTAAGTGAGGAAGGGCTATACAAGGTCACCAACTTCACTCTCTCCTGCAGATCTATCTGAGTCTAGTGGCCATATCTATATCTATCTATATCTATATTTGTATCTATATCTATATCTATCATCTTTGTGTGTGTATGTATCTATGTGTGTGTATCTATGTGCATGTGTATATATGTATATATATGTGTGTGTGTATGTGTATACACACACACACACACACACACACACACACACACATCAGGATGACTGGAGATGGCCCCAGATGTTTAAGGCAAAAGGCAATCAGGGTTAAGTGACTTGCCCAGGGTCACACAGCTAGTAAGTCTGAGGTGAGATTTGAACTCAGGTCCTCCTAACTTCAGGGCCAGTGTTTTATCCATTGTGCCACCTCGCTGTCCCAAGAATTCTAATCATTGCAATGACCAACCACAACTCCAGTGGGCCAGTGTTGAAACAAGTTACCAACCTCCTGACAGGGAGGTGACGAACCATAAATGAAGAATCAGATACACATTTAAGATTCAACCAATACAACACAAATATATTTTGCTTGATGATACTTTTTTTTTACAAGCAAGGGCTTTTATTGGGGGAAGGAGGAGCATTGTGGGGGTAGGAATAGTGATACCAAAAAAAACCCAAGAGGGGCAGCAAGGTGGCACAGTGGATAAAGCACTAGCCCTGGAGTCAGGAGTACCTGAGTTCAAATCTGGCCCCAGACACTTAACACTTACTAGCTGTGTGACTCTGGGCAAGTCACTTAACCCCAATTGCCTGACTAAAAAAAAAAGTATCAACAAAACACATGAAATGCACAGAAAAGAGAAGGTAGCTCAGAAGGGAACACATACAAGAGGTGCAAAATTGGTACAAGCCCACTGAAATTGATATATACCTATCAGGTGAGTAGAAGGGTCCAAGCATCTGGTCCCCAGCAGCCTTGCCAGTGAGCTTGGAGGAATGGAGCCTGCCAGATTCTCAGTCAAGTCTAATTTGGTACTAGATGTATGGATGCTGACCAGAACAGTACCTTGAGAAGAGAAGCAGGGGCTAAGGGACCTCCAGTTGGGAGAATGAGAAGAGCCTACTGAAAAAGGCTTGAACAATGAGAGTTTTTTCCTCTCAGAAAACTTTTCTTGTTCATTACGAACTTAAGTCAATAAACACAAACATTTAAATATATAAAGAGCAAAAAAAATAGTATATGTGAACCCATGAACTTCTGGTCACATCGTGCTACTTAATAATTGGTAAGTGGACAGAGAACTGACCTCAGTGCCAGAAACACCTGTGTTCTAATCATGCCTCAAACACATACTGCCTGTGACTCTGAGTAAATCATTTGACCTTTCTGGATTTTTGTTTTGTTTTGTTTTGTTTGTTTGTTTTTGCGGGGCAATGAGGGTTAAGTGACTTGCCCAGGGTCACACAGCTAGTAAGTGTCAAATGTCTGAGGTTGGATTTGAACTCAGGTACTCCTGAATCCAGGGCTGGTGCCTTATCCACTGCACCATGACCTCTCAATTCTTGCCCAGGGTCATACATCTAATAAGAGTTGGAGGCTGGATTCAAACTCAGGTCTTTCTGATTCTAAGTCCAGTGCTCTATCCGTCAAGAGGGGCATGGCAAGCATTTGAAGGAAAAGAGATTAGACTTGCTCTGCTTAGCCCCAGAAGGCCCTTTGTACCTTACTTAGAAGCTCAAGGTTATTTCCCATCTTTATAGACCTTCAAGGTTGAAAACCACTTCTCTGACAACAGAAAAACCCTTTGAGATAGGTTGGGGGAATGCTATTTTCTGACCTTACAGCTGAAGAAACTGAGCTAAGAGAGGATAAGACACTTGCCCCGGGTCATACAGCTAGTAAGCCCAAGAGCCCAAACTCAAACATACATCTCCTGGCTCCAAGATGAGAAGTCTTCCCCCTGCGCTTCACTGCTCAGAGAACTCAAGCAAGATAATATATGTACAAGTGCTTCTGTAAAATGTGAGCAGCCACAGAAAGGCCTGGGATGATGCTAGCCTGTCCAGGCCCCTCCGGTCCCCACCTTCTCCAACCACGGCTTCCTCTCTCACCCACAATCCCCTCCAAATGGCTGATGGCTCTCAGACAGAGGTTGGCGGCCCCCCAGGGGACTTGGCCTGAATTCTTTTATCTGCCTAGATCTTCCTGGTCACCTGACTGGGCAGTACTGGGCGCCGGGCAGACAGGAGATGTAATTGCTAATGGTGCAGATGAGATTTCAAAAAAAAATTGTCCCCATGAATTTGCCACGATATTGATCACAAATGCATTATGCTGCTCAAAGGTCAGGGCCGGCTCTCAACTGTATCCTGTCCTTCCAAACTCGGTCAGCTTGCTTTAGAACAGCATTGATGGAGAACATGAGTTCTTAAAAGCCCAGACAACAGAGACAGGAGGGAGGGGGCTGAGCTCACTTGTATTTGGCCAAATAAAGGCCGTGAATAGATAGGGCTGTGCAGACAGAAGTGAGGAGACTGACATACATGCCATCAAAGAGGCTTGCTTTAGGTTGTGGTACTCATGCAAAAAAGCATGTCTCAGGGATAGATTTGAACCAAAGCATTCTCAGTCTTCTGCTGTGTGGCCCTGGGCAAGTCACAACCTCCTTGGGCAGTTTCTACATCTGTAAACTGAGGAAGTTGGACTACATGACCATTGAGGTTCTTTCCCAGTCTAGCTCTGTAACCTTATGACCTGAGATAAAGTTGTCTACACATGTTACCTCCACTTACTCTCCTCTCCTTACTCCTCCCAATCTGTCTTCTCTCTGCCTCACTCATCTGAGACCACTCTCTCCGACGTAAGCAATGATGCCTTAATTGCTAAATCTGAATCTTTTTTCATTCTTTGACACCCTAAGTGCCTCCTCCTCTGTACACTTTCTTCTTTCAGCTTTCCTGGTTCTGCTCTCTCTTGGCTGTCCTATCTGAATGTTCCTTCTTATCATATCCCATGGGTTTTATGATAATTTTTTTGCAGGGCAATGAGGGTTAAGTGACTTGCCCAGGGTCTCACAGCTAGTGTTAAGTATCTGAGGCTGGATTTGAACTCAGGTCCTCCTGAATCCAGGGCTGGTGCTTTATCCACTGCACCACCTAGCTGCACCCCCCCCATGATAATTTCTAAGCAGCTGATCCCAGATGTATACATCCAGCCCTAGTCTCTCCTGAGTTCTAGTCCTGCATCACCATGTCATCTACTGGACGTTTCATTGCCATCTCAAGCTTCAAGGGAGAACTCATGATATTTCCCCCCTAACCAAACTCTCTTCTGAATATCCATATGTCTGCTGAGGTCATCACCATCCTTCTAGTCATTCAAGTTCACAACCCTGGAGTCAATCATTGATTCCAAACTCTTGTTCATATATCCAATCAATTGTCACTCCCCACAGCACCTCCAGGAAACTTCCATGGCTTTCTTTTTCCTCAAATTAAATACAGACTCATCAGCTTGGAATTTAAAGCCCTTCACAGTCCAATTTCAACCTAACTCCCAGAGCTATTTCACAGACTTTCTATTCTGCTGAAATTGGCCTTCCAGCTCCTCCCTGTGGGCCTTACCTCCACTTCTTAGGATTCTTAGCTTCCTTCATGGTTCAATTCAGTTGTTACCCCCCCCCCAGATACATATCCTCCACTCAAGGGAATTAATATTTAGCCTTCCACTTCCATGCCTTTGCATGGGCTATCCCTTTGTCCCCCAATTGCCTTCTCAACCTGCCCCTTAAAATCCTGACCTTAATTCAAGGCTCAACTCAAGGGCCTCAGTCATTCCTGATTAGCCCCAAAATGTTAGTGTAGCCCCCCATGAAAAATACTATGTATTTACTTTTTTTTTAAATTTGTGTGTGTGTGTGAGGCAATTGGGGTTAAGTGACTTGCCCAGGGTCACACAGATAGTAAGTGTTAAGTGTCTGAGGTATTTACTTTTTATATGTGATGTATTTACTATTATCATCCACCCAATTCCTGTCCCCCCCCAAACTAGGATATAGGCTCTTCAAGGGAAAAAGATTAGTTTGATGTTTTGTCTTTTTATCCCCAGTGTCTAGAATAATATGATAATATGATGCACATAGTAGGCCTTTAATAATGCTTGGTGAATAAATGGATGAATGGGAATATGGTTCAGGAACCAGCAAAATATCCTCATTCCTTCTCTGTTAGCTCTCTATTTAGCACTTGGATGAGATTATTCAAATCACCCAAGGTCATCAACGATCTCCAGTTAATTACTCATCCCTGTCCAAGATGGGTATCAAGTGCCTGTAATTAAGGAGATCACCAGGCAGGAGAAACTGTAAGAGAAGGGAGAGTCTCTAGAAGGTAAAAGATAACATCGGAAGGCCAGGCCAGTGGATAATAGCCAAGTGACTCTGGAGCCTTGATATACAATAGAAACTAAAGAAGCTTAGAACAGAGACCATATAATGAATGTCAGGGTTGGAAGAGAGCTTAAAACATAGAATATTAGGGTTATGAGGGACATTGCTAATAACACTAATATTAACAGTACTACTACTACTAATAATAACAGCAACAATAACAATAGCAATAATAACACGTGTTTAATAATAAAAGCACTGTGCTTTAAAGTTTACAAAGTGTTTTTTACAGCTATGATGTCATGAGCCTCACAACAACCCTGAGGAACAAAATGAGCACAGTTTGGAGATAGGAAATCCAAAGGAATCACTTTCAATACTTTGGCCTTTTCAGTGCCAACAACCCTTCACCATATATTCAGGGTGTACTAGATACCTCACTAGTCAACCAACAGGGACCCTATATGGCCCTCACTGTGATTCAACCAACTGAAGCTTGCTATCTGACCCAATTGCACTTCTGAGGCAGTCAATCAGAGCTTACTTTCTGCCCTGAGTAACCCAGCTGGGGTCTACTGTCTGGCCACACCCACTCTCACGGTCATTTGGCATCCACCCTACTCTGCCTTGGGGGCAGCTATGTGGTGAGCACTGGCCCTGGAGTCAGGAGGACCTGAGTTCAAATCTGGCCTCAGACACTTGACACTTATAGCTGTGTGACCCTGGGAAAGTCACTTAACCCCAATTGCCTCGCATATCCAGGGCCATCTCCTGTAGTCCTGATGTCTATCTTGCCACTGGACCCCAGTGGCTCTGGAGGATAGAGTGAGGTCGGTGACTTTGCACAGCTCTGCCTCACTTAAATCCAATTCACTGCAAGTCATGATATCTGTCATGGTCCTCTTTAAGAATGAAGGACAAGGGGCAGCTAGGTGGTGCAGTGGATAGAGCACCGGCCCTAGAGTCAGGAGGACCTGAGTTCAAATCTGGCCTCAGACACTTAACACTTACTAGCTGTGTGACCCTGGGCAAGTCACTTAACCCCAATTGCCTCACTAAAAGAAAAAAGAATGAAGGACAAGGGGCAGCTAGGTGGCACAGCGGATAGAGCACCGGCCCTAGAGTCAGGAGGACCTGAGTTCAAATCTGGCCTCAGACACTTAACACTTACTAGCTGTGTGACCCTGGGCAAGTCACTTAACCCCAATTGCCTCACTAGAAAAAAAAAAGAATGAAGGACAGACAACAACTCTAGCTTAATCCTGCTGGGTCGCAAGGAGAAATAGAATAGACTCTCAATTTAAGGACGTTTTCTCTTTCCTGAACAGTACAAATTAATGACCCTCCTTTCACCTTTTACCAAGTGAGTAAATGGCAAAATGCTTGGTCCCCATGGGGCCAATAGATGGATCATATAAGTGGAATGGGGACTTCATTTCCTAAGACTTAAGAAGGAGAGTTAGTTACTTGAAGTCAGTAGGTCAATTATCAGCCTGTATAATAAGGCTTATCAGTCCCCAAAAGATGAACACTATCTGTTTTGATGGACTGATTCTAATTACCCAAAGTAGTTTCCCAAAGAAAAGCCCAAGGCCCCATTCTTGGTCCATGTCCTCATCCCCAGTCCTTTGTGCCTGGCAGACTGTCAGAAGCCCTCCTCTGTAGGGCTTTCATTTTTATGGATGTTGCCAGGACAGGACCAGGAAGGCCGAGGGAAATCAAGAAAGGAGGCATGAAAGGGACCTGCTACAGGTCAGGAGCTTTTGATTACCTTGGAAACAAATGAAGGGAAAAGAGGAAAACCTGTCTCTAGAGAGATGACTTCACACTATGCTGATTTTAAAATGGATTTCTAAAGCATGTTTCATCTGAAAAAGAATGTGTGTTCAATATAGAATCATAAAATGTCAGAGCCGAGAGGGACTTTAGGACATAGAAAAGAGAATCGCAGAGCTGACAAAAACCTTAGGATGGAGAATGGCAGAGCTGGGAGGGGCCTGAGAATAATCAATGTCAGAGCTGGAAGAGAACTTAGAATAAAGAATGTCAGAGCTATCAAAGACCTGAGAACATAGGCCATGGAATGTCAGAACTGATAAGAACCTTAATATGTAGAACACCAGAGCTGGGAAGGGCCTTAGAACATAGAACAAAGAATGTCAAGAGCCAGAAGAGGTTTTAGAATGTAGAATAGAGACTCTTGGGCAGTGTCTATAATGGAAAGAGCACTACTAAACTGGGGTCAAATCCTGCCTCTGACTTAAATAAATGTTAACAATGTTTAACCGTGAAAGTATGAGAGGTCACATACATTATAAAAGTCCCTAGGGGAGAATTAGCTCATCAGAAACAGTCATCCCTTGACTCTCTAGAAAACAGAGTTCTTTTCCCTTGTTTGGGGTCCCACAAAAGGTAGTACTCTTGAAGACTGTATTTATTTCTTTTTTTTGTGGTGGGGCAATGAGGGTTAAGTGACTTGCCCAGGGTCACACAGCTAGTAAGTGTCAAGTGCCTGAGGCTGGATTTGAACTCAGGTCCTCCTGAATCCAGGGCTGGTGCTTTATCCACTGTGCTACCTAGCTGCCCCGACTGTATTTATTTCTAAAGGAAAGCATAAGCACAACATGAAAAGCAAAAGAAATTACTTCATTGCCTATGAAGCCAAAATTCCTGCTTTGCCAGATGCAAGTCTATTATGTGTTCTTTACTGTGTAAATAAAACTTGCTTTATGTTTGATGCTTTGTAAGCCTGAAGGCTTGTAAGGGGAGCAGATAGATCATCCTTTTGGGGAGTGCTCTATACCACTATTACCAGGTGCAACTTGAATGGGACTAGACAAGCCAAAGAGAATAAGTAAAAGGTCCCAAATCTTTTTCAGGCTCTTTGACTTAGGAGGGAGCCTCTTACATAAAAGTTACACCAATATGAAGTCAAACTCTGTCTCTGCAACTCCTGCCCACTCCTCATAGTCATGCCTTTTCTCATTTAGCCATCCATGTTGGATTCTGACATGCACAATTTCAAATGAATCCTAAAACCAGTTTCTCCATATTTCCCTGATCTTTGTAGGAATGACAATGCATCTGATAGCCTGACTGGCCAAGGGCTATGTTGCATTGGGCCTTTTGAAAGCAGAGAACAGGAAACAGCAGCTAGCCTTTAATTGGTCCCAAAAGTCATTGCATCATCACAGCCAGCATATAGGTTACAGAATGGCTGTTCCCAGAACCTTGGCCCTTTGGGGGAAATAATAGTGTCAAGAGAAGTTCTCCTACCACTGTTAGAGGCAGTTCAAAAGCCAGCTACATAAATATCCATGAACTAAACTGGAACAGCTGTGAAGCTCTCAGAGGAGCCCTCCAATGGCCTCTGAGTTGGAAGGGTCCCAGCCAATCAAGGAATGATTACAAAGATTTAAGGTTTATCTCACAGCTGCTGAATCTGCAGTATTGGCCACATTGACTGGAATGTTCTAACTGGCCCTGGAATACTGGGGAGGGGGAGGGCAAAGGGGGAAGAAGGGCAAGTAGCATTGCAAAACAGAATTTGAGCAATTTGGCTTTGGATGGCAAATTTCTTACTTTCACAGGCTTCTTAATCCTCATTATACTATTGGGGGGAAGGTGAGGCCTTTCAGTCCATGAGCTCAGTTTGGTATAGAGGACAGGGCAAAATATTGGGGTCCATCCCTAAATATACCAATTTTTGTTGTTGTTCTTGTTGTTCAGTGATGTCTGACTCTTCGTGACCCATTTGGGTTTTCTTGGCAGAGATACTAGAGGGGTTTGCCATTTCCTTCTCCAGCTCATTTTACAGATGAGGAAACTGAGGCATACAGGGTTAAGTGAATTGCTCAGGGTCACACAGCTACTACATGTCTGAGGCCAAATTTGAACTCAGGCCTTTCTAACTCTATGCCCAGTACTCCCCAGTACTCTACTGCACCACTTAGCTGCCCTATAGATAGACCAGTTAGCTTTGTTTTATTCCCACACCTGCAAAGTACATGAGGCAGTGTGGTATATTGTCTTAGAATGCTGGACTTACCAATCAGGGAAGACCCAGGTTCAAATCCCACCCCAGATACTTACTAGCTGCATATCGTTGAACAAGTCATGTGATATCTCTGGGCCTCAGTTTCCACATCTGTAAAATGAGGGGCTCAAACTAGACATCCTCTAAGGTCCCTTATAGTTCTAAATCTGTAATCCTAAAACTTCTGAGTCTCAGTTTGCTCACCTGCAAAAATGGACATAATAATACCTGCATTACCTATTTCCCAGGGTTATTTGAGGGTCCAATGAGATTTTGGATTTAAAGTGCTTTGTCAACTTGGAAGGTCTATACAAATGTCAGTAATCATTTATTATTCTAGTCCTGATCCATATATCAGAGACTGCAAAATGAATGGCTCAGTGTGGCCCATGGCCACAGCTAGACTGGAAGTTTTGTGAGGGTAGAGACCGTGACTTAGTTAAATGTATCTGCCCCACAGCCCAGCTCATGGCTTTGTACACGATGAATACTTAATCGATCTTTGTGAATCAGAATGGACAGGGGAAAACCCTTAAATGCATCCCTGCAATCTATTGCACTAGCCTCCCAATTGGCCTCCCAACCTCCAGGCTCTCCCCTGTTCTTCAGTTTGGTGGCTCCCTATTGCCTCTAGGATCAAACTCCTCTCTTTGCCCCTTAAAGCCCTTCACGGTCCTTCAGCATCATTTTTTTCCAGCCTGATTTTCACATTATTCCTCCTCACACACTCTCTATTCCAGCCATACTGACCTATTAGCTGTTCCCTTTTCACAATACTTCATCTCCCCACTCCATGTTTTTGCACAGGGTGTCCCATGGTGTCCAATGTTCTCCCTCCTCCCCACCACCTCCTGGACTTTCTAACTTCATTCCAAATTCAATTTAAGAGCTGCCTCCTCATACATCTACTCAGCTGTAGGTATTGCCAATTTTAATGTCACTTTGTATTTATTTCGCATATTTTTTCACTCACTTTCCTGTGTGCAGGTTGTTTCTTTGAATAGGACATAAGCTTCTTGATGTCTGGGACTGTCTCTTTTTGATTATGTATCCCTAATGCCTCAAACATAGGTGGAGCTTGGTAAATACTTATTGAATTCAATTGAGTCAACAGTCTGCTCAAACCCATGGGACTATAACCCAGTGATCATTGCCTCGCCTCACAAATTCACTGAATTCCAGAGTCAGAAGGGACCTCAGCAATCATCTAATTCCATGCATATCCACCCCCCACCCCCACTACACAGTATCTGCCAAGTGGCCACTCAACCTCCGCTTCGAAGACATCCTAGGAACAAGCACCTATCCCTCCTAAGTCAGCCCATTCCACCATGGACAGCTCTCATCGGTAGGAAGTCTGTTTATTTTCCCTAACCTCAAACCTAAATTTGCTTCTTTCCTCCTCTGTCCCTTGCACCTAGTTCTGGAACCAAACTGAACAAATTTAGTCCCTCTTCCTTGTGACAGACAGTCCTTCAGCTTCCTGAAGCTGGATACCACATGCATCCCTGAGTCTTCTCTTCTCCAACCTAGGTACCCCAGTTCCTTTAACCAATCTTCCTATAATAAAAGCCTTTACCATCCACACCACTCTCCTACGGACCCTCTTTAGCTGATCAATATCCCGTGGTGTCCAGTAGTGAACATAATATTCCAGATGTGGCCAGACCAGGGTGGAGCACCATGGATTCTGCTAACATCTGTCTTTCACGTTAACAATGGTTGCCCAAGATAAAACCTGTTGCCTTCTGATGAGTCTAAAGTCATTAGACTCAATGGAGCTTCTTCTTCCTATCTAATTGTACCTCCTCTCTGTGATTCTTGTAGAACAGATTTTTTTGGAACCCAATTCTGATACTTGACATTTATCCCCATAAAATTTCATCTTATTAGATTCCAGCCATTGTTCTTGTTAGTTAGGGTATTGGGGGGCTATTTCTTTTATTCAACTCATTAGCTATGCTTCCCCATCTCTCTGTCTATACCTTACTGTTTAATATAATGGTGCCATGGACACCCAAGGACCCTACCTCCAACTTGACATTGACCTATTCAGAACAACTCTTTGAGGCAACTCTCTTTGTGATCAATCAGAAGTACAGCCTCTGAAGGAAGAGGTGTGTTGGAGCCAGCTTTGACCAGCTCTCCAGGACCAATGATTAAATTATCCATGTGATCATTACATTTCAGAAATCAACAAATACTACAAATTAAGGTTTTGATTTATTATAAATTATTATTTTATTAATTGCCTAGACTTGTTATTGTTGTTTGTCCTTTGTTCTCCAAGAGGACCATGACATCAGGGTGATGTCATGACTTACAGTGAATTGGATTTAAGTGAGGCAGGGCTGTACAAGTTCACCAATCTCACTCTCTTCTCCACAGCCATCTGGGTCTAGTGGCAAGATATATCAGGATAACTGGAGATGGCCCGGATGTTTTTAAGTCAATTGGGGTTAAGTGACTTGCCCAGGATCACATAGCAAGTGCCTGAGTTGAGATTTGAACTCAGGTCCTTCCAACTTCAGAGCCAGTGCTCTATCCACTGTGCCACCTAGCTGCCCCAATTGCCTAGACTTAAGAAAGTGTTTGGGGAAATATTGATAATGCAGATTAAACTTAAAGGTGTGGCCAGCAGCTGATTGTTAAACATTTATTAGCAACCCCACCCCCCACTCCTTTTCTCATGCACTTGGTTGTTAAAAATTTATTAGCACACACTAACTCCCATTCCCCTGGCTGCAGTGGTAGTGAGCTGTTCCCCTTCGACTTTCTGACAGAGCCTCCACCCCAAGTGTTAAAGCCCAGATAGAGAGCCTAAAGGTGTTTACTGTCTCAGAGGCCTTTCTCCAGCGGATGCCTTAGAAGGAAGGGAGGGCACTAACAAAAGGCTATTAATAGGCAGTTGGCAGAGGGGCCTTGCTGTTTCAAGGAGAAAGCAAATGTGCTTCATTCCCCTTGGTATAGAGCTTCATTAAATTTTCATAAAAGACCCACATTCATAAAGTCACTTCTCCAAGAGGGAAATAATAATAGTAATAGAACAGGGACCAGAGCTATGATTTCATTGGCAAAGGGAACTCCCAGATGAGGAAATTCCTTCTACCGATGCAGGTCTCACCTGCTCTGCAACTAATAGTCTTAGAGCTGCCCAGGCCCTGGAGGACCACCAGCTTAAGTGATTTTCCCCGAGTCACAGTTACACCAACCACAGTTACACCACACAGTTACACCAGGCTGCTTTCTTATAATAACAGAGAATTAGAAATAGCACTTTAAGGTTTAGAAATCATTTTACCCCAAGTAAGTATCTCATTGGATCCTCAGGATAACTCTATGAGGTAAGTGCTATTATCATTCACATTTTACAGATGAGGAAACTGAGGCACACCAAGGTTAAGTGAATTGCCCAGAGACACTAGTAAGTACTGAAAATGAGATTCAAACTGAGGTCTTCCCGACCAGCACTCTATCCGTTATACCACACTGCCTGCCAGTGGGACAAGGCAGTTCTGCCTGTGAGAACAAAGTGAACACAGAGACTATGCTCTGCTATTAGAGAAGGAAGAAGAATGGGGGTAGGGCCTGCACTGGGCTCAGGGGAGATACTGGGTTTATTTCATTATATTTCTTATTGTTACCTATCATTTTTTATTCTAAAATGATTTCCCCTTAAATTGATCCCCAATGAACCCTTGTTTGTAAGAAAGAAAAACACTGAGGCCCAGGAGGGGAAGTGACTAGCTCAAGGTCACAAAGTAAACATCAGATGCAGGATCTGAACTGTCTTGTGACTCAAAAGCCAATATATTTTGTCCTGTACTATGCTGCCTCTGACACCCCCCATACACACACATACACCCTTGGCCAGGACCAGGTGGGGAGAGACCTGTTACCAGCCCTAAATAAAGCAAGGCCCAGGCAGTAAGGGTTGGGGCTCCTGTGCTCGTTCGCTCTCTCTCTCTCTCTCTCTCTCTCTCTCTCTCTCTCTCTCTCTCTCTCTCTCTCTCTCTCTCTCATTCTCTCTCTCATTCTCTCTCTCATTTTCTCTCTCATTTTCTCTCTCATTTTCTCTCTCATTTTCTCTCTCTCCTCTTCCTCCTCCTCTTCCTCCTTCTCCCTCTCTCCTCTCTTCTCTGTCTCTCCCCTTTCTCTCTCTTCCCCTTTACCTTCCTCTTTCTCCACCCCCTCTCTTTCTCTCTCTTCTCCTCTCTCCCTCTTTCCTTTCTCTCTCCTTTCTCTTTCCCTTTATCTCTCTCATTCTCCCCCTGTGTCTCTCTCTCCTTTCCCTTCTCTGTCTCTCTGTCTCTCTGTCTCTCTCTGTCTTTCTCTCTCTCTCTCTCTCTCACACACACACACACACACACACACACACACACACACACACACACACACACACACACCTCCAAGTCTTAATTTAGCAGTAAGCTTTACCTTAAGTAGGCAGCAGTGTGACTTCAGTAATTTGGTATTTTTAAACTTGGAATTTTTTTGTTTGTTTTAACTGCACTTGCAAGGCTGTCAATCATTCAGAGGAGTTAAAGCAGCTGCAAATAGATTGGATTAGATTTCACATCTGGCTTTTCTCTACAAGCTGTTCATTGGATTCATTCATAGCCTTTGTGCTCTTTGGAAGGCATCCAAACCTCTCTGTGAACCTTGCTCTTTGGGAAGAGAAGCCTTGTCTAAAATTATTCTCCCTGCCTGCTCCCTTCCTCTCCCTCCCCTCTCCCTCTCTCAACCCACTCTCCCTCTCCTCATGCTCTCTCCCTCCTCAACTAGACAGTGTTGAGCCTCTCATTCTTCTCACCCTTTTCAGAGAAGCTAGGTTGGAGAAGGGTGAGTTCTTCTAATGTCTCCTCCTTACATACGGAATCAGCTTTATTCTTTTTTTGCAGGGCAATAAGGGTTAAGTGACTTGCCCAGGGTCACACAGCTAGTAAGTGTCAAGTGTCTGAGGCCCAATTTGAACTCAGGTCCTCCTGAATCCAGGGTCAGTGCTTTATCTACTGTACCACCTCACTGACCCCAGAGCTTCTTCTTTTTTTTATTATTTTTTTTTTAGTGAGGCAATTGGGGTTAAGTGACTTGCCCAGGGTCACACAGCTGGTGTTAAGTGTCTGAGGCTGGATTTGAACTCAGGTACTCCTGACTCCAGGGCCAGTGCTCTATCCATTGTGTCACCTAGCTGTCCCAACCCCCAAAACTTCTTAAACTTTGAGGAGTGAACCCATATGGAGTCACATAACTGAATGTGAAGGTCATGAAAAATTTGGCAACAGTAAAAGGTTATGTATACCTATTTTATATACCTATATACCCAGGATCACTTAAAACTTTCTCAGGCAAGAAAGGGTCATGAGTGCTCTGCCAGTTCCAAAGCCACTAATATCAAATAGTCTTGTCTGGAAACAAGCCAATCTCATTGCCACAACATGAGGTGGATCGTGGGTTTAGAAGGTCCACCCCTCAGCCCCTGGGCCATGATGACAGACCCCAGAGTTCTGGGTTCATTCCTAAGCCCTCTTCCAAACCCCTTGGCTGACTCAGAAAGGCAACACTGGAATTAAAAGTCATGGGAATGGGGAAGTTCTGCTATTATCTCATTGTGTGATCCCATTCCTCTCCAGATTTCAAGTTATTCCTCTGTAATGTAAGAGAGTTGGCCTTGATGTTCTCTAAGAGTCCTTCCACCTCTGACATTTTGAGTCTGTCTATGAGGTGGGTCCCAGGGTCCCTTGCATGGTATCTGTTTTGGTCAAAGAAGCAATCATGCCAAATACACAAGGTGGACAGGTAAAAATGGCATCTGCTACATCTTTGCCCCATTCAAAGAGTTATGAGCCACTAATTTGCTCAGCAGGGTGGAACAATTAATACACTTAAGTCAGGGCTTCCCTTACTCTTCTCTTATGAATGGTAATCATCTGTTACCTTAAATAAGGCCCTTATTCATTCATTCATTTGACCAACATTTATTATATACCTAGAAGAGGTCCAGAGATTATTGACTCAATCCCTGACTTTACAGGCTGCTTTACTCAATGAATTTAATAATTTGTTCATTCCTATTGGGAGTGGTTTTCTGTTTAAACATTCCCCTCCCCTTGCCTTTACACTGGCTGGCTGCCATACCTAGAATGCACCCAACCCTGACCTTGCAATCTTTGGTTTCCTTCACAACTCAGCTCTAATGCTATCTTTTGTGGGAGTTTCTTCCTGGTCCCTAGTTGCTGGCAAGTTCCCTCTCCCCAGAGCCCTCCTCTCACCTCAGTCCCCAAAGTTACCTTAATCTGCTTTGCATATACCTAATTCCACATTATCTCCTTGATTAGAATGTAGGCTCCTTGGGGCAGCTAGGTGGTGCAGTGGATTAAGCACCAGCCCTGGAGTCAGGAGGACCGGAGTTCAAATCCGGACTCAGACATTTGACACTTACTAGCTGTGTGACCCTGGGCAAGTCACTTAACCCTCATTGCCCAGAAAGAAAGAAGGAAGGAAGGAAGGAAAGAAAGAAAGAAAGAAAGAAAGAAAGAAAGAAAGAAAGAAAGAAAGAAAGAAAGAAAGAAAGAAAGAAAGAAAGAAAGAAAGAAAGAAAACCACAGCAAAGAAGATGGTTGACCCATCACAGGACCAGAGAAGTAGTCAGAGTGTTATGAAATAGTATTAAATGAGTGGGTTAAAAAACACACACAATAAAAAAAACAACCAATCCCAGAAACTGGACAGCAAAGCATGGGGGACAAGGTTAAATAGCATCAAAGAGAGGGCTTGAAAGAAGGTCAATAATTGCCCAGACAGGAAAAGAAGATGAATACAATTCTCCCCACGCCCCAGCCTTGGCCTGCACCAACCCCAGACCTTAATCAGCCACAAAGGTATTGATGAAATTAGAAGTGACCAGGAAAGGCCCCTCTTAGAGAGGCTTGTTTGATGCTTTAGAAAAGAGCTCTAAGCACTGGAAAACCTTGATTAATCAGAATATGTGAGAAACAGAAGATATGGCTAACCCCCAACCCCTCTTTGTTCTGACCCTTGTGTTTTGGGGAGTTTGGGGGGGTTGTTTTTTTTTTTTAAGTGAGGCAATTGGGGTTAAGTGACTTGCCCAGGGTCACACAGCTAGTAAGTGTTAAGTGTCTGAGGTCGGATTTGAACTCAGGTACTCCTGAATCCAGGGCCAGTGCTTTATCCACTGTGCCACCTAGCCGTCCCGTGTTCTGACCCTTGTTGCTGAAAATCTTTTGCAACTGAGGAAAATAGGAACAAGACCCCAATGCCGGAGGTCCTCGCCATCGAGGGGGTTTTCCTAGTAATGGAGGTCTTCACTGTTCTTCCAATAGAGATTCTTCCAATCACTCAACGTTTTCTCTATCACCAGAGGCCTTCCCTAACATGGAATGTCTTTCCCATCACTGAAAGTCTTTCCTAATGTGAGAAGTCGTCCTTGATTCTGAGGTCTTGCCCATCTCTGGAGGTCTTCCTCATCCAACATTAGGGGTCTTTTCTAACACCAGAGTTCTTCTTGTGAAGTCTGGACAATGGCTTGTTGGAGTGTGGTAAAGGGAGAAGCTAGATAAGATAGTCCCTAAGGGTTTGCCTAGTCCTGGAATTCCGCGTTTCTGGAATGATTGATTAGGGTTAAGTGTGAAATACGGAATTACTCAAATCTTACTTTTTCCTGACTTGGTTAACTGAGTCTAATGGACATAATACAGTCTTTTCTGGCTGAGAATATCTTACTCAAAGCTCAGTGGGGAGTCAGTATGATTAGCATGGAAAATTTGGCCCACTCCATTTTTCTGCCCTGTAGGGGGATAATGAGCCAAAAAACTGGAAAAGTAGGACGGGGCCAAGGTCTAAGGTCTTTACAAGTCAAACTGAAGATAGCAGAGCCTAAGGGGCTCCAGCTTAAACTGCAGCTGTTTGAACATCTACTGCCATGGAGTTCTACTGGCTGATACCACAACCTGTAGACTTCAGGGAACATTTGAACCCTTAATAGTCAGGCCCTGGGGGGCGGGCAGCTAGGTGAGGCAGTGGATAAAGCACTGGCCCTGGATTCAGGAGGACCTGAGTTCAAATCCGGCCTCAGACACGTGACACTTACTAGCTGTGTGACCCTGGACAAGTCACTTAACCCTCATTGCCCTGCAAAAACTAAAACTAAAAACTAAAATAGTCAGGCCTTGTTGCTATTCTGTAGACACTCTGGCCACTAACTCTGACTGAGGCTGAGGACAATGCCTTTTCACCTTTGCCCTTGCTATGCTGGTTTCATGCTGCTGGACTCTGGCCTTGCCCATTGGTCTTCCTGCCTCCAGTCTCTCCTTATTCCAGTCCATCTTCTACTCAGCTGCCAAAGTGATCTTCCTAAAGCATGGGTCTGACTATGTCACCCTCTACCTATTCAATAAACTCCAGCTGCTCCCTATCACCTCCAGGACCAAATAGTCAACTCCCCTGTTTGGTCTTCAAAACCCTTCATAACCTCATCCCTTCCAACTTTTCTAGTCTTCCTACTTTTTATTCATCCCCACCACACACAGACTCTGTGATCCAGTGACATGAGCCTCCTTGAAGTTCCTCCAATAGGTCTCTCTGTTTCCAACTCTGAAACATTTTCTCTGGCTTTGCATGACTCTGCCTTGTACTCAAGTCAAGACATCATCCTGTGATGTCATTGGTCCTCTTTAAAAATGAAGGACAGGGCAGCTAGGTGGCACAGTGGATAAAGCACCAACCCTGGATTCAGGAGGACCTGAGTTCAAATCCGGCCTCAGACACTTAACAATTACTAGCTGTGTGACCCTGGGCAAGTCACTTAACCCCAATTGCCCCACAAAAAAAGAGTGACTAGGGGGGAGCAGCTTAGATGGTGCAGTGGATAAGGTATAGGCCCTGGATTCAGGAGGACCTGAGTTCAAATCCGGCCTCAGATACTTGACACTTACTAGCTGTGTGACCCTGGGCAAGTCACTTAACCCTCATTGCCCTGCAAAAACAAAACAAAGAAACACACACCAAAAAAAATGACTGGGAAGATATAGGTGCCCTGTACAATAATAGGGAAGTTTGGAAGAGGGAAGTTTTAGGGATGGGGAGAAGGCAATGAGTTCTGTTTTGGGCATATTGAGTTTGAGATGCCCATGGGACATTCAGTTTGACATACCCAAAAGGCAATTGGTGGTACACTTACATGTCAGCTGAAATAAACATTCCTGTATACAAAGAACAACCCCAAAAGATGATTGTAAATGAAAACTTAACTGTCATACAGTTTCTTTTCTTTTTTTCTTTTTCTTTTTTTGTGGGGCAATGAGGGTTAAGTGACTTGCCCAGGGTCACACAGCTAGTTAAGTGTCAAGTGTCTGGGGCTGGATTTGAACTCAGGTCCTCATGAATCCAAGGCCAGTGCTTTATCCAGTGTGCCACCTAGCTGCTCCCTCATAGTTTATTTTCAAAGAGAGCATATGAAATTTAACATGTTAGTAACAAAATAAATAAATTCTAGTTAACAAACTAGATCTAGCCACATCATTGGATGCCTTCCAGCTGAAAGGGACCTGGATGTCCAGATCCCCTCATTTTGAAGAGGGAGGAAACTGAGGTTGAGAGCCAGTGAGGAACTCAGCTAATTAAGTGAGGGAAGATTTAAACTCGGGTCTTCTTGGCTTCAAGTCCAGTGTGCTATATTCATTGTGCTACCTAGATGCTTATTCCACTCTGGGATAGTACTAATATTAGGAAGCTTTTCCTTCTATGAGGTCTAAATTTACCCCTTTGCAACTTAAGAACCTATTATGTGTAAGGCAGTGGGGGCATAAAAATGAAATAGTCCCTGGCCTTTAGAAGCTTACATTTTATAGTAAGGCTACAAGATATCAATAGCAATAAAGATATTAATTTTGATATAGATATAGACACATCAACAAATATAAAGGAGAGACAGAGTGCTCAACACTTGGGAGATCTCATCAAACTGGTGGTACCATTGAGTCCAACCTCTTTTGTTGGAAGTTTAAGAAATGGAGGTCCAGAAAGGTTAAGTCACTTGACCAAGATCACATAAGTAATCAGCAGCAGAGCAAGGATTTGAACCCATGTCCTCTGTTTCCAAATCAAATGCTTTTTTTCACCATACCTTGCTTTCACTGTATTCCAAGTGGAATTCAGAGTAGGTCAGGTTACCTGGCACATATATTATGGAAAGGGAGTAATATGAGCTAAGATTGGAGCCACGGTAGGGACATTTCAATTAACTAGCAATTCTTTTCTCTCCTTCCCACCTCTCCCTATCCCTCAGGGAAGACATCTTTAAATGCTAGGCTGAGGAGTTAATATCTTATCCTAGAGGAAATAGAGAGCCATTGAAGGTGACAAGCAGGACAGTTACATGGTCATACTTGTTACTTTGTGAGAAAATTTGAATAATAGATTACAGAATGGATTGGAATGGGTAGAGATATGAAGCAGGGAGATCCAATTGGAGACTGTTGCAATGGTCCAGGTGAGAGGTGATGAGGCCTGAACTAGGGTGGGGTCATTGTGGGAGAAACTGAGGGAGAGGAAGGGGGAAATGATGACTCTTACATAGTGGTCACCTTTGTCATTTGGTTGTCATAAAGCCATTTATAAACTTAAGACATTTCATAGTTAGGAGGGACCTCTGAGATCCAAATCCAAGCCCTCATTTTAAAGATGAGGAAAATGAACCCCAGAGAAGGGCAGCTAATTGCCTAAGGTCACTCAGCAAAGCATATCTGGGACTAGACCTCAGGCAACATTTGTCACACAAAGCTTTTTATCCCCCTCCACAGAAAGAGCTGGTGTGCATTTAGGGTTATAGGATTCAAAGATGGAAGGGAAGGAGCTAGGAGGTGGATCAAATAGCCATCTCGTCCAGCCGACTCATTTTACAGAAAGCCTTCTTTGACTCTGAGGTCTCCCCCATCTCTGAAGGTCTTCCCCTTCAATAGTAGGGCTTTCCCCAACACCAGAGCTCAAGTGAAGACCTGAAGCCTTAAGGTCAAGCGGCATGAAGTGACCTGTTAGGGTCAAACAGGCAGTAAGTATAAGAATCTGGATTAGAACCCAGGTCCTTGGACTCCAGGGCCAATCAGCCCTCTTTCTACTGTGCCATAATGTCTCCCTACATTTTACAGATGAGTACACTGCCACTCACAACTGACCAGCTCAAAATCAGACAACTAAGTAGAACACTGGAAATTTGAACCCAGACGCTCTGCCTTAGATCTGGTTGAAGATGGTACTGGATTTAAAGTTTTCACCTCAGCTGTTATTCTGTGAAATCATTGAGGTAAAATATCAGTCATAGTCTTATATAATGTCATTAGAACAAACTATATTCCCATGGAATTTCATGTCTCCATAGTTTCATTGTGTGGGGCCACACCAGGGGAGGCCTCCCACATTTATATTCATAGTTCAGAGATGCCAGAGCCAGAAAGGATCTTAGAGGCCTTCTAGTCTAAGGCACTCATTTTACAGATGAGAAGACTGAGGGGTTAAGTGATCTACCCAGGGGTTACATAGCTGGTCAGTGTCTGAGGCAGCATTTGAACCCAGATTATCCTGACTGCTAATCTAGTGCCCTATCCACCATACCACACTGCCTAATCAGAGAGAAGGGAAAGTAAAGGGGTAGGGGAAGGGGAGATAGCTGAAGATTTTTCTCTTGGTATTGGATTAATTTCCTGGGTGATTTTTCTGGGTTAATTTTAGCTACATCCTAGAACCCACTAAAGGCCACTCAGAGTAAAGGTTGACTGAAGGTCTATGGGAAGATTAGGGAAGCTCAGAATTTGTTTACAGGGCAAATGAGTGTGTGCCATGTTGTATATTCACTGTCATGGAGGCTATGGATAGCAGAATTAATCCTCACATTGGAAATAAGGAAGGCATTGTGCTGGGTCACGTTTGTAGATTATCAGATTTCCATCCGTCAATCCTGAGTTATCACTCTGCAAATACTCGAAACTGAGTTTGCTCTTTTGCCTAAAGCTGGGGACCAGCCCAGCCTATCCCCACTCCCTAGACCAGATTTATCTTTCCTGCAAACAATAATGAAATGGCTCTGATTAAATGCTACCAACCTTCTGCAGGTTATGAGTTCTGGTGAGATCTTTCCTCCTTAATCTTCGTGCCAGGAAGGACCAGGCTGGAAGAACACACCAGACTGTAAACTACTTTAGGGGGAGGCCAGGTCTTAACTACCCTTGGTATCTCTCCCCAGTTCAGTGCTATGGACACACAAGATACTTTATAAATGTTTACTATTGTTGGAAAAGAAAGAAAAGGATAAAAAGAAGAGAAAAAGAGCAGAAAAGAGAAGAGAGAAAAGGGTGTAGTTTTTTGCCCAAATGGTGACCTAATTCATTTTCCCCATGGCTGTTCTCAGTGCTGTCTCAGAAAAAGGCCACACTAGGATTCAGGCCCTCATTGTACCAAGATTGCAAAGGTAGAAGCGAAGTCATTGTGGTTAAGTTATAATCTGTATTTCACTGTGAAGTTACATCCAGGAAAAACTAACCAGACCATCAGAGACCAATGTCAGAGATGGAGTGCTCACCAGCTTTCATACTTATGAAGGGGAGATGCTGGAGGCAGCTCTTACCTGCTCTGGCTATCCAGAGGCAATTGATATATTTTCAATGTGAGAATTAGCACCTTGGAATTAGCAAATGTTACAAATGTGGGCATGATTTATCATTTTGTTGATTATCTAGACTGCAGAGAGTGATGGGCAAGATGTTAAGAATGCAGATTAAACTTTAAAGTGTGTCCTGTGAGTGATTGGTTTTTTGGGGGAGATATGGTAGTTAAATATTTACTAATGGCATCAACTTAACACCCAAGTGAGTAAGTAAGCCCATAGCCATTAGCCTAAGGTTCACACCTGACTCCAAACCCTATGAACAGAGGCCCATAAAAGGAAAGTAATTACCCAAAGGTCATCTTGTTACTGAGTAACAACTTCTGGAAGTGAAACCAGAGCCATGCCTCCAGACCCTCTGCTCTTGACCATTACACCACTTTGCTTCTTCCAATGGATTCCCTTTTGTCCCTGGGTTGCATGTCTTTGATGCATGAACAGCATTACCTCCTCCACTTCTGAATGAGGTAGTCAATACAGTACTGATCTTGGAATCTGAGAGAGCTGAGTTTTAATCCAGTCTCAGAAACTAGCTGTGTGACCCCAGACAAGTCACTTAATCTGTGTCTACCTCAGTTTCTTTAACTGCAAAATGGAGCCATTAATATCATCTAGTTTTCAGGGCTGTTATGAGAGTCAAGTGAGATAATATTTGAAAAGCACGTTGAAAATCTTAAAGTTCTAAATAGATGCTAGCTATTATAATTAAATCTAGAATCCTATTATAATGCAAGAATTGGCCAAAGAGGAACAAGTCCTTAGAACTTGCCCATATTTACACTTCCTTGTGCATCATACAGAGCATGTGCAACATTCACTACCTGTTGTTGTTGTTTGTCCATCATCCTTCAAGAGGGCCATGACATCGTGGTGATGTCATGACTTGCAGTGAATTGGATTTAAGTGAGGGGGGGCTTTGCAAAGTCACCAGCCTCACTCTCTCCTCCAGAGCCATCTGGCTCCAGTGGCAAGATACAGATCAGGATGACTTGAGATGGCCCTGGATGGTTAAGGCAGCTGGGGTTAAGTGACTTGCCCAGGGTCACCCAGCTAGTAAGTGTCTGAGGTGAGATTTGAACTCAGGTCCTCCCAACTTCAGAACCAGTGCTCTATCCACTGTGCTACCTAGCTGCCCCATATTCACTACCTAGTTTTCATATAGCACATGAGTATGTGACCCTACTTCTGGCCATAAGTAACTAAGAAGTATGTACTATGGTGACAGATAATCTTCTAATTGGCCACAGAGTCAGAACTGAGAGTATGCAGAGAAGGGTCTTTGGAGGGGGGACGACAGATAATCTCTCCCTATTTTCCTATGTTTGCATGAGGAGGCTTGCTGTGAGTTTCCTGGTGAGGGAGGGACAGGCTACCTTACTTTCCACTTAACCACCATATATCTCTGAGAGTATGGTACTTATTTCTTCTGTGTCTAACTTCCCTTGTCTTAGGTGAATGAAGATCCCAAAACAGAACTGACTAGGTCATAATGCTGTGACCTTTGAAAGGTCAGGACCATCAGAGGTCCATTCAGCAACTGCAGTAAGTAATAGAGACCACCAGAGCAAAGAAGAGGAATAAGTGAGTCTGGGGAGGAGCCAGCCCTGGGCAGCCACCACCTCAGAAGTCAATTGACCTATAAGGAACTAGATCAGTTGATAAAGAGAACTACATGTCCATTTCCAATGCTATTTCCTGAAACAAATTTGATGGGGGATCCTTAAAAGGAAGAACACCCCAAACATATCCTCTCTACCTGTGTTTGGCCTTTGTGTTTTAAGGTTGAGCCTACTTGGGGCAGCTAGGTGGCACAGTGGATAAAGCACCAGCTCTAGATTCAGGAGGACCTGAGTTCAAATCCAACGTCAGACACTTGCCACTTGCTAGCTGTGTGACCCTGGGCAAGTCACTTAACCCTCATTGCCCTGTAAAAAAACAAAGATTGAGCCTACTCTCCCCAGGGACCAAGTAGGTACAGAAGGATGAATGCACCCCCAGTTTGGAGAATAATTTTGCAACTTCTATCCTTGTTTTCCACTCTCTTTGTAAGTTGCCCTTTGCAAAAGCAAATCCATATAAGTTAGAGGCATTCCCAATAAGATCAGGGGTGAAACAGGGATGTCCATTATCACCTCTATTATTTAATATTGTGATAGAAACGTTAGCTATAGCAATAAGAGAAGAAAAGGAATTAAAGTAATTAGAATAGGCAAGGAGGAAACAAAACTTTTACTCTTTGCAGATGATATGATGGTATATTTAGAGTATCCTAAAGAATCAATTAAAAAACTGCTTGAAACAATTAACAACTTTAGCAAAGTTGCAGGATATAAAATAAACCCACATAAATCATCAGCATTTCTATACATGACCAACAAAGCTCAACAGCAAGAGATAGAAAGAGAAATTCCATTTAAAGTAACGGTAAACAATATAAAATACTTGGGAGTTTACCTGCCCAGACAAACCCAGGAACTCTATGAACACAAGTACAAAATACTTTTCACACAAATAAAATCAGATCTATGTAATTGGAAAAATAAAAATTGCTCATGAATAGGCCGAGCTAATATAATAAAAATGAAAATTCTACCTAAATTAATTTACCTATTCCGTGCCATACCAGACTACCAAAAATTATTTTATAGAGCTAGAAAAAATAATAACAAAATTCATCTGGAAAAAAAGTCAAGAATATCAAGGGAATTAATGAAAAAATGCACAGGAAGGTGGGCTAGCTATACTATAAAGTGGCAGTCATCAAAACTATGTGGTACTGGCTAAGAAACAGAGTGGTGGATCAATGGAATAGGTTAGGCACAGGAGAAACAGTTGTAAATGACCATAGTAATCTACTGTTTGATAAACCCAAAGACTCCAGCTTCTGGGATAGGAACTCAGTATTTGACAAAAACTGCTGGAAAAACTGGAAGATAGTATGGCAGAAACTAGGCATAGACCAACACCTTACACCTTATACAAAAATAAGGCCAAAATGGGTTCAATATTTAGACATAAAGGGTGATACCATAGATAAATTAGGAGAGGAAGGAATAGCTTACCTCTCAGATCTATGGAGAGGAAAACAATTTATGTTCAAACAAGAGATAGAAAATATTATGAAAAGCAAAATGGAAGACTTTGATTACATTAAATTAAAAAGCTTTTGTACAAACAGAAGCAATGCAGCCAAAATTAGAAGGGAGGCAGAAAACTGGGAAACAATTTTTACAGCCAGCATTTCTGATAAAGGCCTCATTTCTAAAATATATCGGGAACTAAATAAAATTTATAAGAATCCAAGTCATTCCCCAAATTGAGAAATGGTCAAAGGATAGGAACAGGCAGTTTTCTGATAAAGATGTCAAAGCTATCTATTGCCATATGAAAAACTGCTCTAAATCACTATTGATCAGAAAAATGCAAATTAAAACAACTCTGAGGTACCACCTTACACCTATCAGATTGGGTAATATGACAAAAAGGAAAATAATAAATGTTGGAGAAGCTATGGAAAAATTGGAATACTAATGCATTGTTGGTGGAGCTATGAACTGATCCAACCATACTGGAATGCAATCTGGAACTGTTCCCAAAGGGCTATGGGACTTTTCATACTCTTTGACCCAGTGGTGCCACTGCTAGGTCTGTATCCCAAAGAGACCATAGAAAAGGGAAATGGATCCACATGTACAAAAATAATTATAGCAGCTCTCTTTGTGGTGGCAAAGAATTAGAACTCGAGGGAATACCCATAAATAGGGGAATGGCTAAACAAATTGTGGTCTATGAATGTAATGGAATACTACTGTGCTGTAAGAAATGATGAGCAGGAGGAGTTCAGAGAAACCTGGAAGGACTTGCATGAACTAATGCTGACTGAGAGGAGCAGAGCCAGGAGAACATTGTACACAGTAACAGCAACATTGTGTGATGAACAATGGGGATAGACTTGGCTCTTCTCAGCAGTGCAACAATCCAAAACAGTCTCAAAGAACTCATGATAAAAAATGTTTTCAACATCCAGAAAAAAGAACTATGAATTATGAATGCAGATTGAACCATACTGTTTCTACTTTTGGACTGTTTTTTCCTTCTTGTTTGGGGTTCTTCCCTTGTTCTCTGATTCTTCTTTCACAAGATGACTAATGTAGAAATATATTTGATGTGATTGTACATATACAACCTATATCAGACTGCTTTCCGTCTTGGGGAGGAGGGAGGGAAAGGAGGGAGGAAGAAAAGAAAAAATTGGAACTAAAAATCCAGTGAAAACAAATGTTGAAAACTATCCTTACATGTAATACGTAACTGGAAAATAATAAAAAACATTTAAAAAAGCAAATCCATATCCACTGATTAATCAGTCCTTGGAGTAGCACACCAGATGAGGGCTCATGAGCAATAGTATCAGAAACCACAACCCCTCCGGGTTACCACTAGAATCCCAAGGCCAGGAGTAGTGAACTGCCCTCCAGTGGTATGGCCAGTCAGTCCATGTAGGAGTTGGGGCAATAGACCAGAGGGGTTGCAAAACTCTGATCCTTTGATTGAAACCTTAGCTCTTCTACTTACTAGCTTAGTCTTACTGGCCTCAGTTTCCCAATGTGTAAAACGAGAGCGTGGCACAAGATGGCTTCTGAGGTCTGTAACAATAAAGGATCCTAGGCAGGGAGGAGAAAGAGAATTTCCCTTGGAGCTGCTGCTTCTCCTCTTGTGAGCAGGTAAGAAGAGAGCTCATCAGGATTCACCAGCCTTCTCACCTCCCTCCGCCTTGGAATGTAATTCACCCCCTCCAGGCACCTCAGAATCAGTATCATCAACACTGCCTAGGAGCCTGGGGAGAGAGAACAGTCCCCAATCATGTCATGGGGGGAGCTCCACCCCATTCTTCATTACACACAGCCAGACAAGGGTTGGGGGCTGAGCGGGGACAGAGCACAGGAGGATATTTTTACTGGTTTTCTTCCTCCTCTGTCATTTAGGAAAATGCTCGGTAAACAGGCTGCTGCTTTAGAAGACTGTTTAAGCCTAGCCAGATTTGGGGTGAGGGTGCACAGAAGCTTTGGAAAGCTTTCAGCAAATGTCCAGGGGAGCTAGGATTGTGGAAAAACAATTTCATCACATACCCGATGCCTTTCTGGTATACTCTAGCACACGGAGAGACAGGCAGCCTGGAGATTTCTCTGTGAGGCCTGATTGCACAGAAGGAAGTCACACCCTGATGGGAGCCACTCTCTGATTTCTGACTTGTGGAGCCAGGCTTGTTAGACAGTTATCATTTCAATATTCATACCATAAGCTTAAGGCTGGCAAGAGATTTCAGAGATCATTAGATAGCCAAGATAGAACTCGAAGGGACCTTGAGGTCCACATGACCTTAGAGTCATTGAGTGACCTTTTTGTTTTACAGAGAAGTGAAAGGAATTGTCCAAGGTCACACAGCTTGTCATCAAGTTGACAAAGTATTTATCAAGCACTTACTATGTGCCAGGCACTGTGCCAAGTGCTGAGGATACAAATATTAGCAAAAAGAAAGATGGTCCTGACCTCGAGGAGCTTATATTCTAATGGATGAAGATGATATATAAAAGGAAGTGGAAAATGAGATAAGGCAAGGAACCTGTGAGGGGGCGTGGTAGAGAAAGAAGTCTAAATATTCAGGAGAAGAATGAAGAAGTAGACATGGCTGGCCTGGGCACTTCCTTAAAATGGAGGCTCAGGGAGGAATTAACCAATCAGAGAAAGGGGGCAACATTGGGAAAGGGATATTCTATGGTGAGAAGGTTGCTGGGAAATGGTAGAGAAAATTCCAGAGAATGGAGTGGAACTGGGAGAACAGTGAAGGAATCAACATGGATGGCCAGGGGTGCTTCTGCAGTAATGGAGGGTCCAGTAGGAACTGACCAGTCAGATGATGGAGCCCCAGAGGTGAATGGATCTTTGAAGGTGAGAAGGCTGCATGAGTGCAGGCACATTAAAACCTAGGCCCTCCTGACTCCAAATTCACAGTGCTACCTGGTCCAAGGCTCTAGTTTTATATACAAGGAAGCTGGGGCCTAGAAAAGGGAAGGGACTGGCCCAAGGTCACACAGGTAGGATGGAGCAGAGACAAGTTCTAAAACCAGGTGCTCAGACTTCAAATTCCTTTCTCTTCCCACTGCACTGCACTACCTCTTCTATTCAGTTTAAGTTAATAAACATTTATGAAGTACTTAGTAAGAACATCCTTGCCTATCTCATTTTGGGGCAGCTAGGTGATACATTGGGATAGATGTCAGACCCTGGAGGGACAGCGGATAGAGGGCCAGGCCTACTGTCAGGAAGAATCATCTTCCTGAGTTCAAATCTGGCCTCAGATCCTTACTAGTTGTGTGACCCTGGGCAAGTCATTTAACTCTGTCTGCCTCAGTTTCTTCATGTGTAAAATTGGTTAATTGGCAAACCACTCTAGTATCTCTGCCAAGAAAACCTCAAATAGAGTCACAGAGAGTCTGAACAACAAAAGCATCACCCTGGGTTAGGTGCTAAGCAACTTAACAAATTTAGAAAAGACTCAGTTGATGCTCTCGTCAAACTCACAGTCTAGTAGGGGGATGAGACCTGAAACACAGATAACTGTGATATAAATTATGTTAGAAAGGGGCAACTAAAATGCAATAAGGGAAAGCTTGTTTCCAACTAAGAGATATAAAAGATGCCAAGGAAGTGGTTTTATTTTTCTCGCCTGAAAAAAAAGACAACAATTTTCTGCCTGCTGCAGCCTTGCTATATTGAACCACCTGGGAGGTAGCATGTATCACTGGTTCTGCAGCCAGAGGACCTGAGTTCAGATCTTACATCAGATGCTCACTACCTGTGTGACTTTGGATAAGTCACAACCTCTCTGAGCTACAAAAGGTCAGATCCCTTCCAGGTCTGGATCTGGGATCCTGTGCAGGACCTTGGACAAATAACTTCCCCTCTCTGGGACTCAGTTTTCTTATCTGTAAAATGAGAAAGTTGTATTTGAACTCAGGTCCTCCTGAATGAATTCAGGGCTGGTGCTTTATCCACTGTGCCACCTAGCTGTCCCTATATAGCATTTTAAGGTTTACAAAGTGCTTTCCATATGTCAATCCATTTGATCCTTAAAACAACCCTGTGAGATAGATTGTATTATTATCTCCATTTTACATATGAGGAAACTGAGTCACATATGGGTTAAATGACTTGCCCAGAGTCACATGGCTTGTAAGCATCTAAGGTTAGATTTCAACTCTGTTTTTCCTAATGACACATCTAAGCACTTGATCCATTGTGCCACCTAGCTGTCCCTGGAAGACCAAGAAAAGCAAGAAAAAAGTCCCTGAACTCAAGGAAAATATGTCCATTGCTTGATTGATTACTCAGTCATAGGACTAAACAAGTCACTTTCCTGGTCAAAAACTTTTGGTGGCTCCCTACTACCTCCAAGATGGGATCTGAACCTGAGAGGTCTATGAACTTTTTTTTTAAGTATATATTTTATTAAGTATATTTCTCTATAATTGGTTTCCTCTGTAATCTTATGGATTTTATTTTGTGTATCTAGAAACATTCATCTGAGAAGGGGTCCATAGGCTTCACCAGGCTGTCAGAAGTGTCCATGACACAATAAAAGGTTAAAAACCACTGCTCTAAAAAAATAAAAAAACTAAAAAACTAAAAATAAAATAAAAATAAAATAAAAGACCACTGCTCTAGTAAAAAAAAATAAAACTTGCAAGACTATCATTCAAGGCCCTCTTCAATCAGTTTTCACCTCCTCCTTTTCCAGCTTTGGTTCACATGACTCTCCTTCACAAATCCTTCATAAGTCCCAGCCAGACTGAGCTCCTCCATACTGTTCTACTGTTCAAGAGCCAGCCCAGTGGGTCAGGAGCACATGGAAGAGACAAGCTGGCACCCATAGATACACTGAAGGTGGCTAGGTGTCACTGCAGTGGATAGAGTGCTGGGCCTGGAGTCAGGAAGACCCGAGTTCAAATCTGACCTCAGATACTTTCTAGCTGTGTGACCCTGGGCAAGTCACTTCATCCCTCTTTGCCTTAATCCACTGGAGAAGGAAATGGCAAACTACTCCAGATTCTTTGCCAAGAAAATCCCATGGCATCCTATTATCCATAGGGTCTTGAAGAGTTGAACATGACTTAATGACTGAAAAATAACAACATAGATACACTAGATTTGATCTGATTCCTATCTTCATGGGATGCCCCCCTTTCATATCCCCAAGATTCAGATGTCTTATCAAAGTTCTCAATATGAGTAATGAAGGCTGTGCATAAGATAAGGTGAATGTGGATATTAATTACACAGGCTGAAAATTGGCTTGGTGATGGGCACCACCCACATAGCTTTCTATTGATAGGAAAAATAAACACATATCCCAATGACATCATGTTTGCTTTTGCTTCCTTGTATGATTCTGCCCAAATTACAGCATGGACTGTTTTTTTTTTACTAATAACTATCTTATTCTACTTCTAAGATATAGCAGGCTGGGACTGATCTCTCTCTCTGTCTCTCTGTCTCCTGTCTCTCTGTCTCCTGTCTCTCTGTCTCCTGTCTCTCTCTCTCTCTGTCTCTCTCTCTCTCTGTCTCTCTCTCTCTCTCTCTCTGTCTCTCTTTCTCTCTAAAAAATCCCTAAGCCCTTCAGTTGCTAGGAAACAGACAAATATAATTCCTCAAGCTCTTATAACATAAAGATGTAATTATACATTTGCTTTAAGAGAAAAAAAATCCACATAAGTTCCCTCCCCCACCCTACACAAACCAAATTGAATTTAACTAATGCAATCTTTCTCATGCATGAAATAAAGGAAGTCAAACAGGAAAGTAAAAAGAACTTTGGTGATGGGGGGAGATGATGGGACCTTCTTCACACCAACTCCTCATCTGTCCTCAAGTTCAGAGGAGATTGACTAGAATGAAGTAGGTGCTTACTACTCTGTTCTGGGAAGCTAAAGAGGCCAGAGATGTTTATGCAGGAGAAGAGACAATTTAGAGAAGATATGATCATGGGGAGGAGCAGCATGGGGAAATGGACAGAGAGATGGAGAGGACACCCCGATTTCACAGGGCTCTTATGAGGATCAAAGGAGAAATGCTGAAAGTGCATCATAGATGTCAAATTCCTGACATTTATGTAGGCACAGTGAATAGAGAGGTAGTCTTAGAATTAGGAAGATCTGGGTTCGAGTCCTGTCTCTAACACATACTTGTGTGACACTGAACAAGCCACCTCCCTTCTCCATGGCCCCAGGCAGCTCTCAAAGAATAAATTTCCAAAGAGCAGGCAGGGATCTGCATTGCTAAAAATACTTTGCTCACCTGGGTACTTTCTATGTTGATGAAATCACAGCTCCAGACCATAAAGAACAAAAATAGATTTTAAGATCAAGGTCTTTCCTATATCTGAAGGACTGGGGTTCAAACACAGAGGAATTAATCTGGCTCTGCTTGTCCACAAAGGACAGAACTAGGAGCAATCAGGAAAAAAAATCAAAGGGGGGAAATCAAAAGCTGATTTCAGCTCAGTTTTGTTTTGTCTGAACCGGTGGTTTCACCTGAATGAAGAAATCCCAGTGCAAGGAATCCTTCCACCCATCTAGATGGGCAGCTCACTTGTATCTCATATTTATGGAGGGTTGCCAGGGTTAAAAAGCTGTTGTGTTGAAGGGGCAAGACTTGAACCCACCTCTGCGTGATGAGGAGGCTGGCTCTTCTTTATCTATACCATGATGTCTCTGGACAGATGATAATTACATAGGGCTTTATAGTTTTTTGTTTTTGTTTTTGTTTTTTAGTGAGGCAGTTGGGGTTAAGTGACTTGCCCAGGGTCACACAGCTAGTAAGTGTTAAGTGTCTGAGGCCGGATTTGAACTCAGGTACTCCTGAATCCAGGGCCGGTGCTCTATCCACTGCGCCACCTAGCTGCCCCTGGCTTTATAGTTTAAGATATGCTCTATTAACCTCTAATTTGGTTCTCACAGCAACTCTGGTAGACAGGGAGTACAAATATCATCCAGAATTATTCCCAGGATGAGGCACCATGGCTCTGAAGTCAGAGGACCTGACTTCAAATTCTACTTCTGTTACTTGTTGACCTGTGTGACCTTAAACACGTAGCTTCACCTCTGTAGATCTCAGATTCCTTTTGTATCAGATGGGGGAGTTGGAGTAGACGTGATCTGTTTAACAGAGGAGAAAAACTGCAGCATAGAAGGGTTAAGCAGATTCCTGAAATTCATACAGCTGATATATGGCAGCATCGGATTTGAACCCAGGCCTTCAGACTCTAAATATAGTGATTTTCTACTCTTCTGGGAGTGAACAGATGGCTCCTTGCTGAGGATACAGCAGAGGGGCAGATGTTGGACCATATGACCTCTATGAGCTATGCTGGCTCCAGGAGGCACTGATCCATCCTTCATGACAACAAAAACTTTCTTTGGCCAAATGCATCCTGCAGTTCCTGCCTTCAATAAATGAGCCATTTATCTCCCCTTCCAAAATTAGAAACAAGGAGCTTGTTAAGGTGGGTTGTGAAATGTACTCCTGATAGATTTCTCAAATTGGTGGTTCATATTTCATTATTGTGCCTGCTGATGGTCTGGGGTCGAGGGAAGCTCTTCCTGGGTAATTAATCTCCCAGTGTTCATAAATGTACATAAAGGGACTGCTCTTCCATTATGGGATAAGAGATAGCCATCTCCGTGTATGGGCTATCTGATCTGGTCATTAAGGTCCTGGCTCTCTGGTGCATTGAGCTGGTCTGTACTCTTCTACCTCCTTAAGACCCGAGTCTATTTGCTAGGGAATGGAGAACATCAGCCATCCCATTAACAACAGCTAGCAGCATCTCAGTCAAAGAGGCTCAAAGGGAAGACTCCTCTCCAGAGGCACCGCTGGACTCATAGAGATAAGCAAGGACAGTCATCCCTATCCTGGTCTGGGTACACCCATGAGTTGCTGACACAAGTGGGCCCTGGAGAGCTTCAGAGGGTGAGAGATTTCCACAATTCTAGATGGGGACCAAACTAACTAGGGCCATAACTAACTAGTTGGAGCTGCACTTGGGGCAAATTCAGTCGAGCTGGGGTGCAGTGAGTATGATGGAGATGGGTGCATATCAGTGCAGGGACAATCTAAAGGGCAGAGGATTGGGACCAAAGGATGATCTAGTCACAGCAGTGGAAGGTGGGACACCCCCTCTCCAAGATTCCTGTGAAGACCATCACACCCCATATTTCCAGAGTACCTCAAGGGGGAAGAATAGAAATGGTGGTCACCAGGAGGAGGAAGAACACTGAGAGAGAGGGGGGTGGATGTATAGAGATATGTAAGGGGCTAAAATTCTAGTTATGATGTCTAAAATCTAATGAGTGGTCACTTTAAATTAGAAAACATATAGCACCAATTTTGGGGCATTAAATATTTATTAAAGTATATTAGTGGTAAGTAAAGAGAAACACATGGATCAAGTATGAAATTTGCTTGCTCTCCCTATCCTGCCTGTCTCCTGCTCCCCTGCCAAAGTCTCCCACCGAAAGGCCTCTTCTCCCCGGGGCTTCTCCCCGAAGCCTGATGAGAAACCAGAAACATAGCCATCCATACACACAGCTCCAAGCTAATTGGCTGGTAACACTGATTGACAGTACCCACGAGCAAACATCACTTCCTGACACCGAACTGACCTTTGAAATCCCAGAAAAGGTCACTTCCGGACGCTAAAGTCACATGGTTTCTTTTCAGGTCAGAACTCACTATATTCCTCCCAGCAGGGGGTGTCATTCCAATTCTCACATATACATACATATATGTGTGTGTATACACACACACACACGTATATGTGTATATATATATACACACGTATATGTATATGTATATATGTGTGTGTATATATACACACATATCTATCTCTATCTGTATCTCCATCTATATATCAGTACCTCTTGGGCAAAGTTACAGTTACTAGTTACAGCTCTCCTGGCTGTTTTGGATAAGGTTCCAAACTACCCAAGTTCAGGTGTGAGGCCTTCCTTCAACTGGAAAAACTTCTACTTTCATCCAACTGGTTTCTTTTGGCATCAGACACAGATGCTTTGGGGATAGTAAGAAAGGCACTACCCTCAGATTCCTAGGAACTGGTTTGAGTCTTGGCTCTACCCAAAACTAGCAGCGTGACTTTAGCCAAGTCATTCCCACTTAGAGCCCCAGGGACTTGCTCTGCTCAGGAGGCATGATGACATTTGCAGGGCTGCCCTCCCAGAATGCTGCCAGGCTCAAATGGAAGTCAACACACTGTCTGAACCGTAGAGTGTTATCAAAATACAAAAAACAAAATACCAGGCAACATTCTGCTCCCCAAACCGGAGCTTGGCCATGATGAAGGCCTCTGATTTGGGGGGACAGGTGTTCTGAGACAAATTGATCAGAAATGGGTCTGGGAGGGAGCTTGTTTGGCTCCTCATTCCTCAACAAGTACATTCCTAGAGCCACTCCCAATAGCCTGAAACCATTTTCGTATATGGAGGAGCCGGTCCAACTTGGGTATCATAAACCATTCTCCTGGAAAGAGAAGGAGCTTGGAAATCCTAGGCTTAAGGCTGCTGCTACTAGCTATCTGTAGGAAACTTCAACTATTAGTTTGTAACCTCACTAGGGGTCTCAGTTTCCCCCTTTGTAAAATGAGGACAAGAGACAAAATGATTTCTAACATCATTCTCAGTTCTGACTTACTATGTTCTTTGTCCCAAGGCCCTTCTTGAAAGCTAATGTGGTTTGGTAGAAGGAATCCTGAACCTGAATTCCAATTGTCTCTGGAACTTACCAGTTGTTTGACTATCGACAAGTCTAAACCTATTTTCTCATCCATAAAATAAAAATGAGGCAACATCAAAGTAGTGGCTAGAGGGCTGGCCTCAGAGCCAGGAAGATTGGGTTCAAGTATTCCCTCGACATCTAGTTGCTGTGTGACCCTGAGCAAGTCACTTAACTTCACAGTGCCCTGAGTCACCCTCTAAGACTATCATTTGCAGACAAGGTGACAACCTGCATCAGTGGAGTAACTTTCCTTATCTGACATTCACCATTCCAATGAAACTACAGATCTAGTCCAAAAACAAAAATGCTAATGATAAAAGTTGACATTTACAGAGCAAATGTTTGCAAAGCACTTTACAGACATGATTTCATTTGTCTCACAACAACCATATGAAGTAGGTACTAGAGATACTATTTTCTACATATTTAGTTGAGAAAATGAAGACTCAGAGACATTGTGAGTCCCTGAGGCCAGAGGCTAGATTTGAACCCAGGTCTTATTAGCTTTTTTTTTTCTTTTTTTGGTGAGGCAATTGGGGTTAAGTGACCTGCCCAGGCTCACACAGCTAGTAAGTGTCAAGTGTCTGAGCTCGGATTTGAACTCAGGTCCTCCTGAATCCAGGGCCGGGGCTCTATCCACTGCGCCACTTAGCTGCCCCTTTATTAGTTTTACAAACAACTCTCTATGCTGTTTATAGAAATACCAGGCAGCTGACATTTTTATAGCATTTCATACACATTATTTCCATTGATCCCTCCAAGAGCCCTGTGCAATAGGAGTATTAATTATCCCTCTAGTGCCTACCTCACTAGGCTGTTGTGAGGACAAAATGAGATGATGGATTAAAACTTCAGATAAGGGGCAGCTAGGTGGCACAGTAGATAAAGCACCGGCCCTGGATTCAGGAGGACCTGAGTTCAAATCTGGCCTCAGACACTTTACACTTACAGGGATGTTACTAGAAGATATCAGAGAGGTCAGTATTTTCTCTAGGCATATGGCTTGTCTTAAAGCATTCCTTATGTGTGTGCCATTCCACCTGTGTTCCTAGATGCGTGCACCCTTTTCTTTTTTGTGGGGCAATGGGAGTTAAGTGACTTGCCCAGGGTCACACAGCTAGAAAGTGTCAAGTGTCTGAGGCCAGATTTGAACTCAAGTCCTCCTGAATCCAAGGCCAGTGCTTTATCCATTGCGCCACCTAGCTGCCCCCACGTGAACTCTTTTCATTGAGGGTACATCAAATTGTAAGAGAGTATGCCCCATGTTAATGGGGGAAATGTTCTATTGCTACTTTTCTCAATTTACTGTTTCATTTAATGCTTTTGCTCTGAATTGTGTCCTCTCATTAACTAGTAAAACTAAACACATTGCTGGAAGTTTGTGAACTTTCTGAGTGAGTGTGGACATACAGAAGACCTTGAACCAAGGTAGTTTTTATAGTACCCCATAACTGACAAAGAAGTACCCCCAAGAGGGGCAGCTTCCAATTGCCTCAAATATCCAGGGCCATCTCCTGTAGTCCTACCTAAGTGTCAGGTAATATTATAATTCCTAACCCTGACAGTCGATACGTAATGATTACAATTTTATCTTTTTTTATTTCCGTTTCCCCCCCTAAAATCCAGACACTTACCCATCTGTAGTTTTCTAACATTTATGGTAAAATGGCTATTATTAATCACATAAACCTATATAGCCTTAAAGTTGACAAAATGTTTGTTTCACAATAACCCTGTGAGACATTCTAAAATTATCACCCCCATTTTACAGAAGAGGAAACTGAGGCATATAGAAGTGAAATCTGTCCAGGATTACACAACAGGATAATAAAATCACATAGCTGAAAGGGACTGTGAAGGAAAAGCCCAAGATGACCCCCTTCCTTGAGATAGGGGAAGGCATAATATGGAGGCAACCAATCTATGATTACCATTGTCATCATTATTTCCCTCTCTCCTGTATTCCAAAGTCATAACTGGCAAAGAAACTGCACTGAATCCCTTAGCAAACACCTGCCACTTTCTCCAAGGTGTAAATAAGAACAATGAAGACAACCTAATGCTCTCTTCTTAGTGAGATGGTTTATGGGATGGGTCCCTTATGGCTTATGTGAGTGTCTAAATGTGAGAAAGATCAAATGAGCCCGATATGGAAAACAGCCCATCCAGACCCCCCAGGAAAAGAGCTTCCTACTAGGAGTGCAGAACAAAATAGTTCTTCCTGGAAACAGTAGCAGATGCATAACCAGAGAGCAGCCCAAGGTAATCAAATGTCACAACCTTGGGAGAAAACACCCAGGAACCTTGCCTGAATCTTAAAGGGTCAATAGTGAAATTACTATAACAATATTACTAATGATGGTGGTAATGATGGAGATAATGGAGGATTTCAATTCAATTATGAGCTATATTCCACATACTGGGTCAGGAATGAGGAATAAAATGGCAAAAATAAGAGGGTCCTTGCCTCCAAGGGCTTACAGTATAATACAGTACCCCCACAGGGTTGTTGTGAAATAAGAACTTGGAAAAGCTTAAATGCTATAGAAATCTGAATTACTATTATTAATAATCACCATTTCAGGGGGCAGCTAGGTGGCACTGGAGTGGATAAAGCACCAGCCCTGGATTCAGGAGGACCTGAGTTCAAATGTGACCTAAGACACTTGACACTTACTAGCTGTGTGACCCTGGGCAAGTCACTTAACCCTCATTGCCCTGCAAAAGAATCTCCATTTCAGAGTTTAGAGAAAAATGAAGACATGGTTGGCCTGGACCTCCTCCTTGAAATGGAACCATTTGGGGGAAAAAAGAGTCTAAATGAATAAAATGTTTAAATTGAATTTTTCTAATTAATATCAGGTACATATCAAAATGCATCAACATAATGATAAATCATATAGCCCAGGGTTGAGGGGTGGGTGAGGCTCCATTTCCCACTAAGGAGATCTGAAGATTGAGACTCATCTGGCTCAAAGTTAGGCCAGGAGGAAATATTTGCTGGTCAAGACAAGTGTCGGGGGCAACTAGGTGGTGCAGTGGATAGAGCACCAGCCCTGAAGTCGGGAGTACCTGAGTTCAAATCCGGCCTCAGACACTTAACACTTACTAGCTGTGTGACCCTGGGCAAGTCACTTAACCCCAATTGCCTCACTAAAAAAAAAAGTGTCGGCTCCAAAAACCCTCCAAATAATAATTGCCAGTTAACCATAATGTTAGAAAACTAGAGATTGGCAATAAGTAAAGACTAACAGTTTGCAAAGCAATTTCAAGAGAAAGAGAATGCTAATAACAGGAAAGACCTCATGGAAGAGGTGGTATCTGAGCTGTGCTTGACATGAAGGAAGAGAAGGATTCTACAATCATAATAATCAATCAACCAGCATTTTAAGTTTAAAACCCAATGTTTTATTGTTATCTTCTGCTTTTAGGAATGAAGGAAACAAGACTTTATTAGGTGTTTACCATGTGCCAGGCACTGTGCTAAGCAATGGAGATATAAACCCAAGCAAAAAGAAAGCCCCTGCACTCAGAGTTTAGGCTCTAATGTAGGAAGACAACACATCAAAGGAAGCTGAAAAGAGGAGTGGGGGGAGAAGGGAGAGATGAAGGTACCCAGATTGGAGGCATGGTTTTAAAGTTCTCAAGTGAGGAAAGGGGCCAAGAAGAGAATGTCAGCAGGACCAGGTCCCTCTACAAAATAGTGGTCCCAGGAAGAACTTGCCATTTGAAAAAGGAGATGAAACTCATGGAGGGAAATTCCAACCTAAGACAGCCACAGGGATAATTGGATATTCCTGGGAGAAGGTCCCCAGCACTGAGAGAAATTCCAGGATTAGACAACAGCGGAAACATGGGTTGGAAGTCCAGAAGTCCTACATTTCTCATAATATGTCTTCCACATCCCCTTCAAGAGAGCCAACCCCTTAAAATAAAGACAAAAGGAAGGTGGGAGAAAATCAGTATAACTGAGAAATCCAAAAAAGACTGAAGATATACCTGCTATTCCACACCTCAGCAAAGAAGCGGGAGGTGAGAGAAGTGTCTTCTCATATCCCTTCTTTGAAGCTAAGCTTGGTCAGTGCAATTATGCAGCATTCAATTTTAATTGTTTTGTTGTTCTTTCCTTTTTTATTGTTGGAATCATTGTGTATATTGTTTCCTGCTTCTGTTTACTTCACTTTGCATCAATTCATATACATTTCTCAGTGCTTTTCTGTGTTCATCATATTCATCATTTCACAGGAATATTCCATTACATTCAAGTAATTTTTGCTACCACAAGAGGTATTGCTTTAAATATTTTGATGGGGGGGGGGGGGCTTTTCCTTTTGTCATTGATCTCCTTGGGATATATACATAGCTAGCAGTGGAGTCCCTGAGTCAAAGTATATGAAAGCTTTAGTCACTTCATTTGCATACCTCTAAATTGCTTTCCAGAATGGTTGGACAAATTCACAGCTTCACCAGCCATGCATCAATGTTTCCATTTTTCTTAAACACTTGCAAAACCAGTTCTTCGTATCTTTTTTCATCGTTATCAGTTTGCTGGGTACGAGGTGAAACCTCTGGTTTTTTATTTATGTTTTTTCCTATTATTAGTTATTTGGATCATTTCTCTTTTTTTTGGATAATTTCTTAATATAGTTGTTAACTGTTCCCAATTCTTTTGAGGATTTTTTGTTCATATCCTTTTACCTCTTATTTACTGGGGAATGCATATGTGTGTATATGTATGTATATATACATATATGCACACATATGTATGTGAATATGCATGTGCATGTGCATAAATAAATGCAAAGTAATTTGGGCAGAGAGAAGAACTCTCAGCCAGAGGATTAAGAAAGTTATTTTATAGGAATTTAAGCTGAGCTTTGAAGGAAATTAAAGATTTGAAAATGCAGAGAGGGCAGCTGGGTGGCACAGTAGATAAAGCCCCCATCTTGGAGTCAGGAAGATCCAAGTTCAAAATCTGGCCTCAGACACTTACTAAGTGTGTGACCCTGGAAAAGTCACTTAACTCTGTTTACCACAGTTTCCTCATCTACAAAATGAGCTGGAGAAGGAAATAGCAAACCACTCCAATATCTTTGCCAAGAAGACTCCAAATGGGGTCATGAAAAGCAGGACAATACTAAAATGACTGAACAACAATGACAAAAAGGCAGAGCTGAGGAAGTGCATTCTAAACATGGGGAACAGATAGGTTGTGCAAAGGCAATGAGATGGGAAATAAAAGGTCATGGGTGAAAAAGAGCAAGAAGACCAGTTTGGCTAGATTAAAGAGTGTGTGAAGGGCAATAATGTAAAATAAAGCTAGAAAAATAAGTTGGAGCCAGGTTGTGAAGAACTTTAAATGCCCAACAGAGGAGTATGGTATTTTATCCTAGAAGTAATAGGGAGCTACTGTAGTTCATTGAGCAGGCAACGGTTGTGGTCTGACCTAAGCTTTCAGATTGGCTATGGGGCGAGAGTAAGGTGTTGAGGATGACACTCAGCTTGTGATCCTGGATGACTTGGGGGATGGTGGTACCCTCAATAGTAATAGGGAAATTAGAAAAAAGAAAGGGCTTGGGGGGCAGGGAGATAACGAGTTCAATGTTGAACACAACAAGTTGGACATGTCTACAGGATGTGTAGTTTGAGATGGTTAATAGACAACCAGAAATGTAAAGTTAGAGGTCAGGAGAGAAGTTACAAGTGGACAAGTAGATCTGATAGTCATCTGCCTAGAGTTGATGAGATCACCAAGTAAAATAGTATAGAGTGAGAAGAGAAGAGAAGAAGTCCTAGAACAGTCTTGGGAGATATCTATGGTTAGGAGGTGTGACCTGGATGCTGTTTGTCCTTCCTTCTCAAAGAGAACCCTGACATCTGAGTGATGTCTTGACTTGCACTGAATTGGATTTAAGTAAGGGAGGGCTGTGCAAGGTCACCAACCTCACTCTCTCCTCCAGAGCCATCTGGGTCCAGTGAGAAGACATACATTAGAATGACTGAAGATGGACCCAGATGTTTTTTTAAGGCAATTGGGGTTAAGTGGCTTTCCCAGGATCATACAGCTAGTGTCTGAGGTCAGATTCAACTCAGGTCCTCCCAACGTCAGGACCAGTGCTCTAGCCACTGCACCACCTACCAATTCCAAATATCCAGCAAAGGGGACAGACAGAGAAGGAAAGGTCAGATGAGTAGGAGAACCAGAAGAGAATAGTATCCTGGATACCTAAACAGAAGAGAGTCATCAACAGTGTCGAAGCCTACAGAGAGATCAAGAAGGATGAGGATTGAGAAAAGTTCATTGGACCAAAAGACAGACAAGTTACTCTCTAATGTCCCTGACAATCTGTGAACTTACAGAGCACGTGTGTGGTGGAGCCAAATAGGGCCTGTCTCTTTTGACCCCACTTTTCAGCACTTTCTCTCACATCAGGCTGCTGCTAACCAGGGACTTTGGGCTGGATACCAGAAAGGGGACACCTCGACTTGCTTGTTTCAAAGAGTGTGCCACTGGCTAGCACTTCACCATGATGACTTTCCTACAGTTCTCAGAGCAGCTAATCAATAAAGCTAGATGCCAGTCCTAGGTCCCAGCAGTGACTGGTTGTCTGTATCAGGCCAGCCATTCGCTCACAGCTGCCCCATCTAATCCATTTCCAGCTTCTGGCCCACAGTCAGAGATCTCTCTTCCTCCAGCTCATTCATCATTCTTAACATTTGCCTAAATCCCGGATGATCGCTCAGAGGAGGGGCTGGGGGAGTGGGACAGCCTCCCCCAGCCCTTTTGCTGGCTCAGCACATCAAGTTCCTTCACACTCTTGAAAAGCCACACACACCATGTTTTATTGTGCACTGTGTTTATGGGAAACTATCACAGCCCAATGTGGAGCTTTCCATGCAATGGCTCAGGAGAAGAGGAATAGAATTCTGGCCCTCCTTCCCAGCCTATATTCCTTTTTATTGTCAAGGGCACCAACATATTCCCAGTAACCCACCTTTGAAAAGTTGGTGTCATTTAGGGCTGGACTCAGAGTCAGGAAGACCTGAGTTTGAATCTTATCCCAATTACCTGCTAGTTGAGTATCAAGTCACTTCATCACCTTAAGCCTCAGTTTTCTCATCTGTAACATGGGGACAATAACATCACCTACCTCCCAGGACTGTTTGGCGGATACTCACAGTCAGTGGGTATGACATGGCTGGAAATACAGCATAGGACACTGAAAAGGAGCAATCAGATGGATATCTATTGTTTTCTTCCAGTGGAATATAAGCTCTTTTAGGGCAGGGTCTGTTTTATTTGTCTGTATCTTCATCACCTTGCACAGTGCCTGGCATATAACAGGTCCTTAATAAAGGTTTATTAAGTGAACTGAATGAATTTTTTGTTTTGTCTTATGCCCAGGGCCTAGCATACACTAGGGACTTAATAAATGCTTTGGAATTGAAACTTTATCATCAAGGAACAGTCACAGCCCCGGCACCTCTTATTTCCTCCCCCAAAGCTGCCAATGGTAATATGGGTGTGTCCCTTGTACAAGGTTCTTTATTCAGTCTCTAAGTAGAAAACCCATTTAGAAAACATGGCTACCCTCTGAAACCCACATTATAGCTCATCCTCAAAATCAAGTCGGGAAAGGTTGCCCTGCTCATCAGATTTGGCCAATAGTATATAATGGAATAAAGGGATATCAGGAAACTCAATGTGTTGATGAGGAACTAAATGCCTAACAGTGTATAATGTATGATGGGTGTTTGATAAACATTGTTGGCTGAATCTTGCCTAAAGAGGGAATCAGTGTGGTGGCTGAGGAGAATAGGAGAGATAGATAATACTTAGCAGGTCAGAGAAATTTCATTGAACAAGCATAGAGCTTTTGCCAATGTCAAACAACTGGTTGGAACTTTCCACTTCTAGCCTCCAGACCCCAGAGCTCCTTCAGTGACTAACCATCTGGGTGATTCCATTCTGTGAGTGGCTTATTCACCATATGCCTAAATCCTTCTCCAGTCCTGGTCCAAACTCAGAAACTATGCAAGCAATGAATTCAATAACAGCAGTGCGTTTGGTTTTGGTTTTGTCACATTCACCTAAAATTGACACTTCACGGGAAGGGGGGCAGCTAGGTGGCGCAATGGATAGAACTCCAGTCCTGGAGTTAGGAGGACCTGAGTTCAAATCCAGACTCAGACATTTGACACTTACTAGCTGTGTGACCCTGGGCAAGTCACTTAACCCCCATTGCCCAGTAAAAAAAAAAAAAAACAGAAAACAAACAAAAGAAAACAATCGACACTTCACAATTAGAGGCATGATCATTTCTCCAACAACGATCCTAGAAGAGAAGCTTCCCATTTCTCAACTCACCACATGGAAACATCTTATTGCATCGTGGCAGTAATGGCATTTCTCCTGATCTGCCCCTCCCCTTGCCCAACCTGTGAGTTGGGCCATGACTGTAGATAGCTTGAGGATCCCAGTAGATCCCCTAACAGCCAGGTGGGTGGGTGTCTGCTCCTCTCTTTGCCAATCCTTGTTTTGTTCCTTCGTAACAGGGCGCTTTGTTGACACCATCTTGCTGCTGTCCTCTTTTTCATTTCCCATTGACAATTTCATATGCCATTATCCTCTTTTTATGAGAAACTCCTTTTAGGAGAAGCTGGCCTATAATCACCTTCCTATTTCTCTGCCTCCTTTTTGTCTTGAGAAATGCCTACTATCAATTCACCCCCATTTCTTTCTGCTCTTTTGCCCAGTTTCCTTATCTGCTTATTGTCTCTGCCTTTGCCCCCTTTTCTTCTGGACAACATTTCCCTTTGCCCCTCACTCAAATTGGCCTTTGTTTATTTCATGGACCTCAGGAAGCCCTCGACCCTGGTAGTTGGATGATTCCAGGCTCTTGGTTCCCTTTTCTTTTCTTTTAAAAAAGCCCATAAATAATTCTGAAAGTTGGTGTGAAACATTTTATGAACTGTCTGCCATTTTAAATCCTTGTCTGATGCCTCAGCATGACAAGGGACTGACTCAGGGCTCCAAAAGTTTATACCAACAGGGCACAAGTGCTGGAAGGTTCTACTAAGACTGAAAAACTCTGAAGACAAGCCTGGTTCAGTAACAGATAGTATGTCTGCCATTGGAGGACCAACATACAGTAGTTCAGAGAGGTTCATCATCATAAGTTTCCCCACCCAGGGTTGGTGACAGATGATACTTTGAGCCCCAGCTACTAATGTGTAGAGATCTGTATCAGTGAAGGGTATACTCATAAGGATGCCAGTCAAGATTCTCAGAGTGTAAGTTTCTTCAAATAAATTACTCCTCACATATTAAGCCAACAGAAACCTTGGAGGGAACGAGTCCCTGGGAGGAAGGAGACCAATCAGATTCAAACATAACTGGACTTTTAATGTATCACATGAAACTTGAAAGCACCCCCAAAGTTGCTGGAAGGATACACTTGACATAGACACACAAAAGTGCTTCCCATATGCTAATTACACTCCTATCCAGAATGTGAGTTCATTTTGTACCCTCTTCTCTACAGCACTGTTCCCCCCCACATAAGCTCTCTTTTCCCATGAAGACAATGAGAGATCAGAACCACATCAGTCTGATAGCTCCATCTTGCTAGCTCTTTCTCATCACAGCTCCCAAAATGGTGATATTACTTCAGTGAAGATTGGGGATAGTAGCAATAGTATCAGAGCCTGTAACTTTTCCTTCTTTCTAAAACCAACCATTTACTATAGGGCTGAATCCAGCATGCCACTGGGCCACCGACCATACTCAATGGGGTGAAGTTAGCCTTACCAAAGGAGGATTTTCATAATAGTCTCATCTCTTTCTATAAGGTAGAACACAAGAATCACCAAATTTCAGACTCAGAAGGGACCTCACAGGTCATCTAAGTTCAACTCATGCCTGAAAAATAACCCCCCTACAATATACCCAGCAAGTGGCCATCCACCCTCTATTTGAAGACCTCCAAATGTCCAAGGAGGGGGAACCCACAACCTCTTAAGGCAGCCCATCTCACTTTTGGACAGTTCCCGTTGTTAAACCATCAAGCCTAAATGCATCTCTTTGTAGCATCCAACTCTGAATCTGAATAAACAGAACAAATATCTAACAGAGACATCAAGCCAGCTGTCCTGTCACATCTGACTTTTCACCAATCTAAACATCTCCAATTCCTTCAACCAATCTCCTTGTAACATGGATTCAAAACCCTTTAATGTATTGGCTGCCTTCTTCCAGACATGCTTCAGCTGATCAATGTACTTTCTAAAATATGCTGCCCAGAACTAGATGCAATACTCCCAATGTGGTATGACCAGAGCAAAGTACAGAGGGACTATATCATCTCCTTTGTTTTTCTCAGAGCTCCCCAGGCAACTCTCCAAGACCATTATAAGTTATAGGCAAGTAGCTAATATGCAACAGTGAGGAAAGTTTCCATATAGAGAGCTGTCCCATACCACTGAAATGAGTGATTCTACTGATGGTCTACTCCTTCCCTCCATTTTTTTTATCTCATTAGATTTGGCCCAATATTCTTTTTTATGATGATAGATCTAGAGTTAGAGGGAATTTTCAAGGCCATCTTGTCCAGGTGCCTCATTTTCTTTTTCTTCTTTTTAAAATAATTTTATTACTCCACATATTTCTTGGCAATACAAAGATTTAAAAATACAAATGGTGCACACTTTTTTTTGGTGAGGCAATTGGGGTTAAGTGACTTGCCCAGGGTCACACAGCTAGTGGTGTACACTTTAAATCCTGTTTACTTAACATATTATGTTTATACACACACACACACACACACACACACACACACACACTCCATTCATTCCTAATAGTGGTAAAGGCAATAGCAATCCCATTCCATTAAGTCAGTGCACTGAAGTCTTTTGGGTGGGCAGTAAGCAAGATGATGCTATATATGTTCACCATTCTTCTTTGGAAATGTGGTTCTAACCTGTTTCCAATATTTTTGGATTCTGGCTCTTTCATTCAGTGACACCTGACACATAGCAGGCACTTAATAAATGCTTGCTTTCTATCTCTCCCAGCTTGGTGTCATCTGCAAATGTGATATGCAGCTAAGTGGCACCACAGTGGACAGAGCACTAGACCCTGAATTCAGGAAGTCCTGAGTTCAAATCCAGCCACAAACACTTACTAGCTATGTGACCCTAGGTATGTGACTCTGCCTCAGTTTCCTCATCTGTACAATAAGGGTTATTGTGAGAATCAAATGAGATAGTTTTTATTAAGTGCTTAGCACAATGACTGGCATGTAGTAGGTGCTATATAAATGGTAGCTATTACAATAATGAGAATGATGATGCCACCTATATAAAGATATACTAAAGATCCGATATAAAAATGAAGACCTTTGGGTCTATCTACTATAGACCTCTTTCCATATTGACATTGAACACTGTCTCTTTGGGTCCAGCCGTTCCATGGTTCTGCATCCAACTAACAATACTATTGTTTACCCCATATCCCTCCATAATTTCTACAAAAACAGCATGAGAGACTTTATCAAAGGCTTGGACAAAATCTGAGTAATCTTTTGGACAGCTAAGTAGTGCAGGAGAGAGAGCATCGGGCCTGAGATCAGGAAGATCTGCATTCAAATTTGGCCTCAGACACTTATTAGCTGTGCTAACCTGGGAAAGTCACTTAACTCAGTTCCTCATCGGTAAAATGGGGACACAATGGAAAAGGACATGGCAAACTATTCCAGAATCTTTGCCAAGAAAAACTTATGTACAAAGTCCATGGAGTCATGTAGAATTGGACACAGCTGAATAACAACAACAAAGTAATCTATATCTATAACATTCTCCTGATTTACTGTCTTCGTCATCCTGTTTAAAAAGAAAAAAGGAAATAAGGCGAGTCTGGCAAGATACATTCTTGTGGAGTTTTTTTTCCTGTTCTTAAAAATATAATTTCTCTCCTTCCCATCTCCTTCTAGCACCCTACCTCCCATTCCCACTGATAAAAAAGAAATGAAAAACAAAACCTTTGCACAAGCAACAGAAGCAGAATTTGGACCTGGGTAATGGATGCCACAGTGCAAAGAGAACCAGGCCTGGAATCAGAAAGACTCCTCTTCCTGAGTTCAAATCCATCCTTAGACACGTACTAGCTACATGACACTGGACAAGTCACTTCACCCTGTTTGCCTCAGTTTCCTCATCTGTAAAATGAGCTAGAGAAGGAAATGCTAAACCGCTCCAGTATCTTTGCCAAGAAAACCCCAAATGAAGACTCAGACACAACCGAAAAATGACTGGACAACAACAACCTTTGACTCTAGAGTCAGTATATTTTTCCCTGTACCATGCTATTGGAAAGTGTAAGATACAGGACAGGCTGATCCAGAGGTCAAAGTCTTATCTGGGTAGGGGGCCACAGTTAAGGGGCTTTGGAAAAAAGCATAAAATCCCAGTACCAAGGACAGAGGCACTGGATGCAGGGGGGTGGCTGGTCATACCTGTGCCTTAAGAAGATAATTTTGGTAGCTGGATGGGAGATGGGATAATAACAACAATAACAGTAAAGGGGTTACTATGTGCCAAGCACTGTGTTAAGCACTTCCTAATTATTATGACTAGAATGAAGGCAGGAAGACCAAAATAAGTGGCTATTCCAATAGTCCAAGAGAGAAATGACAATGACCTGAAGGAAGGTGGGGACATTGTAGTGTCTGTCTCTTGTCTCTCCCTGTACAACTTTGGCTCTTCAAGAACAGAAATTGTTTCAGTTGTTTGTCTCTGAATCCCCTAGCACGGTGTCTGGTACACAGTAGGTGCTTAACAAATGCTTGTTAATTTTGATTTATTCCCCCTATATGACCATATGGTTTCCTCATCTAGAAAATAAGAAAACTGGAGAGCAGATTTCAAAATGTATTTCTTGGCAGGGAGGTGGAGGACTACCAGGGAAGAAAGGTGCATATGTTGTCCAAATGAGGTCAATGTATCAGGTGTTTTTGCTTATCTGTTTTTCTTTATTATGAGAGGGTTCAATTTGGTGTAGGGGAGGAGTATTTCCAGAAAATATTGTGATGTCCAGAAAAAATGTATCAATGAACTCCATTAAACAACAAAAATAGAGTGGAGGTTGGTACAGATGGCCTCCAAGATTCCCTCCCAGTACTAAATCCAGGCTGGCACAGCTTATGGGAGTTGGGGGAGGGGAGTAGAAAGGGGAAAGTGAAAGATAGTGACAGCCTATGGAAATAAAGCATATCTAGGGGCAGTAGAAGAGCCCTTTAGTCTAAGAGAGGGAGCAGAGCCAAGAAATCATCTGGAAAAGAGAGTGATTACACAGAGCAGGTGCAGAGAAGCATTCAATCATTTCTACCTAATGTCAAAGTTAAATATTTCTCCAGCTGTGCTGCCCACTGGGGGGCACAGCAGAGAAGGTCTGCATGTGTGGGCTGAGAGACACTGGCCCGGCTGAAAGAGCTCACTATCGATGCCATCTCCACCAGCCATTTGTGTGGCCAGGTGCTCATGGGTCTGGCTGCCAAACAGATGTTGGGGGAGATCTCTATTGGGTACTCAAGAGCCACTTAATTCCATCACATTCATTTTCCCCCAGGATCATTATGGAGACAGGGGCTAGACCTGTCATTTAGGTAACCCCCTAAATAAACAAATCCCTCCTACCAATGCAGGTCAGCACCCTCCTTGCGACTTAGAGTCTTAAAGATGTGTCTGGTACCCTGAAGAGTTAATTGACTTGCCCAAGGCTATATACATCCAGTATCTGTCAGAGATGAGACTTGAACTCAGGTCTTCCCAGCTCCAAATGCCATGTATCCATCCATTATATCACACTGCCTCTTTTAGCATTATTATACATACATGAACTTATTATACAAATAATAACAATCGACATTTCTATAACACTTTTTAAGGCTCACAAAACACTTCATACACATGATTTCTTTTGAGCCTGATAATACTGTGGGTATTATTGGCCCTATTTTATAGATGAATTAACTGGGGCTCAGGTGAATGGATTTGCCTCAAGTAAGTGACAGAGGTGAGATTCAAATTCAGGTCCTTTGCCTCATCTGTAGAACTAGAAGGGGCCTCAGATGTAATCTAGTTCAACACCTCCATTTTTGAGATGAGGAAACTGATGTCCAGGGAAAGGAAGTTATTTACTCAAGGTTACACAAGGGATCTTAGCTCTAGAGCTGAAATGGACCTGCCTGGCCGTCTAAACCAACTTTTCATTCTTATAGAGGAAGAACCTTCAGCTTAGGGCAGGGCAGGAAGTTGCCTAAGGTCTCTCAGGTACTAAGTGGCAGAAACAGGATCCAAATCACTCCAAATCCAACATCCCAATGGCTAACTCCATTGGGAGTTGCTGCAAGGGCAACCCTTTGGGTTCCTGTCCCTGAAAGGAGAGTGCCAAGGGGCAGAGGATGAGGGTCCAGGTAGGTGTCCCTCAGCCTTAAGGGCAAAGTGAAAACCAGAGAGGTTGACAACATTTTGAGATCTATCCCAGTCAGCTAGACCATCCTTGACTAAAGGCCATTCTCCCCAGGCATGGCCCTTCACATGGCCCCTTGCACGGCATGTGAAATTCAAAGTCAATCACAGACAGGAGCCAGCCTTCCATACAGAAAGGCTTTGCCTGCTTAAAATGTGCATTTTATCCATTTGTCCCTCAGATCTATAAGAAATTATGGACCAACTGCCGAGCAAAATGATTTCTTGGAAGAGCTGGATTTCCCATTGTGTCGAGGTAATAGAAAGGATATTACCACTATGCTAAACCTTCCTCCAGTTGACTTGCTGTGAATTGCTGGAGTAAAGGCAAAGAAAATCATTATTAGAACTTGCTTTGCCTCAAAACAAGTTGTTTTAAATAAAGTTTACATTAATCGGCAGACTGCCATCCCCCAAACTCATTACGGAAGCCAATCGTTAGCCAGGCCTTTATTAGACATTGGGAGATTTGGATTGACATAGTCTGATTATTTTTTTCCTTTGAGTTTGTTATTTATTTTGTCTCATCGGGGAAGACATTTAAACCAAATTAAATTTGGTTCTCTTGCCAGGGATGTGTCTGAACAGCAATAACCATCTACCTCTCCTGACAGCAGGAGAAGAAAGACACATGGAAATCGCTCCTGTCTTGAGAACAGCACCAGATCCAGATCTGTCTGACTGTAGAAAATGGAACTAGACAGTCCAATTCCTGGGACAAGGCTCTTCTCAGAACATGGGATCAGAAAATGTCAGAGCTCAAGAAGACCTTAGAACATAGGTCAGAGGTCAGTGGGAACTCAGGACAGAGAATCTGTACTTGTCAGAGGTATATGGGGCCCTAGAACAAAGAACAGACTGAACACTAGATGCGGCTCCGGAAAATAGAATATCAGAGCAGAGAACATATATTGCCCGAGCTGAGAGGGGCCCCAGAACATAGATTGTCCAAGCTAAGGAGGCTCTTGGAATAAAAACAATAGAGCTTGTAAGAACTAGGAGGGCCCTTAGAACAGAGAATGAGAACAAAACATAGAATATCAGAGCTAGAAGGGTCCTAAGAACATAGAACACCAATTTATAGACCTAGAAGGGACCTTAGAACATAAACAAGAAAGTGCCAGAAGTAGAAAATACTTTAGAGCACAGAATGCCAGATTGTGGAAAGCCAAGAAATGTCAGAGATAGAGATGGAAACAACCTATGAATACAAAATGTCAAAATTTAGCTGGCCCTCAACACATAAAGACTCTTAGAGAGGGAAGAAAACTTGGAAAATAGAACACAAAATGTAAGGGAAGGGACCTTAGAACATAGTACATAGACTCTCAAGGGTCATTGGAACCTCAGAACATGGGAGGGGACACTTAAAACAAAGAACATGAACTGTAAGAGATGAAAGGAAGTTTAAACAAAGAATGTCAGTGCTGGAAGGATGCTTAGAACACAGAATGGCAGGTGTGGGTGGAACCTTAAAACATAGGCTAAGGAACATAAGAACTTAGAATAAAGACAATTAAATCTCAAAGGCACTTTGGAACATGGAACAATCTCAGAATTGTAAAGGAGTTTAGAGATGATCTATTTCAACCCCCTTTCCTTTAAGAGATGAGGAAATCAAGGCCTGGAAAGTTAAGTGACTTGCTTAAGTCATACAGCTAATAAACAGAAGAGAGCCAACTTTTGAACCCAGGTCACCTACAAATCTCACTGTTTCACGAGGCAGAGTGGTATTTCATTTCAATGAAGCTTTTACTTTTTTTTTTTTTTGCGGGGCAATGGGGGCTAAGTGACTTGCCCAGGGTCACACAGCTAGTAAGTGTCAAGTGTCTGAGGCTGGATTTGAACTCAGGTCCTCCTGAATCCAGGGCCGGTATTTTATCCACTGGGCCACCTAGCTGCCCAAAGCTTTTACATTTAGGAGGGGGTGGGGGTGTTAATAATGAAGTCCCCAAGGTATGCTCTGAGCATTCCAAGGAAGGCAGAGAGCTGTGCACGGTGCTTACAGACACCACATAGGTTCCAAGTGTTTTTCAGACATAGCAAGGCACACACTCATTGCCGATGCTGGAAGTATCTTAGTGAAAACCAGCCCCTGAGGGAGTGGAAGGAACAGCAAGAAACAGAGAACATTTTCTTTTTTCTTTTTTTTTTTTTTGTGGGGCAATAAGGGTTAAGTAACATGCTCAGAGTCACACAGCTAGTAAGTGTCAAGTGTCTGAGGCCAGATTTGAACTCAGGTACTCCTGACTCCAGGGCCGGTGCTCTATCCACTGTGCCACCTAACTGCCCCTAGAAGAGCACATTTTCAAGAGGAAAGAGTGATTTGGGAAGAATTAGTCAGTTTGAAATTTAGAATAGAGAATGAATAGAGAGTATGTATCACACTGGGTGGGTGAAGTGGGCAGGGGTGGGGAGAAGAAAAAAGGGGAGATAAAGGAAAGAGAGAAAGGGAGAGAGGAAGAGGGGAGAGGGAGGGGGGAAAGAAAAAGAGATGAGATATCCAAAAAAAGCATAGAGCCCAACATCCAACAATTTCAGTGTGTGAAGATTGAGAGAGTTAACCTGTGTGATGGATGAGAGAGTCAGTGCATGTGAAGGCTGGGGTTAGCAGTCAAAGAGGGCACACTGTGATTTGGTGGGAGTGAATATATGTGTCAGTATTGGGTAGTGTTCGGAGTCTTAGTGTTCCCCCAATGCATCAATCCCGGTACTGGGAACTGTGCGGAGGGTGTCCTGACAGATTCTACATCTGAATGGCAAATTTCTGAGCTCCCTCTTGTGTTCTCATGAGAAAAGAGAACACGTTGGGGCAAGGGAGCAAGGGCACAAGTAGCCTCACAGCTTGGGGGCATGAGCCAGCACTGGGGGAGGGAGTTCATGATGGAAGTGGGGGGGTAGAAGAGCTGTGCTGATGGTATCATCATGCCAGAATGAAGGCACCATCACCACTGCTGGTCAAGCTTGCCTCACTAGGCTGGCAGGTGCTGGGCAACATTCAAGGCAGTGGCAGGAAACGGATGTTGCCTACAAACAGCTTAGAGTCCTACAATAAGACTCTAATACCACTGGGAAGGCAGGGGGATCAGGGGATGCTAAGTTCATTGGGCATTGTTTTTTTAATTGTTTTTTGGGGGTGGGGCAATGAGGGCTAAGTGACTTTCCCAGGGTCACACAGCTAGTAAGTGTCAAGTGTCTGAGGCTGGATTTGAATTCAGGTCCTCCTGAATTCAGGGCCAGTGCTCTATCCACTGCACCACCTAGCTGCCCCCATTGGGCATTGTTTTAATTGCAAGAGAGAAAGATGGGAAACTTGATTCTCAAAGTGGCTGCTCTTGGGACTTGTTCCTGAGCAGAGGATCTGTCCACACTCTGATACCAAAAGAATCCATGATCTTATTCATATGGACATTCCTCCCAACAATGCAGATTGGAACCCATCCATGTTTGCCCATCATTATGTGAATCTATTATATGTCTTCCCCTAAGTTCACCACAAAGGGCTACCCATCATGCTGGGAATCTGGGATTAAAGAAGTCTTTCTCATCTTCCCTTGATAGCATTAGCTCTATTTTGCAGAAGAGAAACTGAGATTAATTAAGGTAAAATAACTTACTCAACATCATACAGCTTAAAAGTAGTAGAGCCAGAATGAGAGCCTGGATCTTTTTGCCAGATATGTAACTAGCCATTTTTATGCCTCCAAAAGACATTCCTAGGACAAGGGGATCTCACCAGGTGTGTGGAATGGAAAAAAGTGGTCTACCCGATAGTTTCCCATCTTAAGTATTTCTTGCTGGCTAACTGGTAAGGCCTGCTTGTTGTATCTTCTGCTGAAGGACTGAAAATGCTTTTAGCACCCTCTGAATTTCAGTGCCCCTGGACAAAACCGTTACTGTCCCACCCTAGTTACAACTCTGCTTTAGACTCCCAAACCCTGTACATCTACTCTAATGAGCAGCCTCTCTTGAATAGAAACTGTCTTTTAATTCTTCAACTTCTTGTCTTTCTCCTTTCTACCCCAGCCTGTCAAGTAAGCTAATGATCTTTAAACAAACATTTAAATACTTGAGATGAGACTTAAAGGAATCCTGCTGTCAATCTTCCTGTAAGGCAAAGCTGCTTCTTCAAATGTGAATAACTACCCACTAATGTATTCATTTGTTGCAGATATTTGTTTCCTTTTTTGGGGTGGGGCAATGAGGGTTAAGTGACTTGCCCAGGGTCACACAGCTAGTAAATGTCGTGTCTAAGACCAGATTTGAACTCAGGTCCTCCTGAATCCAAGGCTGGTGCTTTATCCACTGTGCCACCTAGCTGCCCCTCCCTTTTTCTTAAATACCCACAAAGCCATCTTTTAATTCAATTCAATAGGGATTGCTAGCACATAGTACTAGCCAGTGCAGGCATAAAGCAACAAAGTAGAGTGGGAAACATTCCACCAAAACAAAGCATGCCATTAAGTCCCTTCCTCTCTGTGGGCCTCAGTTTCCTCACCTTCAGACAGGCAACCCAAGAACCTATGTACTTCACTGAGTTTTTAGGGTAAGGGAATAAGCATTTCTATATTACTAAGTATGTGCCAAGGCACTGTGCTAAGTAAGCACAGCAACCCCAGGAAGCAAGGGCTACTATTACCTCTATTTTTACAGATGAGGAAATTGAGGCGGAGGCAGACAGAAGTGCAGACAGAAGTTCAGTGACTTGCCCAGGGCCCCATAGCTAGTAAGTGTCTCAGGCCAGATTTAAACTCAGGTCTTCCTGACTCCAGAACCCGCACTGAACCACCAGCTGCCTCACAGAATGAGGCACACATGGCCAAATATGACCTATGTGTTGATTCCTTCTGATTACCTGAACTTGTTTATTGCAGAGGATGGCGGGGAGTGGTGGGGGAAGTCAGGAGAAAGTGAGAGCCATGTAAAAACAAAGGAGCTTTTTAAGAAACTCCAGTCCTTTAGGGAATTCCTTGCCATATTCAACCATATTGACCACAGGGGACAGACATTATTGGCACCAATTAAGAAAGACAGCATAGGGGAAAGCTAGGTGACACAGTGAATAAAGCACCAGCCCTGGATTCAGGAGGACCTGAGTTCAAATCTGGCATCAGGCACTTGACACCCACTAGCTGTGTGACCCCGGGCAAGTCATTTAACCCTCATTGCCCCATAAAATAAAGACAGCTTAGAGCAATAGAAGAATCATTGGCGTCAGGGACAGGAACCCTGGGTTGGAAAGCCACTTTTCACCTTTCTTAGTTGTTTGATTCCTGGGCCTCTCCCTTAAGCTCTCAGGGCCTCATTTCCCCCTCTATAAGTGAGGATAAACACACCTCTGCTAAGCCCCCTTCCAAGGTGGTTGGGAGGGAAGTAGTATGTAAACCTTGAATTCTCCCTCAGATTCTCTGAGGGTTTGGGAACAAAAGCTTCAAGTCACTGACAAACTTCCTGGCCCATTAAGGAGAGAATTCTGTCATTGGGGAAGAAAAACCTTGCATCTCTACCCTTTACATTGAAAAGCTCCGTCCTTCACCCAGCTGCACAAAGCTTTTAGGAAAAGGCAACTGGGGCATGGGACATTTTTTTAGATACTTGAACACACTGAGAAGAGAGGAGGGAAGTAGAATCTACTACATAGGACACCTTTGCTCCAACACCAGTAGAAGAGGACGAAGAGTCAACCTTTTCTCGACCATCCAGAAGCTGTAAAGTTTCACCAGAACAAAACTGGTCTTGATGTGACGGAGGAATTTTGGTGCCTCGAAAACGATTCACAAAATAATCAAGAGTGATGCATTTGGGACTCACCTCAGCTTTCCAAGGGGAGCCAAATATAGCAGCAAAGTTTCTTAAAGGGCTGTTTGGAGAAGAGCAGGAGTCACTCATCTGTGGCTGGATGCTCTCAAGGACAAGCAAAGGGTTCCTGATGTGATTGAATTTTACAATTAAATGCGACAGCTGGTCACTGCTCCTTCCTCCATCCTTGTCCCCCAGATTACTAAATCTTGTCTCCTCACTTCGTGCCTAGACACTGCAGTGAGACTACTGATTACCCAAAATGGGGAGGCAGACCAGTTAAGGTGGGGCAGGAAGGCAGCAGCTGCTGCCAATAGCTCTGATGAGGGCACCAGCCCCTCTATCACATGCAAGGTTTCTCTTCCCCGGTGGTGTTCCCTAAATTGCTCCCTGTAAGGTGGCTGCGGATAGTGTATGAGAAATAAGGGAAGTAGGGAGACCAAGAAAGTCAGGAAGGAATTCTTTATGGTAGAGTAATAAGGCTCAAGAGGCGGCTAGATGGATCAGTAGATAGAGCACTGGGCCTGGAGTCAGGAAGACCTAAGTTCAAATGTGACCTCAGACACGTACTAGCTGTGTGACCCTGGGCAAGTCACCTCACCTCTGTTTGCCTTAATCCACTCGAGAAGGAAATGGCAAACCACTCTAGTATCTTTGCCAAGAAACCCCCATAGACAGTAGGGTCCATGGGGTCATGAAGAGTTGGATAACACTGAATGAGCAAGAAACAAAAGTAAGGAAGAAGCAGTGTTTCTTAAGTGATTTTCTGTGGTTGTCTTTGTTTATGTCCCCCTATGTTGTGTGTGTGTGTATGTGTGCGTGTATGCATGTGTATGTCCCTGAGCATACCTCTAAATGCTATGACCCTATGATCATAAGACTTGTATAATAGACTTTGCCCAAGACCTCAGGCATCCTACAGCACAGGATGAGGTTTCCATGAGCACACTCAACACAGCACAATCTACATACAGACAGGTAGGGAAAGCCAAGAGTTACAATGCTCTTGTGAAGAGGTTTTATCATGGTTCTCTTTCTCTTTCCTTCTAACATATACAGTCCAATATCTGTAATTATAAACAAGCTAGCCTGAAACACCAACCTGTAGACCCTGGCTCTTGCTGCGTTTACCTTACACCTGCAGACAACCTCGGAGTGGGAGGGAGCCACAAGTCCTCGTTAGAGTTACTAAGAGCCACTGCCCAAGCTCTGTTTTCATGAACCAATGATGAACTAATGGGTTCTCTCTCCCTGGAGGCCTTTGATCTGAGGTCCCTTCTAGCTCTGGTATTCTTTGTACCAACTCTCTTTTGGTACATTAGAATATGTCCATTCAGGGGCAGCTAGGTGGCGCAGTGGATAGAGCACCGGCCCTGGAGTCAGGAGTACCTGAGTTCAAAGCCAGCCTCAGACACTTAACACTTACTAGCTGTGTGACCCTGGGCAAATCACTTAACCCCAATTGCCTCACTAAAAAAAAAAAAAGAAAAAAAAAAGAATATGTCCATTCAATTTCTAGATGGGTCAGCTAGGTTATATAGTGACTAGAATGCTAGACTTGGAAGCAGGAAGACCTCAGTTTAAATCTTCTTTCAGACACTAACTGGCTGTGTAATTCTGGGAAAGTCACTTAACTCCTCTCAGCCTCAGTTCCTTTACCTATAAAATGGGAATAATAACAGCAACTACTTCAAAACTACTTTAAAGCACTTGCAAACTTTGATGTACTACATAAATGCTTTTTACCATCCATTCAGCCTCTACAACATGACCTCCTTCCATCCCCTTTCCTGTGACTCTCCACCTCTGACTGTCTAATTACTCTCCTTACATCTAGTCTCTCCCTTTGTTAATCCATTCTTCAGGGCAAGCCAAAAACCAGTCTTCCTAAAGCCTATGGCCCTCTCCTGTTCAGAAAACTTCAGTGGCTCCCTATTACCTCTAGAATAAAATGCAAATTCCTCAGCCTGGCCTCTAAAAGCCTTCACGCTCTGGTTCCCATCTACCTTATTACCATCCCTTATGTACTCTACATTCTGGCCAAAGTGAACTATTAACTATCCCTATTTTCCTCATGCCATCTCCAGTCTTTAGCCATTCATGAGGCCATTACTTACGTCTGGGGAATGCTCTCTCCACAATGCTGCCCAGAAATCAGCTCAGGTACCACCTCTTCCAAGAAGCCTTCCCTGATCCACCCCAGCTTTAAGAGATTGATCTCTCACTTTCAAATTAATGAAAAGCATTTACTCTGGGTCAGACATTGTGCTAAACATTGGGTTACAGAGACAGTTACTGACTTTGAGAAGTTCACATTCTAAGGGGGTAGACAAGGCACATATCAAATTTTCCCAGAACCCTCTAACTAGATCTCTCCTTGTCCATGTCACACTGTACCTAATATTGTACTTATTTTCTCCTATTAGATTGTAAGATTCTTGAGGGCAGTGTTGATTTCCCTTTTGTTTCTGTATGCCCAGATCCTAGTTCAGTGCTAGACATAGAGTAGGTGTTTAACCACTTAACTGGTTGGCTGATTATTTGGATACATGTTGTGAACCCCTTGAGGGAAGAGTCCATGTCCTTTTTTTACCTCTGTCTTCCTAACATAGAGCAGAGGGCATAGAACACAGTGAAGACATTTCACAGATATATGTTGAATCGAGAAAAGTACCGGGGAGGTGGGCAGTGTCAAGGAAGGCTACTTAGTGACATGATTGAGGCAGATGTTATCCCCTTTTGACAGATGGGGAACCGGCGGCCCAAAGAAAAAGAAAAGGAATTTAGCCAGGAATAATGTAGCTAGTTGTTGAGTGAGAGATTAACACCAGGATAGAAGACTTTGAAGAGGCTTTATAAAAATATGCTGATTTCTGGATTACTAGAAAGAGTTAGAAACCATGTTGTGGGAGGGGTGGCTCAGGGGAGGTTACACAGAGCAGGTGGGCCTGAAGGGATGAGTAATTTTACCACAGGAGGGGATTGTGGGAGAGAACATTCCTGGCAGAGGGAACAGGATGAGCCCATAAAGAAGGAGTGTGAAGGGGAGTGAGCCTTCCAGGAAAATCAGAGAAGTACCACAGATGGGAAAAGGTTAAGACTGACTCCTCTAGGAGATAAGGGGATCTAGCTTAGCCAACATTTGCATGAAAATAGAAGAAGCCCACACAGGACAACACTCAGTGCATCATTTCCATTTTTGCTGGGGACTGGGAATAGCTTCAGGGTCTGTGTAGTCAACAAGATTAAGAGTCAAGAGACAGCTAGGTGGCGCAGTGGATAGAGCACCAGCCCTGGAGTCAGGAGGACCTGAGTTCAAATCCAGCCTCAGACACTTGACACTTACTAGCTGTGTGACCCTGGGCAAGTCACTTAACCCCAATTGCCTCACCACCACCACCACCACCACCCCCAAGTAAAATTTAAAAAGATTAACAGTCACATGCTAGTACCTGGAATTTCATCAATATGGGCAATACAGATTGTGACCCTTCTGGGGCATAACAGAGTTCTCCACAGTTGCTGTGGCGGAACTAGTGATGGGTCCCTTAAGGTTCAAGACAATCTTGGATAACCAGGACCACGTTGTTGGGCATTCCCTGTCCTTTGTCCCAATCAGACTTCATCTGCAGTCTTGTGTTCACTTCTGGGTACCACGTTTTAGAGAGGACATTTAGAGGCCAAAAAGAGGACTGGGAAGGGATAGGACATCATGGCATATGAGGACTATTTGAAGAACTTGGAGGTGCTCAGTCTAAAGAAGAGAAGACTTGGGGGCAGGGAAGACATGAGCCCAAGTGCTTCCAGAGCAGCCACTGAAGAAGTAGGTTGATTTGTTTAGCTTGGCCCTAGAGGGCAGAATGAGGCACAACAGGTGCTGGTTGAAAAATGCAGATTTGGGCTGAAGGTCAGGGAAACCCTCTCCAGGAATGTGGAAATATGTTTAATGAGATTGTACATATATAACCTATATCAGAGTAGTTGCCATCTTCAGGAAGGAGAAGCGAACGGAAGATGGGAGCAAAATTTGGAACTCGAAATCTTATAAAAATAAATGTTTAAAACTATCTTTTCGTGTAACTGAAAAAAGATGAAATACTATTAAGAAAACAAAAAAAGAAAAGAAAATGAGTGCTAAATAAAAAGAAAGGAAGGCAGAAAGAAGGAAGCAAAGAAAGAAAGAAAAAGAAAGAAAGAAAGAGAAAAAGAAAGAAAGAAAGAAAGAAAGAAAGAAAGAAAGAAAGAAAGGAAGGAAGGAAGGAAGGAAGGAAGGAAGGAAGGAAGGAAGGAGAGAAAGAAAGAAAGAAAGAAAGAAAGAAAGAAAGAAAGAAAGAAAGAAAGAAAGAAAGAAAGAAGGAAAGAAAGAAAGAAAGAAAGAAAGAAAGAAAGAAAGAAAGAAAGAAAGAAAGAAAGAAAGAAAGAAAGAAAGAAAGAAAGAGAAAGAGCCCCTGTAAGGGTGCTCACATGATTTGTCCTGTTTACACTTTGGATTGCCTGGAGGGAGAGGTGGGGGTCAAAGGCCCAAGTTATGTGTGATGGCCTTGGGGCAGAGCCCATACCAAGAGAAGCACATAGGCCTAAGGCCACAGAGGCCAAGAATTTGGGGGAGTTAATTGATTAATAATGATTTCTATATTGGAGAAGTACTAGATTGAGTCAGGAAGACCTGCCTCTGAAAACCATCACAGATCTCAAGCTAGAAGTCACCTCAGGGCCCATCTAGGCCAATCACCTCATTTTGCAGATGAGGAAACTGAGGCCTGGAGAGATGATGTGACTTGCCCAGAGTCACACAAGAAGTATTGCTTACTTGCAATGTGACTGTGAACAAGTCACTCTCTGAGCCTGTTTCTTCCCTATAAAATGGGATAATACTAGTATCTACTTACCTCACAGGGTTGTTGAGAGGCTCTGATGAGATCATTTATATTAAGCACTTTGCAAAGTTTGAAATTTTCTAAATGGCCATCATCATCATCATTGGTTTTTTTATTATATGGCTTTTTACATTTTTCCAAAGAAATTTTCAAGTCTGTGAAATAGGGTCATTATTATTGTCTCCATTTTTCAGATGAGAACTGAGGTTTTGAGGCAGGAAATGAAGGTCACAAAATTAGTCATCAACAGATCTGGGCCTTGAACCCAGGTCTTCTGACTTCAAGTCTACAATGCCATGCTGTTACTTCCCAAGGGAAGTAGAGTCAGCTCTGCCTTTGTTCAGAATAGAGAAAGTGGAGAGGAAACACTGTGATGATATCTTATGGGAATTAGCCCACCTATCCCCAAACCATTTTCCCCACTGGCCTGCCAAAAGAAGATTGACACCATAAGATAATTCTTCCTTTGATGCTAAAGCACTATGTCTCCCAAAGGCCCTGTTGAATACATCCACCTCGGGGAGGGGAAACACCTTAGCCATTAACACACCATTGGATATTAGGTTTTTGTTCAGTCTTTTCAATCATGTCTGATCCTTTGTTCCAAATGGGGTTCATTTGGGGTTTCTTGGCAAAGATACTGGGGTGGTTTGCCATTTCCTTCTCCAGCTTGTTTTACAGAGGAGGAATCTGGAGCAAACATGGTAAAGTGACTTGCCCAGGGTCACACAACTAGTATGTGTCTGAGGCCAGATTTGAACTCAGGAAGATGAATCTTCCTGACTCCAGGCCTAGCACTCTATCCACTGTACTACCTAGCTGCCCAGGCTATTAATTGAACACAGTATTTAGAAGAGAATGAACAGTCTCCTTGGATAATAGAGGGCAAGGTGCTGAAGAAATTAAAGAATGAATGAGGGTTGGGGAAAAGGCATGGAAGGATGGAGAAGAGTCAAGCTTCATCACAGACCACCACCCTGCTTGGTCTGCTCAGTGACTTCATCAGCACGAGAGCATACATTGCTGATTAGATATAGTCTAATTTCCTAGAAGTCCTTTTACTTCAAGTCAAAATCTGCCTCTTTCTCTCTGCCTTCCACTCACTGCTCCTAGTTCTGACTTCTGGGACCAAGCAGAAAACTTCTAACACTTCTTCCATGAGACAGCTTTTGAAGTATTTTAGACAGTTGTGATGTTCCCCCTGAGTCTTCTCCTAGTTAAACATACCTAACTCATCATTCTCAGTTCTGTCAATTGATTCTCCTATGAAAGGCAACCTGGCTGCCTTCCTCTTAATGTTCTCCAGATTGCCAATGTTCTTCCTAAATGGCTGCACCCAGAACTGAACACATTACTCAGTAGGATTCACTCCTCCCTAATCCTGGATGCAGCCTAAGATTGAATCGGCTTTTTTAGCTTCCATGTCATATGGTTGACTCATATTGAGCTTGCAGTCCATTAAAGCTCTTTTTTCAGAAAAATTACTCTTGAATCATGCTGCATCCACCTTGTATGGGCAAAACTGGTTTGTTTGTTTGTTTGTTTGTTTGAACTATTTTTCTTTCCTTTTTGTTGAAGTGTGTTAGGTAGTATGGGTATTATCCCCATTTTATAGATGAGGACACTGAGGTAAAGTAAATTAGGATCATAGGACTTAGAGCCCATCAAGTTAAAATCCAAATGTTACAGAGGGGAAACTAAAGCTTGCCTAAGATGATGCAACTAGTAAGTAGCAGAGGCAGGGCTTGTGCCCAAGTCTCATGCTACTTCCTATTGAAACTCTAAGAATATTACTATAATGACAACTATAACATGATAGACAGAGCTAACCTTAAAGACCATGGAGTCCAACTCCTACCCTCTCCCCATTTTGCAGATTAGGGAATTTAACAGTTAGAGGCTTAGCTATTTGCTCAAAATAACAGAGTTGCGGGCAGCTAGGTGGCACGGTGGATAAAGCAGCAGCCCTGGATTCAAGAGCACCTGAGTTCAAATATGGCCTCAGACACTTGACATTTACTAGCTGTGTGACCCTGGGCAAGTCACTTAACCCTCATTGCCCCACAAAAAACAAAAACAAAACAAAACAAAACAAAAACGTAGCTAGCAAGTGTCAGAGAAGACTTGGACTCAGTTTCCCTGATTCCCAATCAGTTTAATGTTTCGTTGTTTTTCCCCACTCTACCACTTATAACCCTTTATGTGCTTCAAGCCACCTTGATAACCAACATTTCATTTTATCCTCCCAAGAGCATGGAAGACCATCAGAGCCGGGGTCATGATCCCCATTTTGCAGCTGAGAAAACCCAGCAAAGGGAAATGACTTAAGGCTACACAGCAAGCCTGGACTTCACATCAGGTCTCCTGATGTCTAGTTTGGGGCCCCCAAAAACAGAATTCCCTCACAAGTAGAGGAGGCACCTCTCTTTCAAACCCAATCTACCATGAGAGTCAAAAACCAGAAGACTAACAGAGGGACATGTTCCACTGGGTCAGAGAAAGAAATGCAGACTGCTGGCTCGGGGATCAGTCATTCACAATGCACCTATCTCTAATGGGCAGAGCCCCCACCCTACGCTGAAGCAGCACGGTAAAGGGCACAGACAAAACCCGGACAAAGCCAGACGAGGGTAGACAAATGGAGGGTCTCCGAGACGAATCAATAATTCTGGAGCCAGGCCCTGTCCACTGTGTCACTGCTACTGCCGTTATTAATATTACTTTCTCCAATTCCATTAACATTGCAAATAACAGCCGACTCATCCTATTTGAATTCTCCTGTGTTCTTGTTCAGCCACAGCTCAGGCGTTGCAGCAGAGTGGTCTTTGGCAAGTAAGGTCAGTGTGTCCTACAAACTCTGACCAGTGGCCACCCAGCCTTTTCATGAATACCTCTTGGGGCTCAAGTGAAATAATGAATACAAGGCACCATATTAACGTCCGTTCAGCATGTTCTTACCATCCCACTTTTGGATAACTCACCTTCGTTGGGAATTTTCTCCTTGCATTGGGCCAAACCTATCTGCTCAAAGGATGTTGTCAAAAACACAGTTGTCACTGACTGTGTGGCAGACAGTCATCACTGTCCAACCCTTCTGTGCCACTGGCAGCCCGGCCTAGCAAACAAGACATCCCTGGAGATACACAAAGGCCAGGGGAGCACAAACACTTGCAGAGAACACAATCTGGGCAACCAAACACCTGAAATCCTCACTTGTTGGCCACAAAGAGCACTAAGTTCACTCCCTTGCTCCTTCCCCTCATCCTCACCTACCTTCAGAATACTCAAGTTGAACAGCTACAATTTAAGGAGCAGTCTGAGGCCAACAGCCAGGAAGTCTGGATTCTAAGCTAGAGGCAGCCTCAAAGAGGACAAAAAGCCACTGCCATCATCATGGCCATTGGCAGCATCTGCTGCCTTCCTGCCTATGCCCTAGCTCAACTGCTCTGCCTCCTTGTCTGTGCTAACAATCTAAGTCCATCAAAACAGCGGCTTTGAGTTTGTAGTATCATAGATCTAGAGATAAAAGGGATCTCAGAGATCAAGGAGTCATGAAGTACAATGGTGACTTATCCAAGGCTGCATGGCTAGTAGGTAGACCCAGAATTCAAACTCAGGTGCTCTGACTCCCAGTACGACACACTACACTCACCAGTGAGCCATGCTACTGGCATCACTGTCACATCACCTCAGTGGCTCATACTCAGCATATGCAGAATACTTAGTAAGATGAAATTGATCTCAGCTGCAACAGATGACCCCCTGTCCCATCTGCTATTCCTGATTTAACACTGCCTTCTGACTCAGACATCCAGCTTTCCTGAGCCCTGTTCTTTGTCCCCTGCTTGGCTTTGATTTCCATGGTTCTCAGTCCACTTTTGTAGACTCCCTGATTCCTACCTCTCCTTCCTACTGTGCCCTGAACCTAGTCACACTCCCCAGGGAGGAACAGTCATGTATGTGTCCCCCATCCCTCCATGGTCCCCAGCTATGGACAGTCACCTTGCTGAACACATAGGTAGACACACATTGGCCCGGCCAATGGAGCCATTCTGAGTTCTGTGAGTTTGTGACAACTGCCCCATACTCACCAAGTGTCCTGGAGCAGACACGCTTACAGTTGTGATGTGCTCAATGTCCTTCCCATAGGCCTCATGGCCATGGCTTCTTGTTTACTCCTGTTTTCCTATCTCACTCTACTTGGGCCCACAACATCTCTGATGCAAACCAGCTGACATGGTACCATCTATTGACAAGCACAAGACTCTGCGGGGATGGGGGTGGGGGTGACCTCAAGCAGAAGGGCCCTATTTTGAACAATAGACAAGCCAGACGCTTTCATTTGACTCTATCAAAGGCTTGCTTTTGTGATGAGCAGAAGGCCACTTGAGTGGCTTGGAGAGCATTTCTCTGGGAAAGTATGCATTCTGCCAAGGTTAACAGGCCTTTGTCTTCCTTTTGAGTGCCTCAGGCATCTGAGTAGCTCCCCCTGGGGAGCTGCACATGGCCCTGAGACTGGGCTGCAGGAGGGCCTGGCAGAATGGGGAGAGAAGGAAAAGGAAAAGGAAGAAAAGGGGGGAAGAGAAGGATTAGAGAAAAGGAAGAAGGAAAAGAGTGAGAAGGGGAGGGAGAGGAGAGGAAAAGGGGAAGGAGGGGGATGGAAGAGAATAACAAGAAGGAAAAGAATGAGAATAGGAGAAGAGGAAAGAAAGAAATAAGGGGAGATGGAGGAGGGGAAAAAAGAAGAGAAGTAAAGAAAAGAGGAGGAGGAGGAAAAAGAGAAAGAATGTAGAAAATTGGGAGGAGAAGAAAGAGGAGTAGAAGAGGAAAGAAGGAAGAGAAGGAAGAGGGAAAGAAAAAATGCCAAGGAGGAAGAGGAGGAAGTGTAGAAAGGAAATAGGAAGATCAGTAAGAGAGAAAAGGGTGAAGAAAATGGAGGAGAAGGGGACAGAGAGAGAGAGGAGTAGAGAAGGAGGAAGAAGCGAGAAGAGGGATAAAATGAGGATGTCAATGAGTGAGCAGGAGGAAGAATAGGAGGAAAGGAAACAGAAGAAAAAGAAGAAAGGAGGAGAGGGCTGAGGAATAGGAGGAGGACCAGGGCTGAAATGTCCCAGATTCAGAAAAAAAAAACAAGGTTCTAGGAATTTGATGAACAAACCACCCCCTCTCAATCCAATGTTTTCTGTCTTGTGAGCTATTTTTTTCAACCAGCTTAATGGAAGGCCATTAGTGCCCTCACAAAAAGATTCAGATGAAGTATGTGACACACAGGCTTTTTTCCAGCTATGCCCCTGTACCTGTGTCAACCTCTACCTCCTTCCTGGTGCCCTAGCTACTGACCTCCAGGGTCTTGTTCTGCTTCGTGAGAGATTGCCACATGTAGTTGTCTCCAGGCACACCACACTGTTCTGCAGACACTTTCTCTGCCATGTTCTCCCCTTACTCCCTATCCCTTTCCACCTCTAGCTCTCAGAACAGTAATCAAATCAACACTATCATTCCTGGAAAAAGCAAGGCAATCAACTGCCGGATGACCCCACTCATCATCTCTGTGACTTCCTGATCAAACTACTCCTCTTGGCTACCATTCTCCTCCATGTATTGTCTTCCCCTATTAGAATTAGGGGAGACCAAGTTCCTGAGAACAAGGACTATCTTTCTTCTGCATTTGTACCTTCAGTGATGAGTGCAGTGCCTGGCACATAGTAAGTATTTAATAAATGCCTTTTCACTAATTTATTTATTCATTTGCTCATCTATTCATTCGTTTGTTTGTTTATTCAAGGCAAAGTAGATCACCAAAAGGAGGAGGTGTCATGCCCTACCACACCCTCAACAGATGCTAGCACTCTGAGACAAAATACCTGTCTCCCTGTATTAGTTACATTTCTGAATTCCATTCCCACCTTTACAATGAATCTAGAAACCAACTAGATGGACCTCTCTCTAGTCTAACCATTTTGTGGATGAGAAAAAGGAGGTTCAAAATGACAATGAGATTTACCCAAGATCAAGCATATTATTATTATTATTATTATTATTATTATTATTATTATTTTGCAGGGCAATGAAGGTTGAGTGACTTGCCAGCTAGTACATGTCAAGTATCTGAGGTCAGATTTGAACTCAGGTCCTCCTGAATTCAGGGCCCATGCTTCATCTATTGTACCACCTAGCTGCCCCCAGTCATGCAAATTATAAGGAGGAAAACCAAAATATTAATCTAGGACCTCAGACTCTCAAATCCAGGATTCATTCTACTACCTTATGTTGCCTCAGATCTATACTAAAATGACTAATTTTACCAAATAACAGCCAGGCAGACTCCTTTCTCCCTTTGGTAAACTAAAGGCTAGACTATATGCCATCTAAGAGCTCTCCAAACTCTGAGATTTTATGCTCAGCAAGACAGGATCTGAACAGAGTTCTCTGTGCTAAGCTAATCTTCCCAACCCATGTCTCATGGACAGATCTGCTGCCCAGCCCAAGTCCCAGGAAGAGGTGAAAGGGAAAAAGGAAGGAAAAGAGTCATTATGTTTACATCTAGTGGGTCTTCAGCCAGAAACTGTCCTCAGGGACAAGAGGCTAACAGCTCTACCAGCTGTAGTGCCAGGGTCCAGGGAGGAAAGAAAAATGAGGGCACAGCCTGTATCAGTGGCCACTGTCTGGGCAGCTGCTGAGAATGATAAATTAAGGACCAAAGATCCCACATTCTCATCTCCTCTTGGCTATGAGAATAATGATGTGATGCAGAAGTTCACCCCCCAATCCCCTAAGTCCATCAGTATCCTGAAAACACAGTGGGACATGGGGAAGGGACTGGGAGATCATATCAAAGGACAGATTAATAATTGATGGTCACCTGATAACCATGAATGGGGCCTCAAATTAAGGGCAAGTAATACAAAAAATTCCCCTGAAAACAGGCAAGGAATATCCCTGGCTTAGGGATCATAGAATTTAGAGATGGCAATGATCTTCGAAACCATATGATCCAATGCCTTTTCTTTACAGAGGGGGAAAGGGAGGTCTAGATCCTTTCTCAAACAGCGGGCACAATTGCCATGCTCCCAGGCTCCCAGGCTAAGAAGGCTTACCTGAGCTAATGCACACAACTGAACTGGATCAAATGGGATTTCTCTCATTTTTGCCATGGCTAACCTTGTCTTGGGCAGCATGTGACACTCCAAATAAACTTCAATTTCTTTCTCTTTAAAATGAGGAGGTTCAACTATTTGATCTCCAAGGTCCCTACCATACTGTAGCAACAAGATCAGACTAGAAAAGGATGTAATGCAACAGACTCTGGTAACCAGAATAATACAATGTGAGGTTGATCCTCAAAGCCCATTCAGGCTTTGGCTGGCTACATTCACATATGAGAGGCCACGAATTGAGCTAGGGAAGATAGAAGAGACAATGACCTTGCCCCTGGCTTAGCTTTCTTTAGTCATTTTCCCCACCTGCTCATCTACATGGGAGAAAGGATGGAGTTTAGGGTTAGAAAACTGACTCTGAAGCCCTGAGCTGTTAATAATTATTAGGCCAATAGCTCTTGTGGCTTATAGTCCACTCTCCCTAAATTAAAAAGAAAAAGCATAGGGAATGTTCATCACAAGCTAGAGTAAAAGTCACCCAGGAAGACCCCAAGGTCCAGCAACCAGGAAGTTTAGCTCAAAGAAATGGTTAAGTCTGGTAGCCTCATCTATCTGGAAGTACCATGATCCTTGTTCTAAAGAGCTTAGTATCTGGGACTGAGAATCTCCTGTTGACCATCAGAAACTGAGCCAAGACTCTCAAGGGACCAACACAGGGAAGACATTTTGCTGGCCTGAGGGAAGAGTTGGTCCCTTTCTAAAAGATCTCTGAAAAGATCTCCTTATAACTAAAAGGACATAGCAGCTGCATCTCTTCTCATTTAAAAAAAACATAGCCAAGAATTTCAGCTGAGCCAGAAGCTGGAAGCAAAGAGAAGCCTGACAACCACATGCACAATGGGGCTGTACCTGACAGCATCTAGCAGAGGCTGCACATCTGGTGGATATTATATATCCAGGGGAACAGCATCTGGCAGGGGCTACACATCCAGTATAGACCCTGGGATCAGTGCAATGATATAACCAAAAGACACCAGAGGGCCTGAAACATAGGATGCATGAGTTTCACTTCTGTGTGTGTGCCCTGAACACAAGTATGCACTACATGTGTATCCCTGTATGACTTCTCTTTGCACTAATAGTATGTTTGTGGGAGACTGAACTCTAGGTTTATGGAGGGAATATTCTATTGCTACCTTCCTTATTATGCTATTTCCTTAAATGGCTTTTCCTTAAATGACTGAACAAACTGTGTCTTCTGACTGATCAATAAAAGTCAATATATCAGTGGGGGCTCATGAGCTACAATTTATGTGAATGTGAGCCTACCAAGTCCCTGGAACCTGGAGCAGCCAGGTTCATCTGGAAGACTGGATTTGCAACTTGGAGCTACAATAACAAGTTGTAAGTCTCTTACCTGGGACTGCTTCCTCACTAACTCACCATCTTAAGGCAGCAATACTAAGGATCATCAGGTAAAACAAAAATAGAAAGGGGAGCCTAATGAGATGGAGACAGACACACTAAGTACACGGAAAGACAAGAAACCCAAACAGCTAGGATCTGAGAGTTCTGTATGTGCCTCCCAGTAGAGAATGTAAATGCTACATCACCAGATACCATTTTGCTGGCCGTCAGTCCATCTTAGTATGCAATGTGTCCTTGTGTGGTCTGAAAACAATTCAAATCAAACAAAAACTAGTGTTGCTTATTTGGATTCTCATATCGGATTCTTCCCCTCCTCTTCCCCCCTCCTCTCCTTCTTCTATGAATACACAGTGAGTCAATCTGGTATATCTTTGATTTTTGAATTATTTCAAGATTAACTGAATTTGAAATGTGGGCTGCCTGCAAAGTCGTGCTAGCACAGAAAGATGAGCTTGGTTATTGACGGAGAAGAGTTGCCAGTGACATTTTTCATCATTACTCTATGGTGCTGAACTTGAGTTCCTAGTGGTGGGCAGGGCTGCTTCAGCAGGCACAAAAAGCCAGGATCACAAGTGCAATTGATAATTTTTACTCCTGAAACCCTTGGGGAGCATCTTATGGCACGCTGAGTGCTTCTCTTACCTGGAAACCCAAAGCTGATCTTTCTCAGAAGGTATCAGGGAAGATGGTCCATGAGCTCAGGGGAGGCAATGTGACTCAGTGGAAAGAGGGCTAAATTTGGAGTCAGAGAATCTGAGTTCAAACATCAGTTCTGGTGCTTACTATGTGTGTAGTAAGGTATTACTTACTTAGGTTAAGTACTTGACCTTGGGTAAATGACTTCTCATTCTCTCCCTCTACAAAAGTACAGGGGACTAGGTTACTTTTTTTAAAAAAATCAGTGATGTCTTTTGTTTTTACATAACCTTCATTTCAAATTCTATCCCTCTCCCCTGCCCAGAACCATCTCTTGTAACCAACAAAACAAAAAGGTAGGAGAGATGGGTTCGTCCAAACTAACCAAAACATCAACAGACTCTGACAGTATATGCAGTACCCAACACCCATAGTCCCCAGCCTCTATAAAGAAAAAAGGGAGGTACAGTTTTCTCCCCTGGAAATTCCATATTCCCCAACCTCTGATTCAGCAGGTAGTATATATGGAACTCCTATGCCTGGCATGACATCTCTCTGACAACACTTAAAAACCCAGAGCCAAGCTCCATTTGACTTCCCTATCATTTGAACTACTGCTCTCCACCCTTACTCCAGTAGAAGGTAAGTTTCCTGAGGGCAGGCACTGTTGGACAACACACTTTGCCCACCCCTGAGGAAGAGAACAAAACTGAGGCCTGTAGAAGGAATATGAAGTTGGCCCTAGAAGTTTTATGCATTTATTTATTTGTTTGCTTATTTTTATTTATTTGTTCATTTATTTGAAAGTTCCAAAAAGAGTATATAGAAGTAGGGAACCTGGAGCACAACAAAGGGTTGAGAATACCTGCACACAGCAGAAGATTGAGCTGTACTCTGGTTCCTAGGGCACTCTCATGCCAGGATGCCAGTATTGGGAATCACTCATCAGGAGCTGCTCAGCAGACTGGAATTCCTGCCACCTTTTCAAAACCAGCATTTACTGAGCTCCCTATCATCTCTACATGGGAACAAAAAGTGCTCAAAGTGGGAAGAGTAGGACCCAGGAGCAGGATGCATGGAGAATAATTTTGTCCCAGTGCAGGGCTTCTTAACCTGAGGATCCATGAACTTTTAAATCAGATAGATAAGGGCAGTTAGGTGGCGCAGTAGATAAAGCACTGGCCTTGGATTCAGGAGGACCTGAGTTCAAATTCAGCCTCAGGCACTTGACACTTACTAGCTGTGTGACCCTGGGCAAGTCACTTAACCCTCATTGCCCCACCAAAAATAAAATAAAAATAAATAAATCAGATAGATAATGGATGCATGGATGGATAGATAGATGAACAGATAGATGCATATATGTGTGTATATATGCATGTATATGTATATACACATATGTATACACACACATACACACACACACACACAACACTGTATTTCAATATAGTTGGTTTCCTTTGTAAGCCTGTGGATTTTGTTTTATGCATTTAAAAACATAATTCTGAGAAGGGGGCCATGGGCTTCATTAGACTGCCCAAGAGTTCTAGGATCCACAAAACGTGTGTCTAGAACCCTGGTTTAGATGATCTCGAAGTACTCCTCCAATTTGATGATGGTCCCACCATATTAATAAAGATCTCCAGGCTCTGTACCTGAAGTAGAAAGTAGAAAAGCTAGAACCAAGTCTGAAAGGAGAGGCAAAGACCAGGTAGAATCCAAACCACAGCACGGCAGTGGATGACTGGAAATAGTGAGAAATCACACGTCTCCTCCCCACCTTGCCCACTGATGACCAGTGTGACACAGTTCACCCTTGGCCTTTCTTCTGCCATTTGGAAGCCAAGTAATGAAGATAGTCCTTTAAACCCGACTCCTTTTCCTTTATTGAAGACTAATCATCCCCCACAGTTTGCCTTCTCTACTGACGCTGTGCAAAGAAACAATTAGCAATATTTTTTTTGCCTGCCTGCAAGTTAATGACCTCAATATTCATCTTATCAGGTCTGCCTCTTTGGGGAGTTTATTCAGAAATCAATTCAGGTCGCATTCTAAATCAAAAAGGAGAAAAAATGCAGCCTGTTCCCTTCCCTCCTATTAACGCACACGCATCTGCTGGGTAATATCCTGATTGAAATCTCAGAGTGGTGTCACAAATGATCTATTCCATTTTTTTCCTTTCCAGGCCTGCACCTCAACTCCCTTAATTTGCTCATCCGTTGGGTAATCACGACCCAAAATTTTCGTTCCCTCGGCTATGTCTACTTTTACTGTCTGCCCATCCCCTGGGATCGCCCGGGGACCCATTCTCAGGGATGCTAGACCCTCAGACCATTAGACCAGTTTCATCCTTTGTGCTGGCCACCCATCCAAATCCCATTCTCCAATTAGGGAGCTTGCTAAGTTTCTACACTGGAACTCCATCTCCCCCATCTGCCTCTCAGTGGAAGCCTATGTACAGCAGGTGGACACTCCTATGCCTTGCATGACTTATCTCTCTGCACCCACTGCTTTCTTTGACACTTACAAACCCAGAGCTGGGCTCCAGTTGGCTTCCCTGAATGCTCTAAATATAGCAAAGCGTCAGCCTGGTTTCTTCCAGTCATTCATCTGAACCCCATGACCTTTCTAGATCAAAAGAAACCTAGACAATGCAGAAAGACCTTAAAAGAATTCTCAGAATTGTCTAATTGGTGGGTAACGATCGAGTTGCGCCGTCCTCCATAGCTCCTCTTTCTCCTGAGGTCCCTATCCCTTCAGCATCCTGTTTTGTGACACTTAACACATTTCATTTCCCCAATGGTCTATCAGAGGAGTCCATTCAAAAATGCTCTCTGTGTTCTTTCCTGGCCCTGATCAATGCTACACGGAATGAGATTAGCCCTTCTGGTCCCCAGGCCATTGGCTAAGATTCCTAGTCCATTTGTTAAGTAATAGATTTGTCAAGCACCAAGCAATGCATAGGATAATTTGGTTCCTGATCAGTGAGAGGGGAGAAGTCGGTAGCCACCAGCTCGGCAGCATCTCTTGTGCCTCAGAGAACAAGGAAGAAAGGGGGAAGAATCCACAGAATGAGGGAAGTCTAGAAAATTAGTAGCGGGGGCAGCTAGGTGGGACAGTGGATAAAGCACCAGCCCTGGATTCAGGAGGACCTGAGTTCAAATCCGACCTCAGACACTTGACACTTACTAGCTGTGTGACCCTGGGCAAGTCACTTAACCCTCTCTGCTCTGCAAATAAATAAATAGATGGATAGATAGATAGATAGATGAATGAATGAATAAATGAATGAATGAATGAGTAAATAAATAAATGAATGGATAGATGATAGATAGATAGATAGATAGATAGATAGATAGATAGATAGATAGATAGATAGATAGATAGATAAAATGAAGAACAACCGTGTGGTATAATGAAAACTATATAGGACTTCAGGTTGAGAGAGACCAGTGCTTTATCCACTGTGCCACCTAGCTGCCCCTGCATTAAATATTCTTGACTGCCATATCACACTCTTGACTGCTGTGGAGTTTGCAGTCCACTAAATACCCGGATATTTTTCTTTTCTTTTCTTTTTTTTTTTTGGTGTGAGGCAATTGGGGTTAAGTGACTTGCCCATGGTCACACAGCTAGTAAGTGTTAAGTGTCTGACGCCGGATTTGAACTCAGGTCCTCCTGAATCCAGGGCCAGTGCTCTATCCACTGCACCACCCAGCTGCCCCCAGATATTTTTCTAGAGGAACTGCTGTCTAGCTATGCCTACCCCATTTGGTACTTGTGAAGTTGAATCTTTGAACCCAAGTATGAGTTCACAATTTGTCCCAATATTGCAGCCCATTCATGTATCTGAATCTTGATTCTCATCCAGTCTGTTAGCGATCCCTCTCAAATGAGATACCTCCAAGGTCTTTTCAAATCCAGATTCTGTGATTCTCATGACATTTTTGAATTTGCAATTATTCTTCAATTTTTCAAAGATGGATTCTCCAACCCTTTTCTTTCAAATATTTACTTTTCGTTTTGTTTTGTTTTTTGTGAGGCAATTGGGGTTAAGTGTCTTGCCCAGGGTCACACAGCTAGTAAGTGTTAAGTGTCTGAGGCTGGATTTGAACTCAGGTCCTCCTGAATCCAGGGCTGGTGCTCTATCCACTGCACTACCTAGCTGCCCCCCCAGATATTTACTTATGCAGAATGAGGATCAGTGATACCTGGTATTTTCTCAACATAAATGAAAATAAAAATTTGTGATTACTTCATCTCAATCAAATCTGTTGTTATTGTTGTTCAGTCTTGTATGACTCTTCGTGACTCCATTAGGGGTTTTCTTGGCAGAGATCCTGGAGCGGTTTGCCATTTCCTTCTCTAGCTCATTTTACAAATGAGGAAACTGAGGCAAACAAGGTTAAGTGACTTTCCCAGGGACAAACAGCTAGTCTGAGTCTGGATTTTAACTCGGAAAGAAGAGTCTCCCTGACCCAGGGCCAGTAGTGCTCTATCTACTGCACCACCTAGCTGCCTTCCAATCAAATACAGAAAAGAAAAAATATCAATCAGATGCCCAGCTGTCTCTTGTACTATGAGAGCCAGCAAGTGCAGTGACTGAAGTTAGCCCTACTTCATAGAAATGTTATGTATCAGTTCTAGAAGCAATGGAGTCAATCCCCAACATGTAGTAATGAAGCAGAGAGGATGAGCTCAAGTCAAGAAAGACAATTAAAACAGCATTATAGCTTCTCCTGAGTCAGCTCTGGGCAATGGAGTTTAATTCTTTTGTTTGAAAGATTTATGGATTCAATGATATTAGATACCCATATTCAAATGTAATTACAAAAGTACTATTTCAAGCCAAGGCAAAATGATTTGGGGATGTCATAATTATCCATGATCCATGTTTCTAAGGCAGGTAGGTGGCTCAGCAGATAGAGCACTGGGCCTGGAGCCAAGAAGAAGACCTGAGTTCAAATCCAGCCTCAAACACTTACTAGCTGTCACTTCCTGGGCAACCTCAGTTTGCCTCAGTTTCCTCATACATAAAGTGGGGATAATAATGTCACCTACTTCCCAGGGTAGTTGTGAAGATCAAGTGAGATAATAATTGTAAAGCATTTAGCACAATGCCTGGCACACAGTAAGTGCTTAATAAATGTTAATTATTATTATTATTATTATTATTTCTTTCATTATTTAAAAATGAATTGTCTGACATTCAGTGTTATGATTTGATGGCTCTTTGAATTCTGTCTTTTAATTTAGGTCTCCACTCTATGAGCATGCAATGAAATGAGCAATGATCAATCATGTCTTCCAAGGACTTCTCTCATTATATGAGACAATAGAGCTTTTTAGGAGAAATTGTAGTTGTGGATTCAAAGGCTAGTATTGGGGCTGTCAAGGCTCTTTATTTTCCTAAAAAAAACCTTACCATTATTCTCAAGGGGGCAGCCATGCTGGAAACCAGCAGGACAAAATTCTTCCACAATCGATTATTTCATTGATCCACTGATGGAGATGCTAGTTCATTCATGCCTCAGGAAATGGCCTTTATGAATTGCCATCCTCCCTTCCCCCATGGCGCTCTGGTGGCCTACCCCCTGGCCTGAACAAATGTAGCTAGGTTAGTCTCTGGACAAAAGAATCAGTCTGCCACTGAGTCTGTACTCAAAGCTTTTCCAACTTGGTTAGGATCTGCCAAACCTTTCATGTCACTGGCATAAGCTTTGAGAATCCATCTGTCATTGCCTTGCTACAATGAGTCATCAGAAGAGGATGCTATTTGGGTGATGAGTTTCCCAAAATCTGAATGTGACAGTTGGAAAGGACTTCATAGGCCTTCACAAGGCCAATGTGTATCTGGGCATAAGCCCTCTTTCCACAGCACTTCCAAGGAGTCTCCAGTTAAAGACCTCCATTGACAGGTGTCAGCTAGAAAGATTTTTCTTGCCTCTCTGAATCTTCTCTCCATTGCTCCTGCTTCTGCCCTTTGGGGCCAAGCAGAATGAATTCAAACCCTCTTCTAGACCATCATGTCAAATAGTGTTCCCCTGTATCTCTTCTTTAGGCTAAACATCTCTATTTCTTTCACCTAATCCTCATATGGCATGGTTTAGAGCTGATATATCAAACACAAGGCCTGCTGCCCACACGTGGACATCAACATGACTGTAGCCCAAACCAGATTAAAATGGAATTGGAAAACATTTGGCAAAATAAAAAAGACAATAGAACATAGATAATTTTAACCTAAAAGTCAGCATGTGCTGGCAGTAAGGATCCCACATGTCCAGTTTAGTGGTACCTCCATGTCTATTTGACTTTGAAACCGCTGGTTCAGAGTCTTCTCACCATGTAGGTCATCACTCCCTAGGTATGCACTACTTTTACAATGTCTCCCCTAAAATTTGTTGCCCAGTACTGAACCTAGCACTCTAGATATGGACTCACCAGAGCAGAGAATAACAGGACTGTTTTCTCACTTGTTCTGGACACTACGCTTCTGTTAATGCAACCTGGGGTTATAATTAGCTTTCTTGGCTGAAGCATTACACTGTTGCATAATATTGAGCTTGCAGTCCACTACAACCCCCAGATCATTTTCATACAAGGCTCTTCAAAGTTTAAGCAAATGGGGCTGGAAGTGGATAACTAGTACCATGATATTGGAATGAGCTATATCTATGATGATCCTCCACGGAGGTTCCTAGGAAGCATTGGGAGGAGCCTCTTACAGATGAGGAAAGTGAGGTACAGGATGGTGAAGAAGGTCACATGAGTAGTAAGTAGCAGAGTCAGGATTTGAACCCGGGTCCTTTGACTCTTTCCAGTGCACCATTAGGCCTTAACAGATTTCTATAAATATACTTCTCAAATCCCAGAGAAATCCTTTGAGGAAAGAGAGCTGCCTCCACAGCATCTGTAACATTGGCAATGAGATGAGGAGAAGGTGGGCAGGGAGTGGGGAAGGGGAACTGAGAGACAGGCAAGAGTAACAGAGGAAAGAAAGAAAGAGATTATTTAAGACATGACTTCACTGCTGGTGATATTGGCTTTGTTAAGCACCTGGCTCCCTATGATAACATCAGATGAAATAAACTTTTTTTGGTTAGGTGTTTGTAGCTATCCATGAATTGTGGCAACATACAACTACCTTCCTGCCAAGAACATTTGCTTAATGTATGACAGCCTGTTTTAGCTAAGATATGGTCATTATTTCATTTTGGCAAAGATATTTGTTCTAAATTAACACAATGACCCTGACAGTTTGGCCCTCCTTCTTACTTCTCATCATCCTTTGTTGAATTAATGTTCATATTCCTACAATTAAGGCCTTCCAGGAAAAAAAATTGTCTCCAGATCAGGGCTCCCTAGGGGGAAAAGTTGGGCTTGATGTGTATGGGTTTAGGAACTCAGTGGGCAAGGAAGCTAAAGGTTGTTCCTGCAGCCAGGCTTGGGGCCAAATGAAGGGTTGGAGAGCTCCCACCATAAGGGGAGGAAGAGATCTGTTTGGTATTTCTGCCAGGGAGACTTGAGTGTCCTGGAAAGTAAGAGAGGCACCAGGTTGCAGGAGGCGGAAACCAGCCTTAGAGGCAGGGACAGAACATTCAGTGTATCAATGGGACACGTCCAAAGGGCAACAGGGGCTCACTGATGATTCTCCTTCTCTTATGTCTCCCCCCATCATATCCTCATTGTGTCTATAGAGAGGACAGTAGGAAGCAGAGGTTCACGAGTGGTGTGTCACACGAGGTTGTGCCTCAAGTTGCTCTTGAGTTCACACACAGCATTTACTATGCTTGTGAAGAGGGAGCAAGTTATACTCAGTTATACTCAGATGGCAGTTATACTCAGCACTGATGATCTGGATGATCAGCTGAGCTCAGTCCCCATCCCTAAAGCAGGGTACAACTTGGGGCTCTGAACTTCTCTATCCTCACCGCCACAATCCTAGTCCAGGCCCTCACGACTTCCTCCTTGGACTGTAGCCAAAATGATCTTCCTTACACATAGATTTACTAAATGCCTATTGCCTAACTGCCTGGCATTCAATGCCCTCTACAAATTGGTGCCACCCTGCATTTCTTTCTTTGAAAATGTTTGATTGACTTTATTCTTATTTCTCATATTACTATAATTTTCCAATTCCACTCCCTTCCTCTTGCCCAAGTGCCCTCTTATAACAAAGGAGAATGAAAATAAAGAGACACATTTATTATGTTTGACTGTGTATGCCTCCTTCTACACCTACAATTCACAACCTCTTTACCACTTAATTCCTATAATCCATTAGCATGCAACTCAAGTGATACCTCTTCCCTCAATTATTGCCTCCCTCTGTGTAACGATCCTCCTCCTCCTTGGGCCCCACATAGCACTTTTGTTGGGATCAATCTGATGCACTTATCATTGAAATTGGTATACTACTATGTTCATGTTTTAGCATCAAATAATCATAAAACATCAAAGCTGGAGAGGACCTCAAAGATGGTCTAAATCAACTCCCTTATTTTACAACTGGTCTTCTTGTTATTTCTCAGACGTGGAATTCTATCTCCTATCTCTGTGCTTGCCACTCATGTCTCACAGCCCAGTTTCTTAGTGTTTCCCTTATAAAAGTAGTGCTTTCAACAAATTTCCCCCCTGGGTAATTCTGGCCATGCCGAGCTAGTGAGTCCTGCTAAATATGATCATGAGTTTCCTTCACTCCCAGCCTATGCTTTGGTCCTTGGTTCTATTAACTCCAAGGCTCCTAGCTCTTGGCTCTAACTTGATGAATCGATCAAGGAAGAATTTACGAAGGCCTACTATGTGCGTTTAGAGAGCTGAGCCTTAAAGGTAGGGCAGCAAATAAATATGAATTCAGCATCTACTATGTGCCAGGTACTGTACTAAACAATGGAGATATATAGGAAAGAAAAATAAATACAGTCCCTGTCTTCAAAGAGCCTACAATCTAATGGGGAAAACAACATACAAACAGATACATACAAACAAGCTGTGTAAAGGATAAATAGGAAATATAAAACAGAGGGAAGGCACTAGAATTAAGGACTAGAAAAAATAACTGAGAAGCATCCTGGGTTATGGAATGACAACCTGGGATCTAGTCCCAGTTGTGCTACTCACTGTGTACTTTGGGATAATTTCCTTGCTCTTTCTGAGCTTCCATTCCCTCCACTATAAAATGGAAGGGGGTTAGACTTCACAAACTCTAAGCAATAGCAGCTCTTTCAGAAATAGCATGTTTTAATACCTGGGAAATTCACATCCCCTCTTTGGGTCTCTGTTTCCTCCTTTGTCAAATCAGGGGGTTGAATAAGATAATCTCCAAGTTCTCATCAAGCCATGATACCCATAGGATAGTCATAAGGTGTTTCCTGCTAGTCAGTTCTCTGATGAAATAATGGGATTTAGCGGATCCTCAAAGACCCACCTGGAGATTAATCTATACTGATTTAATCAAGTGAGAGTGATTGACTGCTGATTAGCCTACTTCAAGTTAATTGGATTGTAATCACACCTGGCTATCCCTTAAGAAGGTATTGTTCTCAGAAACTAGACTGTGAACTCAACTTGAGAACACCTTCAAAGCCAATGGATTTGGATGACACCAACCAATCACCTTGAAGCAGTGTGTAAGGATCGCCTCTGTTCCAGACCTATAAAAAGCTTCCACAATCAGCTTGCTAGAGGGTTCCTGATTAAAGCAGGCTCGTGGAGGAGGACTTCAGGAAGAACCCAACCAGGCTGGAACTCTAGGCTAGACTGGTGCTGAAGCTTCTGATTTAAGGCGACCACAGTTTAGATTTTAAACATCACAGTTCCTTGATCTTATTTAACAGAAAGAATCAGAACCTGGGCAAGACGACAATTACCCTGGTGATTATTGCCCTTTTCTACAACCAATGGAAAGGGTAAACCACTCTGTGGTTCTCAGAAAGTGGACAGATTTCTGTACCCACTCTTCAGTCTAATTACATTTTTTTTGCAGGACAATGAGGGTTAAGTGACTTGCCCAGGGTCACACAGCTAGTAAATGTCAAGTGTCTGAGGCCATATTTGAACTCAGGTCTTCCTTTATCCACTGCGCCACCTAGCTGCCCCCAACCCACTCTTCAGTCTAAAGGGTATTAGTTAGTTTGAATTTACCCAAAGTTAGCTCTTGCCCCTTCATCCTACTGGCAAAACCCACCTCTCCCTTGAACCTGTTACATTTCACTAATACCTAGTCATGTGACCATGGCATTATGGCATCCCTTCCCCATGATCATGGATACACCAGGCTTAACTATGTGTAATGTTTTCCTTTATCATAAGAATAATGCAATCAGAAAAACAACAAATACTAAACCTTCTACCTCATGGCTGCATGCCCATAGTTTCTTGTGGACACAGGCAGTCCACGCATAGTATAGAACCCACCACGGAGACACAGATTGGTTTGTTAATTTTGTGTAGATATTCCTCCTGTGAGTAGGCAAAGTGCATACATAACCCCTAGCTGATATTCAACCAATGCTTCCAGCACTTCAGGGACATGTTTTGGACAAAGTCAGGAATTATTTAGAACCTGGGATTCAACTCTTCCCCATGATTGTAGGGCAAGGACTCAGGATCCCTTAAGAACAGAAACTCCTGCTGGTCCATGCTTTTTCTTTTGGTGTCTTGTCACTCACGGAGACTTCCAGTTGCTTCTCACTATAGCTGCCAAAGGGCTGTAGACAAGGGCAGAAAGGTGTGGAGAGAAATTCTTTCTGCCCTGTCTGCCATCTTGCCTTCTTTATCTCCTGTCTCCAACCTAGAGTCCTTTCCTGAGGCCAGAAAATATGCCCCATGCCCCTGAAGTCTCTAAATCCTTGGCCTTGGCTCTGACACATCTCCGTGGCTGCCACGTCTTGTCAAGTTTAGACGTCCACACTCTCCACTGATACCAAATTCCTGGCATCTGATGCCACTGGCAGGTCAGGTAGATAAAGCAAAGAATTGCTACATATATCTCCAAGTCCTCACTTCTGCTCTAGGGACCTGAGTTTATGCCTCTGTCAAAACAAAGGGGTTGGGCTAGATGATTGTTCAAATCCCTCCGGCCTCTAAAATTCTAGAGACGGCTTGGTGTGGTGGAAAGAGTAATGAGTTCCCTCATCTGTCAAATGAAAACAGCACTGACTCTGTCTACCTCATAGAGGCCTTGCAAGAGAAGTAGTGTGTAAACCCAAGAGCAGGGCCTTTGAGCGTGCTAGTATCACTTCCTGTGAGGCCAGAGGATGGGCGGGCGGGCTTCATAAATTAAATCAAATACATTATGTAGTGCGTTTATTTTTATCTGAGTCTACAGCCCTCGGATTATTTTTATCACCTTTTTAAAAGGAGAATTCAGTTCTCCCTGGCCGTCCCATCAATTTGTCAAGTTTGGATTCTGAAATCTATATATCCATATAAAATTTACACCCCCTCCAAGCATATTTTTATCCCCACATAAAATTTATGGCACCTGTGCTTTGCCAATATGGCTCCCATAAAGGTTTTGTTTAGATGGATAGTGTGGATGCTATATGGGGATAAAGATTTCCTTGGTGCTAGCTGGTCAGGGGTGGAAGCTATGGAGTGGAATAGCTTACACTAGGTCTTTGGGGGAAGCAGTTTGGTGGGGTGGAACAGCACCAAATTAGGAATCAAAGAAGCTGGGTTCAAGTCCTGACTCTCATGTGACTGAAGGACTCAACTCATCTGAGCCTTAGTGTCATTTGTAAAATGGGGACACTCACACTTGTACTGACTCCCTCAAAGGGCTGTTGTCAAGAAGGCATTTGGTAGGCCCCAACATGCTCACAGCAGGCACATGTTGAGAGGGCCATCCAAGGGCATTTAGTCCAACCCATCCCTTTGAAAAATAATAGATGAAAGTCTTTCCCGGGAGATCTCTGGCGAGGGGGCTCCCACTGTCTCCCAAGGCAGCTGATATTGTGATTACATCATGAACAAAGGTCATCGGCTTAGGGTCTAACTGTCCAGTTAGGCCCTATCATGGCACAAAGTCAAGTGGAGATTTGGCTTATTCATCTAGGACCTGTAGCATGTGGTGGGGCCATAAGCCCAAGGAAAATTTCCTTAGGGATATTGGCAACTTAGATCTAGCTCCCCCTGATATCCATCTTCCAACAAGGAAAGGCTGGAGAAGAGAGGGTGACACAGAGTGACTGTAGCTGCCAATGACAGATGCTGGGTTGGAAGGGAAAGAGAGATATCAGAAGTAGCCTGATGTTATGGGAAAGAGCCCTAGATTTAGAGTTGGAAGACATGCATTTAAATTCAGGCTCTGCCACTTAGAGGAGCACAGAATGTAGAAATGGATGAGACCTGAGAGACCCCCAGAGAGGGGGAATTAGTTTGGTGAGAATCACAGCCAGTAAGTAGCAGAGACTACATTCAAACCCAAGACCTCTGATTTTTAATTAGTATGGCAAAGAACATTGAATTTAAAGGCAAGAAGACTCAAGTTTGAATCTTACCTCATACATTTTCTATCTACATGACTCCAAGCAGATCACTAAACCTTGGTTTTCCCATATGTGAAATGGACATAAGGGCAACTACTTCACAGGGTTTTTGTGGGGATTAAATGAGATAATTTATGCAATGATCTTAAAGCAAATCTTAAATACAATAGCATATATATAATATAAATGTCAATTATTATTATCATCATTACTTCCATCATAACCTTGGGCACACAGTCTCTAGTCTTCCATTCTATAAAATCACCAGCTGACCTCTAAGGTCCTATCCTATAGCTAAATAGCTAAACCTTATGACTCAATGACACTACGAGTCAGATACTTCAAATACCATACAGATATGGATCCCATTCACTGCTGAGATTTTGAACTCATTCAGAAGTTGAACAACCATCCCTTATTTAGATCATGGACATCTGTATTGCGAACTGAGCTGAGCAACCTGCTGTCTTCCACGTAATAATCAACACTCCTCACTACTTTCTTTGCCACAGATGTCTCCCAATGAATGTCCCATGATAGCCAACACTGCTGAAAAATATTCCTAACCAAGTTTTTGGATCACATGATACCTGCCACTGAACAGGTCCCCAATTGATGATAATGTCCTTTATCGTCATCTGAGCCCAGGCTTTCTTTTTTGTGGTTCTAAGAGATCATTCTCCAAATGGGAAGTCTATGTGGGATTTGTTGCTTTCTCTATGGTGTTCAGTTCCATCATTGGTCTCATTGGAATTCTCCATTGCTGGCCTCTGTTCCACTCCAGAGGCAGAGGGCATTTCCTGAGAGAGGCCATCTGAACCAGCTTCCACCTTCAGGAAGCACGATGTAGCAGGAAAAGCACTGGTGTCAGAAGACCCAAGTTCAAATGGCGGCATTGTTCATCTAAGAAATGAAGGTGTTTGGAATACATGATCTCTATTGACCCTTCCAGCTTGAAATACCATGAATCCTAAACAGGGGGTTGGAAACCTCTGGCAAGAGCCATAACCAAGATGGGGCTACCTGGGCTCTGCTCTGGTGCACTAGGATTTAGTGAACATAACACTTTAAATAATGATTTTAAAAGATTGCATAGTTGTTAAATGTGTCACATTTACAATTTGACTGTGCTTTCCTCCATTAGCAGTAGGGAAACAGTAGCTCTTAGCACCTAGTTAACAAGAATAATGAGCTTAACTAGGAAGCTAGCAGATGGCAGGCTTCCTCCCCCAGATCAGAGCCTACCAGGTGAGCTCCTCCTTGGTCTGGCCTGGCATGGCCTACTCCCCCACTACGGCGGCCTCCCTGGTAGCAGCCTCTCAAGTGACCCACCCTGGACTGGGCTGCTGTCCTGCGGACTCTCCACCTGCTCCACTTAATTTGCCTTAATTACTTCTTGTATTCTTTTCACATCATTAAATCAGAAAGTTTCTTTTCAAGCCACTTGGCATGGGCATCTACATTACAAGTTACTGCTCTTCCTCGGGTCCTTTGGTCTGGTCCAGGCCTTGGCTTTATTTCATTGGCAAATGGCCCTCCAAGATGGCTTCAGTATGGCAGACAGAAGGATGCAGAATTTCCCACTTGAGCAGGGATTGGGGTGGATGGAGGAAGTTGCTATGGTAACAACTCATTGATCCATGCTGTGAGGGAGAGAGGTGTTCCGGATGACTGAGTATCCAAAGAACTAAAGCTTACCCCCTCGAAGGTTAAAAAGAAACAAACCAAATCGAGCAGCATTTGTTGATCAGCCCCTTTTGCTGGTCCAGAGGCAGCTGTGGAGAAAGGGAAAAAGGACAATATTTGGAATCAGAATACCTGCCTTCAAATCCCAGCTCTATGACTTACTGTGTGATCTTGGCCAAGTTGCTTAACCTCCCTGTGCCCTAGTTTCCTCATTCATGAAATAAGAGAGTTGAACTATATGGCTCCTAAGATCCCTTCCAACTCTAAGTCTATGATCTTTTGGATCTATTCTAATTATAGAAGGCAGACTAGTATACTGGAAAGAGCCAGGGAGTCTATATCTAAAGCTCTGCCTTGCTACTTACTACCTGTGTGACCTTGGCCAAGTCACTTGATCACTCTGGGACTGTTTCCCCATTTATATAATAGAGGTCCCTGCAAGCTGTCTCTAACACTCTGTGCCCTGTGTAAGGAAGAAAGCCAGAGACATTTACATTCCCCAAACTCCAGATAATAGGACCTGGGTTTGTTTTGGGTTTTTTTTTTTCAATTCCCTTGCCTACTTTCTATATGATCTTTTATTCTTAAAAGCTTCCCATCATTCTTTTTTTTTTTTTAGTGAGGCAATCAGGGTTACGTGACTTGCCCAGGGTCACACAGCTAGTAAGTATCTTCCCATCATTCTTAAGCTGACTTCTCCTGTGGAATTTTAGTCCCTGGGTTCCTTCCTATCCTTCATCTGAACCATCTAAAATCTGCTTCCAAAAGAGCTAGGGCAAGTCATCGAATCACCTGTAAAATAGAAGGAATAATGTCTGAATCCATCTCTTTCAGAGTTTTTATGAGAAAAGTGCTTTTTAATCCATAAAGCAGCGACTTCCTGCCAAGATGGCCCCCTGCAGGCTACCCAAGCTCCCACCTACCTACTCCAGCAAGACCCCTGAAGTTTGCACCAGACCAAATAATGATCAAGGAATCTAAAACTACAGTAACTTCTTCCAATCAAACACTACACAAAAAGTCAGGCAGCATCCCAGGGGCCACAGGAAAGGAACAAAGTCAGCGAAAGCAGCTCCAGAGTGACCAGAGACAGGACATGACCTTCCCCCATGCCCAATGCTTTATCCACTGCACCACTTAGCTACTTAGCTTCCAGGTGGTGGGAACAGCATGATCCAAATCACAAAGGTAAGAATGAGCATGGAATCTTTGAGTGAGAAAACCTGCCTGAGTAAAATGAAGGTTTTGTGCTGGAAAGTACTGAATTATAAAATAAGCTGGGTAAATAGGATGGAGCCAAATTACAAGGACAATGAAAGCTAGACCTGTTTAGGCCTGATGCAATAAGAATAGGTATTTTACCCAAGGGGCTGATATTATGGAAGTAGCATTTAGACTACATTAACGGCATTTTGTGGTAGGGGAAAGGCTAGAATTAGGGAGGCCAGCCAGGAAGCCATTTAAATAATCCAAGTTTGGGAGGTGGTAAGGGCCTAGGTCAGTGCAATAACAATGAAAATACAGGGTGAGCTAAAAGGCACAATATGTTAATAACTTTTGAAATAACTTTTGAAAATTGTTTTCTATATTATTTTGCCATTTTTGAGATTTGATTTTTCATACATAATGTAAATTCATTTCCTATATATACTATAATAAGTACAAAATGGGCCAAAATCATAAATATTTTAAAACTCTTCTATTTTTTGTTTTTAATTTGTGATACCATAGTATCATATACAGTAAATCTCATAAATGGCAAAAATAAAGAAAAATAATTTTCAAAAATGTATTATAACATCAGACCCCTCCCTGACTTTTGACTCACCCTGTAGAGACTCAAAGAAGGAAAAACAGATTTTCTACAAGAACTACAAGAGTATTTAGAAGAAAAAAGCAAGGGATAATAAGTGAAATAGAAGTTCTGGAAGAAAGAACTGGGAGGAAAATATATAGCTTAGACAAAAGATTGGTAAACTTTACCCCACTGTCAAATTCCCTGAAAACTAGAATGTATTAAACAAAAACCAATCATTTTATGAGCTAGCAAGATATATTAGAAAAAAGATTTAAATAAAATGTAAGATATCTGATATAAAAAAATGACCTGGAAAATAAGTCAAAGAGAGATTCTTAAATTAATCAAGTTTGGACATTATATTTGGGGAAAAAATCAGAAATTAAAACTGTCCAGATCTATTAAAACTAAAAGGTAAAGATAAAAAGAATCCACCAATCCCTCACTTAAAGGATCCCCAAAAGGAAAAATCCTAAAGATGTCATATCCAAAATTCAAAACTTTGCTAAAGAAAATAATACTGCAAACATACATAAAGAAACCATGGGTAGGTTCACACAAGACCACACAGCTTCTACTAAAAATAGGAGGAGATCTTGGAATACAATATTTCAAAAGACTTACAACCAACAATAGCTTGCCCTGTAAAACTGAGTATAATGCTGGAGATACGAATAAATCAAAGAAAACAACAACCAGCATAAAAAGTTATTGAGAATCTAACTCAGTAATAACTACAAGCAGAGACTCAAAGAAGTAAATATATGTTTCCCACAGGGATTACAGCAATCAAGAAATTTAAAGAAATAAAGGACTTTTAAGCATTCCTGATAAAAAGATCAGAACTGAGTAGGAACTTGGAAATCCAAACACAAGAGTCAAGAGAAACCTGCAAAGGTTAATTTATTTGACCAATTGGAAAGAGCTGAATGATGGTCTCATATAACATTCTAATAGGAGGAGGGAAAAAAAGTGTCTTTTCAGAACTTTCATGTCTTCAAAGAGTACTGAGGAAGTTACATAAGAAAAACATGGTTCTGGAGAACAGCTTTGTTCTCTTCTGAGATTTTGAATAGGACAAAGAAAAGAGAAGTTAAAGGGGGGACAATTTAAAAATCTGGCACCCATTGCATAGGGGGAAAATGCTACAAACATCTAGAAAGAGGAAGTTCAAGTAGCATAGAAGCATAATTGATATCACACATGACATGGAATGACTAAAAACCAGAGGAGAATACTCTGAAGCAGTAGTCATTAAAATGATTTGGTACAGGTTAAGAAATAGAAAGGCTGATGAATAGAATAGTTTGGGTACACAGCATACAGAAGCAAGATAACATAGTTACGCAGTATTTAATGAACCCAAAGATGACAGCTGCTGGGATAAGGACTCACTCATTTACCAAAAAATAACTGGCATAACTAGAAAAGGGTTTGGCAGAAACTGAGTATAGACCAACAACTCAAATCTTATTATCAAGATAAACTCCAAATATATAATATATAATATATATATAAATATATAATTTAGACATAAAAGGTAACATCATAAGGAAATTAGAAGAAGGAAGAAATTACCTTTCAGATCTATGGATAGGGAAAGCATTCATGAATAAACAAATGATAGAGAGAATAGGAGAAAATAAAATGGATAATTATGATTATATAGAATTGGAAAGTTTTTGTATAAGCAAATCTAATGCAGTTAAAACTAGAGGGGAAACAGGTAACTTGGGGGAAAAAAATTAAATAAGTTTCTCTGATAAAAGTCTCATATCCAAGATGTATAAGGAATGATACAAATTTATGAGCTTAAAAGCCATTCCCCAATTGATAAATGTTCCAAAGGATACCAACATGCAGTTTTCAAAGAAATAAAGCTTCACTATCAAAACCATATTAATAAAATGCTCCATTGCTTTCTGTCTTGGGGGGGGGGAAGGGAAGGGAGGGGGGAGAAAAATTTGGAACTAAAAATCCTATGAAAACAAATGTTGAAAACTATCTTTACATGTAAGTGGAAAATAATAAATTACTTTTATGATTTAAAAATGCTCCAAATCACTCATAATTAGAGAAATGCAAAGGAAAACAACTCTGATGTACTGCCTTACACACATCAGATTGGCAAAGATAACAAAAGAAGAAAATGAGAAATGTTGGAAATGTTATGAGGAAACAGGAGCATTAATGGACTGTGAATTGGTTTGGCCATTCTGGAAAGCAATTTGGAAGTAAGACCCCTCCTAAACTGTGCATACCCTTTGATCCAAATATATCACTAGTAGGCTTACATCCCAAAGAGACAAAGAAAGAAGAAAGGGGATCCATATTTATGAAAGTATTTATAGCAACTCTTTTTTTGTAGCAGCCAAAACCTGCATACTAAGGCAATACCTTAATGTGGAAAGACTAAACAAATTATGGTCTATTGATGTAATGGAATATTATTGTGCCATAAGAAATTATGAAATGGACAATTTCACGGGAAACTGGGAAGATCTCTATGAACTGATTCAGAGTGAAGTGAGGACAATTTATACAATGGCAACATTATGAAGAAAAAAGCAAATTTGAAGGATGTTAGAACCCTAACTCATGAAAAGATAATCTATGATTCCATAGAACTAAAGATGAATCATGCTACCTACCTCCTGCCAGAGAGGTAATGAACTTAAAATGCAGAATGAGATATACGTTTTTGGTCATAACCAATGTGGGAATTGTTTTTCTAAATATTTCTTATGACAGTTTTGGTTTTGTGGGGTTTTTAATTATTCAATTGGAGGAGGAGGGCTGTGGGAAATAGAAATAATGAAAATTAACCATCCAATTAATTAGAAAATAACATAAAATTTAAAACCAGAAAAGATCTTGGAATACAATATTCCAATGACTTACAACTAAGAATAACTTACCCTGCAAAACTGAGTATAATCCTACAAGGGTAAAAATGAATCTTTAATACTTTAATGGACAAAGACACCAAAGGAGACCATGAAATCTTCAAAAAGGGAATTCCACTGACAAGTGAAAATCAACCGTGATGGGTGGGGAGATGGGTTAAAAGTCTTCAGCTCCTCCCACTGAGAATGGCTTAATCATGAGACCCAGCAACCTCTAGCAATCTGGGCAGTAGAAGCCATTTCCATCCATACTTCTCTGGCTGGTTTTCTCCTTCATGAGCTGGGTCACCCTAAACTCTAATGGAGAAGATCAAGAGTAGGGTTTCCTTCTCTCAGGGTAAGGGCTCACCCAGACTGGATTCTGTATGTATTCTAAATAGATATTAGGTCTCTTAATTGGGTGGGGTTGGTCCCAAAATTAAGGAGCATGTGATTTGAGGGCTAGGAGCAATCTCATCAGTCAGCTTTCAGAGACTGACCTTAACAGGAGTTGGGTTTTAACAGAAATAGAAGGAAAAGGGTGGATCACAAATTAATAATTAGTTATTAATATAATGGTATAATATTAATTTCTCTCACTAATATCAAATAGACAAAGGAGGGTTGAACACAGTTCGGTACAGAAATACATCAAGCTCAACAGGGAAACAAGCTGGGGTCGGGGGGTAGTCTTTAAAAAGGAGGATAATACCAGGGAAGGAATAGACACAAGCAAAATAAAATGCCTGATCCTTAAGGAGGAATTAAAAGAGGAAAAAAGAAAAGCAAAGAACTAGACTCTAAGGAGGTGCCTTAGATTTTTCCTTGGACAATTGGAGAATGGTTGAACCAGTTGTGGTATATGAATGTAAATGAATATTATTGCACCATGAGAAATGACAAAAAAGATCTCAGAGATTCCTGTAAGGTATGAACTGAAGCAGAGTAAATTCAGTAGTACCAGCAAGTCAATTTATACAAAGACAGCAACATTGTAAAGAAAAACAACTTTAAAAGACTTAAGACATCTGATCAAAGCAATGATGAACCATGTCTCTGGTGGATTTATAATGAAATATATTTACCCATCTCCTAAGATAAAAGTGATGGACTCAAGGTGAAGAAAGAGACTCACAATTTTTGGACAGGGCCATTGTATGGATTCATTGTACTTGACTATGCTGATTTGTTGCAAGGTGGGTTTTTTCCTCTTTTTTTTCTTTTGGTTAATTGGGAGAAAGGGGTCAAGGGAGAAGAGGCAGTTAACAATAGTGATGCTAATAAAAAGGTCTATTGGGGTTTTGTTTGTTTGTTTTTGCACGGCAATGAGGCTTAAGTGAATTGCCTAGGATCACACAGTTATTAAGTGTCAAGTTTCCTGAATCTGAATTTGAACTCAGGTCCTCCTGAATTCAGGGTCAGTACTTTATCCACTTCACCACCTAGCTGCCCCATAAAAAGGTCAATTGTAACACTTTTTAAATGCTTAGAAGGGAACAGAAGGAAACAGAGAAACAGCACCATTTTTTTTTGTTGTTTTTTTTTTTTTTTGCGGGGCAATGGGGGTTAAGTGACTTGCCCAAGGTCACACATCTAGTAAGTGTCAAGTGTCTGAGGCCAGATTTGAACTCAGGTACTCCTGAATCCAGGGCCGGTGCTTTATCCACTGCACCACCTAGCTGCCCCCAGCAGCACCATTTTAAAAATAATATATGGAATATATACGTGTATGTGTGTGTGTATGTGTGTGTATCCTCCTTAAAAACTCACTGTTTCTGACCAAAACAGAAGAAACTCTGAGTCTTTAAGAGGCCAAAAAATGACCAATGAGGCATGGGCTGGGACCTGTTGTTGGCCGATCTGTGATTCCCAGCACTTGTCATGGTGCTTGGCACATAGTAGGTCCTTTTTAAAAGGTTTACTGGTATTAATTGAACTGAATCAAATTCAATAGAATTTGGTCATTGGAACTACTCTAGTAAGTTTTAACCCCATTTTTAGAGGAGGTAGCTGAGGCACCAAAAGGGTAAGTGATTTGCCCAAGGTCACATAGCAAGGAAGTAGAAGCATCAGGATTTGAACCCAAATCTTCTCAGTCCCAATCTAATGCAATGGGTTACTAGATAATATACTGTATGACAACACTTTGAGGATCTCACATTTTTCTACTGTCAGAAACAATGAGCTTCAGTTCAACACAAAAGATTTACCTTGCACCCAGAAACTGCATAATTTAAATGACTCAAGAAAAGAAATGCCCAAACCAACACATTCCCAGCCCTCTTGCAGGACACTGAAAATTTCATTGTCTTCTTCATATTTGATGGAAGGGAGAGATCCTCGGTCCTGTGTCTCTCTCTCCCCTGGAGAACCTCTACAGCAAAATGAAATGTGCAGATGTCGTCATGGGGTATAGGAATAATACTGATTATAATACCAGCAAGAAAAATCACTAAGTATTTTTTAGTGCTAACGTATCTCAGGCTAAGGACTGGGGATACAAAGAAAATAAAAACATCCCCTGCTCTCAAGGAGTTTACATTCTGATGGTGGCGAGGGGAGAGAACATGTCAATAAATAGGTACATACAAGATAAAAACAGAATGGATGAAAGGTTACCTTGGTAAGAGGAGGAGGAAGCCCAGCACCTGTATGTAAAGCCTCCTGCAGAAGGTAGTGGTGTTTAAGCTGAGTCTTAAAGGTAATCAAGGGTTCCCTGAGTCAAAGGTGAGGAGGGAGAACATTCTGGGCATGGGGAACAACTGGTGCAAAGTCATAGAGATGGGAGATAGCGTGTCATGAGCAAGGAATAGTAAGTAAGCCGGTATACTGGTATGATAGAGTTCTTGGAGGAAAGTAACATCTAAGACTAGAAAGGTAGGAGGGAGTTAGGTTGTTAATGTCAAACAAACAGAGGGTGTCCCAAAAGTCTTAGTGCAGTTTTAAGCTATTAAAATTTAAAACTATCAAACCTTACAACTGCACTAAGACTCTTGGGCCCCACGTACTTGATCTTGAAGACAATAAAAAGTCACTGGTCGGGGTGGCTAGGTGGCGCAGTAGATAGAGCACTGGCCCTGGATTCAGGAGGACCTGAGTTCAAATCCAGCCTCAGACACTTGATACTTACTAGCTGTGTGACCCTGGGCAAGTCACTTAACCCCCATTGCCCCGCAAAAAAAAGTCACTGGAGATTACTGAGTGAAGGGTGGGTGACATGGTCAGACCTGTGCTTTAGGACAATCACTTTGGCAGCTGAGGGGAGAATGAATCAGAGTCAGGGACAAGGCTTGAAGCAGGGAGTCCAATCGGGAGGCCCTTGTAAATAAATAATTCAGGGGAGAGGTTGTAAGGGCCCAATCTAGGATAATGGCTGGGTGAGTGAAGAGAAGAGATGCTGTAGAGATCCAACAAAGCTAGGCAACTATTTGGTGCCATAGAGGGAGAGAGAGACGAAGTAATCCAATATGACATCGATGTTGTGACTCTGGATGATTAGGAGGCAGATGGTACCCTGGACAGAGACAGGGACTTTCGGAAGCAGGTTGGCTTCCTGAGATAAGAGAATAGGTTAGAGTTTGGACACACTGAGTTAGGGGTGTCTTTAAGACATGTGGTTTGAGATGCCCAAAAGGCAGCTGGTGATGCAGGAGAGAGGTCAGGGCTAGATATGGAGACACAGAACCATCAGCAGAGAGATGATAAATGAAAGTCATCAGGGCTAAGGAGAACCGTAACCAAAGCACCTACACCCATGCATTATTTCCTCATACAGACTTCAGCCACATTTCACAGGTGAGGAGAGGTAGCAAAGCATCTGGGACAGAATGCTGGATTTGGAGTCAGGAAGACCTGGGCTCAAGTCCCATCTCAGACATTCACTAGCTATGTGACGACAGGTGTTAGTTAACTTCTTTTAACCTTAGGCAATTCTAATAATATAGACAGATTGTTTGCTATTGTTCAGTCGTGTCTGTCTCTCGGTGACCCCATTTGGGGTTTTCTTGGCAAAGAGACTGGAGCAGTTTGCCATTTCCTTCTCTGGCTCATTTGACATATGAGGAAACTGAGGCAAGCAGGGTGAAATGACTCGTCCAGGGTCACACAGCTAATAAGTGTCTGTGGCCAGATTTGAACTCAGGCAGATGAGCCTTCTTGAATTCAGGTCTGGCATCCTATCCACTGGCACTTAGCTGCCCCAGACAGTTTATGATCTGCACTTGTGGAGGAAGTTCCCACACTAATGAAATCACAGGTACTTGACACTGGAACTAAGGCTTGGGGAGGGTTAAGTGACCTCTCTGTAGTTATGTCCTTAAACATTTCAAGAAGCCTCCCAACAATCAAACCTTTCTCAAATTGGAATGGGAGGTAGTGAGTTCCCTATCATAAAAGTGCTTCAAATAGAGAAGAGAGGACTTGTCAGGAATGCTATAAAGGGCATTTCTGCTCAGGTATGCGTTAGGCTAGATGCCTTCTGGGATTCTGGGAAGTCTTAGAGAAAAGATTCAAATCCAGATTTCTTGACTCCATCAGTGCTCTGTCGTCCATGCCCTTTCAAAGGGGGGCATTTCTAAGTACCCTCTGACTCAAAGGCAGAGGACTGAGATTCCAAGTTCTGCTTGCCACTTACTACTTGTATATTCTTGAGAAAGAAACTTAACCTCAGTTTCCTTATTTGTGAAATGAGGGGGTTCGACTTGATGACCTCTAAGGGACCTTCTGACTCTAAACTCTCTGATACGTTCCACCTTGGTGCTTCCCTAGGGAGATACCTGAAACTTCCCCTGGTCCACCCTATACCTCCCTGAACGTCCTCTCCAAAGCTGGGTCCTCCATGGAGGGGACCGCAGAGCATCATTCATCAGTTATGTCTAGCCAACCACAAAAGGAATCAGTTAAAGAAGAAACAAGGAGCCACTGGGATCCCCAAAGCAGTGTCAACAGTGATGGAAAGCAGGCCCCAGACTTGGCCCTCAGTGTTTGCTCAAGCCCCAGCTGCCACAGGGCTATAGCCGGAGCAAGAGTCCCCAGCCCCTGACACAGGGAAGGCCATATAATTGGTACTTTCTACTTCCCTCGGAAATCATCAGGTCATGAATTGCACTCAGTGGTGTATTTAGAAGAATGGAAATTGGCCACTATAATGAGACAGTGGAGAAAGATGGTGCACTAATAATGATGCTAATAGTAATGATGGTTAATAATCACCTTAGCATGACAGGGAACTTAGACACCATCAAGCCCAATGCCTTCATTTGACAGAGGAGGAAACTGAGGTCTTGCCCAAGGTCACATAGAAGATCAAAGATCTATAGATGGGACTTTAAGAGGCCATCTAGCCTCACTCTTTTTTTTTACAAAGGAGGAAACTGAGGTCCAGAGAAGGCAAGTGATTCATCTAAGTTTGCAATGCTAGGAAGTAGCAGAGTTAAAAGTCGAGCCCAGGACTTCTGACTCCAAATAGAGGGAACAAGGGCTAATAGATGAGAACACAGGGGTAGGCCCTACAAAGGCCCTCATGAGAAAGGAAACCTATCACAGCTACAGCATTGCCCTTGGTAACTGCAGAAGAGACCATGGCAGAGAGCAGCTAAACTCCCAAGGTTCATGGTAGAGACTATACTACAAGGACGGCAGCTAGGTGGCACTGCAATGGGTAGAGCACTGGCCCTGAAGTTGGGAGGACCTTAATTCAAATCTCACCTCAGACACTTACTAGCTGTGTGACCCTGGGCAAGTCACTTAACTGCAATTGCTTCAAACATCCAGAGCCATTTCCAGTTGTCCTCATAATATATCTTGCCAATAGACCCAGATGGCTCCAGAGGAGAGAGTAAGACTGGTGACTTTGCACAGCCCTGCCTCACTTAAACCCAATTCATTGCAAGTCATGACATCTGTCATGGTCCTCTTCAACAGTGGAGGAAAAACAATAACAACAGCTACAAGGAAGCATCCCTTCCCAAAACCGGGTGTGTGAGGGAAAGCTCAAGAGGAAAGAATAGGTCCTAGGACTCCATGTCATCCATCCTACCTTGGAAGGCAAGCAGTCACTTCCTCCTGGGGGGGGGGGCAACTTTTTCCTGGTAGAATTGGAGGTCTCCCAGTGACAGTAAGAGGCAATACCAGGCCAGAGGTGGAAAAGTGTAAGGAGTGCTTAGGAAATTAGGCTGGATAGAAGAGAGTGGGAGATTCATGTTGAAATTTGGGGGAAGATAAGGCAGCTAGTAGGTGCTGCAGTGGATAGAGCACTAACCAGGCATTAGGAAGACTCTTCTTGAGTTCAAATCTGGCCTCAGACACTTACTAGCTGTGTGACCCTGGGTAAGTCACTTAACCTTGTTTGCCTCAGTTTTCTCATCTGTAAAAATGAGCTAGAGAAGAAAATGGGAAACCATTCCAGTATCTTTTCCAAGAAAACCCCAAATGGGGTCACAAAGAGTCAGGAACAGGGGCAGCTAGGTGGCGCAGTGGATAAAGCACCGGCCCTGGATTCAGGAGGACCTGAGTTCAAATCTGGTCTCAGACACTTGACATTTACTAGCTGTGTGACCCTGGGCAAGTCACTTAACCCTCTTTGCCCTGCAAAACAAAAACAAAAACAAAAAAACAGAGTCAAGCATGACTAACACAATCAAATAACAACAACAACAAAAAGGTTAGAGAGACGTGACTGAGAAAAGATCATGAAGGGCCCTGATTGTTAAGGCTCCAGAGTTTGAAACATATCGTATAGGAAATGGACAGCACTGATGGTCTTTGAGGGGGGGAAGGGGGCATGATGATAATGTTTTGTTTGTTTTTGTGGGGCAATGAGGGTTAAGTGACTTACCCAGGGTCACACAGCTAGTAAGTATCAAGTGTATGAGGCTGGATTTGAACTCAGGTCCTCCTGAATCCAGGGCTAATACTTTATCCACTGCACCATCTAGCTTCACCGATGATAATGTTATAGGTAGCAGCCTACAGCATGTGGAAAAGGCCCCAGCCCTACAATGTGCTACCCAAATGCCACAAGGCCTAAAACTAGTTCATCACTCCAAAGGCATAGCTTTGGGTCAAACAATGGCTGCTGTCCTCTTTCAAATTACAAATCCCACTCACCCCTGAAGAACCACAAGGCAGCTTAGTAGAAAGAGCTGGGGGGGGGGGGATTGGGGGGCTGTGTGATCCTGGGCAAGTCACTTAACCCTCATTATCCTGCAAAAGAAAAAGAAAAAAGAAAAAAAAGAAAGATCTGGGGATCTGAGACATGAGATCTTGGGTTAAAATCCCAACTCTGCTGCTCAGTGCCCATGTTTCCTTAAGTGAGTTCCCTCCCTTCTCTGGGCCTCAGTTTCTGTCTCTGCAAAATGGGAGGTTGAATTGGAATTAAGATAGATGCTGGAGCTAGCTCATACCCTGTTCACAACAGCTGGCCTTTCCATTTTCAGTGCAAGCATGAGTTTATGCCTCAGAAATAGGCAGATGCTACAAATCAAGCTTTGGTTTATTTTTGTTGTTGTTGTTGATTTTCTAGACTTAATAAAGTGATGGAGAAAATGTTAACAGAGTGGATTAAACTTAAAAGAGTGCCATGCAGGGGCAGCTAGGTGGTGCAGTGGATAGAGCACTGGCCCTGGATTCAGAAGGACCTGAGTTCAAATCCAGCCTCAGACACTTAACACTTACTAGCTGTGTGACCCTGGGAAAGTCACTTAACCCCAATTGCCTCACAAAAAAGTGTGCCATGCATACTGTGGGGGAGCCGGTTGTTAAACAATTACCAGCACACCCCTGAATTCCATGTTTTCAAAGCCAGTCACGTTCAACTCAAATGGAAATAGGGGTCATTAATCTATGTATAAGGATCCCTGTGGGCCACATACATACTTAATTTTAAAATGTACTATTAATATGTGTTTTATTATATTTCTACTTATTTTGCTAAGTGCTTCCAAATTATTGTTTAACCTGGTTCCAGTGACACTGGGGAGTATTGTGGGCCACATGCAATCTCCTTCCAACTCTAAAATCTATGATCCTCCAGACACATTGGGTCATGAATGCTTTAGTGTAGAGGTGTAACTAGGACAAGACCAAGGGGACTTTTTTTCCAGGGCACCACATTCAGGGGGTATTGACAGCACTAGCCTTCAGAAGGGTAGAAACAACAGAGTTTAGCAGGAGTTAATAAGAATAAATAGTTAAAACAGGTAGCCACCAGCTGGCAGGCTATATTGGACTCCTCTGGAGTAACCTTGGGTCTCAGTCCACATCTCCTTCCAGGTTTTTATCCCAACATCCCTTTTTTGCCCAGATGCAAAAAAAACCCTATCCCAGTTCGATATTACTGTGAAATGAATCTGTTGGACATCGTTCTCCCTTCCTGGAGGCCCCTGGGGCAGTTTGTGGGCACTCGGGCTCTGAGAGGAGGACAGGGCTCCAAAATCAAGCACAGGCGAGTTTACTGGGCTGTAAGAGGCCTGCACCTTCTCCACCGGGCCTCTCAAGCGGTGATTAATCCAATAGCACAGTTTCATTTTCCCTCAAGTTCAGCTCTTAATTTATTTGCAGTAAAAAAAAATTCACTCTTGAGTTTTTGGCAAGGGCCTAATTATCCTAAGCCTAATTATTGAGCGTTCAAAGACAGTGCTGACTCAGCTATCTGTCTCTCCCATCTTCTTCCCTCCACAGCAGCTCAACTAAGGGAGCCGTTTTAGCCTAGCGTGTTTTCAAAGGTTGAGGGGTGGGGGCTGGGGAGGAGAGAAAAGAGAGCCTCCTTCATTCTTCTTCCTCACCAGTGGCTAGTCTGGCTGGGATGGGCTAGAGAAGGGCACAAGGGACCTGACCCTAAGTCATGCTTAAGGACATTGGGACAATAATGCTCTCAGCAGCACCACCAAAAATATAATAACAGCTCTGGCTTCTCTGATGCCTTCCTCAGGGGAACCCTGGGAGATAGATGGGGAGGCAGGGAGGGGGTGCTGCTAGCTCTCATCCCCTCACCTCCTCACAGCCCCAGGGATGCAGAGGAAGTTGGGGGCTTTGTGAAGGACTTTTAAAAATGTTTTTGGTGCCTTAGAGTCAGAGTCTTGTAGATCACTGAGAGGAATACAAAACCAGTATGTGCCAGAGGCAGGATTTGAACCCAGAGCCTCCTGAATCTGAAACCAGCTCCCCAGCCACTGATGTAAACATTTCTCATGGCAGTGTTTGCCACACAGTGTAAGGCTCTCGACCAATCAGTTCAGTGATAGGACAGACTTTGGGTGCTCGCTGGGGGCTCTTAATAGTGAGCTTCCTTGCAAGCAGTCTGTTCTCCACCAGTGAGAGGGCCATTCTGACTCATTTGGATGCTTCTTTCCCCCTTCCTATACAAGCACCTGTCACTGGCATCTGCGATCATCCCTCATCCTGGGAGGTGATAAAATGTGCTGAACTTGAGTCAGGAAGACTCAGGCTCAAATCCCACCCTAGACATTTACTACTTGACCCTGGGCAAGTCTCTGTGAGCCTCCACTTCCTCTTCTGTAAAATGAGGCTAATGATATTTAAAGTCCCCATGGTACAGGGTTGGGGCAAGGCTCCACTCAGACAATGCACATAAAGTGCAGAACCCTCCACAGCTGTCAGCTTTTGCTATTAACTGAGTTTAGGGAAAGGGAGGGATAACTCTTCCTAGCTGACCCTCCAAGAAATGGCAAGAACCCTAATAAACTGTAGCCATTTGTCCCCCGTGGAGTACCCAGGAGTTCAGCAAAGATGCACAGAGGCCTGATAAATACCAAAAGTCCTGATCAGCCAATTTCAGGACATAAATCACAGCCAGAGCCCAAATGCCTCAATTTCTTAAAAATGTAAACTGTGCAAAAAGGGCGACATAAAACTCCAGTCAATCAGGCCTTAAATGTTACTCCTATAGGGAGTTTCCACCATTTCCTGGTAATATACTGAGCGATAGAGCTACCGTAAAATACTGAGCCTGAGACAGGCGTTCTCGGAAGGGGAAACTTAAGTGAACCAAATTTACGAGTCAGCTTGCTCTTTAAAGGTGATCAGGCCTCAAACATCACCAGTGCATCTGCCTAACAAGCAAACACCTTTCCCCTTCACTGATTGAAGCCCCAACGTCGGAAATTATAGCCCTGGAACCCACTCTCCAGCCAGTAGTGAGGCCTGATAGCCATGCTGGATGGCTATCACTCGGCTCCCACATTTAGCAAAGCAATGGGTCCCATTCGTCAGTTGCCTCTGATCAATATCGCCAGAATTGATATTCCGTAAACATCCGCACTTTGCTTCTAAACAAATAATTTCATCATAAGCGAGTTCTCGGTAAAAACTACACTAAGTTTTCCCAATATATTATGGGAGCTCTGGCTCTTCGCCTCTGAATAATGGGGCCTTTTGCTGGACGAGTAAATTGAAATTGATTTGTTTCAGCTGCCTCTGCTAGGACACACAATGCCGGCTTACAACAACCCTATTGACTTCTGCAAACAGCACTCGGGCTGGCTTCCTCAAGGACTTGGGCAGAATTTTTAAATCATCCCACCTCCTCTCCCATAACTGCTCCCCCCCCAACCACCACCACCCCCTCACCCCGCCCCAGAAACCATCCATTTAAAGTGGGCCTTGGAACAATCGACCCTATAGAGACGAATCAGGAGACTGGCAGAAAGGCAGGCTTTGCCCAGCACCCTGGACAGAGGCAGAGGGGAGGGAGACACCAGGATCACAGGGAGGACACACAAAGGAGAGGCTGATTAAAAGCCAGGCATTGGGTGCCCTCATGAATCATGTCTGTGCGGGAGGGTGGGGGGAGAGACAGATAGAGGTAGAAGGAGGGAGGAGACAGAGATAAGGCAGAGATGAGAAAGAAAGGGGGAGAGAGACAGAGACAGAGATACAGAGAAAGAGAAAAGGATAGAGGGAGAGACAGAGACAGAGAGACAGACCAAGCCCATCCGGAGAGGAAGGGATAAAATATAGGAGAGGTGAGGCTTCACATTTTGCCCAGGATGGATATTGGGGTGGGGGGGGGAGTTAGTGATGTTTGTGCTTCATAGATTGGTCTAGAAATGAACAAGACAAAATGCAGGAAAGATATTTGCTCTTTATGGCTAAGGAGGTCTTAGATGTGCTCTGACATTCTGTGTGCTTGTGTTCTAAGGTCCCTCCCAGTTCTGACCTTCTGTGTCCTCAAATCCCTCTTATTACTGACATCATCGTATGTTGAACTGACTACTTTCCCCCCAAAATCTTCTCCCTTTAGACTGTGAGCTCCTTGAGAAAAGGAACTGTTTTTTGCCTTTCTTTGGATCCTTAGGGCAGGGTGTGGTATATGTGCCAGGTCCTAAGACACAGTAGATGCTTAAAAGCTAGTTGACTGAGTGACTGAGTGACTGACCTTCCCATACATCCCTATTTCTGGTTAGAGCACTGCTATCCTTGATGTCACAAAGGGCTGAAACCTCATGGTCATTCCTGACCCTCCTCTAACTCCCACATCCAATCAATTGAGAAGTCTAGGCAAGTCTACTTCCATAAAGTCTGCCCTGTCCAACCCCTTCTCTCCAATCACACTACCAGGCACACTGGTTCAAGTCTTCATCTCTTCCTCCTGTCTTAGTCTCTCCCATCTCCATTCAGCTGCATCTTTCTAAGGCACAAACCTGGCCATGTCACTCCTTGGTTCAAAATCATGCCTATTGTCTCTAAGAAAAAAATGCAAACTCCTTAGCTTGGCTTTTAGGGCCTTCAACAATCTGGCTCCAACTTATCATTTCAGCCTCATTTCCTATTATGCCCATCCCCCCACCCTACAGTATATGCCAGTCAAAGTATACTACTGTATTTCCCTGGTCCCCCACAATCAAATCCTACCTTCATCCATTTGTATAAGTCACTCCCTATCTCCCACTCATACCTGAATTCCTTCCTTCCTCATCTCTGCCTCTCAAAATCCTTATGCCCTTCAAGACTCAACTCAAGCATAACTTCCTGGGGAAGTCTACCATTAATAATCCCCCACTTATTATTAATCTCCCTCCTCCACCTGTTGTTGTTCAGTTGTTTTTCAGTCATGTCTAACTCTCTGTGACCCCTTTTTGGGGTTTTATTGGCAAAGATACTGGAGTGGTTTGCCACTTCCTTCTCCAATTCATGTTACAGATGAGGAAACTGAGGCAAACCGGGTGAAGTGACTTGCCCAGGGTCACACAGCTAGTAAGTGCCTAAGGCCAGATTTAAACTTGGGAAGATGAGTCTTCCTGACTTCAGTCCCTGAACTCTATCCACTGCAGTACCACCTGGCCACCCCCTCCTCTAATCGCCTTGATTTATCTGTGTGCATGCTGTATCTCCCACAGTTAAATATACCTTTCTCTATGGAAGAAATTTTGGTGGGGATGTAGGGGGAGAGGAGTTGGCTTCTTATTCCCATGCTACACAACGCTTTCCAAAAGGAAGTGTTTAATAAATGTTTATTTAATTGAACTTCCAACTCAGGGATTCTGGAATTCTGAGGTGGAATAACCTACCCAAGATCATAGAGATAGAATTTAGAAGGGAAAAGCTGGAAGAGAAGCTAATTGATCAATAAACATTTATTAAGGACCTGATATGTGCTAGGCACTGTGCTAAACAATAGGAATACAAATACAGCTAAAAACAAAGACAGTCCCTGACCTCCAGGTGTTTACAGTCTAATGAAGGAAGACAACACACAAACAGCTGGAAAGAGGAGGGGACAGAGAATGTACAGGTATAGGGGCTCTGTCATTCATTATACATTATTCATTAGCATATAGAAACCTAGAGCTGAGAAGGACCTTAGTGTGGATAATATCAGGGCTGGGAATGTCCTTTGAAAAGAGAACAGAGAATGTCATAGGATCATAGTTTTAGAGGTAAAAGGGACCTCAGAGACCATCTAATCCAACCCCCTCACTTTACAGATGAAGAAACTGAGGCCCAGAAATTAAAAGTGACTTACCCAGGTTCACACATTTAGTAAGTGTAATTTAAACTAGGTTTTTTCTGACTCCATGTTCAATGCCCTATAGACCATGCTGCCTGAGAGGTCATTGAAGGTACCACCTTTAGTTTATAGAAAAGGATGCTGAGTCTCATTGAGCTGACCAGAAGTAGAGATCTGTCTTAGGAGGTAGTGTGCTACCCCTCAATAGATGTCTCCAAGCAAATGCTTCATGAGTCTGGGATGTTTCAAGACAGTATTCACGATCAGGTTTGGATTGGACTACAGAACCTCTGGGGTCCCTTCCAACTCAGGAATTCTGGGACACTGAGGTGGAATGACTTTTCCAAGATCATATAGGTGTAGCAGAGCCAAAATTAGAACCCTGAGCTTCTGACTCCAAATTCCATACTGCCTCTCCTTTGCTCAAAAATCTTCAATGCCTCCCCATGTCCCACTGAATAAAGATCAAACTCTTGATCCTGACATTCAAAGCCTTCCACAATCTGCCTCAGACTTTTTTTCATTTTATCCCATGCTACTCCCTCCAATATACCCTCTGTTCCTGCCTCCAGTCTCCAAAACACAATTTTGTTCAAAGCACTCCCTGCCTCCCCCACAAACCCCTTTGACCTCTGCTGTCCACCTCTCTGAAAAACTGTGTATGTTATCCTTTGACTGCTCTGAGCATACTTTGGATTCTTCCTGGAGAAGCTGAGGAAGCCAAGAAAAGGCCTTCTCCCTATTCTCATCTTCCTCCACCCCACATCCAAAAGCCTTGTGGGGGACATCTGAGGATCTAAGGATCATAGAATGTGAGAGGTGGGAGAGACCTCAGAGACCATCTAGTCCAAGCCGCTCATTTTACAGAGAAGGAAACATGCCCAAGGAAGAGAAGGGACTTGACCAAGGTCTCACAGTTAGAAATTGGGAGAGTTGGAATTCAAATACAGCTCTGACCCCAAGTCACCACCATGCTGCTGGTTCTATCCTCATAGCTCCCTGCTCCCTGACCCCCTGCAAAAGCCATGCTCTAATCCAGGCTGCTCTGGGGCCAACTGTTAATGGCTTGGTCCTCTGAGGTAAGACCTTTATCTTTCTAGTAAGAACCTATGATGGCTAATCACAAATGGTGGACTCTCAGGCACTGAGTCACCCAAGACAACAGGAGCATAGCTTCAGAAACCTTAGAGGGTAGCTAGGCCCACTTCCTCATTTTACAGGGGAGGCCCAAGTGTCCATGATGGCATAGGTAGAAAGTACCATTGAGATTTGAGCCAAGAACTGCTCACTCCCAAACCCACCACATCTTGCTGCAGGTAGGGGAGAGACTTGAGGATAGGAGAGTGGCCCATTCCCACTCCTATCTCTCATCTGAGGTAGACTCATGCCCACAGAACCCCATACGTTTTCCTCTGTGCCATTGCTGGCCATTTTCTTAAATTATCAACACGATAAGGCATCTGCAAAAGCAAACAAGGAATAAACATACAAACCAAGGGGCATCATCTCAGCCCAAGGCCTGAGCCTTTCACAAGGGCAGGAGCCCAAGGATTCGCAAACAAGAATAAGTGCACATGTTATGGAAGCCGGGTACCCCCTGGCTGCCCCCAAAGCCTGCACCACAAGATTTTCCAGCAAGCCTATTAAGACTGGAGATGATAGGAGTTTTGTACAGACATGATGTCCTGCTTCAAAAGGACAGAGAACTACAAGACCAATCAACTAGAATCTGCCCAAACTGAGGAAGGACAAAGTCATCATTACCTTCCCCCTCTTAACTCTTCCCTCACAGGGCCAGTTAGGCCCCAGATCTATGAGAGTCTCCAGATGAAAAGCACTTTTATAGCAGAATCACTGTCAACCAGGCCAGGCTCACCGTGTCCTCCCTTCCCAGTAGTAAACAAAATCCCAGCTGAATTCGGGGCTCCTCTCTCCCAGGACGGCCCATGACCTTGCTCGGCTGAGGTAGTTACTCTCCAGCAAGTCTTATTGGCAACCATATCCCTTTCAAAATTTTATATACCATTTAGGAGATCACCTCTTGGCCCCCCCAGGCAGTATCAAAGAGGCTGGCTTCTCTCTCAAGGTCACCCAGCCTTCTCCTCACAGGCTGATTTGCAGGAATTTAACAAGAGCTGTGAAAATGTACCATGGGATGACCCTCAACCCCCAAAGAGTCTTCGGCCTCTCAGATGATGGGATTTAAAGGCAATGCAGGAAAGGGGGGCAGGGAAAAGTGGATTAGCCATAGAGTCCTTCCCGCACAATCCAGCCAAAACCTGTTCTCTCCACTCCATTTTCTCTGGTACCATCCAAGTCCAGGGAGAGATGGCCAGGGATGGCCAGGATCAGAGATCAGAGCTGGAAAGGCCCTTAGAGGTAAGAGCTAAGGTTAGCTAAGTGCTTTACATATATGATCTCCTTTGACCCTCACCCCTACCCCAATTGAGGCTCCAAGAGGAGGAAGGACTTGTCCAAGGTCACACAACTAGTAAGTGGCTGAGAGAAGCCTCAAGCCCAGGTCTTCTGACTTCATTTCAGAGTTCTTTATGCTATGATTCTATGACGCTTTCGACCTGTGTGACCTTGCACAAGGAACTTCCCCTCTCTGGGCCCCCATCAGCCTAAGAGTCCACCCAGGCCTCAGTCCTATTTTCTAAGCCCCAGCTTTGATACCTGCCCCATATTTCTGGGCCTGCCTTCATCTCAGGGACCTGTCATCCTTGGCTCCAGCTGGGCAACTTTACCTTAACTACCAAGGGAAGCCCAGCCCCAATCTCCCATTCTTTGTCCTGCCTCCATTTTCCCAGCTACCTGTGTCTACCACCTGTTGTGGCCTCCTTACATTCCCAAGGGGGCGATGCCATCTGCCCCTTTCAGAAAAATGAAGAGTGAGAGAAATATCATGGTGGCAGATTAGTGTACCTAAACACACCTTCTCTTCTGCCACAATACTTCCCAATCAACCAGCATTTATTCAGCACCTACTATATGCCAGGCACAAATGTTAGGTATGGGGACCACAAAGACAGTTCATGAAACAATCTCTAATTTGAAAGGAACTTACCTTCTAATGGGGGAGAAAAAAGGATATACATATACGTGTGTGTACAAAATAAATATAAAGAGAATAAATGCAAAATAACTCAATAAAACATACTTAGGGAAGAAGGGCCCTAGCAGCTGGTGGGATCAGAAAGCAGTATCTGAACTACATCTAGAAGATAAGGATTCTATGAGGTAGAGGTAAGAGGTGGACCTTCATGAGGAATCACCTTCACCTTAAGGTTATTTCAAATCTGGTCATGCTTTTCTTCTGCTCAACAGTCTTCACAGGCTCCCTATTGCCTACCAAATAAAATTTAAACTTCTGTGCCCAGAAGTGAAGACTCTCTATAACTTGGCACCAGCCTATTTTTCCAGTCATAGTTTATACTATCTGTGACCTTGGGCCAGGCACTTAGCTTTCTTAGGCCTCAGTTTCTCCATCTGTAAAATGAGGGGATTGGACTATACGGAATCTTAATTATTTATTTATTTAAAGCTTTGAGTTCCAAATTCTATCCCTCTCTTATTTCCTCCCTCCCTCCCTTCCCCCCTCGCTGAGGTAGTGAGCAATCTGATATAGGTTATACATGTGCAATTATGTAAAACAGGACTATACGGACTCTGAGGTGTTTTTCAGTTTTAGATATATGATCCTATGATTTTTTTTAAATGTTTAATTTTATTTTTAATTTATGGAATAAAAGAAGCATTTCCATAACATAGTATAATAAAAAAGATGATTGCACATAAAACTGCAAATCTATCATGTACAGTTTGCTATTGCTTTCAAATCTTTAATAAAATTATCATCTATATTTCTCTTCTTTTCCTTTTTTCCCTCCCCCACCCAAGAGATGGCTCAATAATCTTAGAAAAACATGGAGACTTGCACAAAATAATGAAGAGTGAAATGAGCAGAACCAAGAGAATATTGTATACAGTAACAATAATATTGTTTTAAGAATGACTTTGAGTGGGGACAGCTAGCTGGCACAGTAGATAAAGCACCGGCCCTGGATTCAGGAGGTCCTGAGTTCAAATCCAGCCTCAGACACTTGACACTGGCTGTGTGACCTTAGGCAAGTCACTTAACCCTCATTGCCCCGAAAAAAAAAAAGAATGACTTTGAGTGACTAAGTCATTTTGACTATTATAAATACCCAAATTAACTACAAAGGACATATGAAGGAAGACACTATCTGCATCCAGAGAAAGAACTGATAGAATTATGTATAGAATGATCTTAATATATATTATTACATAATGTCATATTATATTATATATTATTAAATATATTCATGTCTAATGATCATGTGATTTTATAGCTATGTGATCTTAGATCAATCCTTTCACCTGCTTGAAGCTCAGTTTTTTCATCTGTAAAATGGGCATAATTCTACTCAGGCTAGATTCTAACTCACAGACTTGTTGTTAGGTCCAAATGAGAAAGTGTAAAGAACTTGGTATGGTACAATGGGAAAGAGTTCCAGCTTTGGAGTCGGATGATCTGGATGCGAATCCTTCCTCTGATACTTGATACCTGGGCAACCTTAGTCAAGTTACTTCATCTTCTTGGGCCATAACACTCTCATCTGTTAAACAAGAGGGCTAGACTTCCAAGATCCTTTCTAGATCTATAATCTGCTTTCAGGACCAAGAATCCTACCCCATCTCAGGGTCTAGACCCTTTCTTCACCCATTTCTTTTTTGGGGAGGGATAAGTGACTTGCCCAGAGTCATACAGCTGGTAAATGTCAAGTGTCTGAGGCTGGATTTGAACTCAGGTCCTCCTGAATCCAGGGCCGGTGCTTTATCCACGGTGCCACCTAGCTGCCCCTCTTCACCCATTTCCAAAATGAACTCTGGGAACGATAATCACAACAGGACTCCCATAATCCACAATCAGCCCAATGACTCCAATCACCATCCCCTGTGACTTCCCTTTCCACCATTTTCCTGTCTTCCCCTATTAATATGTGAAATCCTTGAGGGCAAACACCATTTAGCCTTTGTATATTCTGAATTTTGTTTTGGTTTTTTTGTTTTTTGCAGGGCAATGAGGGTTAAGTGACTTGTCCAGGGTCACACAACTAATAAGCATCAAGTGTATGAGGCCACATTTGAACTCAGGTCCTCCTGAATCCAGGGCTGGTGCTTTTATCCACTGTGCCACCTAGCTGCCCCATATCCTGAATGTTTTTGGTATTATATCTTTTTAGGCAGCATGGTATAGTCGAAAGTGTTAGACTGGGCATTGAAGACACCTGGTTTCAAATCCTGCTGCTAGTACTTACTAGCTGTGTGACCCTGAACAAGTTACTTCCTTTCCCTGAGCCTCAATTTCCCCATCTGTAAAATGGGAATAATAATCCTTGAAAGGCCCCACTTCCCAAGGTTGTTGAGAAGAAAGTACTCAGGAAGATGAGTCCTTCTATCCACTGTGCCACCTAGATGCCACTCTGTCCTTACCAACATCACTACCACAAGGGTCTAATTAGGGCTCCTGCTTGAGGCCTCAGCCTCCCTTATCCCTGCCTCCTCCCACTAACTAATGCCCTATACCCTTGGCTACTGGCTTTTAACAAGGAGAATAAAGGGAAAGGAATATTCATTTTATTTAGCACCTACTATGTGCCAGGTACTCTGCTAAGTGACTTACAGTTATCATCTTATCTGATCCTCACAATGACCCTGGGAGGTAGGTGCTATTATTATCCCTATTTTATAATTGAGGAAACTGAGGCAGAAAGAAGTTAAGTGACTTGGCCAGAGTCACACAACTAGTAATTGTGTGTGGCTGGCCCACCCCGAGACTCCTCCAAGTTAACAATCTCTTCTCTTCCCCCATGACCCTGGTCACCTGCCCTTGGATGCTCTCTGACCTCCTTCCTAGCGTCCTTCCTGAGAAATGATGCCCAGCTAAGTAACAGTTGCCCAGAGTTACTCCTAACCTCACCAATCATGGACAATGCTTCTCTTCATTCAGCCTAAGACTGAATCAGCTTTCTGCCCTGCCATGGTACACTATTACCTCCTATTGAGTTTGCAATCCACTAAAACCTTCAGATCTTCTTCATATACGCTGCTGTTTAACCACACTTCTCTCCCTCCACTCCCTCCCACCCCATTCTGATCTTATTAAGGTGATCTTTTGTGGACCAAAAGTGGATAGAGGGACTTGAATGCTGAACTTGGAGTTAGGAAGGCCTGGGTTTGATTTCTACCTCAGATACTTACTAGCTTGTGACCCTAGGCAAGTCATTTCACTTATCTCAGACTCAGTTTTCTCATCTGTAAGATGGAGACGATGATAATAGTACCTACCTCTCAGAGCTGTTGTGAGGATCAAATGAGATAGTATTTTTCAAGCACTTTGCAAACCCCCAAAGCACTACATTATGTCAATTACTGTTATTAAATTGCTTTTTATTAGCCAATGTTCTAGCCTGTCCAGATAATTTGCGATCTTGAATCTTAATTAATTGTGTTAATGCTGTGTCATCTGTCAATCAGTTAAATAAGGGAGGCAGTTGTACCAGGCACTGTGCTAAGGGCCAAGGATACAAATACAGACAAAAAGAAAACCAGTCTCTGCGTTCAAGGAGTTTCTGTTCTAATGGGGGAAGACAACTCGCAAAAGGGAGCTGGAAAGGGGGGAGGGGAAGTCCCAAAAGTCAGGGAATTTAAGTTGGCTGACCTGGGTCCCTCCCCAAAATGAAGGCCCCAAGGGGGAACTCACAAATGGGGGGATAAGAATAAGATAAGCATGACAGTTCAGCAGTTCCGCATTTTGAACAGAATATGGTCAAGGGTAGATCACCGGGGCACTCCACTAGAGACCTCTTCCCAAGTTAACATTGAAGCAATAATGACTACTGTTTGGGTCCAGGCATTCAACCAGTCTAAATGCAGCAAACTGAACTCTTCCCTGGCAAGCATCTCTCCATTGTGTTCCCAAGAGCCTGGGTGACCTTCTCAGCTGCCTTGAGAATAATAATACCAACTATAGTGCCTGTACATTCATGAAGTGCTTTCCCAATGATCCTATGGCATGCCAAGAACTATGAAGCCCATTTTACAGATCAGAAACTGAGGCTCGGTGGTGAAATCACTTGAAGTTACATGGTCACACAGCCAGTACATAGCAGGAGGAGGGTTTTTAAAAAAGGTTTTCTGACTCCAAGACACTTAAAAGCCTCAAGTTAGAAGCTTGGAGGTATCTCTTTAGTGTTTAAACAAATTGAAATCAGTTCTAAAGCACTGAGGTGGAATAGGCTTTAACCACCACCCTGCTATTGGCTACACATCCTTTAACCCTGCTGGGTCTAAGATTCTTCTTCTATCAAATGAGAGTATTGGCTGGCTCGGGAACTAGGGTCCCATGAGCCTCTGCCACTTCCTATCTCCAGGCCCATTTTACATCTCTGTAAAGTTAGAGAGGTTTGACCAGATGGTCCCTGCCAGTCCCAGTATTCCAGAATGATGAAGTGCAAAGAGAATGGGAAGTCCCCAAAGGACACAACAACTAGTATGTCTCAGGACCCAAATGATTAAACCTGGTAAGTTAACAGACTTCCCTCTATGGTAAAGGTTGAGCTCCAGCTTTGCTCAGGACTAATCATTGACCTTGACCCCTGACTGGCCTCTGACCTGAGCACTTGACTGTGTCTTGACACTGGCTACAGATTGACCCTCTAACTAGCACTCATTAGAGAGCCTGATTCTGTAGCCAGAGGTGGGGAGCACAGAGTGGTTGGAGCACTACCCAAGGATCACACAGCATGTCAGAGGAAGACGCAGTGATTTCTCAAATGGCAATCACGTCCCCCACAAGCATCCCTGGTTCTGACAATCCCTCTGAAACAACAATTAGTTCAAACCCTAGCCTGAAGTTCAGAATCAAACTCAGCAGAAGCATAAGAATAATCCTTGGAAGAAGGACTGCAGGGCGAGAAATGGCTTGATTTGATTATGATTTAAAATAAAGACCACCTTTCCCCTGAGCATTTCAGCAGCAACCATGCCACCCTGCCCCCAAAGGCAAGCTCACCACTGGCTCACCTTGTCAGCTCTATCTGTGCTTGGGAGGGACGACCACAGTGAAGGGCCCATTGGAAGACTCATCAGGAAATCAAATACATAATTCTAAAAATATCCCCCCGTGATCTATGCATGTAGCCACGGTGTCTGACAAATTCCATTCTGTCTGTCATACATCATTCTCCACAGGGTGATTGCAAGAGACAGAGGAGTATCGGATTTTAATTATTCAGCTGGTATTGATCCCACCATAATCTGGTGAGAATCATTTGCAAACTGACAGTCCCCTCAGGAGGCAACCACCATTATCTAATTAGAAATCACACAGTGTCTTGGGAGGGAAAAGGCATGCAATTTTCTTCCCCCATAGTCTCCTCTAACCCCCAAAAATCTGCCATCAAATTTCTCCCCATGGATATGGAGAACCGCAGAATGTCAGAGCTGGGAGAGACCTTAGAACATGGAATCAGAGAACGGGAGAAATGGGAGAGAAATTAGAACATGGAATACAGAATATTATCTGGGAGGGATCTGAGAACATGGATCAGAGAATGTCATTGTTTGAAGGGACCTAAGAAAAGAGATCATCAGAGCTGGAAGGGACCTTATCTAGTGTCATTAAGTAATTTTTACAAAAGAAGAAACTGGGGGCAGCTAGGTGGCGCAGTGGATAAAGCACCAGCCCTGGAGTCAGGAGGACCTGAGTTCAAATCCGGTCTCAGACACTTGACACTTACTAGCTGTGTGACCTTGGGCAAGTCACTTAACCCTCATTGCCCCACCAAAATAAAAGTCCTTCAGTATAAAAAGAAAGGAAATCAAGGTTCAGAATAGGAAGAGGGGATCCTGACATGTGGCCAGGAAGTTGGAAGTTAGAAGAATGTGACACAGGGGAGATGGGAAGCAAGAGGACCACTGGGCACTTAGAGGTAGGCAACAGATAGGAGGCTCTTTTCTTTTTTTTTTTTTAATTTTACATATAAGGTACTTTATTTTTTCTGTTACATGTAAAGATAGTTCTCAACTTTTGTTTATACAAGCTTTACAATTTCAGATTTTTCTCCCTCCCTTCCCTCCCTCCCCCCTCCGCTAGACAGTAGGTAATCCGATATAGGTTATATCTATATATCTATATACATATACATATATATATATATATACACACATATATATATACACACATAATAACATTAATCCTATTTCTGCATTAGTCCTGTTATAAGAGAAAAAATCAGAGCAATGATGCAAAACCTCAAAATAGAAAAAAAAAACAACAGCACCAAAAACAAAAGAAATAGTATTGTTCATTCAGCATCTATACTCCACAGAGGCTCTTTTCAAAGAAAAGAGTGTTGGTTACTCCACACTGATTGGCTACTAAGCAGCTATTAGTGACTCTTATATAGATTTCTGACTCCACACTTTTGCACTGGCTGTGCCCCCTGCCAGCATGCTCTCCCTCCTCATCTCAGCCTCCTAGCTTGCCTGGCTAACTTCATCTCAGCTCACATCCTAATCCCATAGGCCCTTTTAATGCTAGTTAGTGCCTTCCCCTACTAATTATCTCCAATTTATATATGTATATACATATACATACATATACACATGCACACATATAACATGTGTGTCAATTATATATGTATGTATCTTATTTGTACATAGTTGTTTATATCTCCCCTATTAGACTGTGAGTTCCTTGAGAGCCAGGGTTATATTTGGCCTGCCTTTCATCCCCAGTGTTTAGCACAATGCTTGGCACATAGTAGGTGCTTAATAAATGGTTTGTCAACCGACCAACTGACCTGGCAACAACGGAAAGGTAACAGGTCTTCCTGATGCATGCCCAGCCATATGGCCTTAAGCAAGTCATTTCCCTTCTCAGTCTAAATTGTCCAATATGAGAAAACTGAATTTGAATCTTCCCAGCTCTAATCTTTTGTGAGTCCATCATTTTATATATGGATCCAGGGATTCTACATTTGGATTTTCATATAGATTCCCTAAAGCTGAACCCACTCCAATGGGAGACATTATGGTTCCCTTCTGTAAGAAGGCAAACTTGGCATTTGGATCTGGGTGGGGCCCATGACTACTAGATAATTCTAGAAGAGGATCCCTTATTCAAAATGGATGGGAGAAGTAAAAATAGAAGGGAGAGAAGAAGGCAGAAGCTTAGGATTATAGATCAGAGATTTAGAGCTGAAAGGGACCTTGTAGGATAAAAAGTCCTGATCCTTCATTTTGTGGACAGTCAGAGAGGTGAGGTGGCTTGCCCAAAGTTATACGGCCAGTGTCTGAGGGAAGAGTTGAACCCAAGTCTTCTTGACCCCAAGCCTAGTGGCCTACACTATGCCACGCTCTGGACATGTAGGTCATGACTAAAAGAGGCAGAAACACATTGGACAATACTGCAGAGCAGAGATGTCAAATTCATGGCCCAGAAAAACTCCCAAGTGAGGCCCAAACCAGATTAAAAGGTCATTGGGAAGTGTTTAACAAAATAAATAAAAATACAATACAACACAGATAATATTGATTTGTGGTTTTCCAACTCAACATGTAGCCTGCAGGGATCTGCTTCTATTTGAGTTTGATACCCCTGCTATAGAGCACCTGAACAGAAAGAGGAAATAGATGAAGAGCTCTGGAAGAGTTCAGAGCACAAGCCTAGCACAGAAGTATGGTACAGTAGGGATGGAAGACTTAAATTATCAAAACATCTGTTAGATCTCTCTCTCTCTCTCTCTCTCTCTCTCTCTCTCTCTCTCTCTCTCTCTCTCTCTCTCTCCCTCTCTCTCTCTCTCCCTCTCTCTCTCTCTCCCTCTCTCTCTCCCTCTCTCTCTCTCTCTCCCTCTCTCTCTCTCTCTCTCTCTCTCTCTCTCTCTCTCTGATTATGACCAACCAGGAGGTACTGGTAACCAAGGTGGAAATGATGGCAATCTCTTGGAGGAGTGACTGCTACAACTTCAATTCTGAGACAGAGAAGGAAGAAGCTAGGCATCTTCCCGGGAACTCTGTTGTTTTTGTACAGTTGTTTCAGTCATGTCTGACTCTCTGTGACCCCATTTGGGGTTTTCTTGACAGAGACACAGGAATGATTTGCCATTTTCCATCTCCTTCAGTTCATTTTACAGGAAACAGGCCAACAGGGTGAAGTGACTTGCCCAGGGTCACGCAGTTAGTAAGTGTCTAAGGTCCAATTTGAACTCAGGGCTTCCTGACTCCTGGCATTCTATTCACTGTGCCACATAGCTACCCATGACTATATGATAGACTTTTGGAAAATCGATTTCAGTGAGTTCAGAGAAAGGATAGATAGGCTCCCATGGTCTGAAATTCTACTGAGGAGGGACAGCTACATGGCACAGTGGATAAAGCACCTCCCCTGGATTCAAGAGGACCTGAGTTCAAATCCGGTCTCAGGCACTTGACACTTACTAGCTGTGTCACCCTGGGTAAGTCACTTAACCCTCTTTAGCCCACCAAAAAAACGTTCTACTGGGGATGTCATCAAGAAGGGATAAGAGGGGCAGCTAGATGGTACAGTGGTTAAAGCACCAGCCCTGGATTCAGGAGTACCTGAGTTCAAATCTGGCCTCAGACACTTAACACTTACTAGCTGTGTGACCCTGGGCAAGTCACTTAACCCCAATTGCCTCACTAAAAAAAAAAAAAAAAAAAGAAGGGATAAGAAGCTCTCAAAGATGAAATTTGGAGGCCATAAAGAAGAACAATTCTGATAAGGAATGCTACTCTTTATATGGCATTTTAAGGTTTCCAAAGTACTTTACATAAATTATCTTATCTGATCCTCATGACAACCTCATTAATTTGGTGCCATCCCCACTTTATAGATGAGGAAATTGAGGCAGACAGCAGTTAAGGGACTTGCCCAAGGTCATACGGCTAATAAGTGTCAGAGTGGGAATTCGAATTCAGGTCTTCCTGATTCTAAGTTGAGTGTTCTATTCACCATGCCACCTAGTCAAAAAAAAAAAAGGATTTGTCTAAAGAGACTAATGTGGATGTACAGGAAATTTATTAACCAATCTAGGTTTTTTAAAGTCATGTACAAAAGAAGGAGGCGGGGGCAGCTAGGTGGCACAGTGGATAAAGCACTAGCCCTGGATTCAGAAGGACCTGAGTTCAAATCCGGCCTCAGACACTTGACACTAGCTGTGTGACCCTGGACAAGTCACTTAACCCTCATTGCCCTGCAATAAATAAATTAATTAATGAACAAAAGAAGGAAGCGAGGCAGGTACCAAAGGATGAATATACAAACAGGAAAGGGTCCTATAAGGATTGCAAAAGCAGTGCCAGGGCACAGAATGAGCTAAGGTTGGTCAAGAAAGCTAAGGATAAAAAGAAAGGAAAAAAGAGGCAGGGGTTTTAAAACTATATTGGGGGGCAGCTAGGTGGCACAGTGGATAGAGCACTGGCCCTGGAGTCAGGAGTACCTGAGTTCAAATCCAGCCTCACACACTTAACACTTACTAGCTGTGTGACCCTGGGCAAGTCACTTAACCCCAATTGCCTCACTTAAAAAAAATTATATTGGGGGGGCAGCTAGGTGGCCCAGTGGATAGAGCACCGGCCCTGGAGTCAGGAGGACCTGAATTCAAATCTGGCCTCAGACACTTAACACTTACTAGCTGTGTGACCCTAGGCAAGTCACTTAACCCCAATTGCCTCACTAAAAAAAAATTAAATTAAAAAAAAACTATATTGGGAATTTGGGGGGTTAAATATTTTGATAACTATTTCAGTAAAATTGGTTTCCTTTGTAATCCTGTGTATTTCATTTTGTGAATTTAAAAACATTGTTCTGAAAAGGGGGTTATGGGTTTCACTAGACACTGTCCAAGGGGTCCAGGACACTAACAAGAGTAAGAACCTCAGGACTACAAAGTCCCACTTATTATGGTATGGAAAAGACCCTGGGAACTTCCAAAGGGCTACAGCAGTGCAGTTCAAATTCTGGTGGGTCCTATGATGCTAAGAAGCTGACCAGCACAGCCCCGCACTACAATGTGCCTGTCTTCCAAGGATTCATCTATCTAAGTACAATTATCCCTTCTACATCGAGGGGTGAGTGGCAAAGCACCCCCACATTCTGGAAAATTGGCATAAAATATTTTGGCCCTCCCTTTGTAGCAGAGAAGATAAAATATGTTGATATTATACAACACTGCACATATATTTTATGCATTTCTAAGCTTCAATGATCTGTGGCTTCTGCAAAACTCCCCCCAAATTCCCATTTAATTTCTTTTTTTTTTTAATTTTTTTTAGTGAGGCAATTGGGGTTAAGTGACTTGCCCAGGGTCACACAGCTAGTAAGTGTTAAGTGTCTGAGGCCGGATTTGAACTCAGGTACTCCTGACTCCAGGGCCAGTGCTTTATCCACTGTGCCACCTAGCTGCCCCCCCCCATTTAATTTCTTATGCTGACCCACAATATATCAGAACCACAATGGGGAAAGTTTTGATGTGGAAGAGATAACCGTGGAGGCACGTCGCTGGGCCATAGATCCTGTGGCCATGGGAAGCCACAAAACAAAGCAAAGTAAATCCTAAGGGCTAGCTTCCTGCCTCTTCTGCAGTGACGGTGGAGGAGTAGTAGAAAAGGGGGTTACGCCTCCCAGACTCTAAACTCTTTATAAACACTAACTTCACGTTGGGTATCCTATGTGTAAGATCCTTGTCCAGTAAGCAGTGATTGAACATGCTACTACTGAAGGAAATGTAGGAGGTATAATATTGAGCTTCTCACTATAAATCAAACGAGAAGACAAAAAGGACACTACATCTCAAAGGAAGCCTGGCTCACAGGTCCTCCTGGGAGAGGCAAAGAACAGAGTTGGCAGTGTTGGTTCTGTCATATGTCAAAAGGCATGTTTCTTGCTGAAACATTATTTCATGGATTACCTGGGTATCTGGTATTTTGGATCTCATGTTGAACATCTGTAAAAAGATCCCCATGAAGATAATTGCAGCTTACACACCAGCATCTGTTGTAAGAGAGGAGGAGGGAGAGAAATTAAATGAAGAATTTAAAAAGACTCTCCCAATTAAATTCAACATAGACCTGAAAGCTCAATGACTCTAGTGCAAAAGGACAAAGAGCAGAAGAAAAAAAATCTGGAAATGTAGTTTTGGAATCAGAAAGAAAAGAGGCTTAAAGTCTACACAAAAACCTGATACCTATGTTTCATGAATATTTCTTTAAGAGGAGACTTGAGAAGCATTGGATATGGTGGGCACAAAGTGACATCATAAAAATGAAGTTGATCATATTTTAACAGAGGGAAAACAAATGTGAGAGTCGTTTCCAAATCAGCTGTTTATGTACGGATCAGATGTCAACATTTTAGTGCAATCACAAAAATAAATAAATAAATGCCAAATTAGAAGAAATCATGAAATTGAGATGATATGCCATGTAGTTAAAACAGCTCCAACCTGACCTTCTTAAACCCCAAAAGTTAGAAATAGACAAAAGAATAGACATTGACCCAAACTATCACCATTTCCTAAGGAAGTTTAAATAATGAAGTTCGTAAGATGCTGGAAAACCAATATTGTAAAATTACAGTACTGGAAAATACTTGAAAGGGCATCTAGTATAGATCATTTCTAAAAAAGAAAGCCCAGGTAAAATATACTTAGCAAGTAGGCATCCAGTATTTACATAAGCAACTGTAGTATAGGAGAACCCACCATCACGCAGTACAGTTAATTCTGTTTTTTTAATTGCTCTCATTGTTAAAGAAGGTTTTCTTGCCTTAAGCCTAAATTTGTCTCTTTACAACTTCTGTGCATTTTTGCTAGTTGGACCTTCTCAGGACAACAGAATGAGTCTGATCCAATCTTTCACATAACCATGCTTTAAGATCATCCCCCTTTCTTTCAACCCAGCTTCACATAGAACAATCTTTATGCTTATCACCAATCTGTTTGCCCTCTCCTAGCCACCAGCTCATCAATTTCCTTCCAAAAATGTGGTGCTTGGAAGTGAACAGAATTCTCTATATGTAGTCAGAGCAGGGCAGAGTGAAGTTGGACTATAATGTCCCTAATCCTAAATATTCTGATTCTTTTAATGCAATCGATGGCTGGCTTCCATGTCATGCCACCAACTCACGGTAAACTTGCCATCTGATAAAATCCCGATTTCTTTTTCACACAAACTCATGCCTCCTCCACTTTATACTTGACAAAATGAGCTTTTGAACCCAAGCATAAGACTTTACACTTCTTTCTATTAAATTTTATCTTATTAGATTTTTATTTTGAAACTAGGCTTCCCTATCTTACCCAATCTGGATATACAGTGGCTACTCACAGGCACAATTCCACTATTAATCAGCAAAAAAAAAGATTTGACCTGTTTTGTTTGCAATCTGGACTGGGTCACCCTTCCTTAGGCAGCCTGGTGACTCATGGCTCATCATATTGGTCCCAGCTTTACTGAGTTCACCAGATTGGCTTGAGCCCCACTGCAGCAGTAAACTCCCAAACTCAGGTATGCACCACCCATGTTCTATTAAGTCAAGATCTTTTGGGACCCTGGTTCTATCCCCCCATCGGGCTATGCCTCTCAACTTAGTGTCACCTTTAAATTTGCTAAGCATCCCATCTTTATATAAGTCCACGAGAAAAATGTTAACCAGCACAAATCCCTAGGCCTACTGTACTAAAGACCTCCTTCCAAGTTGATGTCAAATCATTAATAACTATTCTTTGAGGGGCATCTAGATGGCGCAGTGGATAGAGCACTGGCCCTGGAGTCAGGAGTACCTGAATTCAAATCCGACCTCAGACACTTAACACTTACTAGCTGTGTGACCCTGGGCAAGTCACTTAACCCCAATTGCCTCACTTAAAAAAAGAAGAAAGAAAAGAACAACTATTCTTTGAGCCCAGCCATTCATCCTGCCCCAAATTCACTTAATTATCCTTGATCTAGCCCATACCTCCCTATCTTGTCTACAAAAACAGCATGAGAGACTTGGACAAAGGCTTTGCTAAAATCCACTCAAATTATGTAGCTACAGCATTTCCTGATCTGCCGATCTAACGACACTGTCCAAAGTGGAAAGGAGGTTAGTGACCTCATTCTTTGACCTGTTCCTTATGAATCCATACCTGCTTACTTGTGACCCAGGTCTCCCTTTTCCTATTTGTGCAATGAGGTGCGGTTTCTTCTAGCACTAGGATACTACAGTTCTTGAACTGAGAAGGAGACACTGAGGAATTTAGCTACCTAGAGCCTCTCTACAAGGATGCCTTTAGCTGTTGAATTGGGTCCACAGAGCTGCTTCTTGGAATAAATGAAGAGAAAGTCAGCTGTAGTTTAGCCACGCTAATGCTGACAAGCAGTGGTGTGGAAAATTTTTTAAATATACTGTCTTCCAACATGTATTCCGCCCCCCAATCTCCACACATTTTTTATAAGATCAATAAACACATTTCTCCCAAATAATAACTTACTCTGACTCCTACTCTTTTTTCCCCTCTTCTTGTTGGAAATGCTAGAGACAGCCAAGGGCAGCAGCAGTTTAGAACATAAGCTCATTTGTAAAATATAACAGAGGAAGATGGTGTAAAATTATAAGAAGTGGCTCATAAAACAATAAGAAAACCAGATCATCCCAAGGGCATTTAAGAATGAAACTGGGAGGAGGATGGCAAACAAGTGAAAAATGGAAAAGATCAGACAAAATGTCCACAACAAACTATTTTTTTTCCCCAACAGCAACAGTGGAGGCACCACATTTAGACTCTAACAACCTAATGTAATGAAGTACTTAATGTACTTCATAAGGAAGTAGAATTTTCAGTAAAGAAAATAAAGACAGGACAAGCAGCTGGACTACAAAAAGTACATATAGAAGAGATCTATACATGTAGTGGCAGTTTTGAGGGCATTGTGGTATATCTTAAATAGGGGAGGATACAAAATTCTTAGGGAAAAAAAGGATAGATAATCACTATCCAAAAATGTAAGCCAGGAAATGTGAGAAACTTCCCACCTATCCTTTCCCACATCTACAAAAATTTTACAGGAATAATCCATATATGTACTGACAGTACCCCCAGGAAGGGAACAGGCAGAGTTTTGAAAATTACATTCTTCAGCAGACCACATATTAAAGTTACACAGTTGACTGGTGCCAAGAATATGTGATCCCACTCTCCTTATATTTTATTAACTATAAAGAGCACTTGATTTGGTAGAGCAAAATGCAGCCTTTAAAAGCTCTATTCCAACAAGGTGTCTTCTGTGTATATATTAAAATCATGCAAGTTCCATAAAAATAAGAGCCATTCCCTGATTGGTAAATGATTAAAAGATATGAACAGGCAGTTCCCAAAGAAGAAATCCAAGCTATCAAAAAGCCATAAAAAATGCTCCAAAGCACTTTTGGGGACTTCCATTTGATATTAGTTGTTCTACTAATATACTTGATTAAAAAAACATGACAGGTTTTTTACTCTTGCAGTGATTCAGAATTCCATCTTCAGTGCACTGATTGGGAAACACTGCTGCACAAGGTATTCATACTCCGGGATTGGGTGGACTAGGAGACCTAGATTAAAATCCTAGACCCTCATAGGTCAGCCAGTCCAACCCCTTCATTTTACAGAGGGAGAAACTGAGGCTTGATCAAGGTCACAGATACAATCCTAGCTGTAGAGCTGGAAGGCTCAAATGCCATCTGGTTCAAACTCCTCACTTTACAGAAGAGGAAACTGAGACTGAGAGAGGTTCAATAACCTGCCCAAGAGCATACAGGTAGTCAACATGAAACCAAGTCTCAGAGGTCCCTTACAATGCTGATACTCTATAATTCTATTGGTCATGCTTCTTGCCCTCCTAGAAATCTCAGTCTAATAAATAATAATGGTTCCCATTTCCATAATGTTTTATACAGGGTGTCCCAAAAGTCTTAGGGTAGTTCTAAGCTATGTAAAGTTGCTATCTAGCTATACTGTCTAAAAATCTAATAAATTAGAAGCTTTAGCAAGAGTTTAGACTTTTAAGCATTTATTAAGGAGCATAAGAATTTGGTGAAGAGAGAGTAAGAAGCCTATATGCCTACCTCTATCTATCTCAGGGAGCCAGCATTTCTAGCTCCACTCTCCACGAGGTTCTGATCAAAAAGAGAAAAATCCTTGCCCCTTCTTCACCCACAAGCCTCCTGTCTAAACCAGAAACATCAAACGTCACTTCCTAATGCCAAGGAACTGACTTTCCAAGCTTGCCCTCAGACACCTTCTCCTCATAGCAGAGCTTTCCTACAGTATCTCTCCAGCAGGGGGTGTCACTCCAATTGTCACAGCTACCAAAGCTCTAGCTCTACTTGGAGCTACCAAAGCTTAAAGCTACACCAAGACTTTCAGGACACCCTAGATTACAAAGCCTTTTACATGACTTATCTTATCTGAAGCTCACCACAACCTCATGAACCTCAGTACCAGTATTATTATTACCATTTTATGGATAAGGAAATTGAGGCTCAGAAAGATTCAGTAATAAGCCTAAAGTGCTGCTTAGCTGGACTGCAAAGCCAGATCTCCTACTTCTTCAGTTCTGAGCTTGTTCCACTGTTGCCTTCCTTAAAAATGATTAAAACAGGGGCAACTAGGTGGCACAGTAGATAGAGCACTGGCCCTGGATTCAGGAGGATCTGAGTTCAAATCCAGCCTCAGACACTTGACACTTACTAGCTGTGTGACCTCGGGCAAGTCACTTAACCCTCATTGCCCAACCAAAAACAAAAACAAAAAAAATGATTAAAACAACTCTCTAGAGCATTCTAAAAGTGGGAGACTTTTTTCAAAGATCTGTGGTGCTAGAAGGTAGTTAGTGAATGGAGGACTGATCCCATTTCTGCCCTGGCTGTCATTTTCCTTCTCCAAAAGAAGTGAGTAATCTAGAATTCTGTGGTTCTATGGTTCCAGTGAGTCTTGACGTGAAAGAGAAGGTTCCAGAGATCCAGAAGTGGACATCAAACAGAGCAAACAAAGGCCTAGAAGGTACCAGATGTTCAGAGTCCCAATGGAGTGTAAGGGGCCAAGGAAGCTGACTAAAGAATATTAGCTATAAGAGCCCTGGAGCTGAAGGCAAAGTGTCCTGGATGGCTTCTGGAAGGGGCAGGTGATGCTCTGGGATGTACAAGCATTCCAGAGAGGCAGCATAATAGGGTGGATAGAGTGTTGGACCTGGAGTCAGATAGGCCTGGGTTCAAATCCCACCATAACTGTTTACTAGCACTGTGACCCTGAGCAAACAACCTCCCTGGGCCTCAGTTCTTCATCTATAAAATGAGGGAATTGGATAAGATGGACGCCAAAGTCACGATCCAACTCTAAGCCTATCATTTTGCCTGTGACCTTAGGTGAGTCATTTCTTCCTCTGTAAAATGAGATTTGACTGGTCATGACCCAGGACAGAACGTGACTTAGAAGGCCCTGCCAATGACTACAGAAGCATGGCAGTGGCAAGCAGGGTGGATAATACGAGCATTCAACATTGAGATCAAAAGTTTGGAAAATCACATGATGTCAGATGAGTGGCACTGTTTTTGTTGCGTCTTTCTGTCCTCCACAAGTAATGTTCCTTCTCGTCCTAGTGCCTGTGATCTTAGCATTCTGCAAACACCCTGGTTCCAACCTGGCCTAGCTTATCAATAAATGCTCATACTCTCCCCAAATCTGATTCTACTTCCTCAGCCCCAGGCAAAGGATTGGTCCTTCAACCATCCTGGGGTTTGCCTGATCACTGACACACATCAGCTCTGGTTGGGGAAAGGGGGCAAAGGGAGAGCCCAAATACGGGAAAGTGACCACTGGGTCATGAAGCCTAATCACTGGGGACACACTGTTGCTGTGAGGGAAGGAACACCTCAGTTTCCCTCCTCTATTCAGAAGCAAAGCAGGGGGCGGAAGGCATGGATGACTCCCAAACTACCCCCCACCACAAAGACTGGACAGGGAGCCTAGCTCCTATGGTTAGAATTCAAGAAAACACCAAATGCTCCCCAATTTTAGTGCATTTCTTTTAATAGGAGGGGGAAAATCCATCTGTTTGCCTTCATTTCTATATAGAGACAAGAAAAAAGACAATCTGTGGGATAATGAGGATGCTGAGAGCCACCTGCACCTGCTGGGACTGGGCGTACCATTGGGGAGCTGTTACCGTGGGGACCAGCTTGCTTTCCATCTTCCAACGAGCACAGGGAAAAGGGGTTTTGCTTCTTCTCTAATGGGGGACTGATCAATAAGGGCCCAGTTCTTGAAACATGAACAGATATCTCTATACCTTCTCCCAGTCCTTGGAGAATACAAAGCCCTCAGCCCAGGAGTGTGTATTGTCCTGCATGATACCAGTCCTTAGAAAAAGGGTAGAAATTTTCCCACCTGCTTCCAGTCCAAACAACTTCATGTGTGCCATGTGTGATTGAAGGAGGAGATGGTACCATGGGATGACAAAAATTCTTCTGATTACTGGATAAGCCAGAAGAATTAACAACTCAAGAGGTGCTACCCAGAACTGAGTTTACATATTAAAGGGAAGAATCATCCTGGTCTTTTCCTTCCTAAATGTCAGTATAGCAATAACTCCTGTGAGCGACCAGATGAGAGAGTAGCCATAAAGCTACACCCCCATCTACCCTCCATGTGTCCATGAGCATTTGATACCTTTGTTTCTCTTGGGCTTGCTTCTCGTTGATCTTGGGTAAACAAGTATCCAAAGATGGAACTATCCGGGCAGCAATGTTGTGAGTTTCGGAGATCCGTCAGAGCCATCAGAGATCCCACCAGCATCCAGAGAGTGTAGCAGAGTCCACCAGAGGCTATGGCAATGGCCACTGCAGTGGTGTTGGCCAACAACAGGGGAAGCACATTCAAGTGGATGTAAAAGGTCAGTTATCAAAGGACACGGGTGGCCTCTTGGAGTGTGACCCTTAGAGAGTGAAGGGCCAACTATGGACTCTAGAAAGGAATTAACATGTGAAACCCAGAAGAAAGTGACATCAAAGTGGAACTTCAGGAGGATTCCATGATTGGGAAAAAAGGACTTCCCAGACCAGGGGTGCTCTCTATACATGTATATATGCCACTACCATTGTCCTTAAAGTTGGAGCCCCCTCTCCCCAGAAACCTGTCCAGCCAATGCAAGTGAATATTTGCCCCCTCTCTCACCTTCCAGTGAACCTCATACTTCCCCCAGGAATCTATATGGCTCTCAGACTTATATTGCTAGTATCCTAAGAGGGTAGGGCTGTCTCCAGAAGGGAATCTTATGATGAAGGTAGCTATAAAGGCAATCTTCTTTTTTGCGGGACAATGAGGGTTAAGTGACTTGCCCAGGGTCACACAGCTAGAAAGTATCAAGTATCTGAGGCTGGATTTGAACTCAGGTCCTCCTGAATCCAGGGCCAGTGCTTTGTCCACTGCGCCACCTAGCTGCTTCAAGGCAATCTTCTTCTGATCAGACTTTCACATTCCACTGAAACCTCAGGGGTATGAGACCAACAAACGTTGACATGCATCATGGTACTGATCTTTACTGCTTCTCCATCTCAACAGCCATATGGCTGTTCCTTTTCAGGAGACTGGGTCCACAAATGCCTCCCCTCACCTCTATTTTAGGTTGGATCTAGGGCTCTCAAGTATCATTCTCTAAAAGTGCCAGGTCCTGGGATCATAGTGCCCCTTCTCAAGGAATTTCCTAGCTGTTCTGGCAAGCTGCCATCATTGCTTGGGTCACATGTCTCTCCCAGGACCATATGCTTATGAGCCTCTGCCACTGCTTCTACATGGCTATCACTAAGGGGAGGCTATATGGATAAAGAGGTAGAAATTTCCTATCCATGAGTCCCAAGTCTACTCTTTGTTTAGTTTGGTTTTGTGGGGCAATGGGGCTTAAGTGACTTGCCCAGGGTCACACAGCTAGTAAGTGTCAAATGTCTGAGACTGGATTTGAACTCAGGTCCTCCTGAATCCAGGTGCTTTAGCCACTGTACCACCTAGCTGCCCCCTTTACATTTTTTTTTTTTGCGGGGCAATGAGGGGTAAGTGACTTACCCAGGATCACACAGCTAGTGAGTGTCAAGTGTCTGAGACTGGATTTGAACTCAGATCCTCCTGAATCCAGGGCTGGTGCTTTATCCACTGTGCCACCTAGCTGCCCCTGACCCAAGTCTACTCTTAGCTCTCTTACCTCTAGTTCTGTCTGTGCTCAGCTCTCTCTGATCTTCTCTCTCTTCTACTCTGCTCTGTTCCCTTTATGGGTCCTGCTCCGAAAGTATATCTCACACCTACAATAGAGAGACCCAATCAAGTCATTGTCAATGACAAAAATCATTCAGTTATCCCCAGTGAGGTATAAATGGATCATCCACGGTACAGTCCAAGAGTATGCCCAATGCCCTGTCAAGATGTCCTCAAATATCTCAGTTGGCGAGTGTAAATTGGTATGTCTACACCTTCCAAAGAGAAATATAATTAATCCAAGTGCCAAACAACAATTTCATCCTTTGACTTTGTTAAATAAATTAATAATAATTTGCTCACATTTATATGGTATTTTTAAAGTTTGAAAAGTAATTTTAATCCATTGTGTCATTTAACCATCACAACACTGAGGGGAGCACTCATCATTTCCACTCCAAAATGGCAAAACTGAGGCTGTTAAATAACTTGTCCAGGGTCCCATGGGCAGTAAAAGTGTAGGGCAGTATTTGCACCCAGGTCTGTGCTGGTTCCAAATCCAGCACTTTATCTACCCTGCCACACCAGACCCTTCGACTCTCTAAAATCTCATCCAGCTGAGAATCCTTCAAGCTCATCAGGAAAGTGGCACCATTTGGAGAGCGAGCTAATAGCAACCCTAGCTGGCTGGGGCTAGGACACGGGAGGGTGCGAAACAGCTCTGCACAGGTGTGCATAATGGCAACTTCGAACTGTGGGGGAAAATTACAGAGCAATTAAATGAGGACGGTGACACGTATGGATGGTACAATTTTCTCAGAGAGAAGCTGTCAGTCAAAATGTTGCCAATACATGGAGGTGGCATCAGATACTTGAACAGGGAAAGTCATGTGCTTGTCAGTCAAATACCTGATGTTAGACACACCACGGTATTTAATTCACAGTTCTACACACACACACACACACACACACACACACACACACACACACACACACACAGTTCTTCAAAACCAGAGCCAGCAGGCAAACACTTCTCAACTTTGATCTTTTGCAATGAGTTCTCCAACTGCTGGCTTGGGTCAAGCCTTCAGAGATGTGAGGTCATGGATTCTTTGCAAGCAGGGACCAAGGGTTGGCAACCTTTCTAGAGTGGCAAGTCAAGGTGCCCAGAATCACAGCAGTTTCAGGAGACCTTGGTGACCATCCAGTCAACCCTCACTTTAAAGGTGGGGGAAATGAGGCCCAACAAGGGGAAAGGATACTCCTGGGGTCAACCATCCCAAACAGGCTGAAGATACCAAGACCCTGGGGATTCAGCCCACTGATGTCACAGAGAGCTCGGGAGGTCGGATTGCTCCGAGAGATGTCATTTCATCCACAGTTCTCATTCTATAGAGGAGAAAACTGAGGCTTGGAGAAGGTAAAAGACTTGTTTAAGGTCACACAGTGAGTTAGCAGCAGAACCTGAGGCATGAACCCACTTCTTCTAACTTGAAGACCTATTGTAGCCTTCCTGACGACAGGGGAGGGATTCTGATGATTGAAGGCTGACTCATGGGAGGGGGTGGCGGAAGGTATAACATGGTAGCATGTGAGATGGGCCACAAAAAGGTTAATTTTCCAGGCATCAATGATACTAGGAATCTGTGTTTTGACCACATTTGGCCCAAGGAGTCATGCCAAGGTCCTCCAAATAAAATAAACTCGAATTCTTTTTAATTCTACAGATAAATGTGTTCAATTTAACATTTGTGGAGCAGATCGGTGGTGCAGTGTATAAAGCACTGGACAAGGAGTCAGAAATGCCTGCTTGATTCAAATCCAGCCTCAGACATTTACTAGCTCTGTGACCCTGGGCAAGTCATTTAACTTTCCTAACCTCAGTTTCCTCATCTGTAAAATGGGGGTAATAAGAGCACTTACTTCATCACAGGGTTGCTGTGAGTATCAAATGTGATATTTGTAAAGGCTTAGCAAAATGCCAGACACATAGCAGGCACTTAATAAGTGTTTCCTCTCCTTGATGAAGATTTAAGCACCAACTATGTGGCAGGCTCCATGCTAAATGCTAGGGTTACAAAAAAGAAACACGTTTTGCTCATTAGGAGCTCACATTCAAATGTGGAAGCTACTTGGAGATGAGGGAAGGTTTAACAGAAGAGATGGGACCCAATCCGAGCCTCTAAGGAAATTCTCAGCCTCCAGGTGAGGAGTGGTTGGCATTCCAGGCATGAGGGTAGCCCTGCAAAGGCTCAGACTCCAGAGACGGCCTGCTGAGTTTAAAGGACAGCTAGAAGTCCGGTTTGGCCAGAACATGGAGTATGCCAAAGGGAGTCGTATACAATAAGCCTGCAAAAGTTAAGTAGGAGGAAGACTGCAAAGGGCTTCCAATGCCACATGGAAGAGTTAGTATTTAGATCCCAGAGGTAATAGGAAGCTATTGAAGGTTTTGGATCAGGGAGATGACATGGTCAGGCCCATGCCTTAGGAAGATTATTTCAGTAGATGTATGGAGGCAACAGAAAAAGAGAGAGACCAAAGCCAAGAAGACCAATTTAGAGGCCATTGCAATAATCCAATACAGGACATTGTAATTATGGTAGGAGGTGACTGAGGGCCTGGATGAAGTGAGTGGCTACTTGAATAAAGAGAAGAGAGATTCAAGAGATGTTGTAGAAGTAGAATCAACAAGACTTGGCAAATGATGGTGGGAGGGTAGGGTTGGAAGAAAGAAGTGAGGATGATAAAGGAAGGAAGGAAACATTTACTAAGCACCTGTGCTATGTACTTTATAAATATGACCTCATTCGGGGCAGCTAGGTGGCACAGTGGATAGAGCACTGGCCCTGGATTCAGGAGGACCCGAGTTCAAATCCAGCCTCTGACCCTTGACACTTACTATCTGTGTGACCTTGGGCAAGTCACAACCCCAATTGCCTCACTAAAAAAAATAAATAAATAAAAAATAAATATTAATAAATATTACCTCATTCAATCTTTGCAACAACTCTGGAAGGTAGTTGCTCTTAATATTCACATTTTAAAAATGAGGAAACTGAGGCAGACAGATGTTAAGTGACTTTCCCAGGGTCACATGTGTCTCCTGATTCTCCCAGCTAGTAAATATCTGAGGCCAGACTGGAATTCCGATCTTCTCCATTCCAGGATCATCACTCTGCCTGCCGTGCTACCTCTCTGCCTAGATGACTCTGAAGTTGCAAAGCTCCTTGACTTGAATGATAGTGATATTCTCCTGCCCTTGCCAGAAAGAAGGAAGTTCAGATGAAGGCTGTCCTAGGTCTTCCCCTTTACCCAGAGCTGCCCCTTCCTATCCCTCACACACACTTCCTCAACTTGTTCCATATTTGTTTATTCATACTCATGTTTCATTGCCACCCACCCACCCCCAAATAGAAGTTAAGCTCTCTGAAGGCAAGGAGTCTAACACCAGGCCAAGCACTCCTAGGAACTTAATCAATGGGGCATTTATTTGAATTATAAGCAAAACCTCCCTAAGGTCTTCCAGTGGTTCAACTGGCTATGTGTTGTTTTGGGTGTTTCCTTTGGCCATATTCCTCAGTGGTCTTGTCTAAAATGTCCATCCATCTCCCTCCCAGAACCCTGCCCCTGGCTTCCCAACAATGCCTTCTAGCCAGCTCAAAGCATCTCATGGGAGTCATCTACTCCAGGGCCTTCATTTGAGATGGACAAAAGAGATTAAATAACTTGTACAAAGTCACAGAGCTAGCAACAGAGTCAATACTGAAATCCAGAGCCTGCGACTCACAGACCAGTAGTTTTTTTTCACATAGAGGCAGTGAGGTAGAGCATTGGTGGAATACTGATTTGGGGTCAGGAAGACCTGAATTCAAATCTGGGCTCAGGCGCTTGCTAGATATGTTACCTAGACAAGTCACTTAATCTCTGCCTCGGTTTCCTCATTTGAGGATCCAATGAGAGAATCATTGTAAAGGACTTAGTGCAGTTCCTTACACATAGAAATGATTATTTCCTTCCTTCCTTCCTTTCTACCACACCCCAGTTAAAGCCTATCATGGGTCCAGCACTGTTGTTCAGATCCTAAAACCCTAGAGGAACTCAAAGGACGGACAAGTCAGCTTTGGTGCCAATAGCTCGGGAAGACTTAACAGGGAAGGAGAAAATTGGGCTGGGTCTGGGAAAATGGAGCAGATTTGATCTCTCAGGTGAAGGGATTTTAGAGCTGGAAGGGACCTCAAACACCATCTAGTCTAGCCTCCTTTTATAGAGGAGGAAACTGAGGACCAGGGAGGAAAAGGACTGGCCCAAGATCACCACTTGAATCATAGGTCTAGAGCTGGAAGGGCCCTTAGAGCTCACCTTCTAGTGCAAAGCCCTCATTTTGCAGCAGAAGAACCTAAGACTCAGTGAGGGTAGGGGACTGGGCCAAGGTCACTCAGGAAGTCAGTATCACAGCTGAGATTCGACACCAGCACTTTTCCAATGCACTCTTCCTGTGGACCATATATACCCATGGGGCCAATGCCTCCATCCACAGGCCCACCTCTAGATTGGCAACTCCAGGGCTTTCTATCCCATTTTGAGCCACTCCAAGTTCCAAGGTCAAAGACCTGAGGAAGGATTTCTGGGCATCACTTCAAAGGAAGGGTCTATAGATTGAAGACATATAGGTTCAATAGGTTTTGAAGTACACTGGAACTTAAAAAACGAATGGAAAGTTACTCTAAATGGGAGCATCTCCAGGCTGTGCCAAATGTAGCATACCAGAGTACCAAAGAACTATGGGTAGCCCCAGAATCCTGGGGCTCCTCTGCCTCCTCTCCCTGAAGCCTTGCTAAGTCCAGGGAGGATTGTGCTACCCTCTGCCAGGCACTGTCCCAATAAGGTGTGAGCCCAGCACATTCTGGGTTCTTGAGGAGTAAAGTGAGAGATGCTCTCTGCCCAGTCTGAGGGGAGAGACATGTCCCTGCACCCAGGGGACCCCTTGTCTCAGGGAGGAATCAGGCCCTATTTTCAGAGAGATGCCAGTCTTGGAGGAAGACATTCACTCTGCCTCCAAGGAGCCTCCAATGTCCAGGAAGTGATATTGTCCTCACTCCCGTGAGTGAGGAGACAGCCTCTGCACTGGGGAGGCACTGGGCAAGCCAGTTTCTTCACCAGAGGCCCCTAACTCTTCCCCAACGGCTCTCTCTTCCTCAGCCCATCCTCCCTGTCACAAGAAGCAGCTCCTAGCCACAGAAAAGGAAAATGTTAGTTTATAACTAACTTTGCTCGGCAGGACCTGTCAGATTTATCATCTTAATCCATCGAATTGAGTGAAATGACTGCAGCTGTTTCTCAGAAAACTTGTGGGCAACATATTAGGAATAATTGTGCTAAGTGATTTTCTCAATCTGCTAGAAGAACAGGAGTGGGCGATAAGAGGAGATAATCTTAAAATCAGGGATCTAGAACCAGCAGGAACCTCAGAGAGCATTTAGTTCCAACCCCCTCATTTTACAGACAAGGAGACCTGAAACTCAAGAGGTTAAGCAACTTGCCCAAGGTCAGTAGATAGTGATGGGATTTTAATCCGGGTCCTCTTGCTCCAAATAGACATTCTTTCTGCTGGATAGGGGAAAAGAGGGGGCCAGAAGAGGAAGTGGGGGAGGAGTTTGGAAAATAAGTAATAATTGGTCGTTGTCTTTCATTCTTGGAGAGGACCAAAATGACATTACTATGTCAAGGTACAGTGTGTCTGCCTGTGACTGATAAGCATAACACAAGTTCAGGAGGCTCCAGCACACACCAGGGACAAATGGTCCATAAGACCATTTGGAGTAGAGATTATTCTAAATTCACGCACCTCATGTTTCTTTTGCACTACTGCAATCCTGCTTTGCTCATAGAGTACAGTGTCTTCTTTGGTGCAGGCAGGCCATGCTGGGCACTCCCATGTCTCACAATTGATTTCCAAGTCCTTCGGAGAGACCTTGAGATTATTCTGGTGTCACTTGGACTGTAGACACAACCAGAAAGAAATGAGAAGAACAAGGAGGAAATGTCTGAAGAAACTGATGTGGGATCCCAGAGAACTTGGGTTTTAAACCACACATACACAAGATGAAAGCAAAGGCAGGCTAGAAGGAGAGGGAGACGGAGATGGAGAGGGAGATGGAGACGGAGAGGGAGAGGATCGCACAGTGCTGAGAATTCAAGCCCAGAATGAGCTGGGTCTGGTGAGGAAAGCTAACAACAACAAAAAGGGATGTTGGGTGATCTGCTACTTGATTGGCTTAAAAATGTGTTGGATGAAAGAGGAAACTCAAATAAAGGATTGGCCCCTGATTAGCATGGACACTGGTAATGGGATGACAAGGGAATGCAAAGCTGCTCCACTCTTTGGATTTTTAGGAGAATAAACTCTGGACTGGAAATGAGAGAATAACAGTGGCTAACATGTGGTGAGAACCCAAAGGAAGTAGGAAGATAGTAAGAGGGTGCCTAGCTACCCCTGAGAAATTCAAAGCACCAGGTCTAATCCACCCATTCCATGGGTAGCAGCAACAATGACAAGAAAAAAACAATGATAATAACATATTTCATTGGTTGTTACTCAGGTGCAGGTGGGACTAGGTGGCCTCTGAAGTTCCCCTCCCCCAATCTCTGAGAATGACCAGACCGAGTCAAACTGGAAGGTTTACAGAGAAGTGCCCCAGGGAACTGGGCGTGAGCCTGTGCTGTTGCCATTGTTTTCAAGGACCCTGCTAAAAGCCTAGAGGGCATAGTTGTGAAATGTTCAGGTGGCACAAGGCTCAGAGGGACCATCAACACACACAGAAGCCCGTGATCCAAAAAGATCTTGCCCATCATCATTTAGGGCTGAATCAAATAAACTGAAATTTAATAGGGAAAAATGCAAATCATTACACTTGGGTCAAAAACTTTTTTTTCACTTCACAAGTACATGGTGTGAAAGATATGGCTAGAGAATAGAGAATACTTTGTTTGAAAAAGAACTGAGCATTTTGGTGAACTGAAAGTTCAGTATGAGCCACTAGTGTGATATGGTCATCCCAAAACAACAACAACAACAACAAGCTAATAGGATCTTGAACTGCACTGAGAGAGGGATAGTTACCAGCAACAAGGCCCTGCCTTGATCAGTCCAAACATGGAGTGCTGCATTCAATTCTGAGCACTACAATTGAGGAAGGTCAAAGACAAGCTGGAAAATGACTAGAGGAGGCTGGATGAGAGACCTCCAATCCATGACTTGGTGGGACTGGTTTAAAAAAATGGGGATGCTTACCCTGGCAGAGGCAAGACTCCCTGAGTACAGGAGAGCTGTAATCAAGATATTGGAAGGGCTGTCAAGACCTGTTCTTGAACTCACAGCAGCAGTAGGCAGAAGCTGAAAAGAGGCATACTTCTGCTTGATCTAAGGCTCAACTTACCATCTGGGAGAGCTAGCCCCCAGTGAAGGGAAAGCACATGAGAGGTTGTCCAGCAAAAGCTGGAGACTAATGTTGACCGTTCTCCTATTCAGATATGGATTGGACTAGAGGACACTGCATTCTCTAAAATTCTGTCACTGATTCAGATCCTATAGAGTCCTTTAATACATAACACACCCATAGAGACAGAGTCAGACAGAGAGACAAAGACAGAGAAAGAAGAGAGGCACAGACATACGTATGAGAGAGAGAGAGAGAGAGAGAGAGAGAGAGAGAGAGAGAGAGAGAGAGAGAGAGAGAGAGAGAGAGTGAGACAGAGACAAAGACATACACAAAGCTAGAGAGAAGCAGACAGACAGATGAAGAGAGGGAGGAAAGGAGAGAGAGTTTCATTTCATCTCATTGTATGCAAACAAATAAGCAAGCTGGCCTCAGGACTAGCTCAGTACTGGTCAGAGAAAAAAGGCTTTGATGAGCTGTGGTGAGAGAATCAAATAAGAGCTACTTCCCAACCCAGCCCACTGTTGCAAGGCAGCTGCACCATGCTAAAAAATGCTTCCCGAGTAAAGAAGCAGGAAGACACAGGGTTCCAAGTTGTTTGATGGTGAGATGCTCAAATAGCTAAAAAATAAAATAAAATAAAATAAAAATCCCCTCTTCCAAACACAGGTCCATAGAAGATGTGTTGTCCTTCTATATGAAAAGGCTATTTCAAACCTGTCATCCCTGGGTGGTGCCCTTTAAATTTAATTTAAATGAAATGAAATGAAATGAAATTGTTTTCCCAGCAGTAGTGTGGTTGGCTTACCTGTGACCGATGATATATGCCAGCAAGATGGCCTGGGTTGGGGCCCAGTCTGGAGCCAGGGTCAGGGGAGGTCAGTATAGGAATGAGTTCAGGGCTCAGTCTGCCGCCTGAATTAGGAGAGTAGAGGAAAAGAGAAAGAAGGGAAGAGAGAAGGTAAGTAAGTAAGAAGAAAAGAAAGAAAAAGAAGGGATGTGAGAAAGCAGAGACTAGAGAAGGAAGAGAAAAGAGAGGGAAGGAGAGAAAGGAAGGCAGAAAGATGGAAGGGAGAAGAGGAAAGAAAAGAGATGAAAGAGAGGGGAGAAGGAAAGGGGAAAAGGAAAGAGAGGGAAGTAGAAAGGAAGAAGAAAGGAGAGGGAAGACAGAAGGAAGGGAGGAGAAAAAAGGGAGAAAGAAGGAAAGGAAAAGAAAAGGGAGAAGAGAGAAGGAGGAAAGGGAGAGGAGAGAAAGAGGAAGGAAGGAAGAAACAAAGAAAAAGAAAGAAAGAAAGAAGGAGAGAGGGACAAGAAGAGAGAAAGGAGGGAGGAGATAAATAAGAGAGGAGAAAAGTCAGGAAAGGAAGAGGGAAGGAGGGGAAGAAATAGGGAATGCAGGAGAGAAGGAAGGGGAGAGAAGAAAGAGGGAACGAAAGAGAAAAGGAAGGGAGAGAGATGGGGAAAAAGGAAGGGAAGGGAGGAAAAGATATGGGAAGGAAGGGAAGGGAAGAGAAGGGAGTGGAAAGGAAGAAAAGATTGTTTCATGGAGTTAAAACAAAGCCAGCAGCCAGCGAGCCCAGCCAGACACAGGGCCAGTATGCTGTGTACAGAACCACACTTCTCTGTTTGGTGAACCTTTCTCTTGGCAGTTCCACCCCCCACCCACCCGCCCTCCCACCCCAGGCTTGCAATAGAAGTGGAGATGAAACTGCCCGGGAGACTTAGACCACTCCAGGGTCTTCTTTGGCCTCCCCAGCCTGAAACCAAGGACAGTGCTTTCCACTGAAGAGCGCTGGCTCCCCCTGCTGGCCAGTTTGAGGAATAGCCTGCTTCCAGCCCTACCCTGTTTGAGACTGCACCTCTAGCAAACTACAGGGGTCCCTCCAGGAGTAGGGTCTGTGCTCCCCTCCCGTCTTGTGCTCCCAGCCAACCACACAGAATCTAAGTAGCAGGGCTCAGGGGGGAGATGTGATGAATTATTCATCACGTCCCTAAATAATTCATCCCCTTTCGAGAGGCAGAGAGCCCCCAAGAGCTCTGGGGTTCTCTCAAGTTGACACCTTGAGAGAGATGAACAAAACCCAAACCCCCTTTTAAAGAAATCCTGCTTCCTCATTAGGCTTGCTGAGTCTTTGCCCCCAAAGTCAGCTAGCTGTCCTGGGCTCCCCAACTGTCCCCTGCCTGCCTCCATACCTAAGCCCCCCTCCACCCATGGTCTTCTCTGCCTCCCTTTAAATAAACCTTACCACTCTGTAAGACACAGAAGATTCAGTGACCTCAGTTTCCCTCTCTGTAAAACAAGGGAGTTCATAGAATCCTAAGCTCTAGAGCTGGAAAGGAACCTTAAGGACTATCTAGTTCAACTTCTTCATTTTATGGAAGAAACTGAGGCCCAGAGAAGTTGTGTCATTTCCCCAAGGTCACATGGAAGGTCACAGAACAATAGAAGCTGGAAGGGAAGGAAGCTGAGACCTAAGAAGGGGAAGTGACTCGCCAAGGTCAAACTGGTTCTAAGTGACAGAAGTAGGATTGGACCAGGTGATGGACCTCAGTTTCCTCATGTATACAATTTGGAGATGGAAGGGTAAACGATGATTTCTAAGGTCCCTTCCAGCTCTAAATTTATAAGCCGATGATCTCCAATTCTCTTTCAGCTCTGACCTTCTGTGATCTTATGATCTCTCTGAAAATAATGATGCCAGGTACCACCTACTTGTGAGGAAAGCCCTATAGCCTTGGGGTTTTTTTGTTTTTGTAGGGCAATGAGGGTTAAATGACTTGCCCAGGGTCACACAGCTAGTTAAGTGTCAAGTGTCAGAGGCTGGATTTGAACTCAGGTCCTCCTGAATCCAAGGCCGGTGCTTTATCCACTGTGCCACCTAGCAGCCTCTTAGCCCTATAGCCTTGTGAGGGCATTATCCTAGAAATAGCTCTGAGCATCTCTGCCTCACTCTACCTCACCCCTCACCATCAAATTACATACAATCGTTAGGAATGCATCTGTTGCATAAAGCAAAGTCCACCTTTATAAGCAATGCTGGCCAATGTGCAAGGGAGTTACCAAAGCCTGAGGATCCTATGGGAAGGCTCCTGTCATAAACAAAATGGAGAGAGGCAGTTAGGAGACCTCAAAAATGGTCAAATGGCTGTAGCCAAAGACTAGTTAGCCATGAATGGACCAATGTCAACTCGTAAGGCAGTTTCTAGTAGAGATAAAGGTATAGTTGGCATGGTTTAAAATTTGCCCAAGACACAAAGCTAGAAAAGACAGCTAAAATGCTGGATTGGCACTCAGGATCTGAGAAGATCTCAAGAGGCCAGAGCACTGGGCTAAATCTAGTGAGATGAAATTTGCTAAGACAAATGTTACCTTGAGTTAAAAAAACTGACTTCCCTAATACAAGATAGAGGAGATGTGGCTGGACCACATCTGGAAAAGATCTGAGAATTTAATGGCAGTCAAGAAAATTCATGTGCAAACGACATTAAGATAGGCATAAGTACTCAGGAAATGCTAGTACTACTCAGTCCTGATCTGACCCCATTTGGAGTCTCATGTTCAGTTATGTAGAACATTGGAGAGTGTCCAGAGGAGGGCAGATGGGATGGTTGAAAAGGGCTCGAGAACATGCCACATGACGATCAGTTGAAAGAACTGGTGATATTTAGCTAGGAGAAGATTACCCATAAACCAGGTCTTCAAGTACTTGAAGGAATACCCTGTGAAAGAGGGCTAAGACTTGTTCTGCTTGGCCCCAAAGGGCAGAACAAGGAGTACTGGAGGGAAGGTGCAAAGAGGAAAATTTCAACTCAATTCATGGAAAAACTTCCTAACAGTTTGTATTGCCTGAAAGTGGAATAGGCTGCCCCAGAAATCAGTGTACACCTTCTTACTGGAGGTCTTTAAGCAGAATCTACGTGACTACTTGTCAGGGTTGGTGGAAGAGTTTGTTCCTATCAGGGTTTGGAGTACATGGCCTCAGAATTCCCTTCCAACTCAAATTCAGTGAATGTTTAGTTCTCCATTATTAAGATCTCCTTTTACATATGAGGAAACTGAGACTCAGAAAAGAGAAGTGATTTACTTTAGTGCCAAAACTGGGATGTGAGCCCCAGTCTTCTTGTTCTAAGTCCTGGGCTCACTGTACCATGATGCCTTTCACATTACATAGAATCATGGGTTTTCAGAGTTAGAAGAGATCTAAGTAGACATTTCATTTACCCAATACCCCAAAGAGAATTCCCACAATGACAAGCCCCTAAAGTAGTCATCCCACCTCCACTTGAAGACTCACCAGCCCTGGGTAACCTGGGCCTGCTTGTGACAGTGAAGGAGTCTTGAAGACTCACCAAAGTGAGGGGGGACCCACTACCCAATGAGACAGACAGTCCATCCCACTTTGGGACAGCTCTCGGTGTTTGGAAACGTTTCCTTGTACCAAGCCAAAATCTTCCTCTTTGCAACTTCTACTCAAAACTGCTGCTTCTGCACTCCTCCAAAACCATGAGCCTTCCAACACTGGAAGACAGTAATTAAGTCAGCCCCTGAGTTTTCAACAGCCCAAACACCCACAGTTCTTTCAGCAAATCCTCATAGAGTATGTATTCAAGACCCCTCATCATCCCTTCATCGGGTTTTATAAGACAAATCCTACTGAGGGTCCCCCCATAGGCAGGAAATGTTGTGAATAGGAATTTCTGTTCCTGTGTGTGGTTATAAGAAAGAGAGAGGAACGGGTGAGAGAGAGAGAGAGATGGAGAAGGGGAGAGAGAAAAAACAGGGAGAAAAAAGGAAGGAGGAGGAAAGGAAGAGAAATTTGAAAGGGAAGAGGAAAAGGAAGAAAAAATAGGAAGAGAAGGAAAAGAGAAAAAAGGAAGAAAAGTAGAAAATGGAGAAAGAAGAAAAAAGAAGATACCTTAGATATGTTGGAGAAGGAAAATAAAGGAAGAGGGAGAGGCAAAAAAAGAAAAGAGAATGAAAATGCTGAGGAAGAAGAGGAGGAGGAAAAAGAAGAGGAGGAAAAGAAAAATGAGAAAGGGATATAAGAGAAGAAAAACAAAATGTTTGAGTTTGTCTCCTATATTCATCAGAGTACTGGATGAGTGCTGGCTTCTTCCAGGCCAAGACTCCTTCACTGTCACAAGCAGGCCTAGGCTACCCAGGGCTGAGATCCAGTCAAGACACAATATTCTAAGGCAAGCAGGTGTTTCCTGAAAAACCTGGAAGAGAAATTAAGGGCTAGTTGGTCAAGGTGGGTAGGTAGCCCACTGTGTTGGGCCAGAGCTGAGCCCAGAGTTGAAGAGGAGGAGGAGGGTAGACTGGATCGCATCTGGGAAATTGTGAAGTGCCCTGAATGAGCCCAAGCTACTCCCTGCCTCCGAGGCCCCCCTTTGTAAACACCATCAATATTCTGGTGACACTTCATGGCTAAGAATGAAACACAGAGGGGTGGGGGGCAGCTAGGTGGCGCAGTGGATAAAGCTCTGGCCCTGGATTCAGGAAAACCTGAGTTCAAATCCGGCCTCAGACACTTGACACTTACTAGCTGTGTGACCTTGGGCAAGTCACTTAACCCTCATTGCCCTACAAAAAAGACAACCAAAAAAAAAAAAAAAAGAATGAAACACCAAGGTCTCCAAAGAAACAAAACATTAGGAGGGCTCTCCAAAAGGCATTGAAGGGACCAAAGTGAGGCTGCTGTGCATTACCAACAACATCACCTTGTATATGAGGTGTTTAATAAAAGTCATCATCTGTCATGGCTGCTGCTATAAAAGGAGGTGGGCCAGTGAGACAATAGATGAAAGCTCCAGCTAGCATGGAACACTGGGACCCCTGAAATATAAAAAAGAATCCAAGGAAGGTTGACAGCTCATTGGCTGGATCCTCTATGGATGATTCATGGGAAAACATGGCAAGAATCATTCACAATGAGAAGGTAAGGAGTGAAAGGAATGAAAGAAGTTCCAACATTGGTAAAGTCCCAGAGTCACTGAAATACCATAGAACAAAGTCTACAAGCCACTTTGCCAAAGTGCAGCCATCTCTGAGACACTGACACCTTTGGATCATAAGGTATCAGAACTGGGAGGGACCTTAGAAATCATCTGGCCAAACATTTCAGAGAAGGGAACCAAGACCCAGGGATGGGAAGCAAGTCACCCAAAGATTCACCACTAATAAGTGACAGAGCTGAGACTTGAACCCAGGTCCTTATTTAGCTACAAAACAAAACACAACAACCATTTGGAATACAAAATATTAGGGCAGAAAGGGATCTTTAGATAAAAGATGGAAGCAGAACCTTCTATAGCTGAGGCAGCACAAACCAGGCTAAGGCTATGTGACTGAAGAAAGGGTCATTTGCCCGATTCCCATTTGAACTAATTCTCCTTTCTAACTAGTTAAACAGCTCTGTTTTTCTATGCTGCTAGAGAACTGCATGTGCTTTCAGTCATCTCTAAATTTGACAGCCTGGGACAAAGCCCAGTCGGCCGGCTTTAGTTACAGGTCTACCTTAGATGTCAGTGAGCTCAACCTTCTCATTTCCTAGAAAGGAAAACAGTCTCAGAGCAAGAAAGGGACTTACCCTAGATCACACATGTAAGTGGCAGGTTCAGGATTCGAACCCAGCCTATCTTCCACTCTGACCATTACATAACATATAGGGTCATAGTCCTGGGGTATCTTTCCATTTCTTTTGTGAAATATGGACTCGTATTAGCAAGTAGCAGAGTAGGTGACAATGGCCATCAAGGTCTGAAATGCCAAACATACCCACGGATAATTCCCAATTAGATTACGCCTCCTTAGACAACCAAGAGCTAATATTTGTAAGGCAAAGGAAAGTCCTTTCCTCACCACTGTATTACAACTTAATTAGTCCACATCATTTTTTACTCAGAACCAATAGACATTGGGGTGCAAAGGCTTGAGAGACCCCATCTTCTGCTTCTGAGCAAGACTCAGTCCATGCTTTCATTGAATGACCTTCAAGGTTGGCAGAGAAACAGACCCTCTGCCCCAGCACAGCTACAAACACATCTCTACTCCATGTCTGTTTGGAATTCTTCCATCTCCATAGACATTAGGCGTTGTTGGTCCATTAGCTGATGTTACTCCATTAACCAATGTGCATTTAGCATGTTTGTATGTATATGTGTGTACCAGTCCATCCAAGAGGAGGTGAATTACACATGTACTATTTTTCCCAGGTTTCACCCATCAATTTTAGCCCAGTTTTGCTGCAAGTTCCGAAAATATTCTTTAACGTGGGGAGGTAACAAAGTATTTCTCTGCAAGCTGCAGGAAGAAAGTTCACCGGAAAATTAGGGCAATTTTGCGTTTCCACTTGTGTATTTACATATCAACAATCCATTTAATGACGATCTCCAAAAATAGCAGAGCGCGTAGGTCCAGAAGCTGCCAACACAACACAGCCTGCTGAATGCAAAACAATGGCTGATGAGCAATCCTAGCCCCATATTCTAATATTGGAAAAAACAGACTTTCTAAAAGAACAGCACGAGCCTTGCCTTCTTCCTGGCAGCTGGACCTGGATGCTCAACACACAACACTCAGCTCTGAGCTCCAGGTCAAAAGGATGGGAGTGAACTCCCTTTGGATACCCATGCATGAGTCAGCACCCATGGTGTTCTCACCACAGGTAAAACACTAAAGGGAGGAAGCAAAGGAAGTAGAAGTCTAAATCCCTACTCTTGAAGAGTTCTCCAGCCATCCTATCCATCCATCTATACATGTATATATTTATATATATTTGTGTGTGTGTACACACACACACACACACAAATGTGGCTGTCAGAGTCATCTTTCTCAAATTTGACCATGGGATTCCTCTTCCCACAAAGCTTCAGTGGTTCCTTATTGCTCATAAGATCATGGATCAAGAGCTGGATGAAAGGCGCCTCAGAAGTCATCTAATCTAACCCCTCATTTTACAGATGGCTTGCCCATGGGCACATACAGATTTAGATAGATAGATAGATAGATATAGGTATAGGAATCGGTATCAATATCAGTATCAGTATCAGTATCGATATCTGTATCGCTATGACTTTCAGTAACGGTATTGGTATCACTATTGCTATCGGTATCGCTATCGCTATCACTATTGCTATCAATATTGATATCAATATAGATAGCTAGAAAGAACCTTAGAGATCATGCAGTTCAACTCTTTCATTTTACAGAGAAGGAAAGTGAGGCCCAGAGAGGTTCAGGGACTCGCCCAACAAGCAGTAAGTGGTAGGGCCTTGGTTTGAACCCATGTCCTGACTTCAGATCCAGCACTCTTATTGAGTAAAGCTCATACTCTCCCTGCTGGCATTCAAGGCCCTTTCCAATATGACAACATCCCATCTTGCTTACCGTATCTCATGTTAATCCTGCCCCTTTGAAAAAAAGAATAAGCCAGGGCAGCTAGGTGGCACAGTGGATAGAGCACCAGCCCTGGAGTCAGGAGTACCTGAGTTCAAATCCAGCCTCAGACACTTAACACTTACTAGCTGTGTGACCCTGGGTAAGTCACTTAACCCCAATTGCCTCACTAAAAAAAAAAAAAAAGAATAAGCCAAAATAGGACCTGCAACCAAATGATTACGTGCTGGTGGGAAGTTGACCAAGCATCAGATGAGACCTCTGTGGGCCCACCCTCCATAATTGGCATATATAATAATGGTTTTGAATATAGTGATGTTTTTACTAGAGTCTAAGCAGGAAAAGCGCACGGTCTCCATATGGTGAACTAAAATGCAGGAGCAGGCCCAGAAATTCTCTAAAGGTTCCCAAAGCTTGTCTGAGATGCCCTCACACACAGCTATTACTCAGGTTGTCACAACAAAGAGGGAAAGCATCACTTCATCTTTATTAGTGACCTTGGCATACAGGGTAGTTTTTAAAATTTTATTGAGTTTGGCCTAAGCATTCATACCCAAGGAAAACCCAAGTGAATGAAAAACACCTGCTGTCCAGATTGCATAATATACAGTTGGATGGACTTCTTGGTGTATACAAACATGGTGTATATGCATGTATGTATGTACATATATATGTGACAAATACCATAAATAGCCAATTGAACAATGAGTTGGGCCAAGAATCGAACAGGAAAAGGAGGAGAGTAGGCTAGGTTGCCTTTGGGAAATTGAAACACACTACATTCTCTGAAGACCTAAAAATAAAGGTCACCCAGGGGACAACAAAGAGGTGCATAGTGAACAGGCTGAAATGTGTCACAAACAAGGCTTAGGAAGAAGCAGAGAAAGGGACAATAATAACAATAATAATATCAGCTTGCCTTTATATTACACATGAAGGATTGCAAAGTGATTCATGTGTTATCTCATTCCATCAATTACCAATTATCAATAATTCATTGATATCTAAAGAGGTAGAGAAGTGCCACCTCCAAGACCACAAAGCTAGTAATTGTCTGAGGCAGGGTTTGTCAGAGAAGAAATTTATGAAGGGAAAAGATGATGAGCAAATGATGATAAACAAATGATGATAAAGCAAAAATAGGATAACCTGTGGACGGCCAGTCTACTTAACTGATATCCTTTCAATATCAAATCGATGAATGGTGTACAAGATGGCCAGGCGCATCACCAGCTGCATCACTGGAGGGACCCACGTTGATAAGATCACTGATCCATTGGGAGTCTTTGTGTGTCTGGTTACTTAGATCCCTGCCTGGGATTCCATTGGCATGGGGAACTTTTGGCGTGGATATTCCCTCTAGTGCAGCACTTGTCAGGTCCCTCACTTGTACCTTGTCATCTCAGAGGGTTGCTAGGGTCACTGAGAGGTTAAGCAGCTTAGCTGGCCAGCATCATACAGCTGGGATGAACCAGGAGTACAAGTTGAGTCCAGTCTTCCAGACCCCAAGTCTGGCCCCTTATCTACCAGGCCGCAAGGCCTCCTTTCATCTTTAGTTAAAACAATAATCACCATTGTAACCATGGCCCAGTGGTCAGAATTGGGCCGGAGATGCAGCCTTGAGTTAGATTCCCTTATAAAAGCAGAGCCTTAGTTCTGGGAGATTTGACCAATAGGACCTCAGAGTGGGGTGGAGCCTCTTGGAGGAAGTGCCCTTGGAGCCAGGTTTTCAAGCGGGTGAGTGGATGGGCCTGTCAGAAAGGAAGAATGTCAGAAAGACTAGAACGCCAAAGCATTCTCTGAGAAGGGATCAGAAGAACATGAGAAGACCCTCTTAGCTGGAGGGCCCATTTGTGTCAAGGAATACTGATTGAGATAGGGAGGGACAGGGTGGGGGTTGAAAGAGAGAATTGACAATGAGCCCTAAAGGTCAAGCAAAGAAAGTTGGATTCAATATGGTAGGCAATAGAGTCATACGAGGCAAGACTGAACTTAGGCAGAAGTGAAATGGAAGGACTGAATGGAAGCTTGAGGTCCTGAGTTCAAATCCTGTATCTCTTCCTTCTTAGCTGTGTGACTCCTTTTCCCTCTCTGAACCTCATTTTCCCCACCTGTAAAATGAGGAGCGTTAGATTCAATAGATAGTCTCTGAGTTCCTTTTTCAGCTCCAGATACGACCTGAAAGCCAGCTCTGCTGCATTTGCTATGGTCGCTTTAAGAGTAAAAGGAAAAGACAGGAATAAAGCAAATCATTTCCAAGGCAGAGGAATGGTAGGGCCAGGGGGTAGAGGGAAGAGTAACAACTTAGAACTGGGCATTCCTTTTAACAAACTAAGGAAATGATTGTCCAATACCAAGTGCCACATGGCACCAGAGGCCCAGAAGACCAGCAGGGAAAGCCATGGCCAGATGGTAAGTGAGGAGTCAAGGGCACTCCATGGCCGCAGCCCAGAGCAAAGTCTCCGTGAGCGAAGGTGATGTTTGCACAGAATGATCCTGCTCACAGCCCGGGCCCTGACCTTACTCCATTCGGGGCCCCTTGATTTAACTGTACACAGAGTAGCCCGGATCCAGAGCCCAGAGTCTGAGCCTTGGGCCCCTCAGCCTAACTCCTGTGACCCTGTCCCAGCCCCCTTCGCATTTGTGGCCAATGAGCACCTCCTCTCTCCACAAGGAGTGGCAAGAGCCTTGAGGTGGGTTCATCGTCATCATGCCTGGCATTTGGGCCTCACAGTATGTCTGTGTTTTTCACACGCTGCCAGAATCGCATTCCAATTAGACGTTCGTCAACAGTCGGAATTCTGCTGCAGAGAATAAAATAAAATAATTGTGGCATGTTTGTTTTCAAGCCGATTTCCACGTAATAAACCATCTGTTGTGGATAAACTGGGATCTTACAGAAGCCGCCCTCAGAGGTAAGGCAAAAACGAGAAAGGACCAAAGCAACATGTAAGGAAGGCCAGGTGACCCACCATTCTTAACCTTCCAGAGGGCACAGCTGTTGATGAGACAGCTAATTAAACTTGCACGCCAGCCAATGGGGAAAGTCTAGAGGCGTCCACCCAAGAGTTAAAGAGGAGGCTCCAAGACCAGAGCAATAAGGGAAAAATTATGGGGTGGGGGAAAAAAACAGAAAAGCAGGCTGCTCTCTACAAAGGGCCCAGAATTAATCATGGCGTCTGGAAAGGTCACAGCTCAGCCTTCAGTGGAGGTCAAGTTCCAGACCTTCTCTGTGGAGAAACCAGCAGGTTTGCTGGTAGGGTAAGGCACTGCCATGTACTTGGGGCACCTCCTTGCACCGAGTTAGACTCCTATGATTCTTTGGCTTATCTTCAGAGATTCAATAGCACACAGACCTGCTAGAGCTGGAAGGGCCCCTAGAACAGAGAATGGAGAATGTGGGAGTTGGGCGGGATCTTCCAACAGAGAACCTAGAATAGAGAATGATGTTGCTGAGAAGGCCCTCAGAACATTAAACACAGACTGTGGGGGGGGGGAGCCTGAGAACCCAATGTGATTAGTAAGAGACATGTGTGTGCTTGGGCGGGGATGACAGAAACCATCTCCCAAATTATAACCACTAGGGCCCTTCTGTTTGGAACCCTAACCCAGCATAAAACTCAGGCCCCCGAGAACACATGCTACAACAATGGGCAGACCTGCTGGGTGCACAGAACAGACAATGTCTTCCCAGGCCCAGCCAAGGACTTGCACATCATCTCATCAGAGACTCTCGTTTCACAGGTAGTATAGAAATAGGACATGACTTGCCCAAGGTGACTGAGAGCTGGGATTGGAGCCCAGGTCCAGTGATTCCCAACCCAGTCTACTTTCCCTTAGGGCAGGCTGCCTATGAAGAAAGGCCCCACAGGGTGCCACACCTACCAGCTGGAGAACAAGATGTGTCAGCAGTAAACTCAACAATATTTATCCAACAGAGACACTTATGGAGGTTTCCATAAAGACAGCCCAGACATTCAGGCCAACTGAAAATGTTGCCATGATTGCCAACTAGGGGCTGCTACCCTCACCCCGAATCTTTCAATAGCTCCTCCTTCCTGGAGGGTTAGGAGAATGGGCAGATACAAAGACAAGTCCTGGTTTTTGTTGTTGGGCCACTAACCCCCACCAATCCCTACCACCAGACATATACACATACACACACACACACACACACTGCTCGTCTGATCGATTCTCTCCTCTGCTGTTCTAGCATCTGCTCTCCATTTTCTGGGATGAGATGTGTTCTCACTGACTTTTATTGGCACCAGAGGACCTAGGTTTAAATATCACCTCTGGAACTTATTGCCTTGTGATCTGGGCCAAGAATAATAATAACAATGGAAATAATAACAGCAAGGGCAGCTAGGTGGCAGAGTGGATTGAGCATTGACCCTAGAGTCAGGAGGATCTGAGTTCAAATCTGACCTCAGACATTTATTAGCTGTGTGACCCTGGGCAAGTCACTTAACCCCAATTGCCTCCAAAAAAAAGAAAAAAAATAATAATACCAACTAAATTATTTTGACAAAGAAGCACAGCATCAAACAAATGACTATAATTTTTTTTTTTGGTGAGACAATTGGGGTTAAGTGACTTGCCCAGGGTCACACAGCTAGTGTCAAGTGTCTGAGGCCAGATTTGAACTCAGGTCCTCCTGAATCCAGGGTAGGTGCTTTATCCACTATGCTACCTAGCTGCCCCTTGATTTGTTTTTAACAGAGTTTCTTTTTTTTCTTTTCTTTTTTTTTGGTGAAGCAGTTGGGGTTAAGTGACTTGCCCAGAGTCACACAGCTAGTAAGTGTTAAATGTCTGAGGCTGGATTTGAACTTAGGTCCTCCTGAATCCAGGGCAGGTGCTTTATCCACTGTGCCACCTAGCTGCCCCTTTAACAGAGTTTCTTACCTTTTTTGTCTGGTAATTTTGACAGTCTTGTAGGCTATGGATCCTTTCTCAGAATCATGTTTGTAAATTCTTGAAATAAAATAAATGGGACCACATAGAAAACTAATTATATTGAAATACAGTGATCAAAAATTAATTTTTTAAAAGCAAGTTCATGGACTCCAAGTAAAAAACCCTTGGTTTATAGAAATGGAAGAGGTTGTATTAGCAATTCACTGGCACCAGAAATTACATATGGGTTATCCTTGAAGACTGTAGACTTACTGATCACTGCAGATTATTCAGGCAAAAGGTAGAAAATGGATACAAATAATAATAATAATAGTACCTAGCATCTTACAGGTGTTATTGTTCAGTCATTTCAGTTGTATCTGACTCTTTGCGACCCTATGTGGAGTTTTCTTGGCAAAGACACTGAGGTGGTTCGCCATTTCATTCTCCAGTGCATTTTACAGATAAAGAAACTGAAACAAACAGAGTTAAGTGACTTGCTCAGGGACACACAGCAAATAAGTGTCTGAGACTGAATTTTAAGTCAGGAAGATAGATCTTTCTGACTTCAAACCCAGCACTCTATCCACTGCATCACCTAGCTGCTTGATCCTCACAATGTGTACATTTTGCATATTATTTGACCCTTCCTCACTTACACAACTTCTATCTTCTGGCTCTCTCATGATGACAAAGCCTTCCATGATGGTCACCCTTCCTAATGCTGGCTTCACTTTTACTCATTACACTGAACTCACTGGTCGAGGTGAGGGAGTTGTAACCCCCTTGATCCCCACCATCACTTAGTAACCACTCCTTTGAGATGTATTCCGTTCATAATTATCACCTGACTCTTGGCATTTTCATTGACTGTCCACAGGCCTAGAATTCTCTACCTCCTAGTTTCCCTGGCTTTCCTTAAGTCTCAGCTAAAGGCCCACCTTCTGCAAGAAGTCTTTCCCAATCCCCCATAATACTAGCGCCTTCTTTCTGAGATATCTCCAATTTTTTATAATTATCATCACCATAATCGCTAAGATCCTTTCTGTACATAGTTATTTGCATGCTATCTTGAACATAGACTGTCTTTTGCCTTTCTTTGCATCCTCACTGCTTAGCACAGTGTCTAGCACAGAGTAGATGCTTAATAAATATCCACTGACTGATTGACTCAACCCACACATTAGCCCCTATCTCCCATTTCCACTGCCACCATCTTATTTCAGGCCCTCAATGACCTTATAGTTAGAGTTCTGTAACAAGTTCATAGATCTAGAATTTGAAGAGAATCCAAAAGTCATCTCATCTTATGTGTGAGGAAAGTGAGGCCCATGGAGGTAAAATGATTTGCCCAAGGTCCCCTGTCCTCTCTGTCCATCCTTCATGATCTGCCTACTTTCTTTTTTGTCCTTTCTTTTCTTTTCTTTTTTGCGGGGCAAGGAGGGTCAAGTGACTTGCCCAGGGTCACACAGCTAGTAAGTGTCAAGTGTCTGAAGTCAGATTTGAACTCAGGTTCTCTTGAATCCAGGGCCAGTATTTTATCCACTGCACCACCTAGCTGCCCCCATGATCTGCCTATTTTCAAGACATTAAGAGGGATGGTGGTAGAGTGGGAAGAGTTGGAACCAAGAGACTGCCACTTACTAGCTGCATCACCTTGGGCAAATCACCTCAATTCTCTGAGCCTCTGTTTCCTCCTCTGTGAAATGGGGATGGCTAAAATTGTCTTCCTCACAGGGTTGTTTTGGATAATCCTTAAGGTGAGAAAGAAACTAATAGTAGTATGAAGCAAGAAAGTCTTAAGACAAAGAAACTGCCAGAAACCGACAGCGTGGAAACCTCTCCTCCCCCACAAAGTAGCAGGAGACGAATCAGCTAGGGAGGGAGAGAGAAAGCCAGGGGCACTCTCAGGCCACTAAGCCCAGAAGGCCTCTCTGAACCTCAGCATCCAGTGGGTCAATTTGGAATTGATCTGTCTGAGGGAAAGCTTGAATACATTTTCTGAGGGGTCTGACTCCCTCCTAGCAGCCAGATTCCAGTAGTTGGTTCTCCCCACCCCCACCCCCAAGGGGCAGGGGAAATCAAGAATCCAGACACGGGAAAATGGAAAGTCCGAAGTGTCCTAAACAGGACCATGCTTTCTTTGGCTGGCCAGGAAGTGAGTTCGCTGCCTTGAATGGGCAGGCAAGATTGGGCAGGGTCTAGCCCCGGAATATTGGGGGCAGAGACCTCCAGTTCCACAGCTCCTTCCCCAATAGCCTTTGGATATTTTTATGCCAGGCTTGCAGACCCAAGGGTGGGGAGTGGGGGGTGAGGGGCTGTGGGGGGTTTTTTCTTTCTTAAAGTCTAAGCATTAATTAGAGAGATAAAGAAATGTATCTTCTTTTGTTGGGAAGGAGGATTCTATTGAACCGAGACAATGAAGTTGCTAAAGGGTTAGCCAGAGCAGCTGCTTTGCCAAGAGCTGCTGGGAAAGGAAGATAAAGAGCTTACAGAGGAAGGGCTTTGGCCTGGTGTCACCCTTGGGGGGGCCTCTGGGTTCCTGCAGGAGACTGAGACCCAGAGGAAGAGAAAGAAGCACCCAAAGCTCAGTGCACTGGGCTGGAACTGAGGACACCTGGGGCCTGGTCCCACTTCTGTTCTGGTCATTCTTGATGACCTGGGGAGAGTCCCTGGCCAACCTCTGAGCCTCACTTGGGTAAAATCTGGGACCTCCAGGGGCAGCTAGGTGGTGCAGTGGATAAAGCACTGGCCCTGGATTCAGGAGGACCCGAGTTCAAAGCCAGCCTCAGACACTTAACACTTACTAGCTGTGTGACCCTGGGCAAGTCACTCAACCGCAATTGCCTCACTTTAAAAAAAAAAAAAGGAAAAAAAAAGAAAAAGAAAAAATCTGGCACCTCCAAGCAATAGTTCTTAAAGACCTTCCCAGCTCTGATATTCTCCATTCTAAGGCCACACACAAAAAAAGTCATATATTCCTGGCTTAGAAATTTGCCCTGGGGAAAACATCTTTGTCTGGTTAGTAAGTTTTCTTACTGTGTTTTCCCGCTGTGGCTGGCTAGTGAGGAAACTTTTTTTGGACAAATATTTGTGGTTTCTAGAGGCATCATGGAGAGAATGTCATGGGGTCCAAGTCATTAAAAAAAGCTGAGAGGGCAGCTAGGTGGCGCAGTGGATAGAGCACCGGCCCTGGAGTCAGGAGGACCTGAGTTCAAATCTGGCCTCAGACACTTAACACTTACCAGCTGTGTGACCCTAGGCAAGTCACTTAACCCCAATTGCCTCACCAAAAAAAAAAAAGCTGAGAACCCCTGATGCAGCCCAAATCTCTCATTTTACAGGGGAGGAAACTGAGGGCTAGAACAGAATCCCAAACTCTCCAAGTCGGAGGGGAGCTCAGAGACCATCTAGTCCAATCTACATGTGACAGATGTCTATGAGCTCCCCTCAAAGTGCTCATGCAGCCTTCTGTTGAAGACTTCCAGTGAGGGAGAAGCCCACTTATTGCTAAGTAGTTTTCCCCAGCACTAACATAAAATCTGACCATCTGCACATTCTCCCCATTGTTCTTGTGTCTGTCCTCTGAAGGAAAACACAGAAAGTCTAATCCTTCCCTACATGACAGTTCTTCAGATCCTTGAAGACAGTGACTGTGGACCCCCTCAGGCCGCCCCCAGCCTTCTCTTCTCCAAGGCTAAATGTCCTGCTTCAAAGAATATGGATCCATGATCTTTCTCCTTCCTGGTCACCCTCCTTGGGTTCTGGCCAGCTTATCGATGACTTTCCTCAACTGTAGTGCTCAGAACTGAATGCAACATTCCATTTGGGGAGGGGCCCAAAGTATACCACATTTGGCATTGTCCTTAGCAACCCCCAGCATTGGCACTGTCACTGAAAGGGAAGGAGTTAACGGTTTCCCTTTAAACCAAGGAGACAGGGGAGGACAAAACAACAGAAGGAATTCAAGAGACTCCCTTAGACCCAAGAGAAACAATTAAAACATGGTTGTTGTCCCTCGTTCTTGAAGGAGACCAAAATGACATCACTATGTTGGAGTCAAGGTACAGTGTGTCCAACTGGGGTTGATCAGAAGGCTCTACCACGGGCAGGGGACAAATAGTCCATGGGAACATTTGGAGTGGAAACAAAATACAATTGGACGTAGTCTGCCATTTCTCTATTGAGGGAAGGGAATTATGATTCTCCTCATCAGTCCTCTAGAGTTAAAACTGGTCATTCTATTCCCATGCATTCATTCTGCTGTCTTTGGGAGCTTCCTTGCGGTCTTTGGGAACATTGTTCTCTTAGTTCTGCTCTCTTTGCTCTGCATTGGTCCATTCAGGGCCTTCCAAGTGTCTCAGAATTCCTTACATACATCCTGAATTTGCATCTCTTTAGGAGTTTTGGGTTCTGCCAGCATGTCATGGTCTCACGCCATCTCTCCCCTGGAACTTGATCTCATTTTGGCCCCAGATGCATTAGCCTCTTTCCTATTCTCTGGTTCCCCTAGACGCCCTGGAAGGAATGTCCATGCCACCGTCTGCCAGTAATTTCAGTTGTTGGAGGCAGCTCCAGTAGCTGAAGACATCAGTACTTTTTAGCAGGGACAGTCTGGGAGAATCCTCCATCCCCATTGTCTTCTACCTCCACATCTCACAATGAGTACCACCTTCCCTCCAATCTCCTTAAGAAAAATATAATGTTTACATATATGACCTAGATCAGATTGCTTGCTGCCTTGGGGAGGGGGGAGGGAGAAGGGAAGGGAAGGAGGAAGAAAAATTGGGAAATAGAAAGCTTACAAAAGCAAATGTTGAAAACTCTCTCTACAGGTAACTAGAAAATAATAAAATAGTTCTTTGATTTTTAAAAAAAGAAAAATACAATGTTGAGGATGACTTGCAAGCTTCCTTCAGCTGGCTGATGCATGAGAGAGAAATTCCAAATTCTAAGAACCTCAAGTTGCCTGCTGTCCTCTCCCCTCATCCCTCCCCCATTTTCACCAACTTCTGGATGCTCCTCCCACTCCTTCTTTCTCCTGGCTGAAATATGTCTCTCATCTTCCGTGTCTCTCTAAAGCATTGGTGTTTCCTGCTTCCATGGGCCCTGTGGAATCCCTCACTCTCTACTTAATGCATTCTCTGCTTTCAAAGGGCCTCTTAATTACTCCCTCCTCACTTCAAATTTGCTAATTTATCGATCAAATTTCTTCCTGTGAGTGAGACATTTATTCTGTATGTGCAAAGAATTTATTTGGATCAATTTTATTGACCCCCCTCCAATGCTTCTCCCCCTTCTCAGGATACTTTCACAAACTTTAATTAAGTCTTAGGGAAGTCTCCTTAGTTAAAGGGAAACTATCCACTCTCTTTTTTCTTTTCTTTTTTGGGGGGGCAGGGCAACAAGGGTTAAGTGACTTGCCCAGGGTCACACAGCTAGTAAATGTTAAGTGTCTGAGGCCGGGTTTGAACTCAGGTACTCCTGACTCCAGGGCCGGTGCTCTATCCACTGTGCCACCTAGCTGCCCTCAGATATTCATTTTCAAAAGAAGGTTTGCTGGTCATCTCAATGGTTCTCATCTAGAGATCAAACCAGCCCAGACAGCTATGGGAATGGCAGTTGGCACAGCAGCATTAATCAGCAAAGAATCCAGGATGGTACTAACTGCCCAGAGCATCTGGGACAGGAGTGGGGGATGGCAGCCTCACATGCAGATGGAACAAACAACAGCCTACACAGTATGGCAGGAGGGACACCAAAGGGCTCACTTGCTCCAAAACTTCTCACCCACTTGCTCAAACACCTGAGCTTCCACCACCAGTCCCTCTGTCCTTTAGGGTAAGGAACCAAAGGCCAAATCTCCCATCACCCATGAACACACTCTGAGCCCTGTTCCCAGACTCACTGATTCTGTTCTTTGAGTCAGGATAGAGAAGAGAAGTGGTCTGAAAAGAGGAAAGGGTCGTGAGAGGATGGAGAGGGAGGAAAGGCCTTGAGGCTAAGGCAGCTGCTGTGGCCAGAACCTCCAGGATGGAGGAGTGACATGGGGGAACTTCAGCTAGGCTCCTCCTAAAAGAAGGAGGGGAAAGGGAGAGAGAAGTTCCCAAGGCTCCACAAGTCAGCCCTAGGTATGTCCCACAAACACCAGGGCCAGACCTAGGGGTGCTCCCATGTGCATTCATGTGTGTGTATGTGTGTGTGCACTTGAGCAGAAACATAGGAACAAAGGTAGAAAAGCCAAACAATAAACAAGAGATGTCCAGGGAGACGTACTTAATCATTGGTACCATTTGTATTGACTTTGGGGCCAGCTAGGTGGCACTGCAGTGAATAAAGCACCAGCCCTGGATTCAGAAGGACCTGAGTTCAAATCCAACTTCAAACACTTGACACTTACTAGCTGTGTGACCCTGGGCAAGTCACTTAACCCTCATTGCCAAAAAAAGAGTCATTTGTTTAAAAAAAAAAACAAAACAGTAGTCTGAACTCCAAGCCAGCACACGCATAGCCATATGTGTCGAGTGCCGAGTGCCAAGTGCCAAATGTCGAGAATCAGGGGCTTTTGATGTTCATCTGGCTTAATTTTCCAAATTCAAATGCAATTTGAATTCAATTGGGAAATTGATTTGTCTCATCTAAACAGAGAAACGTTAAAGGGAGAAAGGAAAGAAGACAAGGTAAGAGCCAGACAGACAGAAATAGAGAAAAGTAGAAAAGATGATACAGAGAGATGAAGAGACGGAAAGAGAGGGGAAGATGGAGGGAGAATGGGAGAGTGAGAAGGAAAGAGAGAGAGGTGGAGAGACAGAAAGATGGAGAGTGAGAGAAATAGAGAGTGAGAAAAAAAGAGACAGACAGGAAGACTGAGAGGCAGGAGAAAGAGAAAGAAAGACACTGAGAAATAGAGATAGAGAAGAGACACAGAGGGAGAAATGGAGAGCTAAAAGGACAGATAGAAATGGAGAGCAAGTATGCTCTTTGTTTTATCCATGTTCTTCCTAAATCATGGTACCCTAAACTGAATCCAACACTCTAGATGTGTTTTTGGTTTGGTTTGGTTTGGTTTGGTTTGGTTTGGTTTTAGGGTTTTTTTGTTTTGGTTTGTTTTGGTTTGTTGGGGTTTTTTTTTGGTTTGGTTGGGTTGGGTTTTTTTTGGTGGGGCAATGAGGGTTAAGTGACTTGCCCAGGGTCACAGAGCTAGTAAGTGTCAAGTGTCTGAGTCTGGATTTGAACTCAGGACCTCCTGAATCCAGGGCCAGTGCCTTATCCACTTCGCCACCTAGCTGCCCCTTCTAGATATGTTCTGACCAGGTAATAGAATAGAAAAATCATTCCTCCATCATCCTTTAACCCATGACTCCTTATATAGTCTAAGGTCTCATGAGCTTTCTTGGTTTCCAGGTCACACTGTTGATTTATTTTGAGTCTGTGGTCCAACAGACCCCCTAGATCTTCAGACAAGCCACCATGGAGTCCTCACTACTCCATATTTTACTTGTGAAGTGGATATTTTGAACCCATACATTTCTCTTTTAAAATATCATCCTATGGGGGGCGGCTAGGTGGCGCAGTAGATTAAGCACCGGCCCTGGATTCAGGAGTACCTGAGTTCAAATCCGACCTCAGACACTTGACACTTACTAGCTGTGTGACCCTGGGCAAGTCACTTAACCCCCATTGCCCTGCAAAAAAAACCAAAACAAACAAACAAACAAACAAAAATATCATCCTATGTAATGTTGTGGGCTGGGGGGAGGTGAAGGAGAGTTCATCTTGCTGATGCCTGACTTGAGGATTCATGCTATCCCAGGCCCAAGACCAAGAGTTCTTTGGGGGGTCTTTTGTTTGTTGTTGTTGGGGTTTTTGTTTTGTTTTGTTTTTTGTTTGTTTTTGTGGGTCAATGAGGGTTAAGTGATTTGCCCAGGGTCACACAGCTAGTAAGTGTCAAGTGTCTGAGGCTGGATCTGAACTCAGGTCCTCCTGAATTCAGGGCCAGTGCTTTATCCACTGCACCACCTAGCTTCCCCAGTACCAAGAGTTCTTAACACAAGGTCTGCAGATCTGGATGGAGAGGGTGGGAATGACATCTTTATGTTCACTAACCTCTTACCAAACATTATTCTGAGAAAGAGTCCATAGGCTTCACCACACTGACTGTTTTCCCATGGTGCCTTTTCTTGCTCTTACAATGCTTGCAAGTTTAAATAAATTGTTCACTGCAATGTGACATAATAAAATGTATGGGAAAATTGCATCCAATTAAATTCAACCTCCGATTCTGGCTTATCAAGATCTTTTGTGATCCCAGCTCTCTCATGCAATGTGTCTGCTATCCCTCTCAGTTTTTTGTCATCTCCGGAGTTGATAAGCAGGCCATCTATAAGCTAACCCAAGTAATCGATGAAAATGTTAACTAGAACCCTGGCAAGCCTGAGCACAGATGCCTGGAGCACTCCAGTGTTGACACCCTTCCAAGTTCACATTGAAACTTTCAAATGGTTCCAACTGCAATCGTCCAACCATCTAGCAAGCAGCTCTCCCCACTCTCCAACAAAATGGCATGGTGGACTTTAACAAGCCTTTGCTAAAATCAACGAAAACTCTATTAGAGCATGCCCCTGATCCACCAGTCTCAGGACCACGTGAGAAAAGAAAATGAGGTTATGCTGCCATGACCTGGTTTTGATAAATCCATCTGTGGTTTAGGCTTTAGTCTTCCTTACCAAAAGATGTGTTATTAGGGGGTCTCTAAGCTTCCAGTTCTAGACAGCTTTGGGTCTAGAGTTCTAAGAAGGGGTTTGGGGTGGGAATCAAGAAAAATTTAGCCCTGGAATTTCTCCCAGTGAGTTACCAAGAGCCCCCCTGTAAGGCTTTCTCCAGCTGTGTTGATGTGGGTCCCAAGAGCTGCCTCTTGGAATAAACGAAGAGAAAGTCTGTTGTGGTTTAGCCATGCTAATGCTAACAAGCAGTGATGTGGAAAATTTTTAAAAAGATACTATTCTCCCTCACGGTTCACACACACACACACACACACACACACACACACACCAATCTCTACCACATAACACATCTTTAAAGAAGATCAATAAGTGTTTCTCTCCCCCCTCCTCAAATAATACATCCCTCCAATGCACATTCTTTGTCTCCCTTTCTAATTTGAAACAGTAGAGGCTGAATATACTTTTCCTTTCCAGGGGAGATATAAGGAACAGTTGGTTGCTTACACCTGCTGAGGGAGAGGGGAGGAAGGCGAAACCTAATAAAGACTCTTTCCAGAATCCCTACCCAGATACCCCTCAACTCTTTCCCCCCTACAACCTCCAGGCAGGGGAGGCTGTAAGCAGCCTACTCAACACCTCTCCAACCCTGCAGAGACATTTACCTAAAGATCTAAGCCTGTGGCAGCTGTCCAACCCTCCTTTCCTGAAAACAAAGGGATGTAAGTAGCAAACCTAAATAAATGCTAAGTGCAAAAAAGAAAACGCCTTCTAGTAACTTCCAAGACATTTCTCTCTGTCTCTTCCCTCCCTTCCCTCTGCTTCTCAGTCATTCAGTCAATCCATGAGCCTTTATTAATCACCTACTCTCACATATGCAAGCCCAGTCTTTCTTAAATAAGCCTTTTTTGCTAAGAAGAATTATATGGGAATGGGGCACTGCATGGCATCAACAGGACAAAATGTCTCTTTGGCTTTACCTTTTGTGTTATCGTTGGCTCAGGTCAACCACCACTACCTCCACCACCTCCCATTTCTTTAACATTAGTTTTACAGGTAGGGAAACAGATCCAGATAACAAAGAGTCAGCGTGGCTTTATCAGGTGCAGATCATGCCAGACTAGCCTCATTTCCTTTGTGTAACAGGGTTATTAAAGAGGAGATCCAGGAGAATCATGTCCATATCATTTACCTACATTTTAGCAAAGCATTTGACAAAATCTCTTATGCTATTCTTGGGGAGATGGAAAGATGTGGCTCAGATGATAACACAGGTGAAATTGGAACTGAGCGAATGGCTGAACCCAAAGATTAGTCATCAATGGGTGAGTGTCAATATAGAGTCTCCAGGGGAGTGCTCGAATTCTAACCTGTGGTGTTCAAGATTTTTATCAATGATATAGATAAGAAAACAAATGGCATTCTGCAGATGACACTAAGGCGATAATGCCAACACCCTGGGTTGGCAAGCCAGAATGTTGGACTGAATCTAATAAGAGGAAATTTTAATAGAGATAATAATGATTTATACTTGAGTTCAAATAATCAGCTTTACAAGTACATGATGGGGACTTATACCTAGACAACAATTTGTTTCAAAAAGATGGAGGGGGCGCTTTACAAGAATAACAAGCATTTATTAAGCACCTACCGTGTGCTTAAGTTTGGAGGAACCAGTTTAGGAAGGACTTTGAACACCAAACAGAGACTTTTATATTTGATGGTGAAGCCACTGAATTTTATTGAGTAGGACTGTGATTGACCTGTGCTTTAGGAGAATGACTTTGGATGCTAAGAGAGGGATAGGTTGGAATGGGGAGAGATTTGACACAGGAAGATCAGTTAGGTCATTGTTGGGTTTTTGTTATTGTTCAGTCATTTCAGTCATGTCTGACTCTTTGCAACCCAATTTGGGGTTTTCTTGGCAAAGATACCAGAATGGTTTGCCATTTCTGTCTCTAACCCATTTTACAGATGAGGAAACTGAGGCAAACAGGGTGATATGACTTGCCCAGGGTCACACAGCTAATAAGTGTGTAAGAACTCAGATTGGAACTTAAGTCTTCCTGATTCCAGGCCCAGTGCTCTATCCACTGCACCACCTAGCTGTCCCTAGGAGGTCATTGCAATAGTCTGAGCATGAGGTGATATGGGCAAGAACCAGCATCATAGCTGTTCAAGTAGAGAGAAGGGGCACATCCAAAAGGCGTTATGAAAGTAGAATAGATAAGACTTGGCAAGAGATCGAATATGGGGAGGGGTGAATGAGGAGTTGAACATGACAATGAGGTGGCAAACATGGGTGATTGAGAGGATGGTGGTGATCTTGACAGTAATAGGGAAAGTTGGGAAGAAGGGAGGGTGAAGATAAGATGATTGGGGGCAGCTAGGTGGCGCAGTGGATAAAGCACTGGCCCTGGATTCAGGAGGACCTGAGTTCAAATCTGGCCTCAGACACTTGACACTTACTAGCTGTGTGACCCCGGGCAAGTCACTTAACCCTCATTGCCTCACAAAAAAAAAGATGATGGGGAAAGTCATAATGTGGAAAGGATAACTGTATTCTATTCTGAATAGCACATTTTAAGACAGGGAGTATCTAGATGTGGTGACCAGGATAGCAAAGGCCCTTGAGATCAAGGCTCAGGAGGATGATTTGAAAGAAGGGGGGATGGTTATCCTGGAGACAAGAAAACCTGATGGAGTATGATGCCTGTCTTTATGTGGGAGACTATCATATGGGGAGCAAAAAGGATTAGCCTTGTTCTGCTTAGCCCCAGAGGACAGAACTGGGAATGAGAATGAATGGAAATTGCAAAGGCAGATTGTATGGGGATGTCCACCACAACTTCCTAACAATTAAAGCAATTCTACCATGGAGTGGGCTGTTTCAAGTGGTTGTTCAGGGCACTGGATAGAACAATGAACTTGGAATATCTGGGTTTGAATCCTGCCTTAGACATTTAATACCTGCTTGACCCCGAGCAAATTCAGTAAAATTCACCTAACTGTATTCTATTGCACTGCTTTGGCACCAATTCCTTCCTCTGTAAAATGAGGCAGGTGGACTAAAATTACCTGTAGGGTCCGTTCCAGCAGTAAAGCCTTTGAACCTATGACTTGCCCAAGATCACAGTCTTTAAACGACCAAGAGAGCCAGGGATCTGATTCAGATCTCCTGACTCCCACCCCAGCATCCATGTTCCTGTAGCCCAGAGGTCTTAAAATTCACAGATGATCATTCACACGTGAAAGCGGGGTTCTAGGATTCCCCTTGACTTCCCTGGAGCCTGCCCCAGGTGGAATCAAGCTTTGCCCTGCTACACTGCACACCAACCAGAAGACCCCTCTTTCTAGAGCTGCCGGACCCGGGCACTGCCTGCCGCTGGCCCAGTGGACCAAGTCTCAGGCTTCACTTTCTGGTCTTGTCCATGCAGAAGGACAGCATGACCTCTGGGGCAGGAGGACACACACAGAGCAAAGAGAGCTGTTACCAAATCAATCCCAAAGTGATTTATTTCCAAGCAGTAGATACCAGGAAGGCAGTGTGTATTTATCATTTGGACAAGACCTTAATAAAGATAAATTCCGAGTTTGAGTTCCTCCAAGGAAGTGGCTTTAGCATCCACCATATGCCAATGAGCACCTGGCCGCTAATGAGGGAGTATTTGTGGATGCTCCTCAGCTTGGAGATGGGGAGGGGGGGCATTTGGAGCACTGAGTCACATAATAGAATAATAAAAGAAAAGTTCCCTTTCTATATCACTTTCTTCACAATATCCCCATGTTTAATTATCATCTTCAGTTTGCAGAGGCAAGACTAAAGTCTAGAGAGAGGAAATGGTTTACCCAAGGTCATGCAGAATCAAAGCCAGGACTGGACCCATAGGTCTTCAGGACCCCCCAGGTCTTCTGGGGCTTCAAGGTCAAGAAGAAGAGTCAGCAGTTATACTCTAGAAGAGGGACAGGAACCATTGACCCATGACCTTTCTTTGGTGGGGAAATGAGGGTTAAGTGACTTACCCAGGGTCACACAGCTAGTCAGTGCCAAGTGTCTGAGACCGGATTTGAACTCAAGTCCTCCTGAAACCAGGGCTGGTGTTTTATCCACTGTGCCACCTAGCTGCCCCGATCCATGCCCTTTTTTTTTTTGGGCAGGGCAATGAGGGTTAAGTGACTTGCCCAGGGTCACACAGCTAGTGTCAAGTGTCTGAGGCCAGATTTGAACTCAGGTCCTCCTGAAGCCAGGGCTGGTGCTTTATCCACTGTGCCACCTAGCTGCCCCGATCCATGCCCTTTTACCCAATTTATACCCTTTTGCAATAAAGAGTCTGGGAGAGGGAAGAATGAGGGGGGAAAGTCACCCCAGAAAATATGAATGTCATTTCTAGCTCTAGGCATGTGGAGGGCCTGTGAAGGGTCTGGGAAGAAGCAAGAAGAAAAACACCTTGATCCATTCTCCAAAGTTGTGCCCATGACTTTGGAACCTCTGCCTCTGGGTGCTCGGTCTGGGCACTCTTCTCATTCATTCTTGCTTCAGGGGCCCTCCGGAGTCTCTCCCAGCTCTTATTGCAGGGTTCAGTGATGCCCAGAATCTCAGGATCCCAGAACTAGAAGGGACCTCCGGGGCCAGCTAGTCTAACCCCTACCTCAAAGAAAGCCCCACTGGATTGCATCAGATGAATAGTCATCCCACCTTAGTTTGAAGTCCTCCAAAGAAGGGGAATCCACCACCTCTTGAGGCAGATCCTTCCACTGCGCTCATCATTACAAAGCTTGTCCTGACATCAAGCCCAGATTTGTCCCTCTGAAACTTCTACCCACTGCTCCTGGTTCTGTCCTAAGAGGCTAGCAGGACAAATCTGATCAAGGTCACTAGGTGACACAGTGGATAGAGCCATGGGCCCGGAGTGAGGAAGGCCTGAATTCAAATTCAGCCTCAGACACTTACTAGGTTTTGCCTTCACTCTGCTTCAGTTTCCTCAACTGTAAAATGGGGGAAATAATGGCACCTACCTCCCAGGGCTGTTGTGAGGATCAAATGAGATAACATTTTGTAAAGTTTTTAGTATAGCACCTTGCAAATAGGAGGTGCTTTAATAAATGCTTGATCCTTTACCTTCCTTTTCCTTCCTGTAAGTAGTTGAAGATATGTGTCACCCTGAGTCTTCTCCTTTCTAGATTAAACATCCTAGTTCCTTCAACCAACATTAAATGTCTTAGGTTCAAGGTTCTCCAGCATGTGAGTAGCCATTCTCTGAACTCTCTCCAGTTCACCAATGCCTAGAACTAAAGATCCTACAAAGAATGAATGTAGTCTGACCTGGCAGGAAAATCACCTCCTTATTCATGAAAGCTACACCTCTCTTGAAGCAGCGCAAGATCCCATTTGCTTCTCTTAGCTTTCATGCCACACTACTGACCCACATTGGGCTTGCAGTCTTCCCATGGTCCTAGTGGAAAGAGAACTGACCTGGAATTTGAATCTGGGAGTCTGAGTTAGAAATCTCATCTCTGCCACTAACTCTGGCTGTGTGGCCTGGAGCAAATCACTTCCCATCTCTGAATTTTCCCTCTCCATGAAACAGAGTGGGGAAGGTTAGGGGTTAGAGGTGATAAGCTCTAACTAAAGTCCTTTCTAGCTCGGACTTTCTCTGATCTAAGTTCTAAAGCTGCTCCCAGTTTTGACATTCTATGAAAGGCAATATGGTACAGAATGCTGGACTTGGAGTCAGACAGACCTGGGTTCAAATCCTGCCCTTAGAAACATTACCAGTATGACTATTGGCAAATCATTTAACCTCTCTGGGCCTCTGTTTCTTTATCTTTGAAATGGACACAATAAAGCCAGTACCTCCCAGGACAGTCATGAGAATCAAATGAGCTGATGGATAGGGAGTGTTTTATAAACTTCAAAGTCTTAAAGAAATGCCAGTTATTATGATTGTCTCCTGTCCTTTAAGTGGACTTATCCTTGCCATGTGTGCAACGCAAATATGGTAGCACCTCATCATCCATTCTTTTTTCTTTCTGGTGGGGCGATGAGGGTTAAGTGACTTTCCCAGGGTCACACAGCTAGTAAGTGTCAAGTGTCTGATGCCGAATTTGAACTCAGGTCCTCCTGAATCCAGGTCTGGTGCCTTATCCACTGTGCCACCTAGCTGCCTCATCATCATCCATTCTTGTCTTGATTTTAGGTTTTTATTCTCTACTTTCTTTGGGTTTGTGTTTGGTTTTGTTTTACATATGTCTCTGCCCTTGGACTTTTGGGTACTTGGGCTCAGCTGGGTGCTGCTGCACAGGTAAACCTTTCTTTGAGCAAACCCACTCTCTGAAAATTGATAAATCAAAAGAGGGGCCCTTCATTTTGCTTTAACAAAAGATTCACAAGATTCATTGAAATTGGGGGGGGCGGTTCTTAAATGAGAGGTTCTTATTCTGGACTTCTTAGACTTGTTTTTAAGTATTTTGACAGCTGTATTTCAATATAATTGGTTTCTTTTGTAATCCTGGGTCTTATTATAGGCTTTTACAAATGTTATTCTTAGAAAGGATCCATAAGCTTCACCAGGCTACCAAAGGAATCCATGACACAAAAAAGATTAAGGATCCCTGAAAATAATGAGCTCTCCTAACATGCTGTATGCAGGATTCTGTCTACAAAAATTCAACTTCCCTAAAACAGGAATATGACTTGTGTAAAGAAAGGCAGCCCAGGCTCATTGACAAACAGATCTGGAGGGCCCTTAGCAATGATCTGATCCAAGTGTCTCATTTTATATATGAGGAAAGCCAAAGAGGTGAAGCAATTTACCCAAACTTACACAGTGTATTAAAACATAGCTACCACTTGAACCCGGGTCCCCAGGTTTTCAGTGTGTGCTCTTTCCACCAGTACTTGAATCTGCTGCTCTAGAATTATTACCAAGTGTGGATTCCCACCTAAGAGATATCAGTGAAGTAGAGCTGGCCAAAAGGGTGACACACCATTAACTTGCCTTGGCTTAGGGCCAGATCATCCCTATTCTAGCTCAGAGATTCATTGAATTTGAGATGCATATTGGGGATAGCAAAGAAGAGAAACAAAGTCCATACCCCTGCATTGGGAAATCACAAAACAAATTGTCACACACAAACATAAGACCTTACTGTGATGGAAGAAATTAGAAATATGAAGAATTCTGGGAACTTCCAGCCAATATGGTTTCTAGAATAGGAGGGCAGGCTGGTTTTGAAGAGTGCTATAAACCTCTAAGATCCAGGAGAGCCCAACCCAGCCCAGGAACCCAGGGGACTCAGGGCAAGATCATACAGGGCTTAGCCTCCTACTCAAAAGCGTACACACAGAGAGGCACATCAAACTCAAGGAAGAAATAAGGTGAGATGGTTGGTGGGAGAGGTGGAGGAGGGAAAGAGATTAAGAAAGAAGATGATGCCAAGTAGGGAAGAGTTTCTAGTAAAGCAAACTTCCTGGTCCTGAAGAGGAGATTATAAGAAAAGAACTAGAATTGTGGAATAGGAATGGAATGAAGTATTATTGTGCCATAAGAAATAACAAACAAAACAATTGCAGATAATCCTGGGTAATATGAATGGATGCAGAGTGAAGTGAGCAGAACCAAGAGAATAACTTATACAATAACAACACTGAACTTTGAAATATTGAAGGACTCTGATCAATACAATAATTCCAGAGGGCCCAAGATGAAGTATGGTACCCACCTCCTGACAGAGAGGTGAAGGACACAAGATGCAAAAGAAGGCAGACATTTTTGACTACAGCCACTGTGTAGATTCATTTTACTTGGGGGCAGCTAGGTGGCACTGTAGTAAAGCACCGGCCCTGGATTCAGGAGGACCTGAGTTCAAATCTGACCTTGGACACTTGACTTACTCGCTGTGTGACCCTGGGCAAGTCACTTAACCCTCATTGCCCTGCAAAAAAAAATAGTCTAACAGATTCATTTTACTTGACTATCTTTATTTGTTATGTATTTTTTCTTTCTCTTGGTTTTTAATTGGAGGTTGGAGATGGGAGGAGAGAGATAGAGATGCCAAAAAAAGAAGGCCATTGATTTATTTTTCACGCACAAAAGAGAACAGAAGGAAGTTCAGAAGGAAGCACAGGCAAGAATAACAATTCCAATAACATGGAATTTCATATATATATATATGTGTGTGTGTGTATCATATATCATATATATACACACAATGATGTGAATATATATAACATAGACTATATAAAACACATAGTAGAATATATGTTGAATATATATTATATAAGGCAATTAAGTGGCACAGTGGATAGAGTACCAAGCCTCGAGTCAGGAAGACTCATCTTCCTGAGTTCAAATCTGGCCTCAGATACTTGCTAGCTGTGTGACCCTGGGCAATTCACTTGACCCTGTTTGCCTCAGTTTCCTCATTCATAAAATGAGCTGGAGAAGAAAAAAGCAAACCGTTCCAGTATCTCTGCCAAGAAAACCCCAAATGGGGTCATGAAGAGTCGGACACAATTGAAACAATGAACAACAACATATATAGATTAATATGTATGTATGTGTATATAGGTATATATAACGAATGGTATGACTTGGAAATACATGGTTTCATATAGAATCCTCTTTATTTTGTATCCTATTGTATATATAGAAATGTATTTTTTGGTATTTAGGTTAATTTTTTAAATTTAAGAATAAAGAGAAGTATGGAAGAATTAAAGGAATTTATGCAGGGTGAAGTAAGCAGGAAAAATGTACACGGCTAATGTAATATATACAGAAAGGATGAAAAGGGGTGAAAGGGCAAAAGGAAGAGAAAAAGAAACAAAGAAAAAAGAACAAGAGAGGGAGGAGAGAAGGAGGGAAGGAGGGAAGGCAGGCTGAATACTGTGTAATTGTAATGACCAATCTTAGTCCCAAAGAAAGTTGAGAAGTGTACTTTCCCATCTTTACTGGAGAGGCGGGGAATTACAGATGTAGAATATCACAATCCCATCAGACGAAGTAGATGTATTGATTGGTTTTGTTCAACTACATTTTTTATCTCTTTCTTATTTAATCTTTGTTATAAGAGATGCTCAAAATGAGTGGGGAAGGAGATACATTCAGAAATAAATGTGATATATAAACAAAGGACATCGATAAAAATGAGATTAAAAATAAGAAGAAAAACGATTTTAGGAATGCATCTCTGGGGAGTTTAGTGAAACCTCATTTATCTGTACTTAACTACTTTGGAATGTGCCATTGGAAACATTTGAAAGACACCACAATTTACACTTCCAGGAGTGTGCTTGGTATCCTTGTTTCCATTGGAAATAGTTTGCTGAGAACAGCACTGTCCCCCTTGCCCACAGACTGACTGTGGGACCACCCCCGCCCAAAGAGTACAATTAAGCATTGGAGATTCAGCAGTACAGAAATCCCATTTGGGCAAAAGCCTTTGCCCTTCCTGGTCATGGACTATGATCACAATTACAGAGCTAGAAGGGGCCTCAGCCCCTTTCATTGTGAAGAAGGAGATGGAATTGTCCAGAAGAGTTAAGCAGTTTCTTCTCAGCAATGCAATGATCCAAGACAATTACAAAACAACATGACTAATGTGGAAATATGTTTAATGAGATTATACATATATAACCTATATAAGAATTGCTTTCTTCTTGGAAAGGGGTGAGGAAAGGGAGGGAGGGAGAAAAACGTGGAACTCAAAATTTTATAAAAAACAAATGTTGAAAACTATCTTTACACCTTACTGGAAAAAAAGAAGTTTTTGTGGGGCAATGAGGGTTAAGTGACTTGCCCAGGGTCACACAGCTAATAAGAGTCAAGTGTCTGAGGCTGGATTTGAACTCAGGTCCTCCTGAATCCAGGGCCAGTGTTTTATGTACTGTGCCACCTAGTTGCCCCAGAAAATACTTTTTTTTCAAGATTTCAGCAATATTTATATAAACAGTTGCTTTGTGCAAGGTTAAAATTAAATTAATGTTCCATTTACTTTCAATTAATACTTCAAACAAAAGAGGACAACCATGCACCTGAAGTTTGGGGCACATAGAGCCCACTATAATTACTAATAACTGTTTTTTCTTTTAAAAAAAGACTATACTGGCATTGATAAGTTGAAAAATTTTTTAACATAACTGAATTCTGAAGCACCACAAAATGGTCAACATTGAAGGGAAGTCTCAGTAAGCTCACTTGGCAAGATATGTTCTTAAAGACAAATTACTTTATGAAGATTGAATCGATGTACATTCCTGGTTTTTCAAAGCTTTCTCCTTACCTCCTTTCTTTCCAGTTGCAATTTATCAATACATTTGGTTAACCAGAAGAGAAGGCTTAGTTGGAGAACATACTTCTTCATGTCCCAGAAATCAACCAAAGACAGTATGCATAGGCACCATCGAAAAAAAAAAAGAGTTAAGCAGTTTACCCCAAAGCTATTACAGGATTTGAAACCAGCACCTCTGATTCCAGATTTCCACTGTCTCCCATGTAAATCACATATTTTGATTTAGAGCTGGGAGGGACCTTAGACAAGCTCTAGTCCTTCCTGGGGAGAAAACTGAAGTCCATAGAGATTAAATGACTGCGCTACCATTACACAGCTAATCAACATTTGAGCCAGGATTGAAACCCAGGTCCTTTGCCTCCAAATACAGTGTTCTTTCTTCTATAATTGACACTTTATGTGGAAAATTAGGATTTGCAAAGTGCTTTACATCTCTTAACCCATTTGAGCCTCCAGATACCCTGTGAATTAAATGTTTGTTGTTGTTGTTTTTTAAACAGGATTTGTAATTTCAGAATCATTGAATTTGAGTCATAAGGGACCCCAGTGGCCATCCAGTCCCACCTATCTCCCCACAACAGGAATTCCAATGATAATATACCTAATAAGTGCTCCTCCACCCTCTGCTTGAAGACCTATGGAGGGGAGCATCTCCTCCCAAGGCAACAAGATCCACTTTGGGATATTTTTAATTGTTAAGAAGTTTATTTCTGGAGATGAGGCCAAGATGGTGGAGAAAAGGCAGGGACTCGCCCCATACCTCCCAAATTCCCCATTAGAAACAACTTTAAAATGATGTCACAAAATTAATTCTGGGGTGGCAGAACCCACAAAATGCTGGGGTGAGACAATTTTACAGGCCAATAAGATGACTTAGAAAGTCATCAGGAAAGGTCTGTGGCATGGGGGGGGGGTTGAAGGGGTGAGAGGTGAACAGAGCTACACAAAAAAACCTGAAGTTTGAGACAGTATTCCCTTCACCCGGGTAACAGAGTCCAACTTTAATATAAAGTTTAAAATCAAGAAATGGATTGAGAAAATGAGAAAACATATTTTAAAAGATCCTGATCATAGAAAATTACTATGGTGGTAGGGAAGTTCAAAACACAAAGTCAGAAGACAACAAACTCAAAACTGCTATTTCCAAAGCCTCAAAGAAAAATGTGAATTGGTCTCAGGCCATCTAAAAGCTCAAAATGAATTTTAAAAATCAAACAAGAGAAGTAGGGAAAAATCGAGAAAAGAAATTAGAGTGAAGCAAGAAAATCATAAAAAAAGAGTCAACGGCTTGGTAAAGGAGGCACAAAAATTCTGAAGAAAATAAGACCTTAAAAAACAGTAGAGGTCAAATGGTAAAAGGGGCACAAAAATCCACTGAAGAGAAGAATGCTTTAAAAAGCAGAATTGGCCAAGTGGAAAAGAAGGTAAAAAACTCAATGAAGAAAATAATTCCGGGGGCAGCTAGGTGGTGCAGTGGATAAAGCACCAGCCTGGGATTCAGGAATACCTGAGTTCAAATCCGGCCTCAGACACTTGACACTCACTAGCTGTGTGACCCTGGGCAAGTCACTTAACCCCCAATGCCCCACAAAAAAAACTAATGATGAATCAATAAAACACTTTAAAAAAAAAAAGAAAAGAATTCCTCAAAAATTAGAACTGGGCAAGTGGAAGCTTATGATTCCATGAAACATCAAGAAGCAATTAAACAAAATTAAAAGAATGAAAAAATAAAAGAAAATGTGAAATATCTCATTAGAAAGACAACTGACCTGGAAAATAAATCCAGGAGAGATAATATAAAGATTAATGGACTACCTGAAAGCCATGATCAAAAAAAAAGTGCTTTGACATCATCTTTCAATTACCAAGGAAAGCTGCTGTGATATTCTAGAATCAGAGAAAAAAATAGAAATTGAAAGAACCACTAAATGCCTCCTGAAAGAAATCCCAAACGAAAACTCCCAGGAATATTGTAGCCAAATTCCAGAGCTTCCAGGTCAAGGAGAAAATATTGCAAGCAGCCAGGAAGAAACAGTTCAAATATCATGGAACCACAATGAGAATAAGGCAAGATTTAGCAACTTCTACATTAAAGGATCAGAGGGATTAGACTATGATATTCCAAAGGGCAAAGGAGCTGGGATTACAACCAATCACCTATTCAGCAAAACAGTATAATGCTTCAGGGGGGGGAATGGAAATTCAATGAAATAGAGAACTTTCAAGCACTTCTGACGAAAATAACAGAGCTGAATAGAAATTTTGACTTTAAAATTTGACAAAAATTTTGTGTGGGAGTTGGACTGGATAGACACTAAGGTCACTGATGGCTTGAATTCTCTAATTCTGAAATGATAAATCCTGTTTTAAAAAAGCAACAACAAATATCTAATTCACAGGGTGTTAGGAGGCTCAAATGGGTTAAGATCAGCAAAGCACTTTGCAAACCTTAATTTGCCATACAAATGATCAGTTATACTGGAAAGAACACTGAATTTGAAGGCAAAGGACCTGAGAGAGGATCAAGGGAGGCCAAAAGAGATTAGGCCACGGAGCTAGTAAGTATCTGAGGGAAGATTTTTTAGAGATAATAATAAAATAACACCTACATTCCAGGATTGTTATGAAGAGAAAATGAGAACACACATAAAAACACTTTAGAAACATTAAAGTACAAATATGAATACTATTGTTATTATTATTGTAAATCTCAGCAAGTTACAACCTCTCAGTGCTCCAAGTAACTCTCTCAGACAATAAGTTGCAGAGAAGGCTCTGACCTGCGTTGGTAGATAAAGGGGTTTTTTTTGTTTGTTTTGTTTTGTTTTGTTTTGTTTTTTAATTTTTATGAGGCAATGAGGGTTAAGTGACTTGCCTAAGGTCACACAGCTGGTATGTGTCAAGTGTCTAAAGCCAGATTTGAATTCAGGTACTCCTGAATCCAAGGCCAGTGCTTTATCCACTGTGCCACCTAGCTGCCCCAGGGGGTCCTTTTTTTTTGCAAGGCAATAAGGGTTAAGGGATTTGCCCAAGGTCACACAGCCAGTAACTGTCACATGGCTGAGTCAGGATTTGAACTCAGGTCCTCCTGAATCCAAGGCTGGTGCTTTAGCCACTGTACCACCTATCTGCCCCCGAGGGAGTTTTGACATAAGGAAATTCCCTATTACAATGAAATCATAGGTCCAGGCCCCATCCTCTTGTTATTTAGTCATTTTTCAGTCATGTCCAACTCTTCATGATCCCATTTGGGGTTTTCTTGGCAGAGATACTGGAGTGGTTTTGCTATTTCCTTCTCCAGTTCATTTTACAGATGAGGAAACTGAGGCAATCAGGGTGAAGTTACTCATCCAGGGTCACATAGCTAATAAGTATCTAAGGCCAGAGTTGAACTCACAAGGATAGGTCTTCCTAACTCCAGGACTGGTACTCTATCCACCTAGCCGTCCCATCCTTTATTCTTTTATTATTATATTCAAGTCCTGGCTGAAACATACTAGCTATGTGATGCTGAACAAGTCATATAGCTCTCCTAGTGACCTGCATTGGTGGTATAAGGGGCTAAAATTCTAGCTAGTCTGTCTAAAAGATCTAATGAGTGGTCGCCAATAAATTATAAGCTTTAGCGAGAGTTAAACTTTTAAGCATTTATTAAGGAGAATAAGAATTTGGTGAAAAGAAAGAGAAAGGCCTAGATTCATCTATCTATTAAAGGGAGAACGCATTTCTATCTCCCTTCCCCACCCGAGTCCTGAGGAAAGAGAGCGAGAGAGCCAGTCTCGCCCCCTCTTCCTACCACAAGCCAATGTCACTTCCTGACGCCAAAGAAAAGCTGCATGGCCTTGGCGTCAGAGGCCTTCTCCTCATGGTGGAGCTTTCCTACAGTAAGTCCCCAGCAGGTGGCATCATTCCAATCATTACAGTGGAGGTCTCTGACTTATGATTCTACAACCACATCCTAACATAGGTTTCAGTTATTGGCGGTCCACCCTGAGCATTTCTAACTAAGCAGCTTGAGGGCAGCAAGCACATCATTTTTTATCTCTGTATCCCCAAGCACCAAGTGCAGGCAAGCTCTATCACCAATAATAGGCAATTAAAATAGGCCCAAATTATTCATCTGAACAAGGTCTAAAGTATCGAGTATGAAAAATCACCCAGTGGGACCAGGCCTGCTCCTTCATGGCTGTTGGGTATATTTTTAGTGGGAAAGAACGATATGACATGGAGCATTGAGCTATCAGAGCCAAAATCAATTACAGCATATTGAATGCAGTGTAAAATTCATCCCCAAAGCAGAAATACAGTAAACCAGTCTGACCTTAGAACATAGGCTCAGGCACAGATCAAAAGGGTGGCAGTATGGAGGATGAAGGGGTGGGAAAGGTGAGGGAGAGACAGGTAGGAGAAAGAGTGACAGACAGACAGACTGAGAGGCAGACAGAAAATGAGAAAGAGGATGAGAGAGGGATGGAGGGAACAAGAGAGAGGGCAAGGACGAGGGAGATAGAGATGGGGAGGGAAAGAAAGAAAGAGAAGGAGACAGAAGAGAGAGTAAAGGAGAGAAAATGAGAATAATGGGGGAAGTAGAGAGAAAGAGAGGCAGAGAAGAGGAAGGGAGAATAAAATAGCCAAAATGATGAAACTTATCAAACTAGGCCAAGTTTCTTGAGTGTCAAAATGACACACTAGTAAGAGGCCTGTGTAAGCACAAATAGGAATCAGGGCAGGTGAGCAGCTTGTCGAAGGCACCAGCTGTTACCAATAGCCCTAATGAGGGCACCAGCCAATCTCCCCTTGGAAGCCACCTGCAAACAGAATACAAAAGCAGGAGCACCAGGCCGGGAAAGGTTTCTATTACAACTAGAAAGTTAAATGTGTTGGGAGTAGGGAGGGGGCAAGAAAAGTCAGGGGGGAGGCCTTCATAGCAAAATAATGCATCGGACAAGAGTAGGTGTTAAACGCTGTTGCTGTTGTTAGGTGACGCCTTGACTTGCTCGAGAATTGGATTTAAGTGAGGCAGAGAGTCATCAGAGTCCAGTGGCCGGACAAGAGGCAGGATGACTAGCGATGGCCCAGGATGCAGTGCATGACCTCGGCATTGCCCATGTCTGACTAAGCTCTAAGTGCTTCCAGAGCACCTGCTTCAGCCACCTTCATAGCCATTGCAACAAAGTGGTGTTCAAGGATGACTAGCACCTCTGATGTGAAATCTAGCCAGGGTATTAAATAAATGCTTTTTTTGTGGGGCAATGAGGGTTACGTGACTTGCCCAGGGTCACACAGTTAGTAAGTGTCAAGTGTCTGAAGCCGGATTTGAACTCGGGTCCTCCTGAATCCAGGGCCAGCGCTTTATCCACTGCACCACCTAGCTGCCCCAATAAATGCTTTTTTTGAAGGAATCCATAAAATAATGCATCCACATATACTTCTCTAGGCACGGTACCAGTAGTCAAATGTGATGCACCAAGCATTTATTAAATGCCTTTTGTGCACAAGGCACTGTGCTAGGCTCAGGGACTACAGAGAAGAAAAAATATTCCCCAGCTTCAAGGAGTTTAGATTCTACATTGGCTAAAACATATAAAGCAATGTGATGTGTATAAAAACATGATTATTTGAAGAGAGAGAGAATCAGGACAGGCTTGCCAAAGGAGGTGGTCCATGGATTGAACCTTAAAGGAAACTAACAATTCTAAGAGATAGAGGTAGGCAATGCAATGTTAGCTTCACAGACCAGCAAGCTGACCACTTTGGCTGAAATGCAGAGTTCACAAAGGGGATGAACTCAGAATCAATCTGGAGGGGCAGCTAGGTGGTACAGTGGATAGAGCACTGGCCCTGGATTCAGGAGGACCTGAGTTCAAATCCAGCCTCAGGCACTTGACACTTACTAGCTGTGTGACCCTGGGCAAGTCACTTAATCCCAATATCCTCACATAAAAAAAATCAATCTGGAAAGGTAGAGGCCAGTGTAAACAGTAGAGGGCTTTAAATGCCAAACAAAGGAGTGTATATTGTGTCCTAGGGGCAATAGCGAGTCTCTGAAACATCTTGAGCAGCAGCTCAATAGAAAGAGCACTAACTCTTTCTGGAAACGTAGGACTTTGGTACAATGTTTAGCCTCCCTGGGCTTCTGTTTCCCCCCTCTATACAATGAGGATGTTGGACTGGTTGGTCTCAGAGGTTCCTTCCAGTTCAAGCTAGATCTTGATTTATGATGCAGTGGTTTCCACTATTTCTAAAGTGCTTCCTCCTCTTGTTGCATTCATCTTCAATCCCACCCCCATCCCCACCTTCCTGGCTTCCAACACTGTCACCTTAAATTTCTCTGTCTTCCCAGTCCCGGGCTCTCTAACAAGTAATTAAGGATCTATAGGGGCAGCTAGGTGGCACTGCAGTGGATAAAACACCAGCCCTGGATTCAGGAGGACCTGAGTTCAAATCCAGCCTCAGGCACTTGACACTTACTAGCTGTGTGACCCTGGGCAAGTCACTTGACCCTCATTGCCCCACACCAAAAAAAAGGATCTATAAACAAACTCAAATGAACCACTCAATTAAAAGGAGTTCTTTTGTAAAGCAAACCACCTTTTTGTAATATGAATAAGCCCAAGTGGTTCGGAAATGCCCAGGTACATTGTGCATTAAGTTGGCTTAATATTGATTTGAGAGGTGGTGTACAGTAGTAAAATGGGAGCTGAACTTGGAGTCAGGTACCATAGCTTCATGTAAAAAAATAATCCAGGAGTCTTAGTGGATCACAAGCCAGAAAAGAGAATGTCATCTCAAACTACATTAAAAGAGACATAGCTGGGGCAGCTAGGTGGCGCAGTGGATAGAGCACCGGCCCTGGAGTCAGGAGGACCTGAGTTCAAATCCGGACTCAGACACTTAAGTGTCTATGTGGCTATGTGACCCTGGGCAAGTCACTTAACCCCAACTGCCTCACTTAAAAAAAAAAAGAGAGAGACATAGCTTCTAGGAACCAGGAGGTGTCCTGGTCAGACCATATTTGGAGTCCTGTGTTCAGTTTGGGGCACCCCAGATTAAGAAGAATATTGATAATCTGGAGAAATATCCCCAGGGAAGTAACCAAGTTGGTCAGTAGTATAAGGATCTATTGAAGGAAATAGGGATTTTAGCCTAAAGAAGACTCAAAGGGGCCCCAATTGCTGTGATTAGCCCCTTAAGAGAGAACAAAAATCAGTCGGTAGAAGTTGCAAAGATATAAATTTAGGCTTAACATAAGGAAGTACCGCCTAATCATTTGAGTGGTCCCAAAGGGGAATGGGTTGCCTTGGGAAGTAGTAAGCTCCCCCTAATTGGGGGTATTCAAGCAGAGGCTGGATGATCGTTGCAAGAGTATTCCTCTTCAGGGGGCAGCTAGGTGGAGCAGTGGATAAAGCATCAGCCCTGGATTCAGGAGGACCTGAGTTCAAATCCAGCCTCAGACACTTGACACATACTAGCTGTATGAGCCTGGGAAAGTCACTTAACACTCATTGCCCCCCAAAAAAATTTTTTAAAAGAATGGGTTTGAGTAAGTATAGGGCACTTTTGACCAGCCATGTGTCCACAAGTCTACCTGTGTCCTAGCAGACCCCAGGCCTGAACCAGAACCCAGATCTCATTTTTTAATTAATTATCTCATAGTAAATATGCTCTAAACTGGTGACCAGCTAGCATTCTTGAATGATAACATGATCTGATTGAAGGACTTAGGAGGGTGTGGGCATGGACATACAAATATTGGACTTGAAAATTACAGCCTTCAAAGATGTGGTGAGTGCACTAAAGAACTGGATGGAAATCAATTACTCTCCTGAAAATAGGGAAGACTCCAATCTATATTCATTAATACACAGTACAGAGTGAGTTCCCAAATGATAGTGATATTTACTGTGCTTAACAGAGTTTAAAACACACACACACACACACACACACACACAAGGTTCCAAAAATATAATGGCGGGCAACAGAATATAGTCATGATCCTTGAACATTTTGTAAGATATTGTATTCAATTCTATTGGGGCAACTAGGTGGTGCAGTGGATAAAGCACCCGCCCTGGATTCAGGAGGACCTGAGTTCAAATCCGGACTCAGACACTTGTCACTTACTAGCTGTGTGACCCTGGGCAAGTCACTTAACCCTCATTGCCCTGAAAAAAAATCTAATCTATTGTAAGGTTCAACTATCACCAACATTTCTTTCCCAGTGATGGGGACAGAGATGTGAGGCTAAGATTGAGGTATATTATCTGATCCTGTGGTGAACTCTGAAATCCTTTTATTTGACTAGACTGTAGATTCCTTGAGGGCAGTTTTCTCTTGTATCCCTAGTACAGGAACTTAATAAACAATTGTCACCGATAGATTGATCAGACCTTCTGTGCTTCACCCCTTCTAAATCAATTCTTCACCCTCACCACAATGTCCAGTGCCTCCACTCCCTCAGTATTCTCTCAGGCCTTTGCCCTTTCTCCGACTTCACTTTCTTCCCTTCCTACTTTGACCCTACAGTTAACAAATTCAGCTCCAATTGTCCTTTACAAGAGGATTTCCCCCTTGTCTTGTTGCCTCTCGTGCCTTGCCAAGTCCAGCCCTGTATCATCTTCCTCCTCTTTTACTCACTTAGTGTTAAACCAAACTGGAGGGAGGGTGTTTTCTCACACCAATGTGGCCCTCACTGCAGCAAGGTAAGCCTCTTATACCTCCCTAACTGATTCCCTATCCCACTCTTCCCATTGGCTATTCAAAACCTACTCTCCTAACCTCCCACATCTCCCCCTTCACCCACATCCCCATATTTGACCTTGGCTCATACTTGACTGAAAAAATTGAGGCCATCCACTGGGAATTCCCTCTTCTCCCCAATTCTCCATCACAAGCCCCCCAACATCATTCTCCACTCTCATCACATTTCTGATGAATAGGTGGCCTCTTTGTCAAGGCCAACCCTTCTATAGGTGTTCCTTATTAATTCACTCATATTCTCCAGCAGACTGTCCCTTCTATCATTGCTGATTTTTCCAATCTTCAGTCTCTTAAACAACTAATTCTCCCTATCTACTGATTCCTTCCTTGCTATCTTCAAACATGCCAAAGTCTCCCCACCTTTTACAAAGAAAACCTCCAATAGACCCTATCATTCCCTCAAACTATCATTGTAAATCTCTTGTCCCTTCCACAGCCAAAGACCTAGAAAAAAGCCCTCCAAAAGGATTCTATTTCCTCAGCCCCTTGCTTCTGACTTCATCATTCCACTGAAACTGTTCTCTCCAAAGTCACCAGTGACCTCAGTTGCTAAATCTGATGGTCTTTTCTTATTCCTCATTGTCCTTGACCCCTCTGCTTCATTTGACATTGGTAACCACTTTCTGCTCCTGGATATTCATTCTCTGTGCTCTCTCCAGGTCTGCCTCTCACTTGACCATTCATTCCTTCTTGAGCTCCTTTGCTAAATCATCTTCCATAGAATTTCCTTTTTGGTGTGTTGCTCTCCCACTCTCCCTATCTCCCTCCCTCTAGGGATTTAAATAGCATCTCTATGCAAATGACCCCCAGATCAACGCATCCAGCCATGGTTTGTCTAGTGAGTATCTCAAACTGGATGTCCCATAGGCACCTCAAACTGAAGATGTCCTCAAACAGAACCCATTATCTTCTCCCCCAAAAAATCTACCACTCGTTCTAATTCACAATTTATGCTAAGATTTCCACCATCTCTTACCCATCCTGGTTGTCTTGGTCTGGATGGACACTCTCAAGTTTATCTATTGATCAATACCCTTCCTAAATGTCGTGCCTGGAAGTAAACCCTTCCAGGTGAAATCAGACAATGGTGGTGGGGCAGCTAGGTGGCACAATGGATAGAGCACCAGCCCTGGAGTCAGGAGGACCTGAGTTCAAACCTGTCCTCAGACACTTACTAGCTGTGTGACCCTGGGCAAGTCACTTAACCCCAATTGCCTCACCAAAAAAACCCAAAGAAATCAGACAATGGCTTTCTCAAGTCTCTTCCCTCTCCAAAACATCCTCCACTTAACTGCCAAAGTGATTTTTCCTAAAGCACAGATCTAACCACATCACTGTCCTTCTCCATAAACTCCAGTGGTTTCCTATTGCCTCTGGAATGAAATATTAATTCCTCTGTTTAAAGTCTTTTCCCACCAGCCCCCTGCCCCAACCCAACTGGTCCTTCTGCACTTTCTGTGGTGGTGCTGCCACTTGCTGCCGCCACCCTAGGCGCACTGGAGGAGATGGAGAGAACAGCAAGGTCCAAGCAAACCGGGGATCAGCAGCCCTTACAGGAAATTGTATTTGAAGGGAAAATGAAAAAGTCTTCATCTTCAAATTCCCATGAGTTTCGAATACCAAAGAAGTCAAAAATCAAAGCAAGAGGATACTCAGGTTCAGGTACCTCTGTCAAGACTCGGAAGCCCTGGGGGCAACTAGGTGGCACAGTGGATAAAGCACAGGCCCTGGATTCAGGAAGATCTGAGTTCAAATCCAGCCTCAGACACTTCCCACTTACTATCTGTGTGACCCTAGGCAAGTCACTTAACCCTCATTGCCACACACACACACACAAACAAAAAAAAAAAAAGACTCAGAAGCTCTGACTGCAGGGACCACCCTTTGCAGGGGGTAAATGAAAACGACTTTCTTTTATCTGTACATTTTTGAGTGTATAAAATATTTTATTAAAGCAATTTTAATCTTCCTATAAAAATAATTTTTTTCTCCTTTTCTATCACTCTCTTTACTGTACTCTACAATCCAACCCTAATGAGCTTCCTGTTGCTCTTTACATATGTCACTTCATTCCCACTTGTGCTCCTTGCACTGGCCACCTCCCATGGGGGGAATGGTCTTCTTTCTCACATCTTAGAAACCCTAGTTTCCTTCTTTCCTTCCTCCAATCAATAGATAAGCATTTGTTAAACACCTGCTGTGTGCCAAGCACTGTGCTAGGTACTGGAGACAAAGGACAAAAATGAAATTATTCTTACCCTTGAGAGGCTTACATTCAAGAAAGGAAGACAACATAAAAATGCATACAAGGGGGGCAGCTAGGTGGCACAGTGGATGAAGCACTGGCCCTGGATTCAGGAGGACTTGAGTTCAAATCCAGCCTCAGACACTTGACATTTACTAGCTGTGTGACCCTGGGCAAGTCACTTAACCCCCATTGCCTGGCAAAATAATGGATACAGGGTAGTTTTGGGAAAAGGGCCACTAGAAACTGGAGGAAAGGCTTCATGCAGGAGATGTAGTTTGAGCTGAGACTCAAAGGAAATCAGAGATTCTGAAAGGCAGTGGCGAGGAGAGAGAGCATTCCAGACGTGGGGGATGACTAGTGCAAAGTTACCAAGACACTCTCATCCAATTGGACCATTCTCCATATCCTGAACATGTCATGCATCCTCTGACCTCCATTACTTTGCTCATGTAAGCATGTTCCTTCTCTATCTTGGTTGAGTTTCTACTCCTTCATGAAAGTCTAACTTCAGGGGACAATACAATAGGTGGCACAGTGGGTAATGCACCGGCCCTGGATTCAGGAGGACCTGAGTTCAAATCTGGACTCAGACACTTGACACATATTTAGCTGTGTGACCCTGGGCCAGTTGCTTAACCCTCATTGCCCTGCAAAAACAAAAAACAAAAAGTTTAACTTCAGGGCCATCCTCTCCACAAAGCCTTCTCTAATGGTAATGATCTTCTCATTCAGACTTCACCCAACACTTTGGCTTGCTCTTCTCTGGTTCCCTTATCATAGAATGTTGTGTGTGACAGCGATCTGTCTTCTCCCTCTCTACCAGGATGTGCACTCCATTAGGGAAGGGATTGGGTTGTGGCCAACCCGTGGCTCTCCCTAGCCCAGTCCTCTGCACAGTTGTTTAATAAGTGAATCAACAAATGAATAAGAAAATGGAGGAAATTGTAATGACCAAGAATCACACAAAGGCTCAAGTGTTCAACAGAAGACCAGAGATCAAGTCCAAACCCCACATTCCACAGAGGAGGAAATGGAGGCCCAGAGATGCCAAATAACTTGGCCAAGGCCACCCAAGTAGTAAGCAGAAGAACCAGGAATTGAACTCATTCTTTCCATTTCATCATGCATGCTTACTGACTGCAAAATGAAAACATTTGTAAAGGGTGATTGGGGCTCAGAGAAGAAGCCAGTTATGGACTTTCCATTTATTTAATTATGCAAGCCTTGCAAAATCTGCTCGTGTCAGGAATAGACTATTGTCTGTGTCCATGTAGTCACTAATTTTCACAGCCTGAGAGACTCACTTGCATATTCATTCATTAGAGTTCTCACTGTAGTCTAATTATAACGTAGACAGTAAGAGTTTTAGGGATCATCTAGCCCACCCAACCTTCTTGTTTCACAAAGGAGGAAACCAAAGCCCATGAGGTGATGGGACTTGCCCAGAGTCAGAGAGCTAATAGGTAGCAGGGTCAGGATTAGAACCCAGATCCTCTGCCTCCCAAGTGGGCAGTCTAATAAAGGTGGCTAGTTGTTAGCTTACGTCTAACTCTACATCTTATTACACTTTTATGTGTGTCTGGGTACACTCTCCTTGGCAGTATGGAAAAGGAGCGACTGAATCTGTGTCTCTGCTATAAGATCCAAGCCGAGAAAGAAGTAAGTAAGTATCTGTCCAAGCACAGTCATTTCAGAAGCAGAATACAAACCCATGTCTTTGGAGTCCTTGGTCTCTGTGAGCCACTGGTCAGAAATGATGCTCCTTTGCTGCAAGAAGAGAAACCTCGCTCTAAAATTCAGGCCTTCTTAAACTTTTTCCACTCGTGACCCCTTTTTGCCCAAGAAATTTTTACATGACCCCAGGTACATAGGTATATAAAATAGGTACACATAACCTTTTTTTTTTGAGGGGCAAGGAGGGTTAAGTGACTTGCCCAGGGTCACACAGCTAGTAAGTGTCAAGTGTCTGAGGCTGGACCTGAACTCAGGTCCTCCTGAATCCAGGGCTAGTGCTTTATCCACTATGCCACCTAGCTGCCCCCCTCACATAACGTTTTACTGTTGCCAAATTTTTTTGTGACCCCCACATTCAGTTATGTTATCCCATAGGGGGTCACATGACACTTTAAGAAACCTTGTTCTAATTAATAAGCTCCTCTAGTTCACCCCAAGAGGCAGATCCCAGCTCCCCCACCTCCCATACACATACCTATCTGTCTATCTTTAACATCTGTATACAGTGGGGCCAGCAATAAGTTGTCTATTCACTTCCTCCAAAAGTGTTACCTTCCTCTTCTTCCCCCAGGGGAGGCAGTGAGGGCTGCTGGCCCTAAGTGAAAATGGCAAGTGGCTATAAATCCCCAGCACTGAGCCGGGTTTGCTCTGCTCTGGTGCCACGGACAGCCAGACCAGTTCCTAAAGTATCTGTGATTCTTCCGACTGACAAGACACCAAGTCCAGGTGACACATATTCAAACAGTGCTAATAGAAGTGGAGAGGGAAATTGAAAAGCCATGGGAGACATTTTGATAAGCTTAGTTGAACAGAGAGCAAGCAGGCCTCATGAGGCAGGTGAATGACTCAGGTCAGGCTCAAACTCTGTTTTAAGAGATCCCTTCAGAAGGCAGCACCTGATGAGATCCTCTAATCACCCACCACACAGCCAGGCTCGAGCCTCCAAGGGGAGAGCAGGATCATCTCATCTTCATAAGCTCTGGCTTGATAGCCAGAAAGAATCCTAGCAACAGAGCCATAACTAGGAATCCCAGCACCTAGGACAAACGAACTTGTGACCAGAGAATAAAGGACTGCAGTGCGGGTGGATGTAGGAAAGACAGTCTGACTGTGGGTGTAGTCATGCTGGGAAAAGGGCACCCTGTCCCCTCCTCTCCTGAGCTGGCCCACGTCCCTGTTCTCTTTCCCTATCCTGGGGCCCACTTCGCCTAGTCCCAACCCAGATGGAAGCAATGCACAAGGAGAGTCGGAAGTCCCCAGACCACTACTGGCAGCAGAAATCACTCCCTCCACCTGTGTCCTAGCCACATCACCCTAGGTATAGCTCTGCTTGGAGATTGTCTTATCCAAAGGTTCCTAAACTTGGGCCCATGAACTCGTTTAAAGAATTTAATAGCTGCATGTCAATATAACTGGTTTCTTTTGCAATCTTCCATATTTTACTTTGTGAGGGCAGCTAGGTGATGCTGTGGATAGAGCACCAGCCCTGGATTCAGGAGGACCTGAGTTCAAATCCAGGCTCAGACACTTGAAACTTACTAACTGTGTGACCCTGGGCAAGTCACTTAACCCTCATTGCCCCACCAAAAAAAAAAGCCCTTGTCTCATATTTTACTTTGTGTATCTAAAAAACAGGATTCTGAGAAGTGATCCCTAGACTTCACCAGGCTGCCAGTCGAGTCCTGGGCACAAAAAAAGGCAAAGCACACCTGGTTTAATCCAAGCCTCTCATTTGACAGAAGAGGAAACTGGAGCCAAGAGAGGTAAAATGACTTGCACAAAGTCCCACAGTTAGCAAATAGCTTTGAAGCCACAGGGGCTGGGCTAAGAACCTTCTTTTTGTGGTACCAAATTGCCTGTTATCTTTTTAGGATGCAAACAATGTTTGAGGAGTTTTAAATACCACACTTGCCTTTTAAAGCAGGGCCCACCTGTCTTGTGTTCTGGAGCAGAAATCCCTTTCAGCCCTTCCTGACACCTTCTTGATTGAAACTCACTACGGCTCGGCACCACCCAAGGACCACTTTTCTCCCCACCAGTGATTGTTGATTGCATGTGCAGCTGCTCCCCAGCGTTAGGCTGGGAAGTAATGCAATCAGGCTTTCTTTGTATCAGCAGGAAAAAGAGGAAATCACATATAACCATTCCTGGCTGCCTCCCACCTGCCTTTATCGAGGCGGCCGCATCTCCTGACTAAATCTCCCAAGTAACTGTTCAGAGCCAAGCTACCTTCAATTCTCTAAAGCCCTCTTCTAATCATGTTGACCCTGGGCAGTGATAGCAGCTGGTCCCATCTCCCCCTGCAAGGCCTGCAGGATTGAAGCCTGCCACAGAGTACACCACTACCTGAATTGTATGGTAGAAGTATGGAGAGCTAGGGCATGACTTTGGGTGGGTCTCTTGTCTCTGGGCCTCAATTTCTACTTCTGTGAAACAGAAAAAGATGTTTCCTTAACTATTAAACAAGATGACCTGGGCAGCTAGATGGTGCAGTGGATAAAGCACTGGCCTTAGATTCGGGAGTACCTGAGTTCAAATCCAGCCTCAGACACTTGACACTAGCTGTGTGACCCTGGGCAAGTCACTTAATCCTCATTGCCCTGTTAAAAAAATAAAATAAATAAATAAGATGACCTCTGAAGGCCCTTCTATTTTATTTTGTGGGGACAATGAGGGTTAAGTGACTTGCCCAGGGTCACACAGCTAGTAAGTGTCAAGTGTCTGAGGCTGGATTTGAACTCAGGTCCTCCTGAATCCAGGGCAGGTGCTCTATCCACTGCACCACCTAGCTGCCCCTTTTGTATCATCTCTTAAAGAATTTTATTCCTTATTTCTCCTACTAGCAGAAAGGCTTATAAGACATTAATCCAAGAGCAGATTTATTTAAACAGTCATAACAAAAAAATAATTTAAATAGCCACCTCTTCCCCATCATCCCCACCAGCAGCAGAGCCCAACTACCTCTGAGGTACGATACCATTTGCCCCTGCCCCAAACTCACAGTGAAGCACTTATTTATTCCTGGTGATCTTAAGGGTAAGGCTAAAGAGGCAGTATCTCCTTGCTCTGGACATCCTGACTCTCTTTTTACCCATAATAACCTCAGGTTGTCACTTACCTCCATTTATGGTCTTGCTCTCTCTCTAGGTTTCATTCTAAGGCCTTGGATCCCCTAGAGATGTTTCTAGCTTCTCAGAGAGGAAGTACATCCAGACCCCTAGCTCCCAGAGAAGAAGCACCCACCTCCTAGACAGGAACCACTTCCCTTTCACTTCCAGTTGGTGCCTCAAAAAGTTGGTCCCCACTGCACATGCAGAAATGAGAAAGTTAATAGTTGGTTTGGCCAAGCCGCCAACCAGGCAACAGGCTCCACCTCAGTAGCAGGGATATGTCTGGGATACAGAGAATCCTCACACAATGCAAGGATACCACCTCACAATTTGTGCTCAGTGAGTTTGGATCACCAGATTTGCCTAAGGCAGGGGCCACTTCCTCAGCAGCCTTCCTTTAGAAGGATTCACCAGGGCAACTAGGTGGTGCAGTGGATAAAGCACTGGCCCTGGATTCAGGAGGACCTGAGTTCAAATCCAGCCTCAGACACTTGACACTTACTAGATGTGTGTGACCTTGGGCAAGTCACCTAACCCTCATTACCCTGCCCCCCCAAAAAAAGATTAATAATGAACTCCCACCCACTATGGGAGGAAATGAGAGATTAAAAAGCAATGACATCTGAACCACATTTCTGAACTCAGTGGTTTGTGATCATTTACTCAATGTGAAAAGTGCTTTATTTTGGAGTCAGAGGACTGAGGTTTGAATTTTTCTGCCATTTTATGATGTTAGACAAGTCATTTCACCCCCGGGCCTCAGTTTCCCCATCTGTAAAATGAGGGGGTCATCCTCAATGACCACCAAGGTCTCTTCCAACTCTAAATCTTTGATCCAATAGCCTCACATTTTAATTCAAAGAAAACATAGTATTGTCATTTTTATGAAGATAATTATTTTTAACTTCATTTAAATTAATATTTTAATTAAAAATCAGCCTCATTTTATGCTCACATCTTTTTGACACTTGCCAGCACTTTGTGGCTCAAATTTACAAGTGCAGTTTACACTTTACAATCCTTCTGGTAAGGTAGCAAACTCACCCTTCCCCATCATGCTTATTCCTACAATTTGGCAAAACTGTCACAAGAAGGACAGTGGTGACTGCACCACAACTTGGTGGCCAGTGGGGATGCCTAGACTTCCCATTGACGAAGTTAAAGAGTTTAGCTAGGTGACGCAGTAGATAGAGCACTGGCCCTGGATTCAGGAGGACCTGAGTTCAAATTCGGCCTCAGACACTTGACACTTACTAGCTGTGTGACCCTGGGCAAGTCACTTAACCCCAATTGCCTCAGCAAAAAAAAAAAAGAGTTTAGCGTCATTTCTCACTTAATCAGAGGATCAGTAGGTCTAGAGCTAGAAAGGAGCTCAGAATCCAACCCTATCATTTGACAGAGGAGAAAACTGAGGCCTCAGGAGGGGAAGTGATTTGCCTAACATCACACCTAGGATCCTAGGGCTAGGGCTAGAAGGGATCTCAAAAGCAATCTAGTTCAAACCCCTTCATTTTACAGAGGAAGAAACTGAGGCCCACAGAGAGGAAGTGACTTGCCCACGGTCATGCAGGATATGAGTAGAAAAGGTGGGATTTGAACCCACATCATCCTCTAACTCTTTTGACTAAACCACACTTCCTCCTAATATTTTTCCCTTCAGATTTGGAACTTATTATTGAAATAGCTAAGCATTGAGGACAGCTACGTGGCACAGTGGAAAAAGCACTAGCTCTGGATTCAAGAGGACCTGAATTCAAAACCAGTCTCAGACACTTGACACTTATTAGCTGTGTGACCCTGGGCAAGTCCCTTAACCCTCATTGCCCTGCCAAAAAAAAAAGAAAAGAAATTGCTAAGTATTAACTGATCTCTTCAGGACTAAAGTCTATGACCTTATATTCAGTCTCTATTTGAGGTCAGTGACCTACATATTAAAGGAGAGAGAAAGAGGTAGAGAGAGAGAGAGGGTAGAGGGGGGTAGAGGGAGAAGACAAAGAGAAAGAGAGAGATAGAGAGGAGAGGGAGAGAGAGGAAGAAAGAGAGAAGGGGGAGACAGAAAAAGAGAGAGAACCGTTCTTTTCAATAATTTTTTGGGGTGGGGCAATGAGGGTTAAGTGACTTGCCCAGGGTCACAGAGCTACTGTCAAGTATCTGAAACTGGATGTGAACCCAGGTCCTCCTGAATCCAGGACTAGCACTTTATCCACTGTGCCACCTAGCTGCCCCTCAACAATTTTTTCTTTTTTTTTTTTTTTTGCAAGGCAATTGGGGTTAAGTGACTTGCCCAGGGTCACACAGCTAGTAAGTGTTAAGTGTCTGAGCCCAGACTTGAACTCAGGTCCTCCTGAATCCAGGGCTGGTGCTCTATCCACTATGCCACCTAGCTTCCCCTCAACAATTTTTAAAAATTAAAAATAGGCCTCACTTATAGTTCTCATACAGATACAGAGATGTCTTTGGTCAATTAGCTTAGCTTGCTGGGTTGGAGCACTATGTTAGTGAGGTCAGGATCATAGGATGGATCCCTGGGTGGCACAGATAGTTTTGCTCTGTTCCTTGGCCAGAGACTTAGCCATGAACTTTGGCCAAGCACCATACAAATGCACACTGCAGATAACAAGGTGATGGAGTGGAGAATTAGAAGAGAAATTACAGATTGCTCAGTATAAACCAAATCCCATGACAAAAAAAATGCAATTTGCTGCTAAGGAATATACTGTAACGCATTTTTTAAGTATGACCTATTATTATGGATGTTATTACAACGAGAGAGGCAACTTGGCATAGTGGACAGAGGGCTACCTTGGAGCCAAGATGATCTGGATTCAAATCCACTATGTTCAGTAATTTCAGTCATGTCCAACTTTTTGTGACCCCATTTGGGGGTTGCTTGGCAAAGATACTGAAGTAGTTTGCCCTTTTTTTCCTCCAGCTCATTTTACAGATGAGGAAACTGAGGTAAACAGGGTGAAGTGACTTGCCCAGGGTCACACAGCTAGTACATTTCTAAGGCTGGATTTGAACTCGTGAAGATGAGTCTTCCTGATTCAAAGACCAATGCTCTATCCCCTGTGCCACTTAGCTGCCCCAAGAAGTGGAGGATTTTTTGAAGCCAAAATTGTTTTACATCATTACAAGCCTCAGCAATAACCCTGCAAAGTATAACTGTCTCTACTGTATGGATGGGCATATTGGAGCCCTCAGGGGTGAAATCATTTGCCCAGGGTCACACAGCCTAGCCCAGAGCCCCCATCTCCAGCCTCAGAGTCCTAGGCTTTTTTCACTCTGTACTTCACTGGTCCTATTAAGACAGGAACCTTCCAGTCTCTCCCTGCATCAAACTAAAGCTGTGAACAGGGCAGCTGGCTGTCCTGAAGGGCAATCAATGCCTCTGTAGGCTTTGCCTTCAGCTCCAACTCTCTCAAATTGTAGCATATTTGTATTTATAGATTTTCTTTTCCCTAGAAGTCAGTTACAGTGCCACGGGTTCAGTCTCTCGCTGTCCTTTCCCGGCCTCCTGGAGGAGATGACATTTGCCCAACTAGAGAACAGACACTTTCCAGTGAGTTGCTCATCATACTGATATCCCAAGGCCTGGCTGATTGGCTGTCAGAGGCCTCCAGCTGTTCAGCTGCTGGAAGATGTCTTTCTACGGGAAAAGACATTTCCTGGAACATCAGCAGCTCGTTAGGGACTGGGGAGTGCAGGGAGAAGAAACTTGAAGTTGTAAAAGGGAGACAAACATTTTGAACTTAGTGGATGAGCCAAGATGAAATGAGGAGGGGGCTAATTGGGAGCCATTTCTTGTCCCTGTGCTAGAAAAGGCTTATTTCTCTGGGTGAGCTGGGCGAGCTGGGATGCGCAGACCTCCTCAACCTGTAAGGTCAAGTGCTGCTCTGAGAAACAGCGTCTGGCTATTGCCCCGGGGCTCGCTGGGCAGAAAACATAAACAAGTTGGCCAGCTGCTCAGGGTTGTTAGCAATTCCATTTCCATCTCATGTTCCCAGCTCCTTGGTTCCTGCTAGTAAATACCAAGTTCAATGCGATCCAATGAGGGTCCCAACGCACTTCCGTTGTACCAGGCCCCGTGTTAGGCACTGCAGATACAAGTAACAGAAATAAAGGCGCCTCTGCCCAAAAAAATGTCCTTTGTACTGGGATGGGGAGGGAGGGGCTATGGTATTTGCACAGATAAGTAAATACAAGGTAATTTGGAAAAGGAGAGAGCAGCAGGAATAGGTTCCTTTAGAAAGATGCACGTGGGGGCAGCTAGGTGGTGCAGTGGATAAAGCACAGGCCCTGGATTCAGGAGGACCTGAGTTCAAATCCAGCCTCAAACACTTGACACTAGCTGTGTGACCCTGGGTAAGTCACTTAATTCTCATTGCCCTGCCCCAAAAAAAGAATGTAAAGGACTGGAGATGCCAACATGAGAAGCCTGAGGCAATAGGGAGCCCCTGAGCTTTCTCTTAAGCAAAAGAAGGACAGAGAAGGTCAGACCTGGGTTTTAGGAAGATCATTTTGGCAGCTCTGGGGAAGCTACATTGTAAAGAAGCAGGGAGACCAGTCAGGAAACTATTGTGATGTATAGTCCGAGCAAGAGGTGATGGAGAGCTGAGCTAGGGCAGCACTTGTGAGATCAATCAAAAGGGGACAGGTGCCTGAGAGGCTGGGAAAATAGAACGAGACTTGGCACCTGCTTGAATGTAGAGAGTAAGTGAGAAGAAAGAGTTGGGGGTGATTCCTAGAATGTGATTCAAAGATCACAGGTATCCAGCACAAGGTGTGTTTCTGTTTTGAATAAAGGTAGCTAGGTAGAGATGTGGAGAGAACCCTGAACTTGGAGCCAGGAAACTCTAAGTTCAAATCCAACCTCAGACACTTACTAGCTGGGTGACCCTGAGCAATTCACTTCACCCTGTTTGCCTGTTTCCTCATCTTTAAAATGAGCTGGAGAAGGAAATGGCAAAACCACTCCAGCATCTTTGCAAAAAAAAAAAATCATGGAGTCAAGCCAAATCTGGCCTCAAACACTAGCTGTGTGACTGTGGGCAAGTCTGCCTCAGTTTCTTCACTTGTAAAATGGGGATAAGAGTACCTATCTCATCAAGTTGTTGTGAGGATTAAATAACATGTGAAACACTTTGAAAATTGTAAAATAGGAAAAAAAAAGAAAATTGTAAGACATTATCTAGATCTAGCTATTATTCTCTTTTTTTGTGGGGCAATGAGGGTTAAGTGACTAGCCCAGGGTCACACAGCTAGTAAGTGTCAAGTGTCTAATGCCAAATTTGAACCCAGGCCCTCTGACTCCAGGGCCAATGCTCTTTCTACTACACCATATAGTCAATACTTTCACGACTTGCTCTGGTCAGAAACCTCTTGGCCAACCCATGTGTAAAGGAACCTTTTCTGGGCTACTCCTTAAACAACCAATACAATCCATCGCCACCACATATCCAAAGCCCATCCAGCTTGGAAGGCTCTACCAGAGCTTACCCTTCATTGAGACAGCCTTCAGAACCGAGGGACTCACCCCCATGCCAAGATAAGCCATCAGAAGATGACTTAAGTGGAAGGGAACTGGGATTATTGTTATTTACCAAGTAGAGGCTTCAGAAATACAGTCCCAGAAGCCACAGTCTCGAGAGTGAAGACATGTTGAATGTTCCCACAGAGGAGGAAGGAGATTGAGAAATGAAAGGCAAAGAAATGGTTCATTAAGAGTGAGCAAAAAAAAGGAGAAAATAGTTTTAAAAGAAATTGATGTCTGGTTATTTTCATTTACTCTAAATGCACCAAGAGCAACTGATAGGCTGAAGCCTGAAAGGTAAATTTGAAGAGACTCCCTATGATTTTCAGCAGCAGAACCTGTCTCTAAGCCACGCAGGGAAGATGCTCAGGTGAATCTTGAAAGAGCAGCTGAAGAAGCATGCATAGCAGTGAGGCTTTCTCATCCGGAATTAGTCTGTAAATTACCTAGAATTTAACACTTCATTTAAAGAATAGTAGGCACTGATTGCATCCTTTGTAAGATGGGGCTCTTGCGTATGAAAGAAATGACTAACAGGGCTCTAGCTCTCCCACTCACTTGGCCTTTGACCAGTGGGATACGGTGCCTGAGTGGCTAGGCTTAAAGGGACAGCTCCCTACAATAGGGATTGTGAGTATTCATATCAAAGTGAGTCTGCTGTGGTCTCTGGCTAGAAACCCCCACCCACATTTACTCAAGGCACTATTACTGATAATAGGGGGATAGGATCACTAAAAGTTTTCACTGAGGTTGTGAAAGATGTCCCCTAGAGATGACCCATCAATCAGCAACTAATCCATATGCATTCATTAAGCACCTGCTGTGTACCAGGCACTGAACCAAACACTAGAAGTAGAAAGACAAAAATTCAATCAAAGAGCTTATATCCTCTCAAGGAAGACAACTATACATTTAAATGTAGACAAAATAGATACAAGCTAATTTGGGGAGGGAGATTAGTAGCTGGAGTGAGAAGAGAAATCAAGACAGATTTCCTGTAGAAGGTGCTACCTAAACTTAGTCTTGAAGGAGCTCGAGATTTAAAGAGGTGGCAGTGAGGAAAGAATATGTTCCCTGCATAGTGGGGACAGCCAATGGAAAAGGTCATCTGACTGGACTGAAGAATGTGTGAAGGGGAATAACATACAATAAAGCTAGAAAGATAGGTTGTGGCCAGTTTGTGAAGGGTTTAAAATGCCAAACATGCTACAGTCCTTCCTCAGTGAGATTCATGGCCACTCCAAAGATATCAGTCTAACAAACCACACAGGAAAAGCAGAATGGATGAGCAGTACCCATTGTCCAATTCAAGCAACTAATTCATTGTTCTTGTAGAAACACTGCAGATAAACAATGAGCTGGATGCAGTATTAATGAGGGCAAGGAGAGTGAGCCAGGTTACATTTAGGATTGGGGCACAGCACTTTCAATCCCCAACCATAAAGACTCTTCTTCTTAAAACCAATATTCCCCAAAAAACCAACAATGTTCTCCAAGTGATGCTCTACAAATCAGGAAACACCACTGGGTATAGTCTTTCAGAGCCCAGGGTTATCTTCACACCATCATGGACCACTGGGAGGGGGTTTGACTTAACTCAATCAACATGTACTCATTTCCAGAAGGCCCCTAAAGGAGTGTGATAGCTGATGAAATTTCAGACCTGTGAAAGATTAGCATTGTGATCAGGTGGGCATTGCCCTGACATCATGACCCAGTACCCAGGCAGCTGCTCCAGCCCCCTTGGCCCAAGGTTGGCCTAGCTGGGGGTTATACTGGTACCCACGACAAATACACCCATTGTGTATTTGTTGTCCAGAACCTAAATAAGCTTCCACTGACATCTTATCAGGCTTGGAGGTGACATTGGGTTCTCAAAGACCTTGAAGGCCACCTAGTCCACCCCTATCAGTTTATAGAGAAGAATGCCCAGAGAGAGAGAGGGCCTTTCCCAAGGTCACAGTGTGAGGAAATAACAATGCCAGTACCTGAACACAAGTCTTCTGACTCAAATCCAGTTCTAGGTCCTCATTGGCCTCTGATTTAAATCACTCGAGTAAAGGAATGAGACATGGCCCCTTTAAAAACTCTCTCCAAACACACACACACACACACACACACACACACACCCCAAATCCTCACAGAATTTCCCATTCTCAATTAAAAGAAAGATCTCTCCATCCATCGATCTGCCTGTCTCTGCCAAACATTTATATTTTGAAGCTGGAAGTGTCATTATTGGACATTTCACAATTACTAGGTCTAGTAACTCCCAATCGCAAGACATGAGTGTTTTTCCATTAGTCTAAAATGGATAGGGGGAGGGGAGAGAAGGGGCGAGCAGTAAGGAAGGAGTAATGAGAGAAAGACGGAAGGAAGTGCTGATGGGACTCAGGGGAGAAGTCCTGTGGCATATTTAGAATCCAGAGTCCTGAACTGGGGAACCTGCTTTTCCAGTCACTGGCTAAAGGCATCAGTATGCTCTTCTTTCAAATCATTTCATGTCTTGAGGCCACAGTTTCCCATCTGTAGAATGCATGTGTTGAACTAAATGTCCGCCAAGGTCCCTTCTAGCTCTGGATCTAGAACCCTATGAGTAATCTTGGGGAAGTCCCTTCCTCTCATTGAGCCTCAGTTTTCTCTATTTTATTTTTATTTTTATTTTTGGTGAGGCAATTGGGGTTAAGTGACTTGCCCAGGGTCACACAGCTAGTAAGTGTTAAGTGTCTGAGGCTGGATTTGAACTCAGGTCCTCCTGAATCCAGGGCCAGTGCTTTATCCACTGCGCCATCTAGCCGCCCCTCAGTTTTCTCTAAATAATCTCTCAAGACCCTCCCAGCCCCTAAGCCTGTAGCAGGACATTGGCGTTTCGTCTTCAGCTGATGAGTGATTAAAGGATATTTCTGCCCAGCCCATCTGTCCCAAAGGGAGGCCTACAGCTTTCCATCTTTAAACAACTGCTCATCCACGTTTTGGCCCTAAGTCAAATGAAAAATTTGTTATAGTTTATAATGCTTGTTAATGAAGAACATCAAAAATTAATGCCCATTCGGATGCTCATTAACATTCACGGTGCTCATCTCCACTCCAGCACCAGGATACTGTAGGGAGAAGAAGCCAGCGGCGGCCACGAAGAATTGAGGCATGGGCCCGAATGGGGGCTCCACTCCCCTAGGACAGTCGGCTTTCCCAAGCATGCCTGGTATTCAGCAAACAGGGAGCACACACATAATGATGCTCCAAGGGGTATGGGGAATTGGAGGAGAGGAGCCCAGAGAAAAGGCTGTGAGAAAAGAGGAATTAATGGAGAGGATGAGGGCTAGGAAAGACAGAGGGAGATGAGAGCCAGGCAAGGAGAGAGGAGAGACAAGAGATGGAGGAAGGAGAGAGACAGGTATCTACTTAAAGGCAAACGAGCTTCAGAGCTGGGAAGGGTTATTCAGACTAGGTTCTGCCCATTTGGGCTTCTTTCAGGGAAAGAGACCTGGGCATAGTCAGGAGAGATCCAGATTTGAATCTGGCCTCTGGAAATTCTTAGCTATGTGGCCCTGATCAATTACTCTATACCTGTCTGACCCCCCAGTTTCCTCATTTATAAGATGGGTTGATAGTGTGCATGAGCCACCTACCTCTTGGGGTAGTTATAAGGCTCAGATGAAGGGAACTTTGAAATGCTCCATAAATATCTCCTCTCTTTTTTGGTTTGTTTGGTTTTTTGGTGAGGCAATTGGGCTTAAGTGACTTGCCCAGGGTCACACAGCTAGTAAGTGTTAAGTGTCTGAGGCCGGATTTGAACTCAGGTCTTCCTGACTCCAGGGCCAGTGCTCTATCCACTGCGCCACCTAGCTGCCCCAATGTCTCCTCTTCTTATTAATATTGTTAGAAGTGGTTATAGGTAGGTATCTCACCTTTCCCCATCCCTCGCTTACATAGCATTACTGTGGGTAAAATAAGGAACCAAATTTTAGGATTAAAACTGTCCAGTGGGGCAGCTAGGTGGCACAGTGGATAAAGCACCGGCCCTGGATTCAGGAGGACGTGAGTTCAAATTCTGCCTCAGACACTTGACACTTACTAGCTGTGTGACCCTGTGCAAGTCACTTAACCCCAATTGCCTCACCAAAAATAAAACTGTCCAGTGATCTTCAGGGAGCCATAACTTTGGGGCAGTTCAAGGGATCTCTGAGTAAACACATGTGTGAATAATCATTAAACAACGTGGTTATGGTGAAAGACCTGAGTTCAAATCCCACCCTGAGACACTGACTAGCTGTTACATGCTGGGCAAGTCACTTCAGCTCTCCCAGACTCGGTTTCCTCTTCTGTAAAATGAGGGGGCTAAACTGGATGGCTATCAACTCCAAATCGATGATCTGTTGAATCACATTTTATATAATAGCAGCATATGAGCAGCTAATTCTGTTTCATAGAACTACCTTACTCTAAAGGGGACATGAGCACTGTGGTAGAGCCAAGGGTCTAAAGAGTAGATGGATTACATTTGTTTTGTTTGGACCCAGTGGACAAAACTAGAACAGAAGGAGGGAGAGTTGCAGAGAGGCATAATTGAGTAGCTAAGTCATACCAAAGTGGATAAAGCACAGGGCTTAGAATCAGGAAGACATCTTCATGAGTTCAAATCCAGCCTTAGAAACATGTTAGCTGTGTGACCTTGAGCAAGTCACTTCACCCGGTTTGCCTCAGTTTCCTCATCTCTTAAATGAGCTCAAGAAAGAAATGGCAAACCACTCTAGTATCTGCCAAGAAACCCCCAAATGGGGTCACAGAGAGTGGAACACGGTTGAAATGACTGAGCAGCAGCAGCGATATCATATTCATGGGCTGGATGTCAGTGAAAACTTCTTCATGGTGTAAGTCGTCCAAAGGAGAATGAGCTAACTCGGAAGGGGATGAGTTCCCCAGCACTGGAAGTTTGCGGGCAGGGTCTGGATGTCCCCGGACTAGGGAGAGAGATGGGAGAGAAAGGATTCTGGAGGAAGAAGGTAGTCCCTGCAATTGTTCCGTGGACAACAAATTCAAGTGGCCTCTTCCTGCTCTCAGCCTCCAGGGTCTTCCTCTGGCTTCCAGCTCAGGGTCTAACCAGCCACCATCAGCTCTGGTCGTTGCCATACAGGTATATATATACAGGTAATACTGCTGTGAGAAGTGGCATAAAAGACCTCACCAAGGACAGGTGTGACCGGAAAAGGATGTAGGTTGGTCATGCAGTGAGAGCAAAGGGGAACAGATGGCCAGCCCACGGGCTGCCCTGGGAGCCCAGGATTAACACAGAAACCACAAGGTGGTTTCCAGCTCACTCAACGAAGCCAATTTCGGGAAGGATAAGGTCAAGAGTCACAGAGGATGAGAAGGTGTCTACTGGGGGAGGGAAGACCTTCTGCCACTGACACATGGAAACAATGCTAACATTTTTTCCCTTTAGTCCTCAACTGGGATTAAGGAAAGGGAACTCCGGGTGTGGACACTCCCTCAACCAATGCATATTAGCAACTGCTCTACGAGTTAACAATCTTCGAGAATTTCCTAGGGAAGCGAAAGGATAAATGATGTGGAAGTGGAACCCTAGGTCTGTCTAATTAGTTGTGCTTCTAGAGGGACTGACATCTGTGCAAAGGCCTGTGGGGAGATGTGGTCTAATATTATCAATCATGGAATTGCTAACTCCCAAACTCCAAGGAAATAGGTTTCCTTCCGAGGGATAGAATACTATCTCTAGATGGGCTAGATAACAGAAAACCTCTGTGTAAACTCGCATTACTTATTCCTAGGATGGTTTAATCCCAGTTCAATCACTGTGATCGGCCTGACTACACCTTCATCAATCTCATGACTTTGTACTTCCCTCTCCGGGCACTGTACTGCTCTTCCATTGACCTTTCGACTCTGCACCTCCCCCAATCTATTCTTTATCTTCCCAACTGAGTTGTAAGACTATGAATTGTTCAGATATCCTCCACTTCAGGGGAGAACATGATGGTGTGACCTGCTCAAGAGTCTTTGGTCCCATTCTCCTCTTCCATACACAAGTAATAAAATCGCCTTGGCAAAGCCACCAAAAAATGCAGAATGCCAAATTCATTCTTCAACAGGGACTTGCCCGGTACTATACAGCCAGGGCATGTCAGAAGTGGGCACCTTCCTTATGTGATTAGCCCTCAGCATTCATATTACACAAAGAGTCCAGTGGATCTTCAACCTTATCAGTTCATGAGTTCCCTCCATTGATGCAGATTTCAAGCCCCCCACACGTGCCCATCCTGTTCCACCTTTGTCCACGTCTTCCCATAAGTTTGCCACAAGGAATCTACTAAGTATGATGGAGGCCTTCCTCACTCTCTCCCAAAATCACAAGGATACAAGTGAAGCAATCAGGCCTTCAACCTGTTATCCCCCTCTCTTTCCACCTCCTCTTTCTGTCAGGAGGCAGTTGACTGGACTGGTCCTGGACTCAAGAAGGCCTGAGTTCAAATTTGACCTCAGACACTTACTAGCAGTATAATCCTGGACAAGTCACTTAACCTCTATTTGCCTCAGTTTCTTCAACCGCTAAAGAGGAGATGATAATAGCATCTTAACCTCCCAGGATGGTTGTGAGGATCAAATGAGGTAATATTTGTAAAGTACCCAGCAAGTGCCTGGCACATAGTAGGTGCTTAATAAATGCTTATCTTCTTCCTTCATAACATCCTTTTCGCCTGTTCTTTACACTTCATTCATGACCATCATTCTAGTCTTTAAGGCAGAGTCAAATTCCAAACCCCATTCTCATATACCACCTTCTTAGCTAGTTCTTCACTTCTGGAATCAGTTTTTCTCTTCTGCATCCCTCGATTCCAATGGATGGCAAAGAGAAAAACAACAGCCTACCCCACCCGCCATGATCTTCAGTTTCTTGCACAAGGCTTGGTAATATTTTGTCAACATTAATTGCCAATAATCCAAACACTGATGATCATTTTTAGACTCATTTCAAAAACATAATTTATCTCTACATGGATCACCAGACATAGAGAGTGTTCATACATTTTGACAAAGCTTAATGGGCTCTTTGTTACCTATCAGATACATACAAGACAACAGACTTCTCCTTGGGGTCAACAAATTGCTGCCCTGGTGCCCCTGGGCAGTGACTCACCAACTACCACTACTCCTATCTTCTTCTGACCCTTACCAGACAATATTGTCCCGGGCACCAGTTTTAGTACTTTCTGATGCTTTAAGGAACAAAGAGTTGCTTCCACTTCAGAGTGAGGCTCTCTTCTTCAGGAAGAGCTTCCCATTTGTTTTTTAGCTCTTGGTGTATACATATTTTCTTCCTTCCTTTCCTTCTCTGAGTGACATTTTCTTTCCTCCAACCTTTAGCTAGTGGTCAGGTTTCATCTCTTTCAGTTCCTCACCTTTCCCCCCATTTTACATGGTTTTGTTGCTGTTGCTGATGTTAGGAATGCATCATGATCCCTGATAGCCTGGAGTGTGGACAGGTGCTCTGCAAGACCCTTCATCTTCTTTTCCACTGAGGAAGACCCTTTTACATTTATTTTATCGACAAAAGCAACCCCACCTAGATCAGGTAGAATAGGTTTTAGAACCATGTTCTGTAACAAATGCAAATATCACATACTCCATGCATGTCACTGCAAAATTTACTCTGCCCTCCATACTTAGTGAGATCTTAGCTTCATCTTTCATCTACTTGTGGGTATTTATGTTTCACCCTTTAAGCATTTTCAGACTTTTACAACCTATTGTTACTTCTTAGTAACTTGAAGCCACATTAAACCTCCCTTCCTTAGTCTCAACAACTACACAGTTATTTCACCTTCCTTGCCCTTTCACCAGCCTCCAAAGTATTTCACACATTTTCCCCACCCACTGTGCCAATTTGCTTTACCCACCCATTTGTTCCACCATCCTCCCAGTCACCCAGGTGCTACCCTCGACTTCTTGGGGCAGCTAAGTGGTACAGAGGATAGAATCAAGAAGACTCATCTTCACGAGTTCAAATCCAGCCTTAGAAATGCACTAGCTGTGTGACCCTGGGCAAGTCGCTTCACCCTGTTTGCCTCAGTTTCCTCATCTGTAAAATGAGCTGGAGGAAAAAAAAAGGCAAACTACTCCAGTATCTTTGCCAAGCAACCCCCAAATGGAGTCACAAAGAGTTGGACATGACTGAAATTACTGAACAATAATAACAACAATTGCCTTCATTTAAAGGAGGGATTCTTAACCTGGAGGCTATGAATGGGGTCACAAAGAGTCAGACACAACTGAAATGACTGAACAACAAAAACCTCTACTTCTCACTCCTTCATCTCCCATAGATAATAAGTTGCCGGGTCTTGTCTTTTCTACTTTTGTAACATTAGACTCATATAGGCCCTCTTCTCTCCTCTGACACTGCCACCACCATTATGTAGGCCCTCCTCACCTCACACCTTGATTATTTCAGCAGCAAGCTAGTTGGTCTCCTTCCTCAAGTGTCTCTCCACTCCTGCCCATCATCTGATCAGTTATCAAATTGATCTTCCTAAAGCAAAGGTCTGACTTCAAATAACTCCAGTGGCTCCCTATTACTTCCAGGATCAAAGATAAAATCCTCTGGCTTTTAAATACTTCCACCACCTGGCCCTTTCCTACCTTTCTAATTTTCTGTGGCATCTAGGTGGCACAGTGGATAGAGCATTGGGTCTGGTGTCAGGAAGACTTTAGACATTGCCTAGATGTATGACCCTGGGCAAGTCACTTGACCTCTGTTTGCCTTAGTTTTCTCATATGTTAAATGGTTGTGAGGAACAAATGAGCCAATATTTGTAAAGTACTTAGCACAGTGTCTGACACATAGTAGGCACTAATAAATATTAGCTATTATTGCTATTCTTTTGGGGGCGGGGCAATGATGGTTAAGTGACTTGCCCAAGATCACAAAGCTAGTAAGTGTCAAGTGTCTGAGGCCGGATTTGAACTCAGGTCCTCCTGAATCCAGGGCTGGTGCCTTATCCACTGCAGCGCCACCTAGCTAATTCCTATTATTGCTATTCTTATACTTTGCTACATCTCCATATTGGGTATTTTCAATGGCTGCCCTCCATGCCTGGAATACTCTCCCTCCTCATCTCTGCCTCCTGACTTCTCTGACTTCCTTCAGGTCTAAGCAAAAGTCCCATCTTCTGCAAGCAGCCTTTCCTGGTTCTCCATCTTCACCTTCCCTCTGAGCTGATCTCCAGTTTGTTCTGTATGTATCTTGTCTGTACATCTCTTGGTAGGTTGCTTCCTCCATTGGCCTGTGAACTCCCTGAGAGGAGGGATTATTTGGGAGCCTCTGTCACCTCAGTGCTCAGCATGGTGCAGGACATATGATAGGTGCTTAATAAATGCTGGTTGACTTAACTTGCCTTTCCTCACCAATTACCTTCTCCTAAAGGCCTTCTTCTTGAATCATTTTCTTCAGATACCTATCCCTTAATCCTCTTTCTTCTCTTTCAATCTTCTCCCATAGAAGCTAAAAGTAATTCTGGACTTGGAAAATTTTCTTCAAAATACTTGCAATTTCGGCTAAATTTCTCTTCTACAACCTCTGGCCTTTTCTATAAGTCCCGACTCCTCCAAATCACTGACAATTTCCTTCTTCTTACTCAGCTCTAATCTTTCTCTCTTTCTTTTATTCCTCCCACAAAAGCCAATGGGGTCATTGAAGATTGGAGTTTCTAAGCCTGCTAATGAGATAATGGTCATGGCCTTGAGCCCTGCTTGAATCAGTAAGCTACTTCTCATCATCTCACTATTTCCCATCATACTCTGAAGACCAAACCCCACCAGGAAGTGAGTCTCTGTACAGTTTCCCAGTCACATAACACTTCCTAAGTACTGTATTCTCCATCCTTCCTGCTCTTAATTAACCCTTAATGTTAGTTAATCATCTTGCTTTGGTCATGGAAAGCAGGACAGATGACAGAGCGTGGATGTCTCAGTGAATGTTCATCCTCGGTACCGGAGACATAACTTATAGCTGCATTGTATCCAGCTTTATTTTATCTTTTTTAAATTAAAAAGTATTTCTTTTCTCTCCCTCATCCCATTGGAAAAAAGAAAACCAAAGAAAACCCCCATATCAAGCAAAGCAAATTTCTTCACTGGCTATATCCAAAATTGTATGTCTCATTCTTCATCTTG